>NC_134719.1:58388389-59020487 GCF_049634645.1 Pelodiscus sinensis | reverse complement strand
CCCTACTCTGGATTCCCACTCAGGGATCCTGTGGTGGCAGCCTTGTCCTGCTCTCCTTCACTCCCCCTTTACTGCTCACGCTCTCAGCTGGGCCACTTCTCTGCCACTCTTGCTCCTTCTTAGCTCTTGTGTGAGGCTAGCTCTTGTCTCTCTCTCTCTCTGCTCCCCTGAGCCTGCTCAGCACTGCTCCACTAAAGGTGCTTCTAGTCCTGCACCTTTCCTGGTCAGGACCCAAATGCCCACTGCTCTGCTGAGCAGCTGTTTATATCAGGGCTGTCCCAGCAAGCTGCCCTTTGATTGGCTCCTTATGAACCTCTCACTGATTGGCTGGGGCTCTGTTCAGCCCCGCCTCCAGCCTGCTTTAGCCTGGGCTCCAGGCCAGGACTCCTAAAACCATTCCCAACTGATACAAATCTAGAGCCTTCTTTAGCCTCTCCCAGACAGAGTGGAACAGCTGCCCCACTATTCTTCCAAAGCACATTCCAGCATCAACCTGCACCTTCTGAGGTTATACCGGAATGGTTTTAGGAGCCCTGGCAAAAGTCCCACAAACACGTGGTTTCCATCCATAGCTCCTGAATCCCTCCATGACCTCTCACACATTGAGCGTCTTAACCACATTTCTGGAACACAGTCAGGGTGGCCTAACTCACCTCCTCAGTAGTACACCAGAGACCTCTCAGCCCCAAACAATACTCATCCTGGGTCACCCGCTTTTACAGGACAATCACTGGTCATTTTCATGCATAGCTTCTTATCTTGAGTGTCTACTACTGCAGTGTTTGGGCCAGCTCTCCATCGGGGTACAGCATAATCCATCTAACCTCACTTATTCTGAAATTATAAGAGCAGCTGCTCATTCCGCATCTATAAACATCCTCCTCAAATACCCCATGTAGCTGGCTACTTCAGGTGTAGGGGGTTTGCAACCAGTCATTCTTGGTTTCTTCTTTTCCCACATGTGACTGGAGCAACTGGGCCTGACTTTGCCTTCCCCCTAGTAGGAGAAAAAGAAAACCAGTGGTTATATTTGCAGCTGTCTGCAGTAACTATTACATAGTTGCTGCTTATAAATGGCTGTTTCCTGAGTTTTACTTCCAGACTGTCACCACGATGCAGAACAAGTTCAGCTGACAAAATACTGCAAATCCAAAAAGAAAAGTTTGCCTTTCAACTCCAAGGAAGCCAATTGGTGGAGAATGTGCCAGCGTATCCCATGTTATGCTACATCGAGAAACCTTACAGTGAACTATTCATGCTTCTGTATTTCCTGGAAAATCTAGGTACTGTTAGGGCGGATGGCTCAGGAAATTAGTAATGGGATATTGAGCCTTTCATCTTCACATTACTGACCAGGAATGCATTGGAACAAGTAATGAATAAGCGTCATTACCATCAGATGACTCTTCAGTGACCTACATGAAAAGAGCATCTGGTCCGAGTCTAATTCTGAGTGGACAGGGATCCAGATCATATAAATCACCATGACAACTAGCACCTTTGATGGAACGCTCAGCCAAGAGGCCTTGGCATCTGATTGCTAGCAGGGAGCCCTCCAGAACCTGCTGTCATCAAGCCGTTTTACATCAATAATCTTTCCTCTTGCATGTGATTTTCAGTGTGGAAAGAAGTATTTATAGCGTGGAAATTTCATTTTGTCATGGGCCAAGCTAAGAATCTCACAGAGTTTTCTATATAATTGGATTCAAGTAAATGTAAGCGCTAACTGGTTATATCCGGACTGTCACTTCCTATTGGGAACTGCAGCTAGAAAAGCAGTCTGTTATTATCTCTGGGCCTAAGAGGGTCTGAGCACCGACACATGCAGGACCTGCCTTGCATCTTTCTTAAATGATTAACTAAACCACAGCCCATTCTCACCAAGATTTTCAGAAACTAAAGACTAACATCAGCTCCTAAATCCATATTTATGCATGTAAATAAACCCAGTCCTGTCAGCCCACATATAGTCCCACTAAAGCAAGTAAGTGTCCAGAGGGGAATAGCCATCTGAGAGCAGAATTTGGGCCTACATTTTTAAACAGTTCAATCCCGCAAAGGTCTTCAAATGCACTTGAAATAAAGCAAAGGCCCCAACCCAGAAAACACTTATGCTCATGCTTAACTTTATACACAAGTAGCTGCTCTGATTTTAAGAGTCAGGGAGCAGTTGGTGGGATTGAATGAGGCCACATCAACTTATAAACACATCCATCAATGTTTGGTGCGCAAGTGACAAAGCCAGAGTGGATTTTTGCAGAACTGCTTCACGGTCCTAATAGAAATCTCTGAACGTAAGATTATCAAATGACTTATAGGCCATCATTTGTGATGTGAGTATCTGTATTGATCTAAGTGCATTAAAAATACAGCACATGCCAACTGAAATCTCTACTGTCTTGCCAAAGATATACGCTGAGTCTGGCAAATCTAATGGGAGTTGGCTCCCAAATTCTTTAGGCAGCTTGGAAAATTTCACTCATCATTGCCAAACACTTAGGCTACCTCTACACAGCAGTGTTATTTCAGAATAACTGAGGTTATTTCGAAATAACAGAGTGCGAGTCTACACTACAGGCCATTATTCTGAAATAAGGGCAAGCTGGAGGACTTCTTACTCGGACTCCTGTAACCCTCATTGCACAAGGAGGAAGGGAATTCGATGGAAGAGCGTTCTTCCTTCGACTTCCTGCTGTGTAGATAGCGCCAAAAGCCAAATAACGCTAATTCGACTTCTTGACATATACAGTAGACTTCCGATAATCCGGAACCTATGGGACCTAGGTAGTGCCGGATTATCAAGTATGCCGGACTATCAGGAGATACTATAAGGTGGTTATATATATACTGTGTACATTATATACTGTATATACTTAACCCTTTTTATTGTACATACTGTATACAGTATACTGTAATGTTTTAGTTTTTTTAAGCCTTTTTTACCCTTTTTGCTCAGTTCAGCTGCTGCCGCTGTTACCTTGTGACTCATTTTTTGCCGAAGCTCACTCACTAGGCTCTTGCCATTTTGATGCCGGACTATCAGGAGTGCCAGACTATCAGGAGTGCCGGACTATTGGAGTTTTATTGTATCAACAAATGACGTAGCTGAAGTTGCATAGCTTAATTCAACTTTAGCCCTGCTCTGTAGACATACCCTGGGGGCTTGGCTTCACTTAAAGCACTACAGAAGCTCAGTCAAGGCCAGCTCGAGCCACTCCTGCGCCCTGGGTAGTGGGCGCGCAACGCATGCGTGGCTCCGCCCCCGGGCACACGGCACATGCGCGGTCCCGCCCCCAGTGTGCTGCGCACCTTATAGCTGTAATCGGGCATGCAGTGCCTGATTATAGCTCTAAGGGGTGCCACGCGGCTTCCGGCCCCGGGCGTGCGGTGCCCCTTACAGCTACCATCAGGTGCCCCCCATAGGCTGGCACTCTTGGCAGCTGCCTGGCTAGGCCCCCACTTAATCCGGCCCTGAGCTCAGTAGTGCTGGTGTAGCGCTTCAGAGTAGACTCTATGTACACAACAGGAGGGTGTCTCTTGTTGGCATGGGTAATCCACCTTCCCAAGATGCAGTAGCTAGGTCACTGGAATACTTTTTCTGATGACCTACCACTGTCTACCATGGGGATTTTAGGTTGGCCTACATATGCTGCTAATGGGGGGTGGATTTGAGGTTGGCTTAAGTATGCTGCTAAGGAGGAGGTAGATTTTTCCCAACCGAGACCGACCTAATTTTCTAGTGAAGACCAGGCTTTAAGTTTAGTTTACATATTAAACATTTGCCACTAGATTTATGTCACTTAGGAATGTGATATTTTACCAAAGTAATTCTAGGAACACAACTCATAGTGCGGATGCATTTATACTGGCATAAAGATGCTTTGTGCCAGGATAACTTCTTCCCCTTGCCATACCTGAACAGCTTTACCAATATAAAGTACCTGTATACTGGTATAACTGCATCCACACTATGGGGGTTGTACTGCGGTAACTAAAGCAGCATCGGCCTTAGCCTAAGTCTTATTGTGACATACCAGGGTACAATTAGGACAAATGGGAGACACTGTCCTTCCTGGCCTCTAACTTGGGGTACCCTTTATAATGCCTTGCTGCTGTGGCCTCCCATCTGGACTGTTCACTAACAGCCTCCAGCATGTAAGTTACTCCTAGCTATGTCCGTGCTGCAACTAGCTAGCCACACCTTGGTTCTCACCAGCCTTGGTTATATCTCTTGGTCACCCCAACACATTCCCAGTCTTTGAATTTCTCTCAGAAACGTGTGGCCTGTATTACCCAGCCTTTTCCAGACAATTCAAATGGATTAAGTCTATTACTCCTTTCAGGAAATAATACGTCATTGTATTTAATTTAAATAATTATCTCACACTTCAGTACTCAGGATTAGATCAAACAAGTTTATAATGAAGCATTAGGATCAGAATTAGGCACAAAAAATAAAGATAAAATGCAATAAATGCCTAACTTAAACTTTATTAGAGTCAGGCAAAGTTTTTCACCACACGCTCCAGGAGCTTACTGACTAAATTCTAAAGTCAGGACCCTTGCTTTAAAGTCCACCCAACTGCTTCATCTTTTCAGGTGCAGAGAATGTGACGGGGAGGGAAAGGTAGCTTGGGTTTTCTGCCCTTTCTTTTCATAGTTCTTCCCTCCCCTTTGAGAAGCATTTCCAGGGGAGAGCAAAGCAGGCTGTGTGGAAGGAAACTCCACACTGTTTCTTTGCCAAGGCATAGGTTTTGTCTACACTTAAAGTTTAAGACACAGCCACGGCAGAGCTTTAGACTGAAAGTGAAGCCATGGCACAGTGCAGGGAGAGAGATCTCCTAGCACTCTACAGGCACATCTCCAATGCTGGGGATATCGACGCTGAGGTGGTTTGTTCTTCCAGCATTCGATTTAGAGGGTCTAGTGGGGACATGCTAAATCAAACACTGGAGCCTTTGCTGTTTTAAGGAGTGAGGGAAGTCGACTGAAGTGTTTCTCCCATCAACATCTTGTAGTGAGGGGGGGACCCTAGCTCGGCTTAAGGTACATCGACTCCAGCTATGTTATTTACGTTACTGGCATTGTGTACCTTAAGCCGAGCTTCCTCCATAGTGTGGACCTACCTTACATAAACCACCTCCATGAGGGGAGTAGCTAACTGCACTGGGAGTGAGGTTCCCAGCGCTGAAGCCTGGATCACACTGGCACTTTAAAGCACTATAACTTTCTGTGTTCAGGGTTGCGGGGGGAGGCTGTTTTCCACACCAGAGTCAGAAAGCTATAGCGCTAAAAGTACCAGTGTAGACTTAGGCTGTCTACACTACACCGTTATTCCTGAATAATGGCTGTTATCCCGGAAAAACAATCCTAGCGTCCACACAACAATTGCGTTATTTCGAAAGAAAACTGAAATAAAGGTGGGCTTTGTCCAACGTGGGTAAACCCCATTCCACGAGGAATAATGCCTTTTCCAAAAAAGCCCTTTCAGAAGAGAGGGTGTGAGGACACTCCACTGCCGCTATGTCGAAATGCCTCCTCAGGCCATTCTAAGTTATTCCTCCGCAGTGTCTCCTGGGGCTCTAAATCGACACAGTAGGGGAGCCTGTTTCAGACTAATTTTGAAGCTTGCCTGTACTGTGGACGCTCTATTTCCAAATAAGCTATTCCAGAAGCTATCTTCCGGAATAACTTTTTCCGAAATAAGCTTGCAGTGTAGCCATATCCTTAGTTTTGTCCCTTCCCCTTTTCCTGCTAAAGAATGGCCACTTGGCAGGTAATGGTCCATTAATCTTGTTTATACTTGGATAAGGCATCTTTGCCCTTTGTCTCTGAGAAACTGGTTTGGCCACTCCCCAGACTTATCTAGAAAACATACATCTAGTCCTGATCTCCGCTTGGGTTTATAACAGCAGTAAGGAGCCTTTCGAAAAGTGCTACCAGTTAGGAGTGAACAGAAAGCACAGGAGTTGGCATTTCCAGCTGTCTGTCAAGAAATAAAAATAATCTTTTCAGGAAGGACTTGACCTAGACACGCCAAACAGGAGCTGGTTCCTCTTGGCTGCTTATAGCCACTTGTAACAACACTTAGTAGTTTATCTCCCTCTAAGCAGTTTCCTTATTGCTTTTCGTGGAAAATAAAGCTAAATGACATTTTTAGGACTGATGGCTTCAGACTTTGCTGTTTTAATTGTACCTATTACTCCTTAATGACTAAAATACCTAAACCCCTTTTGATAAACAGGGTTAGCTGCATTGATTTCTAGTGTTTTCTTTATGATCTGCAATGATTCAGAGGTCAGCCCAGACAAAACGTGTTAGATTTCCTAGTTCTGCAGGAGCTGGCTAGGCAAGGTACAGTTATTATAGGTGCTTCCTCTGGTAGATACCATAAATTCCCAGACCTCTGCCCCCTCAGCTACATTCAGAAGAGAAAATATATCCCCTTTCTAAATGCTAATTACTTGTGCTTCCACTCTTCTCCTTCCTCGCTAAAATCTAAGGCGTGAACCCACCTTCTATGGAAGATGGCTAACTGAGGCGGTCAAGGAGGACTCCACGGAGCATGCCTCACAAGAATTTTAAAAGATTTTAAGAGTAAACAGGGGAGACAAGGGGTGGTCCCTGGAAGGCCAACTGGCATCGAGCCAGCTGTTAACCTACAGAAAGGGTCTGTAAAGACAATAGGACAAATTCTGGGTCCTGACTGTGTTGGTGCTAAGGTTGTTAAATAACGAGTAATTTACTAGTCGAGTAGTTGATGGAATTTCCATCGACTAGTTGATAGGCACCTGTGCATTCCTCCTTTGAAATGTACAGGAGCCCCTACTGGGGCTCTTGTACATTTCAAAGGAGGAATGCAGAACTCCGCATGCAGCCCAGGGCCAGCGGGAAGTCCTACTGACTCCAGGCTCCACGCACTTTGAAATGCACAAGAGCCTTAGGGCTCTTGTGCATTTCAAAGCTGGCACCCGCATGGAGCCTGGAGTCAGCGGGACTTCCCGCGGGCCCCAGGTTGCACTCCGTGTGCCAGCTTTGAAATGTACAAGAGTCCCCAAAGCAGAAGTGCCCACATGGAGCCCGGGGTCAACGCAGGACTTAGAGTCCTCCGCTGACCCCAGGCTTCATGCTGTGCTGCTGCTTTGAAATGCCACACGGGGTCCGGGGTCCCAGCTGACCCCGGGCTCTGTGTGGCATTTCCCTGGAACCTGGGATCAGCTAGGGACTCCAGCTGACTCCGGGTTCCGTGTGGCATTTCCCTGGAATCTGGGATCAGCTAGGGACTCCAGCTGACCCCGGGCTCTGTGTGGCATTTCCCTGGAACCTGGGATCAGCTAGGGACTCCAGCTGACTCCGGGTTCCGTGTGGCATTTCCCTGGAACCAGCTAGGGACTCCAGCTGACCCCGGGCTCCGTGTGGCATTTCCCTGGAACCTGGGATCAGCTAGGGACTCCAGCTGACTCCGGGTTCCGCAGAAATGCTGCAGGAACAGCTGATAGAGGCAGCAAAGCGGGGAAATCAACTAGTCGACTCGACTAGTCCTTAACATCCTTAGTTGGTGCTGCCCCCAGGACTTTGGTGGAATCCCCCAGATATAACCGAGTGGAGAAGCTGCAATGACTGACTCACAAAAACGTTTAAAAAAGGCCGGAGGTGCTGTGAGTGCGGATACGTTCACTGCAAGACAGGAGACTCCCTTTGGGCCGGGACTCACAGAATGAAATGCAAAAAGCAGTCGGAACAGTTTAAAAGGACAGACACCGGCTAAGGAACATTTAGCCGACACTCAAACTGAGGGTGTGACAGCCACTTCAAATGCTTCTTCCTCAGGCTGAAAGGCTCTGCAGGAGGGTGAGCACGTAAGAGTGCGAGGACTGACTTTAGCTTTGCCCTCTCTACAGGGGTAGCGCTGCTCCTAGAACACGTGAAAATTGTTCTGGAGCTCAGGGAAAGCTACACAGCGTTCTTGTTTCTTTGCTAATTTTAGAGTTCGTCGTCTCTCCTTAGCTCTTAAACATCTGTGTTTTACCTGACGGAGCCGTTTACAGTCCTCACACTCAAGATGGTTTTGCATTTCACTTCACATAAATTAAAGCCAGGAAACCCTATTTTCTACCAAAATCCTTCTTTCCAGTCTAGTGAATTTGATACTGAAAAATCAAATTCAGTACCCGCTGCAAGAAACATGGCCAACCCTGATGCAGCCCGGCTGCAATTCACCGCCGTGCAGCTCTGAAAAGAGTAGCAATGGTGACAGCTGCATTGGGTTGTAGATTGCGCTCAGGCAACTTACCATTGGGTTGTGTAGTCCTGCTTGGAGCAAGGTCAGCCGACAGAATTGGAATAACACTGGCACTTTTTACACTACAGGTTGGATCTCCCTGGTCCGGTGCCCTTGGGACCTGACTGTCCCGAATGAGGAATTTTGCTGACCTCTCGGCCACTGCCCAGCTCTGCTCCTGGCCTGGCTGCCAGCCTCCCAGCTGGCTCCCCACTAACACCAGCCCAGCTAGGCTCATGGCCACAGCAGAACTTCAGACACCCCTGTGCTGGCCCTGCTGGGGCTCCTGGCCCCACCGGCAGCCCATTACCCCACTGGGATCTGCTGCCACTGTGATTGCCAGCCTAACCAGAGACCCATGGCAGTTCTCCTGGCCATCGGCCCCCCTGCAGCCAGCCTGGCTGGACTCCCAACTCCTGCCGCTGGCGCTCCACCGGGATTCTTTGGTCCAGTGACATCCATGGTTCTGCTGGGCCACAGATGTTGCTGGACCAAAGAGAGTGTCCTGATTTAGAGAGGTTCAGCCTGTACAGCATCTGTCTTCTCTACTATTCTTAGTGACGGATGGTTCCTGATTTTCCTAGTGTAGACCAGGCCCATAGAATTTGACCATGCTTGGCTGCAACAGGTTTTGAACTCGACTGGCTCTGTCTACAGCTAGATGACTTTTTCCAATGCAGGCGGTGAAGGAAACTGTTTGAGTCCTGTTGTCCAACATGGCTCCACTTCCTATCGGCTGGGGGGATGGAAGTCACAGACACTTCAGGTTATGAGGTGGGGGACGGGGGGTGACTAGGGACGCCTCCGCGAGCTCCACAGAGAGGTAAGGAGGCTCGGCCCGATGAATGAACAAGGGGGATTGTAGACTGATGGAGAGTCAGCTGAGGGATGCGTGTGCAGAGAAGAAAAGCAACTTGTTCAGGGTAAGGTACGTGCCTTTACATTGCTTTGTCAAGGAACTTTTTCCAGATAAAATGCCCATGTGACCCGAGGCAGATGCTGGGAAAGAACGTGAGTAATGAGGAGGTGATGAGTGCTCTGACCTTGTGGCTGTGCAGAAGCTTGTTGTGAGTCACCCCCGACCGCAGACCCGCCTGTTCATTGTCATCATCTCAAGGTTAGAGGCAGACACGCTTCCAAAACATGATCTGCAGGGGAACTCGCCTAGGGATGCTGGGGATGCTGTTATTTTAGCCTGGTGGCTTACAGCTGGGTCTGTGTGTTGGATAAGCATGCTTCAGCATAGGGTGTGTGGGCTGGTATTTTGTGGGATACTTCATTGCCCGATCCTGAACTTTGTTATTGCGAGTAAGCAAAGCCTGGGCCCAATCCTGCCTTGGAGAGCACAGACAGGGTTGGGGGGAGAAGGGAGAGCTGGTTCCCAGCGCATCTTCTGCAGCTAAAAACCTCCAGTCCAGGAGGATCTAGGGCTCTGTGCACCAGTCTGCACTTTCTGACTGCAAAAGGCACCCCCATGGAATTCATTTTGCTGACTGCAGTGCATGTATTAGCAAGCTGGGGGTGGAAATGCCTCAGACGCCAGGAGATGCCAATACCTACTGCCTTATCCTAGTGCTGGGTTGAACACCAAGTAGAGGTGCTACCCCCTTGCTTGTGACAAGGAGTAGGGCTTCCTTTGCTTTCTGTGCCACTAGGATGCACGCCCAGCAGGCAGAAGTATATATGCACTGGATACAGCTGTCTACGTATCTGTCTGGGTTCACGGATGCATAGATATTAAAGCCAGAAGGGATCATTATGCTTATCTAGTTTGAGAGCCTGCGTAACACACTCCAGCAAATTTTACCCTGTGATTCCTACACCCCCATGTTCCTACACTGTGCCCATCACCAATGTATTTGAGCACCTGTATGAGCTTAGATTGCACCCTGCACAGTGGCACTCAGAAGTCACTTACTCAGCTGTAGCAGCTGATCGGTGCCTCTGCTTTTCACTTCTCCGTGTGAAGTTGCTGGGTTCCCGCTCCCCCACCCCATGCCAGTATCCAAGAGGTGTCTTTGGCTATGTCTAGATGGCAGACTTCTTTCGGAAGAGAGCGTCTACACAGCAAAAGCACAATGAAAAAGCGATCTGTTTTTTCGAAAGGCAGCATCCACATTGTTTGGATGCGATCTTGCATTTAAGTTGTGATTACTGTGGATGGAGTGGCCACCAGGGCACCTGTGCTTTTTCCTGGAGGCCTCTTCTTTCGAAAAAACTCCCTCTTCCGTGTCCACATGCGCCTTTTTCCAATTTTTTTTTCGGAAAAAGGCTTCTTCCTTGTAGAAAGAGGTTTACCGCTGTCAGAAAAACCCCTCCATTCTTTTGACTTTCTGTCAAAAGAACACAATACCTGTGTGGACGTAAATGTAGTTTTTCCGGGAAAATGGCCATTTTTCCGGAAAAACTCTGCACTATAGACATAGCCAGGGAGTGGGGTGTGACAAGGCTGACTGACTTTGTGGGAAGTTCTCTGACTCCCAAAGCCCAAATCAGGGAATTAAGTTCTCTGCTTGTCCTTGCCAGAGAGCCCAGAGACAGTTCAGCGCCTGGTAGTGAAAATGAGGAGCATTGCCAGTCGATCCAGAAATGTGATTATTCCTCTTTACTTGGCTCTGGTGAGGCCACATCTGGAGTGTTGTGTCCAGTTCTGGGCCCCCAATTACAGGAAGGATGTGGATGCATTGGAGAGGGTCCAGCAGAGGGCAACCAAAATGATTAGGGGGCTGGAGCATATGACCTATGAGGAAAAGCTGAGGGAGTTGGGTCTGTTTAGTCTGCAGAAGCGAAGAGTGAGGGGGGATTTGATAGCAGCCTTCAGCTTCCTGAAGGGAGGTTCCAAAGAGGATGGAGAGAGGCTGTTCACAGTAGTGACAGATGGCAGAACAAGGAGCAATGGTCTCAAGTTGTGGTGGGAGAGGTCCAGGTTGGATATTAGGAAAACTATTTCACTAGGAGGGTGGTGAAGCACTGGAATGGGTTATCTAGGGAAGTAGTGGAGTCTCCATCCCTAGAGGTGTTTAAGTCTCAGCTTGACAAAGCCCTGGCCGGGTTGATTTAATTGGGATTGGTCCTGCCTTGGGCAGGGGCTGGACTTGATGCCCTCCTGAGGTCTCTTCCAGCTCTATGGTTCTATGATTCTATGTTTGCAGAGCCAAGAGTGGGGACACTGACAGCGCCAGGGGACACTGCCAAATCTCTATGAACCCCCTACCCCAGGGTGGAAAATGCTCAAATGTGTATGATAGCTGCTTGGGTGATGGCAACTACAGTGAGGAAGGAGGGGAGACTTTGAGGGTCTGTGAAAATGCAAAGGACATTGAGCCCAGCGGGAGAGAGAATTCTCCTCAGCTTGACTCGGTGGGGTGGGGGGGTCAGGACTCCTCCCAGAGGTTCAGCTGCCCAAGTCCCCAGGCCGTGACATCTGGGAAGGCAGAGCAGAGAAAGCTGTGCAGCAAGTTGGGAGAATCTCCTTTGCCAGCCCCCTTTGCTGTTAAAAGCAGTGCGTTGTCGAGAGCCACTTCCCCGGCGTTATTCCTCCCTTGGGTCAGAAGAATGGTTGCTTGCGATCACTCCAGGATGTGGGAAACCTCAGCCCATTGTGGGGGCAGCGAACCCCCTGGGAGACAAAGGGACACTTTGCTCACTCCTTAGAAGCTGGATCTGAAACGGGAGCGGGAGGAGCAGGTCTGAAGTTTAGTTACACCCAGAGGTTTTGGATAAAAGAAGGAGTATATGAGAGCTACAGAGAGAAAATATACAGGACAGTTATCAAATGACTCTGTATAGATTTTGGAAGAATGTGTGCCGGCTTGTTAGCAGAATGCATAACTGAACTATGAAATTATGAAAGGTAATGGCAGAAACTCCATCCAGGGAATAAGGATAATGGATTCCCCTAGGGGTCTGATCAAGCACCCTAATTACTCATACTTGTCTAGGGGCATGTGAGACAGAAATGGCAATTTCCTGGACAAACCTCAATGAGTTAAGTTACATATTGTAGGTGTCCATTGTATTAAAAATGTAAATGGTTATGTACCATTGTGGGACTCTATGCAACACCTCTAGGGGAGAGACGCAACTAATGTAAACCCTGGGAAGTGTTAGGAGCTTCAAAGGATTATTCGAAACCATGTGCCAGACAGGAATGAACTTTTCATGTTGTGGGCTTCCTAGGAATAGGGTTGCCAGGTGTCCGGTATTGGCCTGGGCAGTCCAGTATTTGCGGCCTCTGTCCGGTAAAAAAAAAAAACAACCAGAAAATACCGAACATGCCAAATGTCTGGTATTTTCAGTTTTTCTTGGACAGAAGGCCTCTTGGTATATTCTTCCCCTGTTGCGCCTGGTGGGGGTGGGGAGATTTAAAGACACTGCGACTTTTTGTTTTTGTTTTTTGTGTGTGTTTTTTTTTTTTGTTCAACAATTTTTTTTCCCGCCGTGTTTGGTATTTTTTCGTGAAAGCACCTAGCAACCCTATCTAGGAAATCTCTAGGGAGCAGGGCATGCAAACGTACGCCCATCAGTTATGCAAGAACAGAGAAGCGACTCTCAGATTTCTGGGCATGGCTGTTCTGATCCCAGGCAGTTATGAACTAGTAATACCGAAAAAAAAGTTGGTGGGGTTTAAGGGACTGACTCTTTTTTGAACTGAGATAAGCTTGGTGAATTGGGAAGCTTATTAGCATGTGTGTACATTCTTTTATTGCTTTTAGGGTTTTTTTCTGCATCCCCTTCACTTCAAGAATGAAGGTGCTTGCTTAGATAAAGCTGTATACTAACTTAGAATTACATAGTTTATAGTCTCTGCGGATTGTTTAGGCTAGCTGACTTGCTGGGGAATTTACAGAATAGAGGGGGAACTGTGTAGCCTGTAAACACCCCCTGAAGAGGTGAAGAGACTCTTGTCTCCAGTCAAGAGAGGTAAGGCAGGGGAGCTGGAATCATGTGGGGGGCACACCTGGTAGACCACAGGAATACAGGTGCAATTGCCTGAACTGTGACACAGTTAACTCAGTTCCTGTTTGAAAAGTGTAAGATTCCCATTGATGGCAATGGATGTTGGATCAGATCCATAAAGTGCATTATTATTTCCCAGTAGCCACTGCAATGTGACTGACTCTGACCCAAAGAGGTACCTTAGGGTAGCCTGCCTGAGCATGTCCACGCCATAACCATTTCCAGACAATTGGGCTCCGACATTCCTTATTTGACATTGTGCACTGCTTGTGGACTGGGGATTGAAAGGCCCTCCGGTTTATGCTGTTTCCCATCACACCCTCCGCCTTGGCAGGTGCCCAAAGGGGAGGGAGGTGCGCACATGCAATCAATAGCTCCATTTCACTCTGTCAGAGGATTTGTGCATTTTGCGCTGCTGGCTAGGGGAAATCTAATATATAGATCGCTTTTCTTCAGAATGATAGCGACAAAACACGTAAAATGGCTTGGCTAGCAACTGAGTGCATAATGCCAGGAGTGTCCCTTACAGCAGTCTACAAATCCTGTGTGGCAGGAAGCCGAAAGCTGCTGTCATATTGATCATTGCAGACAGGACAATACTCTTGTGATGAATGGCTAAATCCTCCTGTAATTCCTGGCCGAGATAAAAAATGACCTGCTCTGATTACGAGTAATCACCTTAGAGACTAACAAAAATATAGATAGTATCATGAGCTTTCGTGGGCAAAACCCACTTCCTCAGATGAGCTTGAACGGCTATTTCCTCCCTCCTCCTTCCAATCTGTCTCTCTTCAGCACCTGCTCCCCGCTTCAAGCTGAGAAAAGATCATCTCGCCAGGTAAAGGGTTTTTGGGCACGTCCAGAATAGCCGCTTCTCCTTCTCTGAGCCCTCTGTCACTGTCTCCAAAACGCCTACGGATATTTGTCCCGGACCAAGAGCTACGTGGGAGACTGTCTGCCTGTAGCTTTATAAATGGGTCGGTAATTACTTAGCAACACCTTTCACTTGACTCAGGCTGTGTTTGTGCTGTCTCGACTCCTTCATTAGGAATAGCAGGTGTTCAAAATCTGTCCGGATCAGGCCTTAAACGAACCTTATTTTGTTGGAAAAGAAGGAGGCTTCTGACACACAGGAGATCAGGAGACAAGTATTTGTACATCTCAAAATACCTGTCTTTTATACACTTAGGCATCTTAAAAAGCCAGGTCCATAGGACAGGGGTGCATTACATATTTAATTAGAAGGGCCGAAAGAAAGGTTTCTGTCGGTGTTCCCCATTGTTTCTCGCTTTTGAAAATTACCCCCGTAATAGGTTAATGAATTCTGCAGAGGCAGGAGAGCAAACATTCCTCCTGTAAGATGTTTCTAAAACAGCTTTTCTCCCTCCCCCCCCTGCAAAGTGTTTCCTCCCAGCTGTGAAGGATCTCTCCAAGTATAATTATTTTAAAACCCCGTTCTATTTATACGTTATTTTATATACTCTGGACAAAAGCAAGTGCCAGACTCTGGCCTGGCAGAAAGCCCACTCCTGCCTTCCTTGTTTGGTTTTAAAACACACATGATGGGTTTTTTTTTATTTTAAAACAGACTACAGCTGAAAATTACAGCTGGAAACCTTTTATTGGAAAAAGAAAGAGGATAAGAAAAAAGCACAAGGGCCAGGTTCTACTGAGGCCCCTTCATACTGCTCAGATAGCATGAAGGGGGCTTCAAATGGACAGAAATACCCCCTTGGCAAAATTTTTCCCCTGAGGGAGCCTCCCTGGCTGGTGGACTGTACTATGGCTGGGACCATGGGATTTAGAGTATAGATATCAACAGCCTTGTGGCTGCTCTAGCTTACCAGCGGGGCTAGGCAGCCCCCCTCACACCACAGAATACAAGGGACGCAAAGGTAGCTGAAAGCCATTTTGAGCCACCACAAGTGCAGGAATAGTGTCACTGAGAATCAGGATCCTTCAGTATCAATCCAGGACACCTTGTGAGGTGGGCCAAGCTGCAATGCCCAGACTGAGAGCTGGACTCTCCCAAAGTGCAGGTGTTTGCGGCTCATTTCTTAATTGTATGTCGCACAAAATTAAACCATTTGACCCCAGTAACCTGCTAAGAAAACACAGGCCTGGAAACTGGAGATCCGGCTAAACATTCCCCTACCACATGGACCTGACAGGTCAGTCAGCCCACCGCAGAGCTCCCCCTCCCTGAAAGAACCCACAAGACCTGAATATTTGCTCCTTAGACGTTCCTTTAATATTGCCCTTCCTTTCCCCATGTCCAGCGGTTCCCCACCTTTTCCAGATGGGGACCCATTTTGACAATTCAGGAAGACTTGGTGACCCAGGGCAATTCAAAAAATGTGCGAATGGCTCCTTAAGAGCCACCCAGGGACACACCTGGCGACCCTTTTGAAATGTAATGGCGACCCATACTTGGGTCCCGACCCATAGGTTGAGAAACCCTGCCTAGTCATGGGGGTGGGGAACCTAAGATTCGGGCCCCGGCTTGCCTGGATCCAGCCCCCAAGGCTCGGGGCTCTCCCCACCAGCATTGGGGAGCCCATGCTGGTGCTCCAGCCCCCCTCCCCCCCATGGGACTGGAGCACACAAAATCTACTAGCCAGGGCTCTCCCAGGCTCTGGTATGTGAGGGGAATGTGGAGAGTGTCTTTCTCTTCAGTTGGGGGCCACGTCAGTGAGGGCTTGCTTTGGGTTTATTTGCTTCTCCCTTGTGTGCGGCCCCTGCCCGAAAAAAAAAGTTCCTTGCTCCTGGTTCAGTAGGGGTGTGGAATTGAGTGAAAGTGGTGAAATATTTAGAAGTGTGCAAGGCCTCGGTATGGCTCAAAAATAATTAAAATCATGCCGGGGGAAAATGAAATCAATATGTGAGTCAGTGTTTGGAGGGTTGGCTATTTAGTGTCACCTGAGCTACTGCATATTGTATTAGTAGTAAGAGGTTGATCGTTGCACCTGGTTGTAGTCATCTACACCCTAGATGTGTCTAGCATATCATTCGACACCTACATTGCACTAGTTTACATGGTGATGCACGGTTCAGGGCAGTGGAAATCAGGCAGTAATTGTTTTCAGCACCCCCGAAATACACAAGATACGAGAAGCGACACATTTACGATAAGAAGCAATTTACACGATAGGTTTCATGTAATGCATGCAGCAAATTAAAAGAGATGATTTATCTCAGAAACTGATCACTATCTGCTTGTTCAGTTTCATAGTGTTTCCAAGCACCATGTTGTAACCGAAGGATTGAAACGGCAGCCTCGTATGACCAGGGCCTGCTTCCATCCCAGTCAGTGGGAGCAGATTCAGGCACTAGATGGCTTTATCTGGCACAAGTTTACATTTGCAAAGGGAATATATTAAGACCCATAAACTGTCTGGCTAGCTGCGATAAGCGGTTAGGTCTCATTAAGGTCAGCACTGCTTGGGTTGCTGAGTCTGAAGTTCACACGGAAAGGCTCTAAATCTGTTCGTTACATGGGTTTCTCCAAATGTAATTAAGAGATAGTATCAGTGAGCCAGAATGTCCTCCCCACGCGGTCTGCTGTTACGGCTGGGTAAGGCTCCGCGCAACGATGGCTGCTCGCAAATCTGGACACTGATCCTGTGTTAAGGTGCCACCAAACCATAGCGAGTGCTGCAGATGGAAGAGCTGACCGGGCGCACTTTGACATCAATGGGAATTTTGCGCTGGACTTCAATAGGAGCAGGACTGTCCCGTAGAAAAGTGTCCCCACAGTCTGGTATGCAGCTGCAGTTTCAATGGCTCCTGAGCCACCACCCAACCATAACTGTCTCCTAACCAGCTGCTGTGATCTGATCCTGAGTCTCACAGGATATTTGCCATCGACAACAACTGCACATTTCTATCCCAGTTAAACACTGGGGCCATTAATGTTCATTCTGACAATTGGCTCAGTGGGTCTCTGTTTGGGCTGTGGACTGAGCCATCATCTCGCCTCCCTGATCTAAGGAGCAGCCAGGGGCTTGTTTAGTTCTTGGTACAACTGAGAGGGGCGTCAGAGCTGCTGTAGATCGCCCCAGCGGTGACAACGCCAATGACGCTGTGCTGGCCCAAGAGAGCTGGTGCAAGCTGTGCTCCAGTCATATGCCTCCAAGTGCTTGGTTTGCCCCTGCTATGTGCCCTCTGCTGCAGACGGGGAGCAGGGAGCACTGAGTAGTACACGGGTATTACACCATCCAGGGATTCGCCTATGCAAGCAGCTCAGGTCAGTTACCCCACTTAGGGCTGTTTTCTGGCTGACTGAGCAGCACCAATCAACTGGAGGGGGCTAGGGTGGGACTGAGCGTCTGGACCTCTGTGTTTTAATGCACCCCTTACTCTGGGTTTCATAGTCTCTGAATACTTTGTAGGCCACCAATGCCTTCATACACACAAGAGTGGCTCTCGGTTTGGCCCTTGGGCCTTCCTCGTGATCTTCCCTGTGGTCAGGAAGGATCAAGGCTGTTTCCCATTTCCACTCCCTTTGAACTCCATTCCAAGAGGAGGACTGAGTTATTCTTTGAGCAGTCAACAACAGTGACATTACTTCCCATATCGGCCTTCTACTCCCTGACGCACTTTTTCCTGCCTGAATCAACATCCTCACTGCTCCTCCCAAGTCGCAATCATTTTCCTCCAGATACCAGATGGGCAGGCAGAAGTAGCCCAGACATCATCTTTGACATAACTCTCCATTACATCGCAGAACTGCCCTCGATTTACCACAGCCATTTGTGCACAATCTGTGTAATACACTGATCCGGATACAATTCAGATCAATGAGGAGCTATGTCATCATCGGTAGCCTTGGAGGCCTAACACCCTGGGATGCCTACAAACAGGATGCAGATCACAACCTGAGTGTCTGTATATCTGCAGCCCTGGTCCAACAACACTGACCTAAGCAGCCAATCAGTAACACACCAGCCACACTCTGGCTGACAGCAGCCTGGGTTACACTCCCAGGGCCATATTTTCCCCAAAATGTGTAATTGCACTGTCCAGCTCTCTTCTGGACAGTTCCGATATTAGAGATCTGTTCCCTGTAAGGGGTCAATATCCAACAGTTTGCTGCTTTAATTGGAGTTACCACCAATTCAGTTTAAACACAAACACTGGATAAATTTAGAATAAAAAAATACTGAATTACAAAGAGAGAGAGATTTTAAGAGAGAACAAGTACACTTATCTCATAGAGCTGGAAGGGACCTTGAGAGGTCATTGAGTCCAGTCCCTTGCTCTCATAGCAGGACCAAGTACCATCCCTGACAGATTTGCCCAGCTCCCTAAATAGCCCCCTTAAGGCTGAACTCACAATGCTGGAGCACTGCCCAGCATTCGAAGATACATCGTCCCTCTTGAGCTCACCTCCTTGGACAAGCAGCACAAGGAACAAGAGCTCTGCCCTCATCCCCACTTGGTCTCTCACTGGGAGACTGGCAATGGCAAAATCAAGCATGTCTACTTTACATCTAATCTGCTCAGCACTCAAAATTTGTTATAGAACCCAGCAAGTGTGTGGGTTACACATACTTGCTCTGGGTCCTGCTAAAGCCACCAGCCTACATGCCAAACTCTAGGTGGCCTGGAGCCCAATCCATAGGGAGCTGCTGCACTCAGAACTTCAATTAGAGCCATCCCTAAAATGCTGTAATTAATTTTGAGACTAGGTGAAGATTATGGGATTGCACAAAGCTTCTGGTTCTAAGTACTAAGCTCAGCTCGGACAGAGAGAAAGAGAGAGAGAGAGAGAGCAACACGAAAAAAACTTCAGAAGATAGAGTGCTTTTCTGCTCATCATCATGTAACATTCAATAACGCTGCAGGATATGTGTTTGTTACTGTAATATACAGATTACTCAGGTATGTTCAATAATGTGTGTATAATCTCAGCATTTACATAGAACCTTTCACTCAAGGCGCTAAAGAACTTTGCAACCATTCATTAAGTCTTGCGACACTCCATAATGTTGGTAAGGAATAGAGAGGTTAGTAACTTGCTGGAAATTCCAGAATGAGTCAGTGTCAAAGTGGAGGAAATAGGCCTAGGAGCAA
Source organism: Pelodiscus sinensis (assembly GCF_049634645.1). Taxonomy (NCBI): domain Eukaryota; kingdom Metazoa; phylum Chordata; order Testudines; family Trionychidae; genus Pelodiscus; species Pelodiscus sinensis. Next base: position 59,001,172 of record NC_134719.1, on the reverse strand, counting down.
AAATGGCCTTTAACTACTGGTATAACCACCAAATAAACTGGCTTTTCAAAGTGTACAGTATTTTTTTAAAGGAAAAACTGATGTACGACAGAAGTTTTCCATGGTAGCAGTGAACTATTAGCTGTCCAGTGAACAAGCAGAGATTATGCAAAACACTCCTTAAAGGGTTTTCTTCAATTGATGACCAAAAAAAAAAAAGATCATTGGTTGCTATGCATTTAAACTTACTAGGAGGAAATGTTTATTTTATAGATTATTGTGGCAAATTAATATCCTTCGAGTGAAAGAAACCAGCATTAGATGCTGGAGGTTTGATGTGTCCTTTCTGTCGGAGTTGCAACAGCACCTATATTCACCTTTTCTCTCTCTTCTGACCAGCATTTCTTTCCTCACACTGCACAGTTCCTTTCGTGTGATATCTCCAGCAAGTCGGATTGCCTAACCATGCCAGGGTCTGCACTTTCCTTTCTCTTCAAAGTCTGTGAACAGCTGTAATGGCCAACCCTCACAAGTTACCGCGGAACTCCTTAAAGCAGTGGTCTCCAACCTTTTTAACCACAAGATCACTTTCTCAATGTAAGTGCAATGTAAAAGCTACCTCAAACCCAAATACCCTTGCCCCGCTTCCTTCCCACCCCTTCTTTGAGGCCCCGCCCCTGCTCCACCTCTTCTCCGAGGCCTCACCCTGCTCACTCCATCCCCCTTCCTCCCCGAACCTCATTCACTTTCATCAGGCTGGGATACGGGTTGGGTTGCAGCCTCTGGTCTTAGGCCAATGGGTTTGTAGTGTGGGAGGGGCTCTGGGCTTGGCCGAGGACAGGGGATTGGGGTCCAGGAGGGGTTTCAGGGTGCATGCTCTGGGAAAGAGTTTAGGTGCAGGGGGACTCGCATCTGGGGCAGGAGGTTGGGTGCAGGAGAAGGTGCAGGGCTCGGACAGGGGTTGAGGAAGCAGGCTCTGGCTGGGCATCATTTAACCGAGACGACTTCTGGGTGGTGGAACTGTGGGGTTAAGGCAGGCTTACTCCTGCCCTGACTCTGCACCATTCCTGAAAGCAGCTGGCATGTACAGCAATGGCTCCATGTCACCATGTGCTGCCCCTCATCTACAGGCACTGAGCCCACAACTTCTACTGGCCACGGTTCCCTGTTATTGATCAATGGGAGCTGTAGGAGTGGTGTCTGCAGGCAAGGACAGCATGCGGAGACCCCCTGCTCTGCCTTTCTCATGGGGCTGCAGGGACATGCCAGCCACTTCCAGAAGCAGTAATTACCACAGTGATAATTACTCCAGCCACAACAGGTTAGGCATTTTAGAACTCACTATTCATTACATTTAAGTGTAGGAGAGAAATGAAAATGATGAAATGCACAGACCAGTCCAAAACCAAAAATAACCCACTTTGCAAGTAGTAAAAAGTAACAACAGCCCCCCACGTATGTGTTGGGTCGGGAGATGAGACTGAAGGACAGTGTGTGTTTGTGAGAATGACTGACACACACAGTGTGAGAGAGTGACAGATTTGCATTGTCAAGCTCCCTCCATCCCTTTCTCCCTGTGTGGAGATAGGGTACAGAAGTAGGGGCAGGGGAGACACTCTGACATTAATGTTCCCCCCATCTCCCTCCCACACCCTGCACAGCAAGCAGGAGGATCCCAGAGCAGCAGCTCCAAAGCAGAGGGCAGGAGCAGCATGACAGTGGGTGGAGGGGCAATGGATGTACCAGAACTTGAGAGCTTCCTGGTCAAACCAGTCAGGATCAGCTGTCAGAGGCTCCAAGATCTACCTGTAGATCCTGATCTACTGGTTGGTGACCACTGCCTTAAAGCAAGCACTTTTATTTTTAAGCTGAAAGCATTACAGAAAAAACATTAAAAAGAATGTACACTCAGGCTAATAAGCTTAGTAGAGATTACTGTTCAACTCCAACATGGGTTTTGACTGAAGACACTCCTTTAAACCCCATCAAGGGTTCCCCCTCTCCCATTACATGTTCAGAATAGCCTAGTTCAGATCTAGCAAACTCTGAAGGTTACTCTTTCCTTTATATAGCCTGAGCTTTTGATCTCTAGACTGTAGGAACAGGTAAAAAGCAGGCCATGGTCCCCTCCTGAAGGCATAGCTTCCTAAGGCCAGGGTTTTGCATAACCAAGGGGGTGATGAATTTGCCTTCTCCTCCCCTTGGCTTAAAGATTCCCAAGGCAAAGCACTTGATACTGTGTATCCCAAAAGTCTATTCTTGTCCAGCACATTGTTCAGCATAGTTCTTTGATGTTCATGATGTCACATCCTATCTCCACTCTTGAGAGGTTATATACACAACCCTGGTGCACAATAATTAATAATAAACCATTCACTTAATACAATAGACTCCAAACCTTCTTAAACCTAAATTCAAATGAGGTCAGCCAAGCACATGACAAGAAATTACCCTATTGCCCTAACCTGAGTCTTCTATGGTAGATGAAAGAGTTTCCTGGTGAAGTGTAGGCTGCTCTCTCTAGGAGCATTAGAAATTTCATAGCACTTGTATATTGTATCCTTTGGTATATATGGTTGTGACTATTTTCTTCCACTATTTGATGTGAGGAAGTGGGTCTGGCCCACAAAAGCTCATCACCTAATAAACCATCTTGTTAGTCTTTAAGGTGCTACATTGTCCTGCATTTTGCTTCAGCTACCCCAGACTAACACGGCTACACTTCTATCACTATAGCACTTGTCGTGAGAGTAGGGTTTGCTCCACTGCCCTTGGCCAAAACGCTGTCCTTGGGGGTTGTGTAGTGCACTGTTCTGCACTGCGCTACAGCTGTCTGCACCACAGGAGGCTGGAGTTCAGTGTTGCGGGTCAGACGCCCCAGTCTCAGCCCGAGTCCCACTGTTTGGCCTGAGGAAGGTTGGAGGGGAAACAGAGCCAGGACTGAAGCATCCAGCCTTTGCTCTGCAAAGTGCCTGAGAGCCTTTGGCAGATGTGGGCACTTCAGAAGCACCCTGTGCTGGAGGCCCCCCCCTTCTCCATGCACTGACACGGCCAAGGGGGGCTGCCCTTGCTGCTCTAACCTTTGCTTGCCTCATAGTCAGCCCACTCCTAGAGGCCAGTCCCGTGCCCCCCGCTACTACCCCCTTGCATACGCGGTCTAGCACCTGCCTCCCGTGTACTGGGGGGGCTGCCCCGCCCTTGCAGCAGGGATCCCCGCTAGCGCGCCCAGCGGCCCGGCACTAGAGCACTGGGGGGCGGGGCGAAGGAGGAAGGCCACGCCCCTCAGCCCTCAGCGCGCTCTTCGCTTTCAAGCGAAGTTGGTCACCCCGGGGGCGGGGTTTGCTGGTTCCCCCGCCCCGCCCCCCGGCCGGTCTCCGCGCTGCGGCGGTTACCATGGCGATGACGTCGGCAGGCGGCGGGGAAGGGGGGGGCCGGGTGAGCGAGGAGGGAAAGATGGCGGCGGCTGCTGCGGCGGGGCCGCAGTGGGCGGCGGAGCAGCGCTGAGGAGACCCGAGCCGGGCGGGGAGGCGGGGCGGGCGCAGCGCGGGCGGCGGGAGCGGGGCCCATGTGCGGCGGCGGGGGCAGCAGCCGCGGCCCGCCAGCACCAGCCACCGCCGGGTCCCGCGGCGCCGGCTCCGGGGCAGCCGAGTGAGCGCGGCGGCCGGGCCGGGCGGCAGGATGAAGTTCGCCGAGCACCTCTCCGCGCACATCACGCCCGAGTGGCGGAAGCAGTACATCCAGTACGAGGTACGGGGCCGCCCGCCGCGTGCCTCAGGGGCCCCCGGTCGCCAGGGGAACCCCGCGCGGCATCGTCTCGCGTCGGGGCTCTGCGCTCGGCTCCCTCGTCACGTCCCCGGCTTCTCCCAGCCCGGGCGGGTCGCCCCTCTCCGCCCTGCAAGCCTGTCCAAGGCGGCCCCCTGCTGCAGCCCGAATCCCTCCTTAGCCCCTCTCCGCTCCATCCCTCAGTCCCTGCTCGGGGAGCTTAGTGTCTGTCCGGGGGCTCGCGAACCGGCTTGAAACTTGATGAAAACGTGTGGGGTTGTGTTTTGCTGGTGTAGCTTTTCTCCATACATGTGGAACTTGGACTCTATTTTGGGGTGTGTGCTGTTGAGACTTGAAGAAGCAAATAGCCGGAGTGGCCATTTAAATAATAAAGTCTTGATATGGCCCCAATACTGGAAAAAACAAACATTGCTGTATATATTTCAGTTGCATATATTTGGGAAGGACTGTAACCCCCCAAATACCTAGTGAGCTCGGAGGGCTGTATATAATCAATATGGATAATTGGCCATGTAAACACTTTGATCTAAGAGATTATTTTTATATTCGACAATATTATCGCAGCCAGCAGTTTCCGTTTATATGCTCAACAGGAACGCAGTGCAAAGTCAATATGTTTATACACCTAAATAGATTTTAAGAATGGGGCTGGTGCTCATGCCATCCGTGGAGCTTGGGTAAAAGCAACTTGAAGTAATAGCTCTAATAGGAAGCGACAATATTGGATTTTTGCGTACAACCTCTCTGGTAGCAGATGAGCTGAGTTCAGAAGCTTGGGGGCATAAGTAAGTTATTAAATAACAGTGGGGATTATTAGGAGGAACCAAAGATGATACACAACATAATTGATAATATGTCCGAAGCGGAGAATCATTTCTCCTTTGCAGTATTTTTTTTTACATAAATTAAAAATACAGAGTCTGTGGAATTGTAGGTAGAGTTATGTGTAATGTTATGTTGTGTTTTATATTCTTTCAGTTCTGGGATCCTGACAAGAGCCCAGATTATAGGTCTTATTCAGTCTGGTGGTGTTTTTATAGCTTCTTATGAGCTAGTGATTTTCAGCACCACTGTCAGTTCTCTACATGTGGAGGTATGAAATATATGATCTCTTTGGCTCAGAGTCCTGAAGTACGGCTCCTAAAGATCAGAACTGAACAGATAGCTGTGGTGACTATAAAAAAATCTACCTGAGTGGCTGAGAACATTATGGTTTTTATAGCAACAGTTGCGTATTTTTTTAAGGTTAATGAGACCTGGGGAAATTTGTTTTGCATTTGTCTGCTTCGTTCTTGATTTTAGGGTAAACAAACCACTTCAGTTGCAGACTCTATACCTTGAGGAATTCAAATAACAAAAGATTCTGCTCTATTAATCATGGATTATTTGAAGAAGTAGCTTTTATTTTTTCAGGTTTAGCAATACAATTATCCCTTGGTTAATCTTAAATTCGGGTATAGAAATGTTTTTTTTTTTAAGAAATGGGAAAGACTAGACAGGTTCAATATTTAAAATGTATTAAACCGTAAAGGTTTGAGTATGTATGAAATAAAGCTTTGCAGTATATATGTCATCAGAGTTTCTTGAAATCTATTTTAACCAAGTAGCAGATATCCTGTAAAATTATCATCCATCATAACATTTGCAAAATAAACAAAAAATGGACTAAATTATTCCAGTGGGCTTTGTGCATGCAAATGCATCTATCTGTTGGGTTTCTGCACAGATATCCACGGCAGTATTTGGCATGAAATTCTGAAGGCTAGCTTCCTTTGTTACTTAAAGCTTTGCAGTAATAAATTACTAATGCTTCAGTACTGGTAGTGATACTACTGAAAATGTATTTTTATTCATACATTTTTCAGGTAAGACTGGTAGTCTAGTTAGTGAAGCTACTCTTATGTGCATCTTCCCCAATTTTTTGACAACAATTAGAGTGAATAAATATTATCATACTATGATATCTCTTGATTTAGATGCTTGTGTTTTCACACTCAGTAATACTGTGGCCTGTTTTGTACTCTTGTTTGTTAGCACTGTCAGTGATATTTGTTGTTAGAATCTATTTTTTTTTCATTCCAAGTTTAGGGAGGCTCTTTCTTTTACCAATATCTTCTAGTGTTTCAGAGTCTTCAAAACAGTCTTGTATTAGCTATCAACTTTCAAAAGATCTTGCTTATGACTTAGTTTCAAATCTGTCCCATGGGTTTTGTTAGAAGATTCCACTTTGCCCTGATGGAGGTTGTCAAAATACATGTGCATACATTGATGATATTTTTTAGAGACTTCAGTTATATTAATATGCCCAAGTCCTCGACAATAGTTCAGTATATGTGAATATGTCTGATTCCACAACTTGAGACCCATGACCAGGAATAACTTCTTCTCAACCTGTAATGGCTGATTTAAAAAAAAATCCATTCCCTGCTACTTGAGCTTTTTCCCCTCGGGATACTTCACATTTCAATATTTACAGTAGAAATAAATTGATAAGCGAACCACAGGAGAGTAATATTAATAATGTATGCTGTTTTCACCAATCCTACCTCTTCTGTTCATTCCTCAGTACTAAATGAATTAGTCCTTGCATCTCAATACCAGTTAATGATTATCTTATTAAAGATGGCTTACATTTAGTTTGATGAGATTAAAGTTGCCAGTTCACTAGGTAATTTAAAGAATTATGTAACCAAGTGGAGGTTAAAAATTTCAAGTGGATATCTTCTAAAAATATCAGATTAATGTTGCATTTTGCCTCTTGTAGATATTTTCTAGAAAAGATATGGTAAGCAGAAAATGAAGACCTACCCTGAATGAGGTTTCATAGAAGCACAGAAATGTTGTGCTAGAAGGTTGCTCAAAGGACCTACTCCAGTCCCCTGTGCTGAGGCATAACCAAGTAAACCTGGCTGACCCTTGTCTAACCTGTTCTTAAAAATGTCCAATGTTGAAGATTCTACAGTCTCCCTTGGAAGTCTGAACCAGTGCTTAAATACCCTTACAAGTAGATTTCCCCCCCCCCCTAATATCTACCTAAATCTCCTCTGCTGTATATTAGAACAAGAAATTATTGGCTTATCTCCCTTGTAGGTGAGGTTTTCTGTACCTTCTATCATTTTTGTTACTCTCCCATGGACATTCTCCAATTTGTCCACATCATTCCTAAAGTGTGGCTCCTAGAGCTAGACACAACATTCGGGCTGAGGTCTCACCAATTCCAAGTAGAGGAGGACTTCCTATGTCTTACCCATGTCACTTCTGGGACTCCAGAATTAGCTTTTTTCCTGACTTAAATTCTGTTTGTGAGTAACTATAACTCCTAGATTTTTTTTTTCCGGCTATGCCTCTATATAACCTTTTATTTCCCATTTTGAAGTTGAGCATTTCATTTTTTCCCCAAGAATAGTACTTTGTACTTGATTGAATTTCATCATGTGGATTTCTGACCAGTTCTCCAGTTTGTCAGAATTATTTTCAATTCTAATCCTATCCTTCTGACTGGTAGCAACCCCTCCCAATATCATGTCATTTGCAAATGTTATAAACATACTTTTCACTTCATTATCCAAGTCATTAATGAAAATATTGACTACCCTGGAACCTCGGTTCTCTGGGTGGCCCTAATCCGGGAAAACCCTATGGTATGGAGGAGGGAAGTGGCTTAATGTGCTGGCTCGCCCTCTTTCTCGCTGCTAGGGAAACAGTAGTGCACAGAGCCACTTCCCTTGAGGCTTTTCCCCGCCATTCCCATAGTGGTGGGTAGCAGTGCCTGGGGCTGGCGGGGGATGCAGAGCTATGTGTGCTCCCAGGAACAGGGTGCCAGGTAAGTGCCCCACCCGCTCACACTGACCCCCACTACGCCCCCCTGGCCTGGCAACATCTTAATCCAGCATACCCTGTTTTCAGATTTGCTGGATTAAAGATGTTCAAGGGTAGTTCTGGACCAGGACAGACCTGTGGGTAAACCCACTAAATACATCCTTCCAGTTTGGCGGTGAACCATTGATAGCTACTCTTTGAGAATGATCTTTCATCTAGTTATGATGTTAAAAATTTAAAACATTATTAACCATGTAACTGATATTAAACTGCACCCTACCTCCTGCCTAGACCTCTCTCTTTCCCTCCCCGCTCCCCACCGCCAGCCCAATTCCTGGCAGCCCCCTTCCACACACTGCACCTCTCACTTTTGGTCCTACCCCAAAGCCTGTGGGAGTAGGGTTTTTTTTCTGTTTCTCAGTTTGGGGCCTAGTCAGTGAGGGAAGCAAACTGGGGGTAGGAGTGCAGGGTCTGGATGGGGGTAGAGTGTAGGAGTGGGCTGAGGGGTGGTGGTGCATGGTTTGGGAGGGAGTGTGCAAGAGTGGGGTGGGAGTGAGGGGGTGTGGGCAGGAGGGTGGGTGTAGGAGTAGAGTGGGGTTGCAGGGTGTGGGTGAGAGGGAGGGGCCAGGAGTGGGCAGCGCACCCCCCCCCCCCCGATGTGGCTGGATCTCCAGCACCGCTTTACTCAGCTGTGGCTCGGAAGGGGGAGCCCCGAGCCTCGTGGGCCAGATCCTGCACATGGACCATAGGATCCCCATCCCTGGTTTACATGCTTCTGAGGAGATTTGGGAAGTAGCTTCCTTCATATAGCAGATTTCAAGTAGCTTTTTTCCCCTGCTTAATATTTTTCTTGGGCTGTGTGAATGTTAGTGCATGGAAAAAGTTATAGTTAGACAAAGATTAATAGGAAAAACAAGTACACTTTTGCCACTTGATGGACTATGGAACCCAGGTCATATGCAACTAACAAGCAAGAATAAGAAACAGACTCAGATGCCAAGTATTTGCTGGGAATGTTTTAAAAAGAAAACAGTTGAGGGAAAAGATTGATTTGGCATAGAGGAGCTCAGTAAAATATCTTAAGTAGCAAAACAGTTACGCAAGTGACCCATGCTGAGACCTCTGTGTAGATTCAGGAATCAGACTTTTGGGGAGAGACAATTTTAGCTATCTTGCCATCTGTGGGACTGGACATAAAGATGTCCTTTCGACCTTTTATTTACTTTGCAAGATTTTGACCATCATGTTACCACAGTTCTGATTTGCTCTCTAGTTGCAGAGTTTGCTTTTTTTACTTGAGTAGTATTTTCAAGTTAAGATGTAGTGACTTTATCTTGGAGAACTGGAGTGGGGCTCAAGGGCTAGGCTTCGCATCTTGTTAGTTGCTCTCAGAATGATTAGGATAACAGCCAAAAAAGACAGGCTGAACATTTCTAATATCCTAAAATGGAATTGGACAGTACAATGCTAGTTAACACATGTTACGTTCACATCTCAAAATGCAGTTGCTGTGCAAATCATAATTGAATCCCCACCACTTGCACATTCATCATGCATTGCATATGGTGGATATTGTTTGCTTAAATATAGTCGATGAGGCTTGCTGTTTCTGGCTCTAGCACGCAAGACTAGGCATCCTCATTATATCTTTACTAGAAGATTTACTCAGTGTTGCTTAGGTCCCTAATTGCTTTTTTTTTGAAGTAAAATAAAAATGTACAGTTTTCATTTAAATCATTGCTCTGGGGCGGGACTGGGGATGAGGGCTTCTGTATGCAGACTGCCTTGCAGAGAGAGGACAGCCCCAGCCCTTTCTCACCACAGGAGCTTGGGTCCAGGTGAGAAGCGCTTCTCCATGGCTGCTGCAGCTCCAGCAGGTACAGCCGGGGGAGGAATGCATGTTGCCAGCTGGGCCAAGTCCAAGTTTGTCTGCCCCTGCGCTCCCCAGCCAGAGTGAGGAATGCAGCAAACTGTGCACTTTTCCCTTGCTTCCTGGCAAAGGGGAACGGCCAGCAATGTTCCCATAGGAATAGAGAAGAGGGAGATTGACCTCCTCCCAAAGGGTGCCTTGGTAGTGGGAGGCTCAGGATTGGAGCAATTCTGGACTGGGTTGGGGCAACCCCAGCCAGCCCCTTTCACCTTCCTGATGAGTGTCTCTTTTCTGTGTGGTTTTCTGAGAAGCAATCCCATTGCTGGTACAACCAAACCCTTACATTGGTTTAAGTTATGGTAAAAGGAAGCTGTGTACTGAATTTGGTGGTCCTAGCCCTCATCTTCTAGGAGGAGTTCTTGAATAGACAGACAAACTTGCTCAAATATATAGTAGATTTGCACTTGTTTAGTAATCAGGAATGTACGTTGTTAGACTCATTTTTGAATTGTTGGTATGGCTTGAGTAACTAGCTGCAACTGGCACACAGGCTGTAGGCTTGGAATACATGAATTGTATCTGAAAAAGTGGGTCTGCTCCACGAAAGCTCATCCATCACCTAATAAACCATCTTGGTAGTCTTTAAAGTGCTACATGACTGCTTTTTTTGTTTTGTTTTACCAAGATCAGACTAACATGGCTACCTCTCTGTTACTTTTCATGAATTTTAGGATGATTGATTACCACTCTTGAACCCAGGTTGCGCATATAGCAGTTGAATAGATTTCCCACCAAGTGTTTAACAGAGGGCCATATGAGGAGAGTTTAATAAGACTGGGACTTTTCTGCTTGGAAAAGAGATGACTAAGAAGGGATATATTAGAGATTTATAAAATCATGACAGATTTAAAAAGTGAATAGAGAAGACTTCTTTACTCTGTCCCTCAACACAAGAACTAGGGGTCAGCAAAAGAAAAATGTATATTTAAAAAAAAAACTTTTAAAAAAAGACAAGCTTTCTAAACGAGCACCAAAAGACTAAAAATAATAAAAAGGTGCACCAAAAAGCCAAAACTAAAGTTTTAGGCTAGCAATGTAGGAGAAAGATTGGATGGCTAACAGTTAGCAAAAAAGTGATAGAAATGTAGCCGTGTTAGTCTGGGGTAGTTGAAGCAAAATGCAGGACAATGTAGCACTTTAAAGACTAACAAGATGGTTTATTAGATGATGAGCTTTCGTGGGCCAGACCCACTTCCTCAGATCAAATAGTGGAAGAAAGTAGTCACAACCATATATACCAAAGGATACAATTTAAAAAAATGAACAAATATGAAAAGGACAAATCACATTGCAGAACAGAATATCAAATAGTGGAAGAAGTTATTGCACAAGAAGCCTGCAGTGTAGACGTAGCCTTGGTGATTTGAATCACCCCCAAAAATCATGGATTTAAATCAAGTTACCAGAAAAGCGAAGGCTGACTGCTTAGAGTGTGCTTAATTTTGAAGTAAGCCCCATTGAACTCGCTGGCACTTCTGATTTTTTGAGAAAACAAGTATAAAATGGAGTTCCATTAGAAAAGCTGAGATATGGTGAATTATAGGGAATAGGCTAATGGTAATGCCATAAGTCTGTTCATGGTCTATGACTATGATGCTCCCAAAATAAGGGGCATATATTATATCTCTCTATAAAAAAGCTTTTCCTGCCGCATGACAGAATGACGTCGGACTTGAATGTAGCAAGCAGGGGTTTTGTGGCTGGAGAGTGGGGGATTGTCAAGTGCAGTGAACAGGGGACAGCCCCCTAATGTAATGTAAAATAAGAAAATGACATTGAGTGGCAACTGGCAACTCTAGATCTCTCTTACTGCAACTTTCTGTATTATATACTTTAGTGATCGATTCTAAACCTAATTAGCTAAACCTCATGGCTTGTTTAATTAGTTAAGCTAAACTTTTTGCTAGCAACATCCAACATAGCCAACAGCTTGGGAATTTACTCAAATCACACTTGTACTAAAAGGGCATAGAGAGAGTCTTGAAGAAGGATGTATTGCAAAGTGATTTATTTAAGTAACCAGTTGATTCACATTGCTCTTCAGCCATATACACATCTTCATCTACATCATTTTCTCCCAATAAGCAGTTTTCCTGATGTTTCATTCTTGTAACTAGGCCCTGCATCATCTTCTTGCACTGCTTACATTTTATACATTTCTCCTTTTTTTAACCCAGAGAATGATTTTTCTTCAAAATATTTCCAGATAGGGGGTCTTTTGCACATAGAAGCCATAACAGTTTTTCTGTGGTAAAAGTGTGAGGGAATATAGGAAGCTGTGTGTGCACGCTGAATAACATCTTTCCTTTTTCTTTCCAGTCCTCTCCTCTGTTCCTTTCTATGTTGCCTCCATCCTTCCCTATATATTGTGTCTCTGTCTTTAGACAACGTCAGAACAAAAACAGTCCTATCCAACTTGTCTTTCTTTGCATATGTTACTTTTTAGTCTGCTGAGAAACAGAAATTGAAAGCCCAGAACTTTCAAAAAGCAAGAGCTGGTGGTTAGGCTGGACAGACTAGAGCCATTAATTTATTTTTATGAGACTGTAAGTGTATGTGCAGCATGTTTGTGATGAGACTTAATTGTAACTATTTTTAAATGAGAAACGTAGTGTTTTATTGACTATTTTAAAAAATCCGAGTTAATAAAAATCAGATTTTTTCTGTTTCTAACCAATTTTTATCCACCCTGAGATAAATGTTCTCTTTTCATCTCAAATTCAATAGAAAACAAAAAGGGAAATGTGCAGATTTCTTTTGTCATGTTGTCTTCATTTTAAAAAAAAAAATGTATTTTTCAGTACTTGGCAATACTGGGAAGCAGTCCCTGAGGCTTTCTTGCTTTGCTGTCACAGATTCCTCTTAGGTTATGCCAAAGCTCTGGACTTTTCTGGTTTCTTTCTAGTAAAATCCAATCCTACATAATCTGACATATTTTCCCAAAAAAGAATATTTACTTATGCTGTCAGGGTAGTCTTTTAGCCAGCAAGGCAACAGGTTTTAGACAAAGCTGTCAGTAAACATGTAGTTTGTTTGTATTTGTTGTTGTCAGGAATAATTTCCCTGACTTCACATTCCATACCTTTTTATGAGGAATTAAAAAGTCTTTAATTGCTATTCATTTTCAAACAGGCTTATCAGAGTGACTTGCCTTATTTGTGCTGACTGGTTTAATTGTTTTTCTGTTTGCTGCAGGCTTTCAAGGAGATGCTCTATGCAGCTCAGGACCAGGCCCCTTCTATAGAAGGTAAGTGAGCTGTGACCCTGAATCATGCTTGCATTGCTGGATGCGGACTACCAAGCACACCTTCCTCTTGCCTGTCCCCCTGAAACTGACAGGCTTAATTGACCAAAAGGGAAGCAAGATTCAGGCTGAAAAAAATTCTGCTTTTCCAGATTTTTAAAGCCTTGTATAGCGAATCATTAGAACAGTAAAAGGGTATTTTTATAGTCTGAAGCTTAACTATTTTCTTCTTGTGTATAAGGATACTCGGTCAGTGGTGCAACTGATCCCTTATGAGTTGAGAATAGTACTCGGTTCTAGTATGACAATTCCAATCCCCCAAAGTGGCTAATGCAAAGTGCTGGACAGAAATGTAGAAAATAGCCATCCATCTAATTACTGCAGTATTGCATTTTGGGGGTAATTATTTCCTGATCCCAGCTATTGGTCAGTTTCTACTCCGAAGCACAAGTGAAAGCCTCTGACTTTTATCCTGTGTTCAGAGGGATGCTGTTCTTATTTGTTTAAATGTAGATATTTTTCTTTGTGTCTGTTCACTGGCATTAAGTTCCTTTGATGATGTTATGTAAAAATTCCTATCTGTTTTAAACTTGTTGCATTATGAGAGTAGGCTTTGTTAATCAAATGATGACTCATAAAACTAATTTTCCTGATAAAACTCATTACATTTATTTTACATCTCCTTTCTAAGAGAACTACAAAATTATCCTAATCTTTAAATTGCTTGTTCCACCCTCTGCTTGCTCTCCTCCTGAGCTTCTGCCTTTTTTTTATATGTGGGTTGCTTCTTTGGCCAGCTGGATGAGGAGCTGCTCAGCTAACAGGGAAGGAAGGCAAGTGATGATCAACAAAAAGCAGCTTTTGGAGTTGGTTTTTAGTAGTGTCAGAGGAGATTTAGGATCAGGTATCTGTCTCCATTGCTAATCGATATTTAACATCCCTAGTTTCTGGTGGAAAATGTGCCTATGAGTATAACAAGTCAGTAGAAATTGGCACCGTGACTTTGTTGTAAGAGGAAGTGCTTGGAAGCACCTTCTGGGGTTTTGTGGTGAAACTCAGGTATCGTGCCTTGCTTTTTCTCTGAGGCAAAAAGCGCTTTGGAACTAAGACATGAAATACTGGCTTCACGTAGGGAAAGTAGTGCTCTGCTTTTCTCCTGTTGTCTCCCGGCAGTATTCTCCCCTCAGGAAAACAGGTTGCTGGACTGTCATTGCTTGGACTCCTACTCATTATTCTGCCTGGTTAGCAGATGTGTCGGCATCTCCCTAAGCTCCTTAGAATTCAGCTCTTCTCAGCTGTAGTGAAGATGAAAGCGTGCCTGTAAATAATTCATTCTGATTATTTGCTTGAGTGGACAGGGTCCACTCTAAATATTTTTCAACATAATCTTTGTTATTTTAAGGGATTTTGAAACTTAACTTGTTTTTAAAAATATTTTACATCTGTTGCAATTGAACCACTCTTCCTACTTACTCCAGAAACTTGTATCTCAGTAGGATATAATTTTATTCCTTTTGCCACTCTCTAAACAAGGATCACTACCTGTGAGAAGGATAAATCATATAAGGGGTTTAGAAAATATTCTAATTTTGTTATTGGGATGTTGAATAGTGACACTTCAACACTTTATATATAAATTTAAGAATTAATCTAATTAATGATGTTACAGCAAAATGAAACTGCAGGTAGAAAGAAGCAAAGGCAACAGGGTTTCTGTAGTGTCTTTTACACACACACACACACGCACGCACGCTTTATATATGAAAAGTGACAGGAGTGGGGCTCAAACCATGAGAGATACCAGTGCTTGGGGGCATGTCTGTTTGATTACACACACTCATTCTAAAATGCGAATGTTATAATCTTCATTTGCAGCATACTGTTGATTAATGTTGGGTTAACGTCTTCAAATCCCTTTGTAAACTGACTTGGATTTATTCCAGCAATTAAAATTAATGAAGGCCTTATAGTATTCCTTAGTCTACTCAAGTGTGGTGATAAAAGTATTCAGTACTGTATGAGATAGGATATTGAACAATTTTAATTCCCGAGCCACACCCCAGACAAATAATTGAGGCTGTAGATCACTATACAATTGAGGCTGCAGATTTCAATACCGAATCTCAGGGCTGTTCGTGAGGAATGGGTCATGAATAGGGATGTAAAATCCCATTTACTTGGTTAATTAGTTAAACGTTAAATTTAATGGGTTAACAGATTAAGCAGGGCTGGGCTGTTTCAGCACATTGGGCAGAAGTGCCTGGGCTGGTGCGGACCTTGCACCGTGAGCAGGGACTGTAGGGGGTCCGGAACCAGGTGCAGGGTAGGACTGCCAACTTCCAGCCTGAATGGCCTCACGGGCTAGGAGCCTAGTAGCCCTTCCTGCTATCATTTCAGTCGGTCCCCCATAAATCCCCGTGAGGCTGCCGACTCCCAGCCCACGTAGATGCTCCCAGGCAATGGTTAACCGGTTACCCATTTACATCCCTAGTCCTGAGTGTAGTCTTTAACAGTTTGCTAAAAAAAAATAAGGTGCGATTTTTTTTTTCTTAAAGGTGGGAAATGAATGAAGTCCAAAAGGCCAAGGAAGTAATTGTGTGTAAATAACTGTTTATCAGTAAGAAGGGAAAACTGTGATTTAGACCTTGTAATTTAGTGACAGGAATCATCTCGGTTGCAGACAAAGCAAGTTTGTAGACAGCTTGGTTGTTGCTGACTATTGAGACTTATATTAAATGGTACAAGCAAAAAGCTCTGTCTGAAATTGGGGTGGGAGCAGGTTATTGCTTTGGTATGATTTATTTACATCAATTTTCTTTTTCAGTACTCTGATGTTATCAAATAAGGACTGTGAAAACAGGGACAATCGAAGAGCTATGGTTATAGTATAGTAGATGGTAGACAAAGTTGGACCTAATAAGCTGGCTTGTCCCATATGAAATGGCAACCAAAAAACTGTCTTCTGGGAGCAGTGGGTCAGGAGAGCTGCTTATCAGTCCTGTTGCAAAACTAGTGTGGATTATTCATTAATAGTGCTGAATAACACATCAGAATCAGGAAAAAAACACAGCACGGTTTGCTACTTCTACAACAAGAGAAAACAAAACAAAAACAACAAGGTGCTTCCTTTTCTCTGGTTAAGAAAATTAGTGAACTTTTATAATAGGTACATGCCAAATTTCATATTAGTGATCAGCAATGAGGGTTGTAGAGCAGAGAATATTCATTTCACAAATATTGGTAGTTGTTAGCAATGTTTTTATGACGAAATGGCAGTCAGGACCGGTAGTGAAAAAAATCAAAACACTTTTTGTTACAGCTATAAAGAAACAATACACGAACATTCACAAAAACAGTCTGGTTTTTATACTGTATGCAATCAGAATTGCAAACAGCTGTCTTTACTATGAGGTAGCTTCATTTCAATGTGGTAGCTTTGAGTTTTCCACTAATTCCTTATATAAAATGTGATGCTTGAATTGTTATTATGCAATTAAGACTTAAGAGGAGATCAGCTGTCATCAGTGAATAATGGAATGGAATTAATGTTGATTGGTTGCTTTGGTTTAAAAAATGCATGCTGGGGACAGGGAAGGAGTAGCATCATTGAAATGAGATCATATTCTGCCAGACACTGCCTGTAAGATGCTTTGGAAAAATGGCCAGCTCACTTCACTAACATCCCATGGAATCCTGATGTGTCTTTATAATACAATGGAGGAACAAAGAATCTCTCCTATGATTATCCCAGTGAGGCAGTCCCATTCAGTTTGTTACATTAATCTGCTTAAAGGTCACACCATGTGTTGGTTATAACCATAAGATTGGGATGAGAGTATGAGCATGAGTGTTTTTAGGATTAAATATTTTTAGTGCAAACAAGGGCAGTGTGCTAAGTCAAAGTAATCATTCCTGGCCCTAATCTCTGTTTCGTGTGTGCTTAAAGATGGGGGATAAAAAGGAGGACCAGGCAATAGTGAATTTAGAAAGGAGTATTAATAGTTTAGTTGACTTGGAACTAATATAGATCTCAATTAATGTTGAAATATTTGCCTTTTTTATTAGAACACAGTCTGCATAGAGTCAAAATTTGACCTCCTCTTACTTGTAATGAATAAGAATGATTTTTAAATTAGGAATTTTATGTCCATGTTGTTAGTTCTTTAACTTCTTCCTACTTTACAGTCTTAAACTAGGTGTTCTGTACTACTTTTAATTTTGCACATGCCTAACTTTAAGCACCTTTGTAGTCTCATTGAAGTCCATCAGCGTCCATCCAATGAGGGGGAGAGGAGGACAGAGTGGGCAATTGCATCTGGGCCCAGTGATTCAAATGGACCCAGGGCTCCCAGCTGTTTCCGCTGCAGCAGCAGAGACACCCAGAACCCCAGGTCCTTTAATTTGCCATTGGACACCGCATGCACTATAAGCAGCTCTAAGGGCTGGGGTGGGTTGCTGTGGTCCAGGTGGTGGTGAGGATTGGCTGTTCCAGCCCTGCCTCTTCCAGTAGTGTGGAGTCATCCCCCTAAACCTTGCCTGGCGAGTCTCTAGGCTCCCCTGCACATCTGTTTTAAGTGTTCTGCCCGATTAGAGATTTTATTTCTAATATTTTGCTTTTTTGCCTATAACAATCTTATAAAAGTCAAATAAGAAATCCTGCCAGTACCGTATTTTCCGGCGTATAGGGCGACTGGGTGTATAAGACGACCCCCTATCTTTTTAATTAAAAGATAGGGTTTCATCTTATACCCCAGCGCCCTTCCGCCTCCTTTGCTCCCGGTGTCCCTGGTCTGCTGGAGATGGTCCCCAGCAGACCAGAGGCACCGGGAGCAAAGCCGCCAGGAGCGCCTGGGCTCCCCCCCGCCGGAGCCCCTCCGCGGCTTTGAAAGCCTCGGGGGAAGCCGGCGGGGGGGCATCCCAGGCGCGCATGGGCTGCCCCCCCTCCGGAGCCCCGCGGAGGGGCTCCGGAGGGGGGGCAGCCTATGCGCGCCTGGGCTGCCCCCCCGCCGGCTTCCCCCGAGGCTTTCAAAGCCGCGGAGGGGCTCCGGCGGGCGGGCAGCCCATGCGCGCATGGGCTGCCCCCCCGCCGGCTTCCCCCGAGGCTTTCAAAGCCGCGGAGGGGCTCCGGAGGGGGGGCAGCCCATGCGCGCATGGGCTGCCCCCCCGCCGGCTTCCCCTGAGGCTTTCAAAGCCGCGGAGGGGCTCCGGCGGCGGGGCATCCGGCGTACAAGACGACCCCCGATTTTTGGGGGATGTTTTTTAACTTCAGAGGTCGTCTTGTACGCCGGAATATACGGTAGTATCATTTTTTAACAAATAATTTATAACCTTAGTTTATTTTTAATTTTAAAATTGCAATAACAGATTATATTAGTTTTACTTCAGTGATTCTATAGTTAAAAAATTCAAGTGACTTAACAATTTAAATTACCTTATTTTAAATTGCTCCACTGCTACTGTTGGACATGGCAGCCATTCTTATAGTCTGTGCTAATAGCTAATATGCTGTATAAATAACATTGAATTAACGATATTCAGTTGTCAGATGCACAAATGCAGCAGTTTCAAAGAAATAATATAAAAGCTAGTGACTTGTCAGTCAGGAAAACATTCCAAAATCTATATCTGTAGCCAAAAGCCATATGGTAGACAGCTATGTCAGAATGTATGAATTCACTCTGAGTGCAAAGCAGTTCCAATAATATTGTGTACAATAACATGGCTGTCCCAGTGGTTCTTAAATACTGCACTGTGATGGGCTGTTAGACTTAATGCTCTGAGCAGCAGCCATCCATACAACATTGAGGGGGCAAGGAGTGGTGATGGCGGTAGGGTCAGGGCCCAATAAGGTCATGTGTTAAGTTTCTCATTTTTTTGTGTGAAGAGAGTGAAGCATTGTGTATCACCAAGGAGACTGAATGCTAATCTGTGGTTTCTGATGAGAAATTGACTAGCTATGTGACTTTAACAAGAGATGCAATCAGTGGATTGGGAAAAGGAAAATTGCATATATATTGGTGCATTATGGCATGCAATTGATTTTTCATGCATTATGTAACCCCAAGTTTTTATTAAGGGCTGAATTTTCTGCATTCTAGACCATACCACTGTAAATCCTAAATAGCCACATTTGGTTTTAGAAGTATGCTGTTAAAGAAATTATAGTGATAATTCCGAATGTATTTTATAAGTGCTGCCAACCTGTTTGAGGGGCAGGATGGATTTGAAGCCAAAAAGAGGAGCAATGGGTCTGAGATGCTTGGCCTCCAATCCACCTTGCCACAACTGCAAACTTACTCTAAGTGTTGTAGTGAAAGTTCAAGGAATCATGAGAGATGCTTCTCTTTGTTACTTCACTTATCCCTAATGCAACTGCCTAAGACAGCTATCTTATTGGTAACCTACCAGTCCAGGCTCCTCTCTTCTGCTAGTGTGGAGTGGACCCATGCAGCTAGATTGTCCAACTGTCAATCCATTTCAAGGGAGACTCCAAGAAAAGATGGATACTGCCACCAGAAACCGTGGAGTCTTCTATTGCTGTAGTTGGCATAATCCTAGCACATTGCCCAGTGCAAGAACCATTTGTTCAGGTATGAGTGAAAATGCTCCATAGAATAAATTTTTATTCAATGTTGTGTGAGGATGAACCATACTTAGTTGATCCTTGTGTGATCTTAGACCAGTGAACTCAGGTTTAGCTTTAAAGTAACTCTAGCTCTTTGATAAGTGGTGGGGACTCTTTCTTTGTGATGCAGTGGGGTGGGGTAGTAGGTAGGTGTGATGTAGTGGGGGTGCTGTCTGCTCTGTAACCCGGGGTTCCCCTGCGTTGTGATGTGAGATTCCCACTGACTCACCCACATGTGTATTGGCCCAGACACCTAGTCCCAGTCTGAGCAATTAGCAAAACTCTTCCCCAGGGGAGAGACAAAGGAAGGGAGGTGAAGATGAACACCTGGATGGGGGGCAGGGCCTGGGAGCGAGGCACTTTCTGGCTGGGAAACATGAAGGGAACAGACTAAGCTGAGTGCTGAGGGTTGAGGGGGTGATGGACCCCCCTAGCCCCAGGAGTCTGAGGCATCCTGGCCCTGACTCCTGTAGCCACGTCATGTCTATGCTGTGCTGTATCCTGGAGAAGCAGTAAACTTTCTCTCTTCTACTGGCTGGTGGAGTCTGTTCTTGCTGCTACAGGGATGCACACAGTAGGTGACTGATGTTCCCTTGTGTAATTTGATTAATGGAACTCCACTACTGTTATGGTACCTCTAGAATGCCAGTTAAGCTTTCATATTCAGACCTGAAAGTTAGGAAGTGGAACTAATTGAATAAATGTGGAGGTGTGTTCTTTGTACACCTAAAATTCTTGTTGATTTCAAGGGGAATTTTAAGAGCAGAAACTGCACAGATTCAGCACCAAGGCTCAGTTCTTCTGCTCAACAATTAAAATGTAACAAATGCCTTCAAAATGAGGGTAAATCTGGATTTTGTTGTTTTAAACAAGTCTGCTTTACTTTGGCTAAGAGCAACTATAGGAAAAACCATTTTTGGATTTTAATCTGATATTTTGATACACTCTCTGTCTCTGTCTCCGGAATCACTTTAAAAGGTTATTGTCCAATAGGCAATCCAGTAGTAGAGTTTGTTCAAGTCCTTCCATGACAATTACAGGTTAAATACAGAGTAAACCAGGAGATCTCAGTCTTGTTCCTTATACCTTCTCTGTCAAAGTTTAGGCAGATGTGAGATGGCAGGATTGGGCCCTGGGCTTTTTCTTTATTATCTTAAAGCAAATTGATAACCTTGACTGCACTTGTCATGCTAGAACCTCTCCAAGATGAAGATTAGACTGTATATTGTTGCTTTGAAGCTAATTGTGTTTCCTATGAACACACAGCCATACTAGTTGCATCTGTTTACATAAATCAATTAGGCATTCAGATTATCAAGGCAGTTCGTCATCACATAGAAGATGAATCTGAAGACAATATAAATAATAATACTAGTCGCTGTAGTAAGTTAGTTATTTAAACTTTGAGTCAATTAATTAATGACTCCTAAGACAGGAACAGGATTTTAGCATCTACAGATTGGACCTCAGGGCATAACCTGTCCCAGACAATGGAGTTTGTGAGGCCAGGTGAGGTCTGGGAGGCAGGGTGCTAAGCTCCCTGTTGGGCTCTTCTTCCCTAATGCCTAGGCTCCTCTCCCCAGCCTCTCAGTCCCACCAGCTGCTGCAGCAGCCTCACCAGAGCTCTTGGTGGCGTCACGGCAGATCCACCACCCTGTCGGAGCTCCCAGCAGCTCCACGGGCTGTGGGTTCCACTGCTCTACCAGCTCCACTCCCCTCCCACTCCCTACACACACACACTGATTTCTCAGTCCCACCGCCTGTGAGCTCTGGTGCCCTGCAAACTCTGCTGTCCAGGTGGCCCTGCCGCTTGGCTCTGCTCTGAGCCACCGCAACCTCTACTGCTGAGGGGGCAGGCACTATAGTCCTGCAATATCCATGGTCCTTCCAGACCACCAATGTTTCTGGACCAAAGAGTCCCTCACCACAGAGGTTCAACCTGTACCACCTATATCACACTTGAAGATTTACCTGGTATTGCTCAGGTACTTGGGAAGGCTTAGGGCAGAGGTTGGGAGGTGCAGAAGTCAGGGCTGGCAGGTTTGGGGGACTCACTAGGGCCACCTGTGGCAACTCCCTGGGGTGCCCAGGTCCCCAGTGCTCAGCTGGGGGGACAGGGAGGGGTAGGGCTGTGTGGTCCTGCCCTGGCTCCAGGGGGACACATCTGCTTTTGGGGAGATCTGGGGCCATGCTGTCTGCCCCCTGCCTGTGGTACCTCTGGAAGGGGGGGGGCGGAGTCTTCACTGGGACCTACATGTGCTCGGGGTGTGTGGACCAGGGCCATGTTGGTCGGCCTGCATCTCATTCTGGGTGGGATGGTTCCCCTGGCCTGTGGCAGGGCTGCAGTGGCCCTGGGGGCTGGGGGGTGGGCGGAAGGGGAAGGGCCTGCTGACAGGTGCTAGTGGCCTCCCACCCTGTTTGGTACTGTGACTTAGGATCAGGGGTGTGGGGTTTGTGATAGTGGGGCCACTAGGCCATTGCTGGCAATATGGAGAGCTCTGGCCCCAGCTGGCCACTCTTCTTGGTGCAGCCAACCCCCTGTGTTCACTCTATATTATAACTGTCCTCTGTACTCGCTGCGCCCAGGGGTCATTGTGCTCCATAACTGTCCCTGCTCTCAACCTGTTCCCTTTCTGTGTTATAGAAAACAATCCTATTCCAGCACTTAGTGTTTTTCTGGCACAACCAAATCATGACCTTGTTTTAAGTTGAGGAAGCTACCTGCCAAATTCGGTGGTCCTAGCTCTTAATCATTTAGGAGGAGTTCTTGAACAAATGAATTTAAGGACAGACAGATGCACAAATAAAAATATAAAATTCTGATGGGCTTCGCTCGTTACACTCATCAACCCCCCCCCCCCCCCCCCCCCCCGGTCCAGTGGCTTCAGGGCCAGAGTGTGTGAGAGCGTGATGACATCATTCTGTCACCCAGGAGGAAAATCTTTATATATTTATGTGTGTGTGTGTATGTGTGTGTGTGTGGAGAGAGAGAGGGAGATTTTACTGTACCTTGTTATTAGCTTAACGTAGACAAATACACTCAACATATATCACTAATGTTTATTACTACAAATAAATGGTTAATGATTGTTGGTCTAGGACATCTCTATGAAATTCACATTCAGTTGATTACATTTCAGTGTTTTTTGTTAATTGGTTTATGGGTAGCTTACAATTGGTTAGTTTAATGTCACAGTGATTTTCGGTGATATTCACATTTGTAGTGGACCCAAACAATGTTTATAGATTACACTGTGGGTAGTTGTCTAAAGTTGTTGTATGAGATGACTTTTTTGGGGCACAAACAGGTTCAGTATCATTTTTAACAAGCAGATTCTTTTACTGATGCTATAGCTTTAAACAAATGTGGTTTTGGTGAGTTTTGAACCTGGAAATTTCATGATTCAGAAGGTAAGTTTAATTGTTACAAAATACAGGTCTTAAACTAAATCTCCTCTTTTGGAATCCTATATACAACATTGTGGCATCGACAATATGTTCGAGAATTGGGGGAGAGCGATGTTGTGCCAGTGTCTGAAACCTCTTTTGTAGGATACTGGATTCTGACGGACCAATGGTCCAATCAGGTGTGGCAAATGCAAATTATGCTAGCTGTGGGGCATTCACTGAAATTGGTGAGTATCACTGACCTGGTGCATGTTGTTTATCAGGCATGAACACTAGCTATGCATCAGCCATAGGGGACCCTGCCACTGATCCAAGACCATTTTGTTTGGCAAGTGTCCTTCATGAAAATGTCTCGGATGGCCTAAAATCAGAGTAGGATAATTAAGAGAAAGGGGGAACAGGTTCATGACTGCATGTAAACTGTTGTCTGCCAAGAGCTGGGATTATGCCTGAGCCCTACACTCTGGAATGAGGCTAATTACTGTATGGAACTTGCTTGTCTGGTTTCTATTTCTGAATTCATGTAGATACTGGTGTTCTTTCCCTGATGATGCCTTTGACTCTGTGATCTTAAGATACACCCATCACTTCTTGGATGATTTGGTTAGAACTGAAGATGGTAAATGAGTTCTTGGGAGTAGATTTTCAAAGTCACATTTGGTGCCTAACACCCAAAGAAAGTCATTTAAGCCTTTGAAAAATCTACCCCTTTCATTTTTGTAACTCAATTCTAGCTCAGTTAAAAGTGATCCTTTCCCCCTGTGAATTCCTGTAGATCTTAGCCAAGTACTATTATTCTTGCTTTTGTGCTTAGTTGCCTGAATTAGGGTAGTGGATGCGTATCTCAGTGTTGTGTTCTATTCTGAGCAATTGCGTACCTTCTCTCTGGCTAGTTCAAAAGAAATTAAGTATCAGAATATGTGTGATCTCTGTTCAGGCTTGCAAGAGTGCAAATTCCAGTAATGAATTAGTCAGACGTAGAATTTATTTCTCTGGGGCCATAAACATGAAAATTGGTACAACCCAGCTGTCAGGAGTTGCTGATGCAGGAAACTCTTTTGCTAGCTGAATTTTTCCTTACTTCTTAAAACTTGGCCATGACACACTTCGTTTTGATGCTCCAGTGGTCAGTGTAAAATGTATTGAGAGTGCTTGAAAGCTCTGACTTTTTTTAGGTAGCTTTTGCTTACAGTACAAATTGGTGAATTCAAGAACCCTATCATATTTAACTGCTCTAGAAGGCTACAGATCTCATTCAGGCTTTGTCTACACTGCAGGGTTTCTGTGCAAGAAGCTTTTTGCGGAAGAGATCTTCCGCAAAAACTTCTTGTGCAAAGCGCGTCCACATCTCAAAAGCACATCGCAAAAGTGCTGTGCTTTTGCGCAAGAGAGCGTCCACACTGCATGGACATGCTTGCACAAGGAAGATCTGCGTGCCATTCACAGAATGGCCATCAGAGCATCTGTGCTTTTTTTGATAGATTCTTTTTGTGCAAGAAACTCCTGTTGAGCGTCTACACCAGGCATGTCCAAAGTCGGGCCTGTGGGCCAATTGCGGCCCGTGTTCCGGTTTAATACGGCCCCACAGGTAATTTGGCAATATCTAGCTTTTAAGGCCCCAACAAATCCATATGTATTGAGATGAATACATTGTAAAATCTCAGTTAATGTCAGTTGGTCTAAATCAGTTATAAATATATTTGGACACAACATGTATACTTGGTGTTATGTTCCTGTTCATATTTTTTGAACTTAAAAGTTGACAGACAACCTTTATTACCAATAATATATAATGTACTTTACAATGTTCCTGACATATATTTTAGCTTCCTGGATTTTTTTTTCATCTGGCCTTCAGATATGAAAGGCAGAGTGATTTAACACCTGTTTAGATTTGTCATCCATGTGACGAAATGAAAAGTATGCCGTTTGCAATAAACTTTGCATAAAATAGTTAATTTGCATTTAATGTTAATGGTTCAAAGAATGTCAGGCAAAATGGTCGGCCCTCACGTACGTTCACTTCATCAAATCTGGCCCTCTTTGAAAAAAGTTTGGACTCCCCTGGTCTACACACATCTTTTTGCACAAGAACTGTTGCGCAAAAAGGAGTTATGCCTCGTAGAAGGAGATATACCTAGACCGCAAAAAGCGCTCTGTTCTTTCAATTGGCTGTGGAATTTCTTGCACAAAAAATACGCTTGAGGTCTGGATGCTTCGTGGGTTTTTGCGTAAAAACCCTGTAATGTAGACATCGCCTTAGGCTACAAATTATGTAATCCCAGACACGCAAGTGCTTCACCTATTCAAGGGTTGAATTCCTGCTCAAATTTCAGGATTGATTGACAGGTTTATTACGGCATGGGGTAAGAGATGCAATAGCTTTATCACGCCCCAATTTTCCTCAACACATCTTTCCTTTCCTCTACTATATTGTGGCAAGTGCTTCTGTGGTGGCTGGTCTCATTCAGTGGTGATATGTTTGTAAACAGTGAGCTAGTGCTATACAACCACTATATATCTACCTTCCATAGGCTGAGAACATAGTCTTCATGTTTCTAGCCTCAGCTGCTTTTAGAGCTTAACATTGAGCTAACAGAAGAGAAACTGAACCATTGACCTCTTTTACAGGATAGACTTTCTTTCACCTAATGGGATTGATAGCTATAGTCCTCAAATAACAGATGCGATCCTCTGCTGTTTGGGGTGGTGAGAAGAGACGGACATTGTCCTATCCCAGGAGTGGCCAACCCATTTAACAAAGAGAGCCAAAATAGCAGTGAGAAAAAATGCAAAGAGCCTCACCAGAATTGTCAAGCAAAAACAAAAAAATTATTTTTTTAAAAAAAAGGAGGCCGCCCCTTTAAGACAGGCGCCATCTTGGGCACCATTTTTAAAACCCTGCAGCTCTGCCCCGGTAAGTACAGGGAAGCCCAGGTGGGAGGTGGGGGGAGAGCCGGCAGGGGGTGGGAGCTGTTGGGGGAGGGGGTGCAGGAGCGGCTTCATGAGCCGCATTTTGAGGGGGCAAGAGCTGCGGGTTGGCCATGAGAACCTCAGACAGCTCCCTGCTTGCCCAGCCCCCATTCAGCACTAAGGAGAGCGGGCTGCAGGTCACGAGTGTGTTCCTGAACTTTGAGAGCCTGGAGGGAGGGGAGACAGGCTTCTCGTACTGCTCCCACCCCCAGTAGCTCTCATTGGCTGGTTTCCAGCCAATAGCAGCTGACTGTCTGCAGGACAGGCAGCATGTGAACTGCCCCTCCTCCCACATTCCCTGGGCTTACAGCATTGAGTTCAGAGTAGTAAACGTGGCAGCTGCAGTTCCGATGAACACATATAGGGGCATGGAAGGCAGGGACCTTGGCTAAGGAACCTGCCGGGCTGCTAGGTATCCCACCCACAGCCTGTCTCTGGCACCCAAGCTTCTCTTTCTCTCTCTCCCAACCCTCTGCTCCCAGGTCACAATCCAAACTCCTGCACTGCTACCACAGGTCACACTCCCCACCCAGATGCTGTACCCCCTTATCACCTCTGTTTGTTGCTCCAGGTCACGATCCTCTCTTTCACCCAATATAATGGAAGAGTGCAGCCCTCAACCACTTACCACATTCTTGGAGTGGCCTCCTCCCATCAAAAATTATTGCCTACCCCTGGTGCAACCAGTTATCTTCTTAACTGGGAATTTACATCTCTAGCTGTGACAGCAACATAAAAGTTAAACTGACAGATTGGCCAATTTCATATTGCTTCTCCTGTGGATCCAACAGCTTGGTGGGCCAGATCTGGCCTGCAGATACTCTTTTGCCCAGCCTGGGTTAAATGCCGGAGCAGCACCCTGTTTGTGGCACAACACAGCAGGACCCGCTGCGCTGGGGCAGCCCCCTTCACTCTTCACACCACAAGCGGTGGGGCTGCTCCAGCCGGGCTGGGTCCACCACACTGCGGGCTGCTCCAGCTGGACTTGCCTGAGCCTGCAATGCTGAGTGGGCAGGCGGTCCAAGGGGCTTGTACAGCTAAGCCTGCCCGAGCTCAGTCACTAGTTAACTGGTAATCAGGTAAGTGTGCTGGTAAGGCTGCTGCTTACCAGGTAACCAGTTAACTCTACATCGGTAGTCACAGCTGAGTAAATACTGTGCACAAAAGCAGCCAAACAAAAATGATTCTCCACTGTGGGGTGGAGACGTGGAATGAGACACTCAAATTTCTATATAAAACTTACTCAGAGACCTTCCTTGTGAGAAACTTAGTTTTTGAAATACTGAACGATTCCATGAATTCCCTCTATTAGCTGTCAGCTTGGCTTCATAACCAAGCACTGGTTTTGGTAGTACCTTTATTTAATCATGTTTGTAATGTGTAACTTAGTTTTCAAAATTGTACTTTTTTCCTGTTAACTTCGTTCTGTAATGTAGTGAGTGACTGATTAGTATGAATCTTGGATTAATTTCCTGAAGCTTCTTCTAGTCTTTGTTTCCCTGTCTGAATGTGTTGCAGTTAAGTTATTCAAGTAACAATGTACAGTAAAACTCCATTGGTCCGGCATCTGACCGTCCAGCACCATCAGGAACCCGGAAGTGCTCCGCAGCTGGACCATTGGAGCTGCTCTGCCTCCAGCTTCCCCTATTCAGCCGCTGCTAAAACTGACCAGCGGCTGAATCGGGGAAGCCGGAGGCAGAGCAGCTTGGGCACTGTAGGGTAGGTCCCCTAGCGCTTCCCCTGGGGGCTGCGGCACCAACCCAGCAGCACCCCAGACGTCCTGATTCTGCTGCTGAAATTGACCAGCGGCTGACTCAGGGAAGCCCGGGGCAGAGCAGCTCTGCCTCAGGCTTCCTGGAGTCAGCTCTTGGTCAATTTCAGCAGCGTCTGACTTGGGGACGCTTGGGGCAGAGCAGCTGGGGTGCTGCTGGGTTGGTCCCTCACCGCCGCTCCTCGGCGCTACTGGATCAACCCGGCAGCACTCCAACTGCTCTGCCCCAGGCGTCTCTGATTCAGCCGCTGCTGGTCAGTTTCAGCAGTGGCTGAATCAGGGATGCTTGGGGCAGAGCCGGACTATCGGAAGGGGGGGCTATGAGGGGTCTGGGGTGGCACCCCCCCCCCCACCCAGACCCCTCATAGCTCCGCCTTCCGATAGTCCGGCATATTTGATAATCCGGCACCCCCTGGGTCCCAAAGGTGCTGGATTATCGGAAGTTTACTGTACCTTGAAAACAAAGTTATGATGTTAGCATGGCTTTTAGAGCAAAAAGCTGCCAGAGAATTGAAGCAATTGGTTTGTGGTGCAGTGATGTTGCTGAATACTCTTGTGTTTGTTTATACTGAAGAAGCACCAATTTATCATACAATAATCTTCAGTGAAAAATACATTAAAATGTGTTTCAGGTACCATGCTTGTCTCTTGAAAATATTCAGATTTTCTGTTCACATTTAAATATTTGTTTCTCTCCCCTGTTATGAGTGACCCAATGAACGGGCAACAGAGAAATTCCCTCTATGCAGTGTTGTCAAATACACAAAGTAAATAGTCTTTTAAAAAATCTTTCAATTTAAGTAATCTTAATTGTTACTTGTGATAGTTATGGGTGAAACACCTTTGAGGAACATGCATGTATATGCACACACAAATTGAGGTATCCTTTAAACAGAAGTATGTAATTATGTATTTTCTGACCTTTAAAATGGTAATCAGTCACAACTGTGTGAGTGCATGAAATGTACATTAAAGTTCAAAACTTAGGATATTGGAAAGACTCCTGCCTTGGTAAATATATTGAAATAGTTTGCTTAGTTTTACTGATCTTTCATTTGGTCAGCTGAAGTTGTGATGATGTGACGTATTTTAGGAAGCATGCAGGTGTACATTTGTAACTGGTGTTAAAATAGTTTTGTCATTGCGTGGTTCTTTAATCATAAGTGTGTTGTACAATTCCATTTCATGCACAGATTAGCAGAAGTGGGGAAACATTTGAAACAATCTACTAGTTAACTTTGGCATTCCATGATTTTAGGGCATGTACTACTGCTTGAGTTCATATTACAGTTGTGTTGTATAAATAGAACAGATGGCGTTTACACTGCAGAGTACGTCACATTGCAGTAGGTTACTGCTTATTTTATTTGAATTCTGTAAGAGTAAGTTCAGCTTTAAAAATTCATACTTATACATGGGTTTGGTCTTGGTTTTATTAGTTTTTCAAAGTTTACATTGACTGAGTTTCTCTCTGCTGAATTCCATTTCCGTTCTTGTTTAAACATTAGTGATGTTTTGGATGGTTGCTGAGAATGTGTCTGCAGCCAGTTGGTAATCCAGAAATCACTGAAAATATTGTAAAACAAATATCACTCAGTTCTTGTAGCACTGTACTCAAATTTGATTAAAAATTAATTTGTGTAAATTTCCAGTTTGCCATTTTGGAAAATAGTGTATGAATACCATATTTGCATGGCTACTCAAACCTTGTAATAGAGCAGCGAGACTGGAGTCCTATGTATTTGTATTCTTTACCCACTCCTATGCCCTGCTCATAAGAGATGGCTGATGAGACAAAGGGAAGGTTCATAGTTCAGATATAAAAAGCTTGAGTATTGCTGACAGGATTAGCAAATAGAGGAAGCCCACGTTTTCCATCCAATTATGTAGAATGATACTGAACTCAGACCCATGAATTTCCTGATCCTTGGAGTGGGTGCTTTTAAATATAAAGTATGTCTTCTACTTTTCTTATTTTAATTTTTATTATTCTTTGGAACATCTCTTTGGCCTTCAGTCAGAAGTGGACTATCTTGGAAAGTGTTGTTTACATGCAGGCTTAGTTTATAATTTTAAGACGATTCATAATAATTAGCTCTGTTGTGGCTGCATTTTAAATCTTGCATCTTAGCACTCTTTTTCTCAGAAGGTTTTGGGAAGATGTAGACTTCTTTTATGATTTGAATATTCTGCTGTGACAGTGTCTACAAAAACAAAATGTTTATAGCTAGTCAAATACTGAGAGAATGCTGATCCTGCCATAGAGGTCAACTAGCAAAAAGAGAAATTCTGCTTCTGAAGTAAGGACTAACTGAACAGATACTCTTCAGGACTGTTGACGAAAAGTGAATAAAAGTATTTTAGGAGAGGTATTTTCGTAATCTTGGAATAATATTTATCTTTCTATATCTACAGCCAAACTACATAAAATGACATTTTAGTAGAGGGTTATAATATTTAGTATGAACACCTGTGGAGTGGAAAGTTTATCTCTTCATTTTTAATTGCGGCTAAAAAATATAGGGCAGCGATGGGCAACCTGCGTCTGAGGGCTGCAAGCAGCCCATTGGGGTTCTGTGGGTAGTCCACGAGACATTTGTTTGCCATTGCTCATGTGCAGAGTTGCCATATTCTGCAGGTTTTTGTCCACATACTTATTTTCTTACCAGTGTTAGTAAAGCGTCATGCATGTAAAGCAAGGACACAGGAAATGAGCATACAACACTGATTGTGGGAGCGGTGTACTCCGCTCTGCATCCAGTCAGAGTGCTGCTACAGTTCAGTTGGCACACCTTGCAAATTCTAGGTGTGCAAGTGTAGTTAGCAAAACTACCCTGTCCTGGGAGACAGCCTTGGTTACGACAATCTTGCGACCCACTGAGATTTAGGGCCACTCAGGCAGCCACTCACTAGCCTAAGTTGCCCCTCACTGATATAGGGCATTGGTTGTTAAGACACATCTGCATTTAAAAAATCAAAACAAATTATTTGCTTGATTTGTCCACATCAATCAATATTCTGATTGTGAATCCTGCACTGATCAGGTCCTATGTAGAATGCAAGTATATTTTTCTTGAAAAGAGTATAAAACCTAGCAATTAAATTGGGAATGGAAGACTTCCCTTTTTTTGTGCTAGGTAATCATACCAGGCTGTTTCTATAACTCCAGGGTTTTTTAATTATCATTCAAAATTATTAAAATTCATTCTAAAATTCAGTTCAGATGTGGCATATGCTTTCGCTAAAATGCTGCTCTTCACTTAACTTTCACTTGACACATAGGAAGTCAAAATGACTTGCTGTGTGGCCGTAGGAAAGACTGCGATTTAGTGTGATGCGTCAGTCATTCTGTAGCTG
The DNA here is from genome assembly GCF_049634645.1 of Pelodiscus sinensis. NCBI lineage: Eukaryota > Metazoa > Chordata > Testudines > Trionychidae > Pelodiscus > Pelodiscus sinensis. The sequence goes on along the minus strand of NC_134719.1, from coordinate 58,970,283 downwards.
TATTTTCATTCTTAGCTCTAATTCTTAGATGACCCTGCTTATTGTGTAATATGGTGTGTAACTATATTAGCTAATACTTTTCAGATGCTGGGAGCTGACACACAGCAGGGCAAAGGGGCACTATAATCCATCAGTGATGCTTTGGAACTGATCTAAAGACAACAGGCCAAATTCAGACCTAGTGTAAGTAAGCAGGTCAAAACAGTGAGAGGCTGGGGGGAGGGAGGGCGGGCGGGCGGGCAGGTCTCATGAGTAAGACTGAAGGAACAACAAAGATAGAAAGCGAATGAGAAAACTCAGTATTATAGAACAGATATTTTAGTGATGGTCAGAGAAGGATCTCTGCTTTCTAGAGAACAGAGAAGGAACAATGTTTAGCGAAGTCTATAGAGTGTGTTTTGAAGACTGGGAAAGCTAATCCAGGTGATCAAGCAAGGTAAAGGCAGGAAGGCTGGTGATACATTGAACAGATAGGATAGTAACGTGGAATTTGAAGTTGGTAGTGATGAAATGAGAGGCAGAGCTAGGTATCAAGAGGCAGGTGGTTGGGAGGAAATAGGATGAAAATAAAGCCTGAAAGCTGCATGAAGTGGAAGGGAGGATTTGGATGGTAGGTTACTTGAAGGAAAAGTAGGAAATGGGAGAAGGGAAGGCTATTTGGAAATGATAGAAAAAGGAGATGAAAAGCCCAACATCTCTGCATTCCTTTGGGAACACTTTGAGGTAGGATGTTTGTGTGTGAGAGAGACTGATTAGATGCAGTGTAGGTCTGAGGATAATTAGACACACAGGCTACGTCTACACTGGCCCCTTTTTCGGAAGGGGCATGCTAATTTTGAAAGTGGGAATCCCCCGCGGGATTTAAATAAACATGTCCGCCGCTTTTTTTCCGGCTTGGGGAAAAGCCGGAAAAAAGCGTCTAGACTGACCCGATCCTCCGGAATAAAGCCCTATTCCGGAGGATCTCTTATTCCTACTTCGAAGTAGGAATAAGAGATCCTCCGGAATAGGGCTTTATTCCGGAGGATCGGGCCAGTCTAGACGCTTTTTTCCGGCTTTTCCCCAAGCCGGAAAAAAAGCGGCAGACATGTTTATTTAAATCCCGCGGGGGATATTTAAATCCCCCGCGGATTTCCCTATTCCCACTTTCAAAATTAGCATGCCCCTTCTGAAAAAGGGGCCAGTGTAGACGTAGCCACAAGGTGGGAGAGAACCAAATGCTCTCATCAACAGAATAAGAGTAGGGATGTCACTGTGTAGATGACCACATGATTAACCAATAAGTCTAGGCTTAGTGGTTAATCCTGTTGACTACATGCATTTCTCCCCCTTCCCCCCACCGGCTGCCTCTGATACAGAGGCAACACCACGGGGGTGAGGCAGAGGAGGCTGCCACTTGACATGGAGCAGCCTCTGTCTGAGTGGATCTCGCCTCTCCCCCCCGGCGTGGAGAGGGGCTGCTGGTCCCACCTCTGGGGACAATCAAATAGTCGTGTAACTGCTAAAATTGTATGCAGTTACACTATTCAGTTTCATGCTGTCTAGTCACATGACTGTTCAATTTCCCCTGTGTAGAAGATAGGAAGTTAGTGACAGGATCCAGTGTCTCTGAGGGCCGTAAGATAGAAGGTCAAGGGATGAAAGGTTGTGAATGGCAATTATCTATATAAAGAGATTTCGGAAGGAGTGTGAGGGGTGGATATAAATGGATGTGGAGTTTGAAGGAGCGATAGATGTGGGAATTCAAGGAATGTGAATGTTGGTGCAGAAATCATTGGTGCCAGAAGGGAGCAAGTGGTGATACATGAGACACTGAGGGTTAGAAGGTACAGTTGTTAGAGCAGTAGACAGGGAGAGAGTAAAAAAGGAGGAAAGAAATGAGGAAACATAAGATATTAATAGAAATATGATGAATGTCTGTGGCAGACAATGGCAGTGGTTGGTGAAAAGCAATCAATGGCTATGTCAGGAGTAGACCATCAATTAATGTAGACAAAAACAATCAAGCAAATTGGGCAAAGAAATCAATTTTGCTGAACAAATAACAATTACCAGAACAGTAGGAGCAAGCAACAGCATGAGCAGTTAGCTTAGTTGTGCAGTGAAAAATTATGTACAAAACGTTAATTTTGCCCTCTTTTGAATATATACTTTATGCTATTTTTCAAATACAATAAAATTATTTTCTGCAACATTAAATATGCATGTGCAGCTTCTCCCATTCCTGTTCTTTTTTGCATGTTATGATCCATGAATGATTTTTATGAAATACACAGCAAATAGTTGACCATTTGAAAATTGCTGTTACAAAGAGCACCCAAATTTGCAGTTAACAGCTTTATCTTTTGATCTACATCTAAAGAATCTTATTCTGATGATTGAAATACATTCTCTTCACCCATGTATGTTAAAGTATATCTCAACAAGATAATGGACACTGATGAATAAAATGTTTACATTCTTGTGCTCTCAGAATTTCAATATGCCACATGTGTCTGAGGCTATCAATCTTCTTACTATATATTTTAGAAATGCTGTGTCTGTCTGTCCGTCCGTCCGTGAGTCTGTTTGTTCAAGAACTCCTCCTAAACGGTAAGAGCTAGGACCACCAAATTTGGCATGCAGTTTCCTCTTATCATAACTTAACACAATGTAAGGATTTGGTGATGCTGAAAGAATGGGGTGTGCCTGGAATTCAATTTTCTCATAAAATGGAAAGGGAAGAGTCTGGCAGGAGAGCGTTATACTGTAGCACAATGATGGGGAAAGCAAGGGTCCGGAAATGGGGACCAGGACAGCTAAACCCCATTAGGCCAGCAGGGGGCAGAAGTGGAGAAAGGAACATCTATTTACTATATACTTGAGAGAGTTTGTGTATGTCTGTTTCTGTCCCCCAGCTGGGGGACATACACCCTTACCCCTGGCTGTGCCCACTGCAGCAGCCAGGAATAGTTACTTCTCAGTTGGTCCCAAGTTGCTGTCATGAGAGAGATCTGGGATTCTCCTCTGCCTTGGGGCAGCCTGCATACTGAACCCCTAATCCCTAGCCCCACCCCAGAGCAATGATTTAAATGAAGAAAAACAAAACTTATTTAAATTAAGGACCCAAGCAATGGCGGAGAAATCTTCTAGTTGCATGCACACGCACATGCACCTGGTATTACTCAGGTTTTTAAGTGAAGTAACTTTTATTTTGGAAGTAAATGAAAAATGTACATGCTGTAATTTCAGTTATTGTATGTTTTGAAAATGAAGGCAATTGAAGGCTGGAGTGAGGATTCAGGAGTAAGGAGAGCAAGGGCGACTCCACGGGAGCCGGTACGCACCAGCTCTCAGGTAGCTGCCCCCCCTGCATGTAAACATGTAATTGCTAAAATTGACAGCAGTAGCATGTTTACCTAAATTAACACATTTTAACATTCCCAGTCTTAACATGTCTGTTAATGTCATTTTGCCCATTTTAACATGCAGATTTAAGAGACCCAGCATACCCAATTTGTTTTCAATTGTTTTGACCCTCCTCCCACTGAAAATACAATACTTATTTGCAACAGAAGTAGAATTTAAAACTGGACCGGAAGCCATGCCCTAATGTCTTGCACCAAAAAGCTGCAGGAAAAGTAGTCACTGTGGAAGTGTTTCACAGCAGTCCTGATACTTAACAGCTAGAATGCTCCCTTTTATGCTGCTGCTACTTGCCAGTCATCTCCCAAGGGATAGGACTTGAAAAGTGTCTCTGACTTTTGTGTACCTTGGGGAGGAGACTGTGTATGTTTAGTGAGGCACCACTGTTCCATGAACAGGAGCTTCTGCTGAGCTTCTGTTTTTGAAAACGCACTTAGGGGAATGCAGGAATAACTTCAAGGAAGGCGTAAGGACCTTATTGAGAGGTTTCTATAGGAATATTAAAACAGTAAACTAGTTAACCATTTTAACCTAGGTTCTACCACCTGACCTTTAGCCCTGCAATTGCCGTGGGGTCCTGCTGTGACCAGGATTGTGTGGCCCAGCTACACCACAGCGAGGACTATTCTGACCTAGCAGAGCTGTCACCGCCAGAGCTAACTGGCAAGCCTCATGCTTACTGCTTAACATCCCTGGTTGCTCTGAGTGGCTATCTGCTAGCCCTTTCCCTTGCTCTCAGTCTTTACTCCACACACGCCCCAAATGCTCTCCTCTCCCTTATCTCCCTTCCCTTCAGTGTACCTTCTCCCTTCACCTTTCTTTTTGCTTAGTTGGGGACAGATAAGCTAACACCCCTAAGCCCTCCCATATGTGGAACGAACATGTCTTTTACTGCCATCACATTTTTCATTGTGCACCCCTTTTTCCTTACCCTGTCTGGTCCATTTAGATTGTGAGCTCTTCTGGGCAGGGGATGTGCTGCTCTGTCAGTGTGGTGCCTAGCACACTGAGGCCCCATTCTTAGTGGCTCCTTAGGTACTCTAGGTTGAACCTCTGTAGTCTGGCACCCCCAGGACCTGACTGGTGCTGAACCAGAGTATTTGCCAGATCACAGGAGGTCAATATTGTCTAGCAGCATTACCAACACTTCTACTACTAACTGGGCTCTTAGAAGACATTTAGGGGTAAATGAGAGCTAAGTAACAGCACAGAGCCAGGACTGGTGGCTGTAAAACTTTATGGGTCTGTGGGAAACTTGGCTCCCCCCAAGATAAGTGGACATATGGTGAACTAAAATCATGCCAGACCATGGATGTTGCCAGACCAGAGTGTGCTGGACTAGAAAGTTTCAACCTGTACTACCATAATAAACATGAAAGTAAGAGATCGGCACAGACCAGGCATTAAGGAATCTCGTTGTTTAAATATTACTTTGTTCTGCTGTGTTGCTTTGTCCTGCCCTAGGGTGGTAGATGCGTTTGTCCGCTTCATTTATTTGTGCTTGAGCTGTGGGTTGAGCATCTTTTGTGAAATCTGAAAAACTAGCTAGGAATGGAGAGCTCTTCTCAGTATTGGCAAAGGCAAGAAATAGCATTCTTTAGATAAGCATTGACCGTTCAAGGGTAGTCAGTACTATGACTCCCATGGAGGAACTCTGAATAGCTGTCCTTGCTGGTTTTACTCCTTTGGTGTTTTAATTGATTTTATTTAATAGTTTAGCAAAGTTGGGCTTCCATCTTATGCTGCCAGTCTTACACTTGTCAGCTGTGAACAGGGAAAGATTTTTTTACCACTTAAAAAAAAAAAGCTAGATTATGCCTTTTTGTCTCAGACCTTGACCTGGTAACTGTTACAGAAAGGTTTTGACACGGAGACTTGCTAATGTGGTTCACTTATTTTGAGTTGCCTGTAAGGTTGGTGGATCAAATGCCTGCAGTGAGCACAGAATGTAATAGTCTGACTATTAGAGGATGTTCATGGGGGATCTGTTCTCATGTTGCTTCACATTGTTCATTAAGTGCCTGTGATGTGTGCATCTTTTTTAGCATTGACATTTAGAGTTCTTTTAGCAGGTTGGGTCCCATGTAAAGTATCTTACCAAGCTTGGCAGATGACAAGGGCGGGGCGTTTGTTTTCAGTAGGGGGCAGAACTGGTACATTTGTGCCTTTTGGATTCTGCAGCAACCTCTTGAATGCCTTAAGTTGTACATTCAAAATTCTGCAAGTTTTTGAGCTTTTTAGAATGATTTAAAAAAATCTTTTGAGAATGACATTGTAATACATTTAAAATATTTGTGTGCATCTATATCTGCTAAAGGCTGTCCTTTACATATGTAAAGCCTTAAATGTGGGATTTAACATGGTATTGGATCAGTTAAGTCAAACAGTAGCCTTTATCCAGATGTGAAATTGAGAGAGGAAACATCTTCTAGGGCTAACCTCATTTGGAAGACTTTCCTTCTTTCTGGTCACTTGCATCAAAGTATGTTGGTAGCTTTCCTTGGTCATTTTTTTTCTCTTTTGAATATGTGTTTTGTAAGTGATGTGACAAATACTTAAATTTCCAGTAATATCTTGGAGAGATATTAGTTGAATTAAGTTTTAATGGCTTGGGAGTTGATTGTGTAATAAATACCAAGTTTGTGTATTATTGTGGGTTTGTATGTCACTTCTCAGGGCAGGGATAGAAGTGGCCAATGTAAAACCTGCGTTATGCACTTCAAAGGACTATCTTCAACAATGTGTCTGACAAGAAGGAACTTTGGAGGCAAAGCAAGTTAAGTGGATTTCCTGGGAAACACTTGGGGAGAGAGAGAAATACAAATTCCCTCCTCCAGACCCAACCTTTTGAGGCTATGCCCAGAGGAGAGAATCACTGTCTGACTGATCAGCTGTTCAGGGTCTCTGAATATTAATGACACAAGTTGTGTAAAGGAAAGAATAAAGTATGCATATGTGTGCTTGTTTGAGCTGACATCTGTTGTGCATTTAAGAACAGAAAATCCCTTGGTGGAATTTGAAAAACTGATCATCTGTCAGAACCCCGAATTGGGATGATCTCTGACAAGCTTATTAGCATGTGGTTAGTTTTTTATTGTTTAATATGTTTTCTCTGTAGTAGCTTCCCTTTCAAGAATAAATATGTTTACATTGGAAACTTACGTGTGGAAACTTACAGTTGTGGGTAATCATACGGTTGATAGCCTGTATGGAGAATAAAACAAATCAGCTCTGCAATGGCAGTCTGACTTGCTGGGGAACTCCATGTAGGTGGGGAATTGTGCCATGTGACAGTGATCATGTGGGAGTAGGGGGGAGACATGGGAATTTCAACCAAGAGAGATGACAGCTGTGGAGCCAGAAGCCTAAAAGAGGCCCTTGCAAGATCATCTTTGGTGCATACAGGTGCAATTGCCCTGAACTGTGGCAAGTGAATTATTGCATTGAGGGAATTTTAGTTTGCTCTGGAGTCCCCTAGTTTTTCCATGGGTTTTTTTTTTTGTTGGTAAATGATGCTATCTGATAGAGGGCCTAGCATCCAGATAAACCCTTCCAGGTGAACTGATTCTTAGACCTACTTTAGAGTCAAGTGAATGTCTTAAGATGATTGGACTGTCTTCTTGGACTTCATTTTGGGTGAAAGTATGTGGTTCAGTCACACTCAGACTGGATCTCTAGGTACAAGACCCCTGCTCCCAACGTGTTAGGGATAGGTCCAGATCTGTTTTGACATACGCAAGAGTTGCCTTTCAGGAACCCCTGACAACATACATTTCTATTGAGAAGTCAGAAATGGAGTATTCCAAACAAAGCTATTACTTCTTATTTCCTCAAAGATATGAAGCATGTAGGGCAGAGGGAATTAACAGTAAGGCTGCATATGTGGATATTTCTTAAATCTTCATCCATTCCCATTAGCCCAGCTAATGCACTCTCTTGCGGGGAGAGAATCTTTGCAGTTTCCATCTTCCTCTGCCTGTTTTGTCAGCTTTTTTTCTCTTGCAGCTGGACAGCTTCTCCCATTTCATCCAAACCCCTTCATATTCCTTAGGGCCAGTGAGGTTTTTTCCTTTGATTCCCAGGCTTAACCTTGGGAAGAGTAGATCACACTAGGGATGTTAGCATGTAGTCATTTACAGTTAACCGATAATTCTGGGCTTATCAGTTAATCTTAACGACTACATGCACTCCCCCTCTCCTTGCTGCCTTTGTATCAGAGGCAGTGGGGGGTAAGAGACAGGAGCTGGTACCTGTGGAGAGCTGGCTCCCTGTGTTTACTGGATCCTATGAAACTGCCTCTCACAGAGGCAGCAACAGTGTGGGGCGGGAGCCAGCTTCCCATGAACACCGGCTCCCACCTGCCTCTCCTCTCCCCCCATGTAAATGTGTAACCACTAAAAATTCCATCAGTTACACATTTACACAAATATCCATTAGTTAACATCCCTAAGCCACACTAAACTGGTGAGTCATGTAGCTTCTTCTCCACTGATAACCTGTGTATTGTCTGTGTTGCTTGGAAGGCTGTGATTGTCTGTCTTTGCCATAGTTTTGCTTTCTGTAGGATTCCTCACTTATGAATGGCTTTGATTTAACACCATAGCAGGTAAACCCTCATACACAAATACTATTCATTAAAAATACTTTCCAGTTCATCATAGTCTTTGGGGGCTTAGACTGTTACAAAAATTTCTCAAGGGAAACTCACACAGTACCTTTACAAAGCAAGCCTGGGAACGTAAATTCATAACTTTGCTAGATACCATAAGCCATCAAATTAACAAGGGCACTGATTTTATGTCCCATTATGACACTTTGTAATACAACACGGCTTTCTACCCTTAATTTCCCATTTCAAACCCTTCACCTGCGATAGTCTAACACCCAATTGCCTATTTCATTTCAAGTGATCACATCCCACATGATAATGCTTCTGTTTAAGTCTGTCTCAACTTGTGTTGAGCTCAGACTGTTTCCTTCCTCAGACTTGATGCACAGCTTTGTGTAGTTTGAAACCCTGTACCTTCCACCAACAAAAGTTGTTCCATTAAAACATATTACCTACCTATCTTGTCTCTCTTGTATCCGGTAATCAACATGGTTTTATAATGACACTGCAAAGAACATTTTTAATTGTTCTATTTGTATACCTTTTAAATGACAACCAGTGTTCTTTGAAAGAAAAATCCCCAAGAAATAATGTGCTGGCTTAAATCCTTGGATGAGTCTTCACAGATTTTGGTGACTAATATTTTATCTTTTTTTGGGTTGATGATGCAATATGTGGTTACTCCAGGCTGTTCTCTGAATTCAGCCAGTTCCTGTTTGCAGTGCTGAAAGACTGGACTTTATCTGAGTGCATTTCTAAGCTGCCCCCCCCCCCCCCGCCCTCTCTTCTTTAATTGGTTAACTGGTTAAACCTCACGTTTAACTGGTTAACCAATTAAACAGGATTTTACATCCATAGTTCTGCCTTGGAGAGGTGTAGAACATCTGTTGCTCCTACTGAAATAAATAGTAATTGTGTACAGCTGTGAAAATCTGGACACTTATTTAGGCCCCTAATTTTAAATATTAGTCTCAAACTTGTTTAGAGCTACACAGGCCAAAAATCTTGTTAAATCTACTACTTCTGTGAAGGAGAAAGAAGCCTGTTCATTTATAAACTGACCCCTCAAACTTAGATTAAAAATATGGTAAAAAGTCACTGGACCATCTATAAGTGGAGTCTGCGACCTTATCAACGGGCCATTGACTTCTTACCATTTTTTCTCAGTAAGTTGGGGAGGAGGTCAGGTCTCAGACTGCTGCAGCTCTGCCTTCTAAATCTATATTTAAAAGACAGAGAAGCAGCGGAGGACCTGGTGCGAGCTGGGACTGCTGTCCTGGCTCACGCTGGGTCCCCCACTGCCGCTCTGCCTCTTTAGAACCCATTCACAAGCCGACCTCCACTCTTGACAGCAGGATTTTTTGCCAAAAAAAAAAAAGTCGACTTATGAGCGAGTATATATGGTAATCAGATGTGTGTTTCCATCTGATAAGACTGTTCACGAGGGCTGATGTAAACTGCTTTTAAAATCATTGCTGCAGGCATCTTATTCTAAAACAGACTTCTGGACTATGATTCTGTTAAAATACAATAGATATATCTGAGAAATTATATAGAACAATAATTAACCGCCAATGTATGGATTTTCAGTCAGACAAAGGAAGCTATTATAGTGTTTAGAAACTCCATTTGTTTTCTGGTTGCCAAGATTTTCCTGATTTTGGAGAAAAGGAGCTTCCCTCTGTGTGGAATAGATCACTTCAGGAAATGTGCCAGTCCACTGTTCCTGAGTAGTTTTGTAGATAAATTTGGATCTGGATATGTAGTGGCATGTTCTGGTGAAAGTATATTAAAAGTTGTTCTGCTACAAAAGAAATAAGGTTGATCTCATGACAGAGGAGTTTTAGTCTAAGGCAGTGGTTCTCAACTCATTTCAGTCCACGGATCACCAGGCCAATCAAAAAATTTTCGTGGCCCACTTCCAGAACATGTAGCACAGGACAAATGACACAGCAACCCCTCAGCACGACGGCGGCAGCTACACTGATGCTCAGAGTTTCAGACGGAAGTTACTGGCAACACAACGCAGTTGCGTCCTAGGTGATGCTATGGATGACATGCCGTGTGCTTGTGAACACGGCGTAAAACAGCCTAACAGCGGCACCTGCTCACACTGTGTGACTTGGGACAATGTTCTTGTGGACCACTGAAAAAGTCACTATGGATCACCAGTTGAGAACCACAGGTTTAAGGGCATGCCTGCACCACAGAATTGCAAGTTAACCTTAGTTACGTCGCTGTACAGCCATTGTGGTAATTGAATACCTGATGCATGCCCATGCTATGCTTCTTGTGTTCGTGATGGTGCATCCTCACCAAGAGCATTTGCATTGATTTAACTGTTAGCGTGGGGCATTGTGGGACGGCTTGTGAAAGGCAGCCACAGTTGATGTAAACAGTGCAGTGTCCACACTGACACTGCATTAACCTAAAATGCTATGTCTCTCACGGAGGTGGAGTTAAGTCAGTGTAGCAGATGAGTTACGTTGGTGGGAGCTACAATTTAGTGTAGACGCATGGTATCCAACATGCTAGCCACTAGCCTCATGTGGCTATTTGGCTGGTTGAGTGAGGCTAATTTGCTATGGTGAACTATAGTGGCTACTGCTTCAGAACTGTTTCCTTTTGAATACTTCAATGTGTTCTTCATCCTGCACTTCTGTTTGTCCCGGAAATGAGTTAAGTTACCAATATCCTATGATTTTATTGCTGTCTGGAATGGTCTTTTGTTACGTGAGTTCGTCAGGAGATGGTTTAACCATTCTTCTCTCTGGACAGTGTTGTGGGATCTCTTAATACAACTGTAAAGAAATCGTTTTATACGTCAGCCTTAGACTGAGGGCACAGGCTTCTGTAGAAATCTTCCCCTCCCTTTTTAAAAATCCCATAGTGCATGCCAACTTTTGCTTTAGAAAAACCCTTAATTTAGGGCATAAGGTGTGGGTTAAATTCTTCTGTCTGTGACAATTACTGAGGATCAGTAAGACTATTAATAGCAAATATGGAAATACTGTGAGAGACTGACTGGGGTGGTCACACTGATGGGGACAGTGAGAATTGGTGCGGCTGTGCAAAGGTGTCTGACAACAGCATGCTGCATTCTGCTTTTTCTTTAAATGATAAATGAGATTTTTTTAGGATGCTTCCCCTCTACCCTCTCTGTCTGCATGCTTCCAGGAAGTTTTGACAAACTTCTTCTTCACTCAATACCAGCTTAGATGGGTATTGAATAGTTGTTCTCCAGCACAAGTCAGCTGTTATCTAACTTGGCAGCCTCCAGGCAGCAGCATTCAAAGAAGAAATGCTTCCCTCAGTGCTTCCTTTTTGCTTTACGATCTTCAAACAAGTTAATTTTGTAGAGTTCATCTGTTTGCCCAAGTTGCTTATCTCTGTCTTCCAGACTTGAGGTTTTGCTTAATGATCTAACATTAGGGGATTTGGTGGGGAGAGAAAGAAGAGGGGGAGAGGAAATGGTCTCACAATTTTCATCTGAGTGGTACAGTAAGTTTTGCATTCCTTATTTCAGTCTTTGTTTATAGGATCAAGCAGACGAAAACGATGCTCATTTTCCAACTTGTTGAACCGAGGAAATTGATTTTGTGCTTCCACAAAATGACATTTAATGTTGCTTGAAAGTTGGTTGGAAGTTGGTACAGGTTGGACATCCCTGGCCTGGCACCCTTGGAACCTGACCAGTCTCAAACGAGGGAGGAGGACAATTCTGGCTTCCCTGATGCTGGCCCTTCCGAGCCCAGCTCCACTCCTGGCCTAGCTGCCCAGCCAGCTGGTCTTGTGGCCCCCACCATGCCACCACCCTAACCTCCTAGCCAGTGCCCCCATGCAGCGCAGCTGGGCTTGTGCCCACAGCAGGGCTGCCACCCCCACTGGAGCTTGCTATTCTGGAGCCTGTTGCCACACTGGCCTGATGGGCTCCCAACTTTGTCAGTGCTTACTGCTGGGCTGGCCCCCTGCTGCCAGCCCAACCGGACTCCTGAGGCAGGGCTGTTGGTCACTGGCCCCTCTACCACCAGCCTGGCAGGGCTCCCAGCCAATGGACATCCACCAGGACTCTCTGGTCCAGGAACATCAGTGGTCCTACTGGATCACACATGTGTCTGAACTGAGTTCCGGTTTGGAGAGATTCAGCCTGTATTTGTAAAAATGAGGCATGATTTTGTGGTAGTTGAGTTCTTTGGACTTCTGCATCTCTAGTCAGGAATAACTCAAATGACCTCTTAATCACAATCATCACATGATTGTACTTTGCTCTATCTGTCATGCAGATACTTCTCAGCTGTTTCGCACAATGTTAAACTAGAAACACTTTTCAGAGTGAATGCAATGGTTTTGGTTTGAAAATTGCATTAGATTTCTTGTAAAACATTTGGTGTGTTTTTTCTGAGAGTTTTTGAGGCTGGTAGTTCTGTTCTTTAGAGATATGACTATGCAAAAGAGGCAGCAAACACATTTCTACCTTTTTCAGATTATTTAAGATGTATAAAGAAGACTTTGATTTTTTTCCCATTAGTAATAAAAACTTTCTCTCTTGCTTTGGGAATTGTATACTTTTATTCTCTCCATACCACTAGATCAGTGGTACCCAAACTTTTCCTCTTATGCCCACCCCCTTACCAGTAATTGAATGTGTCTGCCCCTCCTCCCCAGTCTGGGGCCTGACCTGTTGTTGGAGGCTAGGACTGGGTGACATTCGCTCCCTTGCCCCCCTCCCATGGAGGCTGGCTTGGGCCTCGTGCTGCCAGACAGTCCTCCATACCACCCTAGGGGGCACCTGACATTGTGGGAATCCCTGAACTAGCAGATCAGAATGGTACCATCTACCTTTGGAATATATGAAAAGTGAATGTTATAGATAGAACCATGTGCAGATAGAAATGTCTATCCACAGATTCGGTAGCCTCAATAGATATTGTGATGTGCAGGATTGTAGAATTCTAGTCCCAAGAACCACTGCAGCTGAGAGAGGAGCATCCCCCCTTCTCTCTCTCCTCCCCCCCCCTCCCCCCCGCTGGATACTCCTCCCGGTAATGCAGCTCTACTGTCCCCAGCCCTGATGCCTCCTGTCTGGGGTCATACAATCCCACTGGTGGTGCGGCTGGGGGAAGAGCAGCTGCACTGCTAGTAGGAACAGCTGATACGGGGCACTGGCTGCAGAGCATGGCAGGGTAGTGTTCCTCTCCATTGGCCGCAATGGTTCTTGGGAGTAGAACTTTGTAGATCTGAGGATATGAAAATATACAAACAAAATGTTACCGGTCCGCCAAAAGTTTGTGAATGGGTTTTGCTGCTCCCTGGTATAAAAAAGGTTGGGAACCACTAATCTAGACCAGTGTTTCTCAACCTTTTTTTATAAAGTACCCTTAAAAAAATTAGAAGTACCCCCAGTACCTACAATTTCAGACACAATTTTTTTCTACCACTGGCAACTACAGACCAGTTAGTTTAACTTCTGAGCCAGGGAAGATAATGGTGCAAGTAATTAAGGAAATCATCTGTAAACACTTGGAAAGTGGCAAGGTGATAGGGAACAGCCAGCATGGATTTGTAAAGAACAAATCATGTCAAACCAATCTGATAGCTTTCTTTAATAGGATAACGAGTCTTGTGGATAAGGGAGAAGCGGTGGATGTGGTATATCTAGACTTTAGTAAGGCGTTTGATACGGTCTCACATGATATTCTTATCAATAAACTAAGTAAATACAACTTAGATGGGGATACTATAAGGTGGGTGCATAACTGTCTGGATAACCGTACTCCGTATGGAGAGTAGTTATTAATGGTTCACAATCCTGCTGGAAAGGCATAAGAAGTGGGGTTCCGCAGGGGTCTGTTTTGGGACCGGCTCTGTTCAATATCTTTATCAACTATTTAGATATCGGTATAGAAAGTATGCTTATTAAGTTTGCAGATGATACCAAGCTGGTAGGGGTTGCGACTAATCTGGAGGATAGGGCCATAATTCAAAATGACCTGGACAAATTGGAGAAATGGTCTAAGATAAATAGGATGAAGTTTAATAAAGACAAATGCTAAGTGCTCCATTTAGGAAGGAACAATCAGTTTCATACATACAAAATGGGAAGCCACTGTCTGGGAAGGAGTACAGCAGAAAGAGATCTAGGGGTCATAGTGGACCACAAGCTGAATATGAGTCAGCAGTGTGTTGCTGTTACAAAGAAAGCAAACATGATTCTGGGATCCATTAACAGATGTGTTGTGAACAAGACACGAGAAGTCATTCTTCCGCTCTACTCTGCGTTGGTTAGGTCTCAATTGGAGTATTGTGTTCAGTTCTGGACACCGCATTTCAAGAAAGATGTGGAAAAATTGGAGAGGGTCCAGAGAAGAGCAACAAGAATGATTAAAGGTGTAGAGAACATGACCTATAAGGGAAGGCTGAAGGAATTGGGTTTGTTTAGTTTAGAAAAGAGAAGACTGAGGGGGGGACATGACAGCAGTGTTCAGGTATCTAAAAGGGTGTCATAAGGAGGAGGGAGAAAACTTGTTCATCTTGGCCTCTGGGGATAGAACAAGAAGAAATGGGCTTAAACTGCAGCAAGGGAGGTTTAGGTTGGACATTAGGAAAAAGTTCCTAACTGTCAGGGTGGTTAAACACTGGAATAAATTGCCCACAGAGGTTGTGGAATCTCCATCTCTGGAGATATTTAAGAGTAGGTTAGATAAATGTCCATCAGGGATGGTCTAGACAGTATTTGGTCCTGCTTTGAGGGCAGGGGACTGGACTCAATGACCTCTCTAGGTCCCTTCCAGTCCTAGTATTCTATGGTTCTATGATTGCAACACATTTGTTTAAACAACTTAATTGTAGCTAGGAGGGTAATGAAATTTTTAGGTGTAAAAAGTAAAAAAATAAATAAAAATAAAGCATTGTAAAACTTTAAAAAAAAATCAATTTTCTCCAAATTTCAGTTGTTGACGTACCCCTCAGATTTCTCATAAGGATACTCGTACTGTGAGGGAAGGAAACTGGATTTGGTGACCTCTTGAGGTTCCTTCTAGTTCTATGATTGTGTGATTAGAGGTTCATGACAACACTGTCATTCACACTAGTTTGGGAATCAAGAGACTCAGAGCAGGAGCTGAACTTATATTACACTGTACTGGTCAGTAAAAACCCTTTTATCTTAAGGTGATTTGAAATCCTGATTTTGTAAAGACAGTCAAAATATTTGGGTCTTCATCTTACTTAGGTGCCTGTTAGTAGAGACTTGTGTGGATACAAAATTTGTATCTGCATCTGGATCCGCAAAAATGAGCTGCAGATATCAGCATTAATATTTATGGATGTAGATACCCGCAGATATTGGTGGATTTGCAGGGCTTTACCTATTACCCTTCCATCCCATTCCAGTTTTTCACACTTGCTGTCTGTTTACCTTAAGTAGGCTATAAAAACTGTGTGTTGGCGTTCCACTGGTTTTTTTTTATATGAACTGATATTTCTTCCTGCCTGCCCTGGCTCATAGACAAAGTCGTGTTTAAATAACTCTGGGTTTTAGATATTAGCACTATAAACTGACCAATGTCTCGTTGAGGTGAAGACATAGAAGTATGTATGTGACTGAGTAAGGAATTTCAGTAGTATCCTAAATGACCCAGATAAATTTGTAGGAGACAGATGGCCCATTCTTTCACACCTGCCTTCTGTCATAGTTTATTCTGTATTTAGGAGTTTTAAATTTTGTATTAGCAATTGCTATTGAGTCAGTGTGCACCAACTTAGCATAGTGAAAGCTTATCACTCAGTGGTTTTCAGAGTCACCATCTATTTCAGAGACTGGAACTCTATTACTTTTTGCTTCTCTTTGAATTTCCATGAATTTAGTTATCCTGCATTTGTATGCCTGTATGTTATATCTTATTTTCTCATCTCTCTGCTACCTCACTAGAACAGGAAAATCAGGAACTGAAGCAGCTTGATTAGCAAGGATACCGCGTTGAAATCATAATCCTTTGAAATGCTAGGCATTTGAACAGCACCGTATCAACAGCTGTTATATTACTGCGTAGGGAATACAGATAATGAAATAAGAT
The DNA here is from genome assembly GCF_049634645.1 of Pelodiscus sinensis. Taxonomy (NCBI): domain Eukaryota; kingdom Metazoa; phylum Chordata; order Testudines; family Trionychidae; genus Pelodiscus; species Pelodiscus sinensis. The sequence goes on along the minus strand of NC_134719.1, from coordinate 58,954,194 downwards.
GATGCATTAGTTGTTTGAAACATGCATGTTGGTTATTACTAATGCACTTCAAAATGGCCACATTTCATTACAAGAAACACATTTTGTGCACTACTACAGTAAACCTATCTATTTGCATGAGAGAGATTTAAATCTGTTGGTATATTTTGAAGCTTAACTATATTCTTTTGTTCTCTGTTATTCTAACTGGCAATCTCCATTAGAGCTTAAATAATTGCTATAATCAGACCACTTGCTTATTCTCTGAAGTAACAGTTGAAGTCTATTCTGCAGTAATTATGGGCAGATGTCACAGCCATAAAGCTGAGAAATTTTAAGGGATGCTAATTAGCGTTGTTGAAACTTTTTCGCTGAGTTTCCTTTATTCATAAATACCATAGTTATAACCTTACAGGTGTCCTTGTGGTAGTGGAAACACCTTTTCATTATTACATAGGAATGCTTCAGACAAGGAGGTGATGTAAAGGGATATCAAGCGTCATTCACCAAGCTCCAGGAAAACATTGGTGATTGGTCAATATCTAGCTAGAGTAGGTAACTGCAGCACAACCTCCCTTATTATATTATCTATTCATCTGCCTCACTTGTGCTTTTTAATATAGAAACAGCCGATACTGGGGTTATAGCACTTTGTCCTGTGGGTTAGCAAGGTGTTGATGAGGGGAAATTAGGATGGGAAAAGCGATTACAGCCTTTTTTAAAGTTCCCCATGTAGACATTGAGTAGCTCCTCCACTATGGATTTTTGCAATAAATACATGTAAAAATGAATCAGTAATATTTCTGGTCAGACTTACCAGTCCGATTTTCCTTCTGTAGCAGTTGGCTTTTACTATACCATTACTCCTTTGTGAAGCAGTTCATTAATAGCAAACCTGTATTTGAGGCTAATTGTGGCCTACCTCAGATTATGGTGTTAAAAGCCTTCTCATTTAATTGGGGTTCACATAAAGATGCATGCAGGTTAATGAACACTGCCTGAATTGTTCAATAAGGAAAGTAGCTAGTGAGTGTGGTGCATAGAAAAATGTATGGTTCATCCCGAAATGTACCCAGAATGACAGTGTAAGTCCTTAATGTCACTGATATGCAAATATTGATAGTAATTTATAATGTAAAATTATGCAGAGTGCTGTGGTATAAGGATTGAGAAAATGTGTAGCTTGTGTTTTTAGACTGGTGATTGTATGTGGGCAATAGTACTTAGCAAACTCAATATCAGAAAGTTTACAAACAGGAACAGTTGTCCAGCAGTCACACTAGCATTGTCCACTTGCAGCAGCTCTTGTGTCTGATGTACAAACTGCCCAATTATTTGTATATCATCCCAGGATTGGAACTGTGCAACATTGAACTGGATTTTGACCTTGGTGCGCGTTTCCCCACTAACTGATGCGAACAGTAGGCTAAAACTGCTCCAGCGAGTGTAGAGATATGAACATGTTGTGGCTAAAGCTATGATTTTGTCATGGAGGCGATGGAAGTGAAGGAATCTGTGCCTTTTTAAGACCTCCATGACAGCCTTAAGGGCTGTCAGCTGCAGGGTCCTCCTACCTCCCATGGCGGTGCTTCTGCCACTGGTGACAGCCCCAGTTGCGCAGCAGCAGGGCCACTTGTGCAGCTCCCTGGCTCTGGCAGCAGGGGGCCCTGTACTCTGAGCCCCTAGGCACAGTGTGGGGCCCTGGAGCTCCCACCTCCCCCACAGCTGTCCAGCCTTTTTCCCATTTTATCATGGATATTTTTAGTTAAAGTCAGGGAAAGGTCACATGAATTTTTCTTTATTGCTTGTGACTTGTCCCTGACTTTTGCTAAAAATATCCATGACAAAACCTTACCTTGAGTTACTCATTCTAAGAGAGAAACACTTAATCCAGGAGGCGATTTCATACAAGGATCTCATTACGTAAGTAGTCTGTCTTGAGGTTGTGTTAATGATTTTTGTTTTTTAGACTGAGTGATAGCATTTTATTAAACAGGTTTGTGAAATTGAGGCATTGACATAATAGTAAGAAATTCTTCTGTTTTCATACTCATGGCATCTGTGTGGCAGTCGCTTGCCTAGGAGTTTTACATATTAAATCTTTGTGTGTAGCTTGTTAAAGTCCAGCAGTACAAATTAACATGAAATCATAGAACACTAGAATTGGAAGGGACCTGTTCTTCTGCAAATACAAGGAAGATAAATCAGGGAGGTATAGAACAGATGATTGTTTAGCAAGGCTTAGAGTAGAACTGGTTCATATCAGGATGGATAGAGATGCTAAATTTATAAATTGGCTTACTAAATACGGAAAGACTACGGTAATCATTTATAGAGGCCTTCACAGATACAACATTTTGTATCCACATCTGCATCTGCAAAACTGAGCCGCAGATATTTTCATCCACATCTGCAGTAGAGATGTGAATGGTTAACCAGTTAACCGGTAAACATTGCCCTCACTGGGTGATGCTTACCAGCCATAGTTAACTGGAGCGGCTTCCCTCCCTCCCTTTCGCCCCGAGCTGCCGTTTAACTGGTTAAATATGATGTTTAAGCAGTTAATTAAGTAAACGGGATTTTACATCTCTAATCTGCAGTTGCAGATACCTGCAGGTATAAAATAGATGTCTGCTAATGTGCAGGGCTCTAATCATTTAGCGTGAGTCACCAGTGAGTCATTAAGGCTAGGTCTGCTATGCTAACGAGCTTACAGTGGTGCAGTTGTACTGTGCTAACAGGAGAGCTTTCCTGCTACACAATTAATCCACTCCTAACTAATGGCAATAGCTATGCTGGTGGGAGAAGCTCTCTTGCTGACACAGCACTGTCCACGCTGGCACTTACGTTGATGTAACTTACAGTACTGAATTGTTCAGTGCTGTGAGTGTATTGTTCCCAATGGTAGTGAAGTCAAGCTGCTTTCTGAACATAGTTGCCCTTGTTTTTTGTGTGTGCACACCTTCCCCCCCCCCCCCCCCCATTGGCTCATCAGTAGGGTGAGGTAAGGCCCCATAGGCCTAGGACCAAGGCTTGTAGAGTTATCAGGCGACTGACATCAGCTTGTGCTCCACTTCCTGTGACCCACTGTGAACATAGACCATGGGAAGTTTCATCTCAGGGGTTTGATAGACAACAACCCCATATTTCCTTATTGATTCTCTGCCCTATGCAAACCCAGAAGGTCTGGATCTTCTGTAGCTGCCATGACTGTTACAGCTCCGTGCTCTTAAATTCCTGACCTCAGCTTGATTTGGATCTTTCCTGCTGACTCCAACCCCTGAAACCCAACTTGACACTAACCCTTGGTTTTGACCTTGGCCTGAACCTTACTATGGAGTCCTCTGCTACTCCCAGCCTCAAGTTTGCCCCTGCTCTGACCCTTGCCCCTGACTGGCCTTGTTGGGATCCTGATGAGTTGAAAATAGATTATATACTGGGCTATCATCTATGGGATTGTGTAAATAAGTAAACAAATCATAACACTAGAAGCAATCTTGTGAGTTCATTTAGTCTAGTCCCCTGCACCCAATGGCAGGACTAAGTATTATCTAGACCATGTTGTGCCCATAACTGGACATAATTATACTCAAGTGAAGTCAGAGTAAGGCGGAAAAATTACATCTTGTCTTGCTTACAATACTCCTGCTAATATAACCCAAAATAATGTTTAAGTTTTTGCAAGGATGTTATGCTATTGATTGATATTTAGCTTGTGTTCTACTATGACCCTAAGAACATAAGAACAGCCATACTGGGTCAGACCAAAGGTCCATCTAGCCTTGTATCCTGTCTTACAACAGTGACCAGTGCCAGGTGCCCCCGAGGGAATGAACAGAACAGGGAATCATCAAATGATTCCTCCCCTGTTATCCATTCCTAGTCTCTGACAAACGGAGGCTAGGGACACCTTTCCTACCTAATAGCCATTGATGGATCTATCATCCATGAATTTATCTAGTTCTTTTTTGAACCCTGTAAAAGTCCTGGTCTTCACATCCTCTTGCAAAGAGTTGCACAGGTTGATTGTGTGTAGCATGAAGAAATACTTCATTTTGTTTGTTTTAAACATGCTACCTATTAATTTCATTTGGTGATGCCTAGTTCTTATGTTATGGGAACAAGTAAATAATTTTTCCTTCTTTATAGTCTCCATACCAGTCATGATTTTATAGACCTCTATCATGTCTCCTTTTTTTCTAAGATGAAAAGTCCCAGTCTTTTTAATCTCTCCTCATATGGCAGCCGTTCCAAATCCCTAATAATTTTTGTTGTCCTTTTTTGACCTTTTCCCAGTGCCAAGATATCCTTTTTTTGAGATGAGGGGACCATGTGTGCTTGCAGTGTTCAAGGTATGGGCTACCATGGATTTATATAGAGGCAAGTTTTCTCCAGGTCATTTATGAATATGTTGAACAGGATTGGCCCCAGTATGGACCTCTGTGGGACACCACTAGTTACCTCGGGTCCTTTTCTGTAGTACTCCACATAGGCAGTCATTTCCCATTTTGTGTGATTATTTCTTCTTAAGTGGAGTACTTTCTATTTGTCCTGATTGAATTTTACTTGTTTACTTCAGATCATTTTGAATTTTATTTTGGTCTTCGAAAGCTCTTGTAACCTCTCCCAGCTTGGTGTCTTGTACAAATGTTAAAAGTGTGCTCTCTATGCTATTATATAAGTCACCGATGAAGACATTCAGCGCAGACAAATCCAGAACTGATCCCTGCGGGACTTCATTTGGTATGCCCTTCCAACTTCACTGTGAACTACTAACTACTCTTTGGTAATGGTTTTCAAACTATATATGCAGTCACCTTACAGTTTCTCCATCTAAGTTTTATTTCCCTAGTTTATTATGAAAAAGATATGCAAGAGAATATCAAAATTGTTACTAAAGGCAAGATACACCATATCTACCACTTCCCTCCTAGCCACATGGTTTGTTATCCTGTTAAACAAAGCTGTTAGGTTGGTTTTACGTGGCTTGTTCTTGACTAATCCATGCTGACTTTGACTTATCTTACTATGTTTGTAAATTTCTTAATTATTTGCTCTATTATCTTCCCTGGTACTGAAATTAAGCTGATTGGTCTGCAATTCCCTGGGTAGGTTTTATTTCTCTTTTTATAGATGGGCACTATATTATAGGATGCATTTGATGAGGCCCTGGTGACATGAAGACATTTCAAAGTAATTTTTAACTTGTTCTTTTCTGATTTTAGCCTTTGATCCCACCTCATCTTTTAGATGTCCAGTCGCTAGTAACTTTTTTGGTGAAAACTGAAACAGTCATTTAGCACTTCTGCCATTTCCACATTTTCTGTTGTTGTTGTTCTGCCTCCTCTTCATTGACTAATGGACCTACCCAATCCTTAGACTTCCTCTTGCATTTGTAGAATGTTCTCTTGTTACCATTTAGGTCTTTAGCTAGTTTAATCTTAAATATAACTTCATAACTTGGAAATGCATGTTGACCTGTATTTATCCTCTTCCTATAGTCTTAAATCCATAAAACAGAATATTAGACTTTTTTTAATGATGTGACATATGGTGACAAAGAAAAAAGGAATATCTATCTTAATTTATAATTATGCTATTCAGGATCAATCATTTCAGAAAAACCCTTCATTTGGTTCTGAGAAGTAGTTGCTAAAATTCCAAAATAAGTTAGTAAAGGTTTAGCACACATCATTGCTGATATATTTACTGTATAGTTGACTTTTTTCTGGGTTGGAGTAGTCTGTGTCTTAGTGTATACCACTGGCTGCGTGTTGTATTGTCATATTCTTCGTGGTGCCAACTTCAACATTTATCTTTCTAAATCTCCCAGCTAGTAGTTTTGATTCACTTAATTGGTAGCACACAGTGAATCTTACCTCTACATGGCTCCTGTTAAATTACGGTAAATATGATAAAAAATAAGATACTGTGATTAACATGTTATAAGGCTTATTGCAGCAGGCCTCATGTTCTTACCATGGAGAGAATTGTAATCTCTATTCTGTAAATTTACTTTAAAGTGGAGTGACATTGTGTTTTCAAAGTATATGTTTGCTTAAATAATGGGATAATGGCCACAAGTTGGCAAAAAATGCATTGGTAATTGACAAGGAAATTGACAAATAATCCCAGTCACCTATAAAGCTCCACTGTGAATAAAAAAATGCAAGAAAAAGATAATGCTATTCAGGCAGGCATCTAATTAAGCCAGTTTGTCGTGGCTTAGGAATCCAATATTATTTTTGGCATCTACCTTACCAAAATATACTTTCATCAAGATTCTCACTGTTGGGTTTTAGGTTCTTGGGATACACCACAGGAATTACTACAGCTCCCAGAGGATTATGACCTAAGAGATTTGCAGGAACAGGGTAAAGCCTGAGCAAAGCCTTCTCCTGAACATTGTGCACTATCATTTGTAAGGATTTGTTACCCTCCAATTGTCTTGGCTCCTTATTGTCTGTGGTCAGTAAAGGAACAGTCAGTTGGTATTTGTGTGGCATTTCATCTCTTTCTACCCTGTATCCTGTCAATTGTCCTACACTTCCAGATGGTTCAGTAATAGTTATAAGATTTGTGATGCAGTTGCTACAGCATTTTGTGACATCTTTGAGTCATTTGGGGGCCACCAGTTTTGGTGTTCTCACTTCTGCTTCTTGGTAGTTTCATTCACACTAAAGGATGCTGAATTTTTCCAATATATAATTAATTGAAGTACACTCCTAAAATGTAGTTGTACAGATTTTCATTCCTGCACAATTGTCAGAGAGTAACATGTTAAAGAATGGTTGTTGGTATCCACTAATTGTGAAGAGCTCTAGGAATATTACTTCTTATAACATGAATTTTTGACATAGCTATTGCTTTTACTAGCGTCTATCAATTATAGAGCTGTCAGACTGGCTTATCTCTATAACAAAAATTGAAGTACATTATTACTTTCAGTACAGAAATGGATGACAAATTAATAATAATCCTTGTGTTGTAAGACTTATAAATAATTTTAATTTGAGATGTCATGGACCCGCTATATCTTTTGTAGCTTGTGTGACTCCCCACCCCCTGCCTTATGAGAATTGGCTTGTGAATACGAATATGCATAACTCAAAAATGCTTTCGACAAAACAGCTCATGTAACCTATCACTTTTAATGTTAGTCTGCTGGATCTGCATATCCAATATTTGTGCATGTATCATTCTTGTACATAAAGTTAGAAATATGAAGTGTGGATCTGTTTATAGTTCTAAATGTGCTAATAAGAGCCATTACTGGCTCTTGGAAACCTGATGGCTTGGTGATCAACTCAGTGACGTAAGAACGGCCATACAGGTGTTAGACCAAAGGTCCGTCTGGCCCAGTATCCTGTCTGCCAGCAGTGGCCAATACTAGATGTCCCAAAGGGAGGGAACACAATAGGTAATCATCATGTGATCCCTCTCTTGTCATCCATTTTCTAGACAGAGGCAAGGGACACCATTCCTACCCATCCTGGCTAATAGCCATTGATGGACCTAACCTCCAGGATTCTATTTAGCTCTTTCTTGAGCTCCATCTTCACAACATCCTCTGGCAAGGAGTTCCAGAGGTTGACCCTGTGGTGAGTGAAGAAAAACTTCATTTTGTTTGTTTTAAATCTGCTGCCTATTACTTCATTTGGTGATCCCCTAGTTCTTATATTGTGGGAATAAATAAATAACTTTACCTTATTCGCTTTTTCCACACCAATCATGATTGTATAGACTTCTGTCATATCCCTCCTTGGTCTCCCCTTTTCTAAGCTGTAAAGTCCAAGTCTTTTTAATCTCTCTTCAGATGGGTCCCAATTCAAACCCCTAATCAGCCTTGTTTATCTTGTAAGCCTAAATGATTGGTCATAGAAAGACATGTGACCATACCACTTGGTACTAGAACCCATTTTTAACCTAGGAGTGGGAGATAGCAATGTAAATTCTTGTTTAATTGGCCTACCGGTTAGTCCCAACCCATTGTTTAACCAGTTAGCTGATTAAAGGGGAGCAAGCGGGCAGCCCCCCATCTGCTGTTAGGGTGGAGCTCCATCCCCTCTCTGCAGGCAGGAACTGCACTGCTTGGGATGCCTGCATATTAATTTATATCCCCTTCGTATTGATCCACATAAAATGTATATGGCAGTAGTGGGGCCAAGGGGTTCTGAGTGTGGGAGAGGTTCAGGGCTGGGGCAGAAGATTGAGGTACAGGCATGAGAGGGCTCCAGCTGAGGGCTCAGGGTCTAGGTTGGGGCTGGTGTTGAAGGGCTCATGATAGAGACAGAGGGTTTGGGTTCCAGAGCTCTGGCTGGGGCTGTAGGGTCTGGGGTAGGCTGGGGATAAGTGAGGGGCACAGGCTCTGTGCTGGAGGTTGGGGTGCAGAAAGGGAGTACAGGCTCTGGGCTATGCGTGTGAGCTTTGAGGTGGAGCTGGGAGTGGAGGCTTTGGGCTTCAGAAGGGTGCTCAGGACTGGGAGAGGCTCACAGTGGGGCAGGAGTTTGTGGCTTGGGTTTATTGGTTCAGTTCCCTGCTAGGACTGGCAGGGAGGGGCTCCCCTCTGCCATCTACAGCAACTTGGTGCTGGGGCCAGTGGGAAGAGGCTTCCCTCCATTGGCCATGGGAGTTTCAGGGTTTGGGGAGAGATATCTCCCCACTAAACCCTGTGCCATGACATGCCATGCCACAGGTGGCTCTTGTACATTTCAAAGGCAGAGGTGCAGCAGGATAGCGAGCACCCCCTCTTATCCACTAATCGAGTAGTCAATGGAAATACTTCGACTACTCAATTAGCTGGTTAATTGAAATTTAACATCCCTAGTAAATTCATCAGATCCAGTCCACGTGGCACAAAGATTATTGTGAGGAAAGTTCTTAAACTGTGTGTCTCCCTGTCATTGCATGGTTGTGAAGATACTGTGCACAGGCATACACACATGCAGTATATGTTCTTGGGTGATTGGGGTAAAATTTGAATTTGCTTTTCAGTAGGAAAGTTTAAAAGAACAAGGTCTACTGGCAGAAGCCTCAAGGCTGTAGCTGTTCTTAGCCTTTTGTGATTGACAGGTCTGATATCTGTCACCTAGGAGCTTTGAGCAGGAAGAAAACCCATTGTAATGGATGTATGGATTCTCCCACTAGAAGAAGGAAAATGTTTATGCTAAGTTCGTATAGATTTTCTGATTTTTCTTTTTTGTATGGGTGATTTTTGCCTGCACAGAGCAAGCACTGAACTGGGAGAAGAAATTTGAGCTGAAGTAGAAATTTCATTCATAGTTGCTTTGAATAATAGGAGAGAAGATTTAAAAACAATGTGGCACAAAATAACAAATTGTCATGCTACAAAGGCATCTATTAAAAAGTATTATTTTATTGGCAAATATGGTTTGTGAGCTGACAGTCCTCTGAGGTGCAAACCTGTATTCATGTCCTTTAGTAAACCTCTGAATTCTTGATCAACTTGTTAATTTTCATCTCACTTTTTAAAAGTTGTTTTTGAGGGTAGCAGTGCCAGAAGCATTAAAAAGCCTCATGAATAAAAATAGTCTGGAGAGAATCTGTGACTGTCTCTTGAAATTTGAACCATCTGAGATGGCACACAGCCAGATGATTTTGTTTGCCCTGAAGAATCATGTAATGTGTCATTTCTTCTGTTAATGGTTTCATACCAGTGTGATTGTTTAACACCACTTCAGCAACTCTTTAATGTGCATTGGTAACAGTTTAGCACAGTGAAATGAGGATACTCTAGCTGTGCCTTCAAAGCCTCTATGATATTGCAGCTAACAAATTATGTGAGAAGGGGGCAGGAGAATAAAAAACTTACCTTTTGTCATGCAAATGCTTAGATGTCTTGACTGATATATGCACCATATGTAATTGTACTTTATATCACAGGTCCTTTACCTAGGTAGAGTACAGCTCCATTGTAATCCTACAGATAAAAATGAAATGGGCTGATAAGTTAGAGTGCTAAATTCATATCTGATTGTTGTGCTTTGCAGCAATCTTGAATTCAAGGGGAAAATCCCATGGCACCAAGAAATCCAACTGTCTTCTAAAGGATCCTAGCCACATCTTTATCCTGATGGTTGGGATAGTCAGTAGTGCCACCAACAGAAGACAAACTGTATTTTTCTCATAGCCAGTCAACACTATTTGAATTGGCAGAAAAGTCTGCCAGATGCTCCTCCCAAGGGCCTGTACACTAAGTGCACAGCACTATTTGTTTGGGAGTAAAGACCTGAGTAAATGCCTTGGAGAAATGGTACAAAAGCATTGGTCAAATGATTGTAGTTTAGTTAACATAGTAATATAAGAATAGTTTCTGTAGTCTTATGCTGAATTCCACAAGGGTGACAAATGTGGTAATGAGGTTTGGGTAGACTGAAATTGTAAATTAGTGCTTGCATTTTGTCTGGCCTTCAGCTATCTTGTTCTTATTTCCTTGGAGAATTATAGACATAGGACAGTAGTATTGATAAGTTCCGCCAGAGGAAGTGAAAAGCTATTAAATTACAAAGCTTGCTTGCTCCTAGATCAAGAATATATCTGTCCAAGAAATATACTACCATTGTGTTAACCAGTCTTTTTCTAGCAAATATCTTGAACCATCTGATAAAGAAATTCATTTGGATAAATTTAAACTGTGACAGTATTGAGCATTCAGAGGTTATCACAGTGCAGCCTCTTAACTCTAGCCAAACAGTTAACTGATCACTGAACTCTCCAGAGCTTTCAGCTTTGAGCATGTGGCTTTCAGTCAGCATCTTTCTGAAATCCTCATCTTTTCGATCACACCTTCACCTAAAACAGTTGAAGCAGGATGGGTATGGGGAAAAAAAGGTGTAACTGGAATGTGAACAATGTAGTGTTTGCCTAAGTGTAGGTATGAATGTCTTGTTGCAGCTGTTACTTTAATGGGTTTTAAATGACTTGGTACAGAGATCTTTCAAGTGTAACTTGGAGGGGCTATAGGGAAGGGTTGTGATGACTGAGCTGACATCTAGGATGTGGGAGAACGATTGCAGCGTTTAAAACCTCTTTTTTCCTTTCAACCTCTAATGATATTGAGGGCTCCAAATGGGTTCTGCTTTCAAACCTTCTCTACCTTTTTACTTACCTTGGTTCATTTATGATATTTACCTTGGTTGAATTATGATAGAAATGTATAATCTTGTTTAACTAAATTTTAGAACCCATCTCATCCTACTGAAGGTAGCAATTTTTTAAGTATACTGGGATTTTCCTAATTATTCCTTCAGTACCCAGCTGTGGCACTGAAGTTACATGTGACCTCAAGAATGATCTAAAACATGTCTTGCACACGAGCATGGCAATTCTGGTAGATCATATCAAGAGGTACAATCTGGTGAGTGAAATCTTTATCAGGGGACAAGTGGTTGCCCAGAAAAGACAGAGTTGTGGTTGAAAAGCTTGCATGTACTATGCTAAACTTCTGACCCGGTCTGAGAATATTTTAATACAGTCTCCTCTAAGCAAACTACAAAAACAAGTGATTTCTGTTCCTTCTGGATAGGAAAATCTATCTTAAGTAGGACCCATTTTTAATCTGCTGCACAATGGGACCAAAGTCCATGGCAACATCTACAGTCCATGGCAATATTAATTTCTGCCACAAAATGTCTTTCATTCTCTTCCCTTGCACTTACACAAATACAATGGCTAGTGGCTGAAAATTCCCATTGATGTGAATGTTAACGATTTGTAAAGAGTTTTTGATGACTGGATTTTTACTGCGCTCTCCAAGAAGAAGCTGGTCAGATCACTGACCGCCTTACTCCAGTCATCTAAATATAGAGAAGCAGATCTGAACAGAACCAGGTCATATTCCATTCTGCATTTAACTTAGAAGACAAGATAGGTAATTAGTGCATTCTTCTGCCTATACTCAGCCTTAATCAAGAGAAGGCCAACAAGATGTTGTCTGGATGGAAAAAACACTGAAGAAGCTAGTCAGACCACTGACTTTTAATCTGCAGTTAAACCTGTCTACTTCAAAGAATAAAATACCAAAATAAAACTGAAATTTAAACATATGCAAGGGTATGGCATTAAGCAGTTAAACTTATAGTGCCTGGAGACTACATTAACAAGCATTTAAGCTTACAATACGTACAGAAAATGCAACAAAACTGGAGATGGCATATGTCTTGAATTAAGTTGTGTATCATAGAATTCCAGCACTTCCTGTCACTCCTGTGGCACTTAGGGATACCTCAGGGTGAGACTGAGTTTTGGCACTCCTCAGAACAGTTTTAAGCTGCAAGTGTGTTTCTGTATTATAGCTAGAATACAAACTGCTTTGGCTTCCATTTGATTGTATTAGACACTGCTTCCTTTCAAAAGACATCTGTCCCTCTTTCTCCCTTCTCTTGGGAAACAGTCGTGCCACTCACAGCTCAGTTGTCTTCAAGATCTGTCACCCTATGATGAGGCTTAAAAGTTGAAAAAGCCACCAGACATAGACCCAAATGAGGAAGTACCTGCTGTGAATCCAGGGAAAATGCTCTGTTGGGAAGCCCTGTTGCTGGATGGGAAAAGGTTCACAGATTTTTTTATTAAGGTTAATCCTTGGTCATACTATGACATATTTCATATTAGCTTCTGGCTAGTCTCATGTCTCAAACTTGAAGGTGTATTTTCTCTTTAGTTGTTGGAAAGGAGATGCTTTGTTTCTTTTACTGCCTTCAAAACCTCCTGAATGTTGTGATTTAATAGGAGAGGCTTCTATCCCTCTTTAATCTTTTCTTTGTGTTCGCCTATGAGTAACTTTAATGCCTGCCTTTGCAATTGACTTGCTAATGTTATACTTTTGCTTGGAAAATACAGTGAGCAACTTCAAAGGCACTGGAACTGTTTGCAGGTTTGTGAAGATTACACTAGAACGTTCATGTTTGCAACATCCTTCAGAACCATGAGAGAGAGAAATTAAACTTTAAAAAATTCCTTAAGTTCTGTGGAAACTGATGGTAAACCTCATTCAACATATCTTTCAGGGTCAAGTTAATTTCTCACCCATGTTCCAACCTCAGGTCTTTTTTTGTAGTACAAACATTTTCAGATGAGATTGTGAATTATTAACTTTTCCTTAGCTCTTGAACTGGAAACTATTGCATGCAAACAGGTTGCCAATACAATATCCTTCACTAGCTTTAATCCATTCATCTTTATCCTCTGAAGACCTCGTATAAAAGCCTGCTTTATATTACAAGTAAACATGAATGTCGTGTTGGTAGCTTCTATTTGAGGTGCAACAGTAGTGAAGGGTGCTGTGAAGCAGTAGTTTCTTAAACAGAAACCATTATCCCTCACTTCCCTGAGCACCCAAGTCACACTCCAGGAGGTAGCAGACGCAATGGATGCTTGTGAGTTTGTATCCTTGGTATGTAAGTAATTGTTTTTATCCAGATTTAAATATATGTTTACATGTGTCCTCCATACTGAATTGGACACTGGTGGTTTCTCTTTAAATCTTTATTTCCTTTCCTTGGAAATACTCTCTAGAGACCAAATCCAACTCTTTCCAAAAATAAATTTTAGTAACAGGATTTATAAATGATTATAAAATGTTCCTGGTTCAGAAATATAAATTAATTATTTTATTATAGCAGCTGCTGAATGAGACATGTTACGCTGTTTGTAAAAGCACATCTCTCCCTACTGACTCCCCCAGTCTCTTTCCGTACACAGACTATGGCAAAAGACTATGGCATTTTGCTTCCAAGAGATCACACATGGGCGGGCACAGATGCTCCTGATTGATCTAATCAGGCACCTGCTAAAGAGCTCACAGGAATGAGAGGAGCAGTGGCCAATTTCTGGAAATACTGTCTTAACATTCACTGATAAGAATTAGGCAGTTGTGATTCAGAGAAGCACACCCGGATAAGGCAAGTGTATGTTCTCTGCAACAAGCCAGTGTTTGCTCTGGTGCCGTGCTTTGTCAGGATGGCCGCTGGGAGAAAAATGCACCTTCTTGTGAATGAGGTTGTGTTGTCTTAGTTGTTTAAAAGGTCATTCAAGAAGCACTTGCCCATCTGCAGCCCTTTCCTCTCTTGCCTTTGCTAACTATATAGCTGGGCTTCTGTGGAGAACACTACGATTGATCATGCCAATGAACCTAGCCCCAGGCAGATTTGGAAATGTTTTAATATGTGCTTTTACCCTGTACTATTAAATGTCTCTTAGATGACTGCCAGTGAATGATGCTCACATTCCCTGATGCATTCAGTTACCCCTCTGTGCCTTGAATGGTTTGTTTAACTCCCTTACTAGTCAGCAATGCAGAGGTTATGAAAGTAGTAAACCAACTTGACCACTGGGTTGCTTACAATTAAAGTGCTATAGTGGTGGCACAGTGCAGAAAATACCTTTGCTAATGGTAGGGATTCTTCTGTCTATGTAGATCCAGGGTAGGGAACCTGCAGGCTGCATCTGATTAGCTGCTTAATTCCATACATCCTGTAGCAAATCTCCACACCATTTCCTGGAAGCCCAAAGGCTTGGTGCCCTCCCTCTCCCCCCTCCCCTTGCCGTCCCCTGAGGGCTGGAGCCAAAAGCACCAGCTTGCCCTGGTGCAGCGGCAGTGAGGGTTGCAAGCTGTTAGAAGTCTGGTTGGATACACAGTTTCCAGAAGCAGCCGGCATGGCCGAGTCACTGGTAATTGGACAATCGTAGTGTGCTTGTCCCAGCACTGGCTCCACAATGCCCATTGACTGGGAATACTTAATTGGTTAATCATGTTAAACACATTTTTAATGGTTCAAACGGTTAATTTTTAAAACGGTATTTACATCCCTGCATGGTGTCTGCCTTAGCCTCGCTGCCTTGCTGACTGGATACTGCCTTACGTAAGTGCTGCCTGGCCAGAGTCGGCACCTCGAACCTCCTGCCCCAGGTCCCAACTGTCTCCTGCACCCTAACTCCCTCCTCAGTCCTGAGCCTTCTCCTCCATTCTGAACCGCTTGGCTCCAGCCTAGAGCTCCCTCCTACATTGCAAATTCCTCATCAGTAGCCCAGGCCCTCAGCCAGAGCCCTCACCCCCTCCTGTTACCCAACCCTGTGCACCAGTCCAGAGTCTGCTCACATAACCTGAACCCCTCATTTCTGGCCCCACACAGAGCCTCTGCAAGCTTCGGTTCACCCTACTGTGGGGGATTTCCTGTGCCTCTGCATCCTCCTCCTGCCCCGCTCCTCCCAGAGGTAGTGTGTGTTCTGTGATTCATTTTTTCCTGTGGGTCAATGGCCTCTGACAGAAAAAAACAATCCCCACTCCTCAAGTAGCTAATCTGCCTCCTGGGGAAGTGATAGGTCAGCAGAAGAATTTTTCTATCAACCTATTGCTGTCTATATGTGGGCTTCAGGGTTGTGGATGAGTCACACACCTGACCAGTATAGTTGAACCAACGTAATTTTCTACTGTAGACCAAGCCTAAACAAAACCAGACAGTTGTGGATTTCATAGTGAGGTGATTGACCTGCTATTAAAAGTGTTGCCATATGCTATTTAATTTTTTATTCAGATGGATTTATTCTCTGTGCTCTAAGGCTTTGTCTACACTGCAGGTGGGAAATAATTTAAAAAGGGGAGGGCACTTCACAAACTTCTGAAGTGGCCCTGGCTACTGCAGAAGGGGCAGGGACAGGGCACTTCATGCTCCCCAGACCCTGGGTGCGAGGGAACATGCGAAGTCTCTTGCTCCCAGCCCTGCAAGGGGCATGCAGTGCTTAGAGTGAACCGCCAGCTGTTCAGCTGGTCACTCACTCTAAGCGTGGCACATCCCTGGTAGGGGAGGAGACTTTGTGCTCCCCTGTCCCAGGCCCTGATTGGCCTGTGGGTGGGGAAGTGGCAGGGTGTTCATGGGCCAGATCAACCCGCTTGGTGGGCCAAATCCAGCCCACGGAGGCTCTCTTGCCCACCCCAGTCTACACGTAACAGTTTAAAGCACTACTGCAGCAGCGCTTTAACTGAGTGTGGGGCCATGGCGTGAGCACTGGGAGGGAGCTCTCCCAGTGCTCTGTGTAAACCACCTCTGCGAGGGGAGGAGCTACCATTGCAGGGAGCTCGGCTCCTAGCTCTGTAGCCTGGTTCACACTGTCACTTTTCAGTGCTGTAACATGCTGTGCTCAGGTTTGTGTGTGCGCTTTTCATACCACTGAACCAGAAGGATACAGCACAGTAAAGAGCCAATGTAGCCTTGGCCTAAGTGAAAAGAGAACTGAGTAAATTCCTGAGTGTGGTTTATTATGCTCCTAAAGCCTGCATGGTCCAGACAGTTATATTTTAAAGGAAATGTTTTGGCTACAGCTATAGCTTTCAGAATATGAGGGAAGATTGGCAACAATTGACAGGAATGGTCTGTGAAAATTGCACCCTAATGCTGTAAAATCAGATTCCAAAGGCCCAGTCATATTGAGCCATTTCTCCCAGACATTTAATTCCTTTGTTTAAAATGAAGTTATCAGATGCACTGTTTGAGGAGTTAGCTTCTTCCACAGGCTTTTTGCCAATCACTCTGGTCCTTCGGGGGGTTTTATTAGTCGTATTTATTTCAGCTAGTATAATCTACCCTAGTAGGCAGCGTATTACTCACTACAAATATTTTCTGATGTGGTTTCCTAGAGATCACATGAAAGCCATAAGAAGCATTTGGTTCATATTTGAAAACAATAGCCTTAATCCTGACCGGTTTTGTTCTATTTTTGACTTGGCACAAACATTTATGGTTGATAAGGAGGCAAAGGTCTTCAGTTCCTAACAGATCTGTACAGAGGCGCTTTACTGCTTTAGTGTCTTTTGATTATGGTGGTGCTCTCCCAAGAATGGTGATAAAATGAGCAATTCTAAAATACGCAAAAAGGTGCAAAATGTTACTTATAGCCCTTCATACCCGTTTGCGCACACTGTTAAAGATCTCCAATTAAAAACACAGCATCTGAGGAGTCTAAAATAAGCTCTGGAAAATGACCAGAATACAGTCTGTTGGCCTGTTTAAGGAAATATTATTAGCCACTCTCTATCAAGGTGCTACAGGTTGGACCTAGCGTGTTAGGGACAGCAACATCCATGGTTGGTGCTCCAGTGCAGCAGGAACACTCATATTGCCAGACTAAAGACCATGACTGGGAGTGGTCCCAGAGGCTGGTGGCTGGGAGCTGGGGCAGAGGCTGGGAACTGGGGCAGAGCCCATCTGGGTTGGCAGCTGGCCTCTGACTGACAGGGAGAAAGACACTCCCCACATTGTCAAGGTGGGGGGGGGGGGGCAAGAGAGCGAGTAATCGACTTGACTACCCAGTAAGCTTAGGCTTATCAGGTAGTTTAGGCTTATCGGCAAGCTGAGGTAAGTTTAGGCTTATCGGGTAGTCGATTTCTTTTACATCCCTATCTGGAATATGAGCGGATATAAGCATATACAATTGACATTTGCCTGATCAAACTGGTTCTGTCACAGAATTTTCTATTTTTCATGGTTGAGAATGAGGTTATGCCTTAATTGTGTGTTAAGCTGGTTAAAGCCGCTTTTCCTCATCAAAGAATTTACACCTACTCAGGGATTCAGTTACGTTCATAGGCAAACTTGATCCATGTGACTCAGCACTGGGCTGGCACAAGGAGATTATTTTAAGCTTTTGAGATGCAGACTTTTCCCAGCAATGCCATAGATATGCCTTCAGTACTCGGGAATAAAAGCTTGATAGCCACACTATCAGAAAATATTATTTCCCCTTGTATTGCCAACTTACAGCTATAGTGCCTTCTATCTTGAACTGAAGCAAATATGATGCATCACACTTTAAGTAATACAAATTTGAATACAATTCTAAACACTTAATTTGCAAAGAAAGCTCCAACTTTTTTTCAGTAGATTCCACAAATTGAGCTATAACTAAGTTTATTTTCTTGGACTTCTTAAACACCTCCAGAACTTTATTGCATAACTTCATGTTTCAAAATTGTTGTTTGGGTTGGGATTGTAAATCTAAAGTATTCCATTCTAAAGCAACAAAATGTTGTTCTTCAGTATTCACCTTTCCAGAAAAGAAATTGAGGCTAAGGAAATTGAATATGTTTTTAATATATTTTTAAGTTGAGCAACATGCGAGTGGAATATCTGTATAGTGGTGTGTTTTAAAAGTGTCACATTTTATTTGCAATTTTTGATAGTTGGAGAATTTTTTCCCACTGGCGGATTTTTGTTAAAGCAGTTGCTGCTCTTGGAGATTGGAGGGAGCAGAAGGAGGTGGTAGAATTGTGCCTATGTGCTTTTTAGGTATCCCAGAAACAGTTGCAGTGATTACTTTCCCTGTTTGAAGCTCCTCTTTTCGTCATCTTGGGAGACCATTTGGAAAGAAATGGAGAGGAATTCCTTCTTTCAGTATCTCAGTTTCAGAGCACAAAGTATGAGATACTTTTCAGTTCAGCAGAATAATATTGAAACGTGAATCCTAAGTGTTTGAACTAATTGGAGCAGTTTACAAAAATGAATACGAGTAGATTGCCAATAATCTGAAAGTTCTAATAGTACGTTGCCATGATGCCATAGCATTCTGCAACACAACAGGCAATCATTGTGATACCACCCAGAAGTGGTAAGGTGCTCCTAGCAGCTTAGCATTTGGGTGTTTGGATAGCACGTAAGTGCAAGTGCCTTCGCATATTTGGCTCCTAATTTCTTCTGTTGCCATGTCCTGAAAGAAAATATTCACCATTAATAGTTTCTGGTCTGCTGCAGATAAACATGAGACTTGTTGATATTTGTGTCTAGGGACAAAGCTAAACACCTTTCCATTACAAATGTAATGGTACATAATTTGTCAGACTGAATTTATTTCCAAAAGGGGTCACCATGTAGGGAAACTTGTTGATGTGCCAACTATCTCACTTGTATCTGAGTAGTACCATTTAATCCAGGCAGTGTTTTTTAAATTCTGTTCCAAGGAGGTCGGAGGTGTACCGTGGAGAACACAGTTCAAAATGGCTGCCCTTAAAGGGGCAGGCAACTTTTTTTTGCTCTACCAAAAAAAAATCCTTAGTGTTTCTCATAAAAAAAATTGTTTGGTGTCCTTGGTCTTAAAGTATAAGAAACACTGAATTCAGGGATAGTCTGTAATGTAATTTAAATTAGGATTCGTTTTGAGATCAGGTTATTTTCCTTGCAAGTTCAGAAAAGTTCAATGAGTGAACATTTAAATTCAGAGAAACTGCTGCTTCTCTTCTTAGTTTCAGATATTTTAACCTCTGTTAGCTGACATGACCAATTTATATTTAGGGGAAGAGTAAGCTGCCTAAAATTCCCTTCTCTTTACAAATTAGACCTGCAAATTAATTTACTAGTTGATAATTTCAGACAAGATATAGGTGACCCTCAGAGCTATTGGGTGGACATAAGCATTCTACAGTATATGGTGTCATCCTTTCTGGTATGCTTGTCATCTATGCCTGTGTCTACACTATCACAAAAAGTCAACCCAAGGTTCGCAACTCCAGCTATTTAATTCACGTATCTTAGATCAAGTCACCATGGAGGATCAACAGGAGAAACTCTCCTGCCCAGTTACCTTGCTCTTCTCATTGGAGATTGAGTACAGCCCAAAGCTCTCATCTTCAACCCTACTTCAGAGTCCACACTCTAGTTAAATTATGTTGCGCCATGGACATCAACAATTTTCTTCAACTGGGTCATGAAAAAAAAAGTTTGAAAACCAGTGATTTAGATGATCACTGCAATCCTCTTTTTGAATGCTTTCCTAGTGAGCAGGCAGTTTATCAGCAGACTCAGATGATAAAAACAGAGTGGAAGAACCAAATAAGGTGATTACCACTGTACAATTTCTCTTTCACAGTCATTGGGGCAAATTAAAAAATGTACGCTTTGTGAATGCATTTTTGCAGATATGAAGACTGATCTTAAACTGTCATTTAGAAGTGAGTCTTAAATTGCTGAGTGCCATAGGAAGGTTGAAGTGTCCAAAATGGATATTTTGTAAACTGGTTCTAAAGCTTACTGCAAGAAAAAGCTTGTTTACCACCCTCATTAAATTTTCTCCAACACTGAAACTGAGAGGTGGTGTTTCTGGAATATGAACCTTTGTCATGCTAAGAGCTACTGTCATAGCATGTAGTGTTCGTTTTAGTTGTCACCTTTGGCATCTTTTGTATTAATCTTAAGCGATTTACTAGTCATTGTGTCCCTCTTGATGGCTGAAGTTTACTCATGTAACTTGGCTTCTTCAGCTTTCATGACAAGGACTTGTCCTATGCATTGCGCATTTATCATGCGACGTAAATAGATTTTTAAAAGTTAAGCTTCCTCTATATAACCTATGGTTCATAGCAAACAAAATATCAAGGATAATTGCTGAATCTTAAAAATATACCAGGCATGTATTAGAATGTGTGTCTTT
Source organism: Pelodiscus sinensis (assembly GCF_049634645.1). NCBI lineage: Eukaryota > Metazoa > Chordata > Testudines > Trionychidae > Pelodiscus > Pelodiscus sinensis. The sequence continues at coordinate 58,933,782 of NC_134719.1, read as the reverse complement.
CAGTTAAAGGTTGCTGCAAAAGATGATTTAGTGGTGGGATACATGGTATGAAACTTAGACCAGGAACTCCTACTGGGGTGCCAAACTATACCCTGCTCTGGGGTTCCATCTGTTATTCAGTCCATCTCTGGTTATTGGGTGCATACTTTCAACCCCCATTATCTTTGGTTGCTGGAAAGAAAAAAAGAGCCTATTCTTGTCAGAGGAGGTTGACTGGGAGGGTAGTGGTTTCCCTTTCTCTTTCAATACATTTCTTTGGAAAGACTAAGTGGTGAAGTTTTACCTCCCACTTTTTTAGTGGGCCTGTTTGCTTCCTTCTTATTTCATAGTTCACCGTTAATCCAGTGAAGTGACAAGCAGCTGGCATGTGCCTAGCAATCAAGTCTGTCTTGGACTGTATTAGAATACCACTGAGATTGGAATGCTTAGCCTGATGTGTAGCAGATTTCACAGGTCTTTACATAATACACATCTGCTGCACTTTCATTACAGTACATATCTGTGACTTAGTGTGCCATTTGCTTTCTCTTACTTACCGTCTCTACTCCTAGCTGCTTTTCTTTAGAACATAACATAAGAACGGCCATACTGGGTGAGACCAAATGTCCATCTAGCTCAGTATCCTATCTGCTGATAGTGGCCAATACCAGATGCCCAAGAGGGAGGGAACACAACAGATAGTCTTTATGTGATATCTCTCTTGTCATCCATTTCCAGGCAAACAGAGGCTAGGGACTCCCATTTTTACCCATCCTGACTAACAGCCATTGATGGACTTAACCTCCATGAAGCTATCTGCCTCTTTTTTTGAACCTTGTTAAAGTTATAGTCTTTACCACATCCTCTGGCAAGGAGTTCCACAGGTTGACTGTATGCTTAGTGAAGAAACACTTGCTTTTGTTTTAAACCTGCTGCCTATTACTTTCATTTGGTGACCCCTAGTTCTTATATTGTGGGAATAAGTAAATAACTGTCCTTATTCACTTTTTCCACACGAGTAATCATTTTATAGATCTCTATCGTATCCCTCCTTAGTCTCCTCTTTTCTAAATTGAAAAGTCCAAGTCTTTTTAATCTCTCTTCATATGGGACCCGTTCCAAACCCCTAATGATTTTTGTTGCCCTTTTCTGAACCTTTTCCAATGCCAATATATCTCCTCCAAGTATTGCTGGGGCGGGGAATCTCTTTTGGGTCAGGAGTTTCTCTCACTTTGGAAAAATCAGTCTGGGGCCACGTGCAAGTGAGAAGCCAAACAAAACTCCCAGCCCTCACTGACATGGCCCCGACTGAGAAGGAGAAAGACACGTCCCACATTCCCCTCCCAACCAGAGTCTAGTGGGGCCCTAACGAATAGATTTTTGTGTGCACCAGTCCTTCAGTGGGTACAGGCTCCCCAGTGCTTGGCGGGAGCCCTGAGCTTCAGGGGCTGGATCCAGGCAAGATGGGGGCTGCATCTGGCCTCTGCATCTGTGGTTCCCCATCCCTGATGTATTGTATCTGTCCACATGTAGCAGAAGAGGAGGAATCAGACATGTTGAGCCCTGAAAGCATCTCCGCTCATCTGTTGTATCAGACTTCGGCTGTCAGATAAATTTGAAGGCCATCCCAAGTACTGTTCTCGCTCCAAAGCTCCAGCACCTGTTTCTCCTACTGCTTGATGCTTTCCCAATTGATATGGTGATTCCTGTGAGCTTCATTTTTGCCCACAGATGTGCGAATAGCAGCGATGAAAACGGAGAAGGAAACCACAGAAGGAAAAGCAGTCTTTTCCCTCTGCAGCTTGAGAAAGCTGTGAGCAGCTTCAGTGTCACTGAAGATAGTTGTCTTAATACCATGGGTATGTCTACACTTCACACTCTGACAGCAGCTTATAGGATACAGGGGAAAAGCAGGCTGTGTTCATGCTGCCAGCTTTAGCTATGCATGGCAGAGACCAGCTCTGGGGGGAAGTAGCAAGGAAAGCGTCTGGCAGTCAGGAGCTGTTAGCTTGTTTTGTGCTGTAACACCCCCCTCAACTGGAGCCTTTCCCCACTCTTCCACCCCCGCTCCTCGGAGCCTTTCCCCGTGTCTCTTATTTCCAGAGATGAGAATTCATTCTAGGAACACTGTTTCCCACTTCACTTGAAGGGTAAGCAAAAAAAAATTTTTTTTTTTTTTTTTTTTTGGAGATCTGCGAGGCAATGACCTGGCTACTGTTATTTCATGTTTTCCTCAGATATGGGTAGATTAGACTAGAAGACAACCTCACCTGCTTGGAAGTGTTTTTAGCCGATCTACCCCAAGGAAGTGACAGACAAGTAGTTCTCTTTCATAGGTGCCTGTGCCTAGGTGAATCACAGACGTCCCCATGAGTTATCCTGGTATGCTGATAATGCTACTGACACCTGCCCTCTTGCTCCCTGGGGTGCCCCCCACCTTGTCGTGCTGGGTGAGGTCTTTTGGTCTCCCCCAGACAAGGCACAACATTGGGGTTACCGCTCCTTCTGTAGAGCATTACAGACACTGAATCAGTTCAACTCCGGGAGGGTGCAGCTATAAGGGCTCAGCACCCAAGAACCAACCTCCAAGTGGAACCAGAACTCCAAAGAAATCTATATTATTCTATGTACAAGTTTCACACACACAAAGCTTATAAGGAGGTCTGCTTCCTTTATCAATGAGTGAGAGATGCACAGTGGTTGCTCCCTCAGATGACAGTTATTTACACTGGGCTTGATAATAAACAAAAGTATTTTTATTAAGTATGAAAAGTGGGATTTAAGTGGCTGCAAGGGAAAACAGATCAAAGTAAGTTACTAAATTAAAGTGAATAAAAATGCTTAGCTAGTTCTAATCTACTTAGAAACTTGTTACGTGCAAATTCTTAACCTAAACCGCTGTTCTTCTTCAAGTAGTGTCCCCATGGGTGCTCCACTCTAGGTGAAGGGTCGCCCTGAGCCGCAGATCGGAGCTTTGCAAAGCAGTTTCCCCCTGTTGAGCTGTGCATGCTTAGAAGGCATCTCGAGCCCTTCCTGCCGTCTGCAGTGCGTGGTTCAACCCCCTCCCTTTCAGTTCCTCTTCAACTGCCCTCGTCAGTGGACGGAGTGAGCAGGAGCTCCCTCTCAGTCTCTCAGACTGCTTTTCCATTAGTTAGGTTACCACAGTTTTCCCCTGTTATACTCCAAGTTAGTTTTCCTTGTTTTTTCTCTTTAAAATAATAACAATTCTTATAAGAAGAACGAAACTACAGTACTAACAAAATCTCCCTTTGGGGACTGAAACTCGCTTCAGACCGGAGCGAACCGGGGCTCTCCTGGCTGTTCAGCTAGGAAAACGAATCACAGAAACAAAAGAAAAGGACCATAACAGTCAGAAATAAATAACACTGAGAACAACCACAGTTTAAAGAAAGAAAAATCTCCCGGACTGTCTGCCTCCTCAGGCTTTAAAAAGTGTGAGCAGTGCCGCAAGCCTGTGCCGGCTTCTGACGGCCATACAAAATGTATTCGCTGCTTGGGGGAAACTCACTAACCCCACAGCTGCACACACTGTGCTTCCCTCACGGCGAGAGCTAGAAAAGATAGAGAGCTCCACCTGAGGATGATTTTGTTTGAGAAGGTTCTACAGCCTACAGCACCACAGGGGGAACCGCAACATGAACCCCCCCCCCCCCCGCCACCCAAAACTGCAACAAGGCAGAGAGCCTCACCTTCGCGCGCTCTCCCGCCTTCTTCCTCCCCGAAAACCTGGGGAGAGGTGCTTGGAAGTCCAAGGACCCCTGCTAATAAAGCAGAGGGAAGATCCTCGCGTTCGGCACCGGGACTGGTGCGCTCCCTCCGAGCCGTCCCGGAAACGCTCTAACCACCCGGGGCGGAAAGAAAAGTCGGTGCCGCTTCTAACTGCGGCGCCGCTTCAAGCCCCAGCACCGCGGAAAACTCCGGCGCCGCTTAAAGTGGCGGTGCCGTTCAAACTCTCGGCACCGCAGCACAAGAGACCCCATACGCAGCCAGCACCGGCTATAGCTGTAACCCAGATCTCCACACGCCCACCGGCGCCAGCAGCAGACAGCGAGACACATCCTCGTGAGCCTGCTACAGAACAGCTCCAGGCAGCGTCTGACACTCACAGCAGGCAGCAACATTTATGCCTGCCTCCTACTGACTACTCACCTGGGAGATCCTTTGCAAGACATTCCCTTCCCAGATCTATGTCTCCAGTGTCCTTGCAAGACGCTCCCTTACCTGATGATGACTGACACATGACATATTCTTCGCGACACACGTCGCCAAGGAGGTCTCGCTCCTACTATCATAGGGCTGGACCACAACAAAGCCCATGACACCCCTATTGGCCTTACCTACCCCCACCTTACCCACCGCAATGGGGGCCCTGGGATCAATGGGACCCATACAGATGCCGGTCCTCAGTCCACTCCACACCATCTCGAAGGAGCCTGCCTCATCCACAGCCCCTACCTCCTGCAACACACACAGAGGAGAAAGAGGAGGAGGAACGAATTTCGGACAACGAATCGGATATTCAGTCAATAAACATCACACACCCTGACGATCTAAGTGCCCAACAGGACGACACAGTTATACAATCAGATACAATAGCAATTGATGACCTCAAACAATTTCAAGAATTATTCAAGCGAGTGGCGACAAGTCAGCATGTTTCCCTCCAAGAAGTACAAAAGAAACAACATCACTTGTTAAAGAACCTGCATCCTACATTGCATAGTAAGATTGCCCTGCCAATTGATGAGGCAATCATGGAAACTTCTGAGGATCTGTGGGAGACACCCGCATCCATCCAACCAACTAATAAGAAGATTGACAGAAAATACTTCGTTCCACCAGAAGACAACGATTTTCTGTTTACACATCCACAAGCAAACTCCTTAGCTGTTGAATCTGCACAGCAAAGAGTGAAATTGCTGCAATACAAAAATGGCAATATGGACAAGGACCATAAAAAGCTAGACTTCTTTGGCAAGAAAATATACTCCTCTTCTACCTTGCAATTAAGAATATCAAATTATTCTGCCCTCTTAGCGAATCATGATTTCGATAATTATTTGAAGTTAGGAGAACTGATACCACATCTCCCTGAATCCAAAAGATCTATCTTGAAAGTAATAGTCCATGAAGGCCATAGGATCGCTTGCACTGCTCTCCAAACTGCAATGGATGTCACTGACACCACAGCCAGAACTACAGCTACGGCGGTAGTCATGCGCAGAACTTCCTGTCTAAAGTCATCTGCAGTTCCCCGAGAACTTCAGCCCAAAGTAGAAGACTTACCATTCGACAAGCAAAAATTATTTGCAGCTTCTACAGATGAAATGCTACACAACAGTAAAAATTCAAAAACCACACTTCGCACATTGGGCATGTACACACTCCCTTTCAACGCAGACGGTACACCCCATATAACACATACAATCGCTACAGATACGGGCAATACAACCGACCACAGAGGCCCTATGAAGACACTAGGCCAAGACAACGACCTTAGAGGAGGTGCCCTAATCAGGGCCGCCCACCAACTGCTCAGTCCTCCAAGCAGGAAATTTGAAGATGTGGTCGAGAGTCTGCAATACCTCCCTCACGATCTAGCAACAACGCAACATGGCCATCTTTTTACCCACCGTTTACGGCCGTTCCTTCCACAATGGGAATCTATAATATCGGACCGCTGGGTTCTAGACATAATTTAAGTAGGCTACACCATCCCATTTACCGCTACCCCACCTACCCTTCCCCCTATCCCGTCCCTTTTCAGGGACCACTTTCACGAGACTCTACTAAAACAAGAGATCGATCGACTCCTTTCAATCAGAGCCATAGAAAGAGTACCAATAGAGTTCCACGGGAAAGGGTTTTACTCGAACTATTTCTTGATTGAGAAAAAAACGGGGTTGGAGGCCTATATTAGACCTCCGCAAACTGAACAAGTTTCTCAGGAAACAACGTTTCAAGATGGTCACACTTACAACAATCATTCCTGCGCTAGATCAAGGGGACTGGTTCATAGCTCTCGACCTGCCAGATGCGTTTTACCTTGTAACTATCCATCCTGCCCACAGAGGCTATCTACGCTTTATGCTCTGCCCAGAACATTTCGAATACAATGTTCTCCCCTTCGGTCTCTCGTCAGTTCCGAGAGTATTTTCAAAGGTACTAGCAGTCGTCGCTGTGTACCTCAGACAACAGAATGTCATCATATTCCCCTACCTAGACGACTGCCTTATAAAGGGCTCGACACGGAACGAAACCGCCTCCATGATAAGTACGACCACATCGCTCCTCAATCATCTAGGTCTTCTAGTCAACAAAAACAAATCAACGTTGCATCCAGTTCAAGATATAGAGTTTATTGGCGCACACCTAGACTCAATCACAGCTTGAGCATACCTACCTCGACAACGTTTCATAACTATACAAGAAATTATAAGCGTGATGTTTACAACTCCCACCACCAGAGTACTTACTTGTCTCCAACTAATGGGACACATGGCTTCCACCACCTACGTAGTCCATCACGCTCGCCTACATTTTCGATGTTTCCAACTTTGGATAGCAACCATTTACATCCCATCACGACACTCCCTCAACAAGACGGTGACCATTCCACCAAACGTTCTTGCATCCTTATGATGGTGGATGGTACCGAACAACCTTCTGGCAGGGGTTCCATTCCAACAAATCGAACCCACTATACAGATTACCATGGATGCTTCCCTTCTTGGCTAGGGAGCACATATGAACGATCAAGGGGTTCAGGGAAGGTGGTCCTCATCCAAGACACTACTACACATCAACCTCCTCAAATTACGGGCAGTAAGGAATGCCTGTGCACACTTCGCCTCCAACATCACCAATCAGACAGTCTGCATCCTAACGGACAACATCTGCACAATGTTCTACATAAACAGACAGGGCGGAGCCCGCTCCTGCTCCCTCTGCGCAGAAGTTATCCGCCTGTGGAACTCATGCATCTGCAACCCTGTCACCCTGATAGCATCCTACCTGCCCAGGGTGAACAATACCAGAGCGGATTCCCTCAGCTGCAACTTCACCTCGGACCACGAGTGGGAGTTACACACGGAGGTCACGAACTCAATCTTCCACCAATGGGGATGGCCATCTATAGACCTCTTTGCTTCTACCCAGAACACCAAGTGCCCCCAATTCTGCTCACATGCAGGACTTGGCAAACATTCTCTGGGGGATGCCTTTCTAATCAAATGGACAGCCGCCCTACACTATGCGTCCCCCCCCCCCCCATACTGCTCATCCCAAGAATCCTACGCAAGATCTGCAGGGATGAAGCCCTAGTCATCCTAATTTTTGCGCCGTCATGGTCCCGCCAAACTTGATACCCATACCTGCACAGGCTAGCGGTTTACCCTCCTTATCCACTAGTCAGAGGGAGCTCCTGCTCACTCCGTCCGCTGATGAGTGCTGTTGAAGAGGAACTGAAAGGGAGGAGGTTGAGCTGTGCCCTGCAGAAGGCGGGAAGGGCTCGAGATGCCTTCTGAGCATGTGCAGTTCAACAGGGGGAAACTACTTTGCAAAGCTCCGATCTGCAGCTCAGGGCGACCCTTCACCTAGAATGGAGCACCCACAGGGACACGCATCTCGAAGAACACTCGTTACTGCATGAGGTGAGTAACTTCCTTTTCTTATCTCAGGTAAAGAGCGAGTCAGAGTTGCTCTTTACTCTGCCTAGGTCTACAGCTTCTTCAAAGTTTTTTGTATCCTTTTAGCATGGGTTAGGCAGTTTCTAAAGCCAGCTGAAAACAAAAGGTGATTGCATCCCATGGCTTAAATAGACTTCCTCCCAGGGCGGGAACCCTGTGTTGGGTATACCCCATCCCCATAGAAAAATATCAAGTTCCAGATGAATTCCAGTACCGGTGACATGGTCACAGATGCCTTTCTAGGACCAGTTACAGTTTGGGCTTATAGGATAAACAAGACTATTCACAGGCCATGGTTTGAGAACTGAGTCATTTAAGTTTCCGGAGGGGTATCAGTAATGACCCTCATTAGCACATTTAGAATTATAAACAGATTCACACTTTGTATTTTCTAACTTCACATATAAGAATGACACATGTACAAAAATAGGGTATGCAGAATCAGCAGATTGTAAATTTAAAATTGTTACATGACCTCTTTTGCATAAAGCTTCTTTGAGTTATACATATTCATATTCATAAGCCAACTTTCATAAAACATGGGGTGACAACGCCTTTCCTCTTAGTTCTGGGCTCTTTATATTTGTTGTTTCTTTAACTTCTCTAGTGTCTAGAATTATAGAAATCAAATTACCAAGTATAAATTATTCAATAAAGTACTGGTTGGTCCTCCCTTGTCCGGCATCGTCGGGACCTGACCTGACCTGTCCTGAACTAGAGAATTTGACAGACCAGGAAAGGTCTCCTGCCACTGGCTTCCAAGTCCATCACCCGCTGCTAGCAGGCTGCCCCAGCAAGAAACCCTTCCTTTGCCTCCCCCTCCCCCAGTCTGGATGGACTGCTTGCCTAGCTCTGTCCTTTGCAGCTGTAAGCAGACACCGGGTTCCAGTCCCAGCCTTTCACAGCCCCAGCCCTGCAGAGCCAGGGGAAACCATGGGACTCTGGCCTCAGCTCTGTGTTCCTGGGGGTTGCCGCAGGTCTCCAACCTCAGCCCTGAACTCCTGGAAATTCTCTTAAGCCGGCTTCCTGGGAGGTGGTGTGCACTGGGAGCCAGCTTTTCAGCTGGTTCCCAGCATGCACCGGCTCCTGCCTGCTGCCCTGCTCCCGGAGAGCCAGTGCACGCCAATTCAGCTTTTAAGCCAGCTCCTGGCATGCACTGGCTGCCTCTCCATGCTGTTTCCTCTGTCAGAGGTAGCAGCATGGGGTGGCAACCAGCTCCCCCGGAGCCAGTTCACACTGGGATCCAGCATTTAAGTCAGCTTCCAGCGTGCATTGGCTCCTGCCTCCAGCTCCGCTCCTGAGGAGCTTGCTGCCATCCCACATTCCTGTCTCTGATACAGAAGCAGCAGTGCAGGGTGGCAGTTGGTTCCCCAGGAGCCTGCATGTAACACTGAACGTTAACCTGTAAGCCCAGGCTTATCAGTTAACTGTTCACGTGGTTGTCAGTTCACATCCCTATTTGGGACTCAGCATTTTTAATTGAGAATGGTTTTCACTTTACAGTGGCCTCACTCTACAGGCCCGTCTATATAGTTAGCCAGGTCACAGCAGGCATCATTTCAGCCCCTTTCTTGGGGGCATGAAAACTCTCAGGAGGCGTCCAGTCAACAAAATAAATAAATGTGACCTGTTGTCGGACACCATCAGTACTTCTGCATGTTTTCACAAGCAATGGCAACATGGGTGGGTAGAATTGCAAGTATGGCTCCCTTCATTCTGAAGATTGCCTGGCATAAAGGCTTCTGCCTGGAAAGAAAAGTTAAGTGATATTCCAAACTGTTCTGTGTAGGTATATGTGGGGCTTGCAGTCTTTAGGATCCAATGCACAGACAAATAAATTCCCAGATACCTTAGTGATGATTTGAGAATCTTTATGCAAAGCTACTTAGATTCAACACACGAGTCAACTTACAATCCTGATTCTTGCCAGACACTGTATAAAGGAATATAGGAAAGTGAACCAGTCTGCGAAGTACAACAGGAGGAAATATTCCATTTGCCGCTAATAGTGTCAGTAGCTGTTCTGTATTGCCTCACAACTACCTGCCAGTCTTCCTACCAACCCTTTCTGGACTTAGACTCCTGATAGATGCCAGGCCTTCTTGATTTGGGAATGAAAATGCCATCTATAGCTTTGATCAAATGAAATTTAACCTGAAATTCTTGCATGGGTCCTCTGGAACAGGTTTGTCTTATTTTCCATCTCAGCAACCAATGAAAAGTCATGACATGAATTAAATCATCCATATTCTGCTTCAGATCAGAGCATTGGAGTCTGCTGCCCATTCTTGGAGAACTGTGAGGAGGAAGACCAGGGTCCTGTCTGAAACCTTGTAAGTTTCTAAAGAGGCTAGTCTTCAAAACATCCTGATTTTATCATCATGGGACCAATCTTAGATGATGTGTGAGGGTGCTAGTCTCTTTCCCCCAGCCCCGTCCTCGAACTTTGATCATAATTACAGTATTTGATCTTGTGTGCTCACGTGGTTGATCTTCTGGATCATGTTAGCAAGTGTCTGAAATAGTCTTGATGGTCCTCACTTAGCATGTCTGTGTTAGTAAAACAGGTTTATATTTCTAACTTCAAATACAGGAAAGAGACATGCACACAAATGGAAAAATCATATTTAGTAGATGACAACTTTTCAGATATACCTTACATGAGGAATTTTGCATAACTTGTTTTCCAGTTATGCATATTCATAAGCATATTTCCATAAAGCATATGGATAGCATGTGCAAAGCCTGTAGATTAACTATTATGTATAACTAGCAAAAGATAGCCTTGAATAGCTATAAGTACAGTAGGTTTTATTATGGGTACATGAGTGTTTCTTGCTTTCCTTACATTAAAACTAAGTATGGGACACTTCCAACCCATCTGAAGAAGTGGGTTTTCCCAACGAAAGCTCATGATTGATTGATTCGTATGTATATAAATCAATCATTGTTAGTCTTTCAGGTGCCATAGGACTACTCATAATGGGAACATAATTCTGCAGATTTGACCTTTTGCTGGAAGTTTTGTATGCATCCTAATTTTAATTGCTGTCTTAAGTCTTCAGTCTTCCAACCTCTCAAGGTTATAGGCCATGACCTTGGAATATCATTCTGTTCTTTACAGCACTGTCCAGATTGAATCACTGTAGAAAGTGTCATTATACTTCCTGTCATTTCGATTAGGCCTCAAGATGGTTATTATTTCCAGCAGATGGTTTTTTTATTTGAAGTTGGGAGCTTTTTCTAAGAAGACCCGGTATAGTAGTAATAATTTGGATAGGTACACTTCACATTCATTTTGTGACTAACTCAAAGATTCCTCTTTTTGTTTGGTATCAAAGTTCTGACCTAATGAGTACTGACAGTTTCTCAGAGCAGTTAGCCATGTATTCTGTTTTGAGAACTGCTAGCTGTCCATTAATTCGCCAGATTCTCCAAAGGTCATCCCATCTTAGCCAATGCCATTTCCTTTCTTTTGGCAGAAGTCCTTTCCATGTCTTTGTGGCCAGGGGAAGACGGGAAATATTAATATTTAGAATGTCCATATTTTAAAGGATGATCCTGCTTTATACACTGCTGTGAAAATCGCATTTTAATGAACTGGTGGGCCTTATCATAAAGAAGATTAGGAAAATTTTCTCTGTTTACCTGAATATTTCTTTTCTTGAAATAAGTTTTGTGCCTACCCTGAAGACAAATGGAGCATCCAGAAAAGAGAGAGAAATTGACATCCAGGGCATGGCATTCCCCAACAACCAGTGATTGACAGATCTGGTTCTGCCCCAAGGTACAAACAAGCTGAAGTATACATTGTAATGGATCTGTGGACCTTGTTATGCAAAGAAAGGAACATTTCAGGTAACAGGGATAAATTTAATCTGTGCTTGGAGTGCTTTAATTTTTCCGCTGTTAACCTTAAATCTTACTTCAGAACAAGTTACAACACCTGTGTCTTTATTCTAGTGTTTTACTGGGGAGAGTATTTTGGGTGTTGGCAGGTTTTGATGAGTTTGATATAAGGTTAATTTAGTAGTTGGAATTCATGAAAATTTCTGAGATTGAGATGGCTAATTCTGAGGTTTTGCTTCAGGAGGTTGAATATATGAGCTCTGAGGTTTGGCTTGTTTGACCTTGATTTCAATTTCAATTTCAGTAATTTCATTCTTTTCTGCATCCTTCCTTTCTCTTCAGTTTGTAATGAAATAATGATTTTATGTAAAGCAGGTGCTTGATGGACTTGGAAGGTGTACCTTGGGATTAATTGATGCTACTGCACAGGAAGATGTTATCTGCTTCATGCTCTTAATAGCAGTTTTTTCTTTTTCCTTTTTTTCTTCTCCCTAGTCTCATTGGAAAACAGTGTTTTCTAAAGCACTCCTTGGCTAACCTTATAAATGCATTTAGAATATTTTTGGAGGGTCAGTGATTCAGTTTTCTCCCTTCTCTCCCAAATTATCAGTTTAAATCAGAAAAAGCATCCTTTCAGCATTACACACCTGATTGCTATTTAGTTCCTAAGGGAGAGCTGCTGGGGGCTGAAATGCATGGGGTGAGGGAGGAGATTGAAGATTTTTCTGTTGAGATTCAGTGGATGGCACCAATTAGAGCAAAGTAGCTGTTTACATATTTATTCATGTTTCAGAACAGTCAGTGAGTCCAGACAAAGAAATGAATTCACTGAGTAGGTTCCGTATTGTACTCTTCCCTGTGGCGTATTTACACACATGAAATTTAGACTTCTATTGGGATTGGTCCTTTGGCATACATAAAACTATTGTGGCAAAATAGTTATCTGTTGCCATGTTCTGTATATCTTTTTGTTGGGCTTTCTGTTTGGGTCCTCTTGCTTAATTTTAGAGGCCTCATTTGTCCATGCTGTCCACATAATGGAGTAGTGCTGGTCCCTTCAGCCAAAGCTCCTTTGAGCACAGGTTAGAAGAGGGTACTTAATGTGGGATAAGGTGATTCCTCTTTTGTTTTTGCCATCCCATTGAAGAGTTAAGACCGCTCCCACAGTATCTTGAACCCAGATAGTGGGGAGGGGGGAAATGAATTTGAGGCATTAATTCCAGCCTCCTCCTCTCCCCCACACACTCATAACAGCACATATGCTGCTACATATGTAACACAAAATAATGTTGCCATCAACTCACTTTTTCTCTAGGATAATTCACCAATACAGCCTTAGTGCAGTTAAATTCTCACACTTGGCTAAGAAATGTGAAAGTGTTTCCTTTTAATAAGACAATTTTTTAAATGAAGAAACATATGTCTTTGAACTTCTTCTCTCAACTGATACTACGTTGCTTAAAATTTGGGAGAAGGAAGTTGGCTGCTCATTTGTTTCCTACAGCTGTGAGATTTGCATTCCATCTGCTCTTGCTGTTGATTAGCAAGGTGCTGGTTATGCAGGCGATATTACTGAATGGAATTGGTCATCTGTCCCATTAAGTGATTAATTTATATGATGTCAGGACCACAGAGCTAGGCTGGTGGTAAGCTACACCTGAAGGAGGAAGTGCAGAATCTGAATTGCCTCCTCTAACACTGAAGGCAAGAGTGTTACTAGGTGTGACTTGCTTACTGTAAAAATATGCTCAAAATTAAGATCTCTGAGCCGAATGCGCACAGATGGAAAAATTTACCAACCATTGGTGGTAGATATGGAAAGTAAAAGTCCTGACTAATAAACTTTCCCTAGTAAATAACCCAGCCAAATAGATACATCTTTCCCTTTTTTTCTTTTCTCTCCTACACCCTGAGCTGCTTGTATTTCTAACAGGGTGCTGTCCCTCTGCTCTGTGCTTTCCAGGCTATTTATCAGTCTCTGTCTCTATCCCCATCCCCAATTTGCTGAAAGAGAGAAACTTTGTTCTTTCCTTCTATAACATCCTGCCTGCTACAAATGCAAGTCTGCTTCACTACCCTTGGCTGCTGTGAGGATGAACAGGGGGATGTCTCAAGTATATGCTTCCCTCTGCTGCTGTTTTGAATGGTCCTCCACTTGGAATAACTCCTGTGCCTGTATGGAGGCTTATAGCTTTTTCTAGCAGCAGCCTGAAATTAACATGGTTGCAGGCAATAATAAGTTTCAAACCATTTCTTAATAGTAGCTGTGAGATTGACAATTGTAATTATTGTTACATGGCAAAGTTTTGAGCTGTTGCAGGGGCAGGCACAGAAACAGTCAAAAGCTTTTGTAAAACATACTTCTCCATTACCCCCATGTGTGGTAGGGGTGTGTGTGAAAGAAAAGTAAGGTAGAAAACTTGGGAGGACAACAAAAAGGGGAAGGCTGGGATGTGTCTGCTTTCATGGTCTAAGGATGCACGATGTGGCATAATGGAAGGGAAAAATCTAATTGTCCCAGTTCCTGAGGTAACCTCTGATCCATTTGTAATCTCTTTAAGGCACCTCAGTTAGACCTTAGACCACAGGTTGTCACTTTTTTCAGGGTGGAGTTCCACAACTGTTTCTGTCTACAGCTTGAGCTTAAATTGCAATTCTGCAAATTATTGTGGTCATCTCGGCAGGTCTGACTTGAGTCCTATTCTCTCAGGAGCAAAGAACAGAGTTAACTAGCCAGCGTCCATGTAGCAAAGAACTGTTTAGAATAAAAGCCATTACAGATATTAAAAACTATAAATAGTATATTTGGAGGCCTAGATTAGCAAGCAATTGCATTAATTGTATAGCTGAAGTCAAAGTACCTTACCTTGACATTTGGTGCTGTTCACACTGCAGGAAGTCGAAGGAAGAATACCCTCCCTTCGACTTCCCTTACTCGTGGTGGAAGCAGAACTACCAGCATGGACCGGAGCGCCCCCTCAATTCTAACTAGCTGTCTTAATCAGACCTACTAATTCAAACCCTGGAAGATCGACAGTGGCAGCTTCTATCCTTCTCTGTAGTGTAGATGCATCCTAAGTGAGAATTGTGATGGAATTAAAATTAGGCAGGCCATTTCCGCAGAGGCTTTCTTTATTGGTCACAGTTTTATGTTGGTTCTTGAATTGCTTGTGTGAGTGGTCTCCCCCCCATCCCCCGATAAATTATGTTTAAATCACTTTAGTCAAATTATGTTGGGTCACAGGCATCAACCATTTTCCTCAAATGGGTCATGAGACAAAAAGCTTTGAAAACCACTGTCTTAGAATGTATTTACCCTGAATCACTGATTAGTACTCTGAACTTGATCTGCATCTTAAAAGTACTTGTATTTGGGAATGTATCATTTTAGCTGCTTTTTGAATTGCTCACATTCAGAGAGATTTCATCGTTTTGTCCCCATTTGAGTAGCCTTTCAAGCGAGTAAAACTTCTGACTCCTGTTTTTTATAATTATCAGCAATAAGATATAGAGCTAATTGAGTATTGTTAGCTTTGACATTACAGTGATGCATGGATTTTAAGAAGAGTAAAAATAAGAAATTTAGGTTATTTCAGGAATTGAGGCTACTTTTTCCAAGAAAATTTTGTTGAGAATTTGTTTTGGGAAACACAATGTACCTTTCTTGCTAGCAGGAATACACCATTGAGTTTATGTAGTCACTTTCTATCAGGCTTTTTGTTGTACTGTACAAGCAATGGAAATAACTGAATGGATTTCTTGCCTTGTTATTCATAAAGTGCCAGCAGTGTGCTAGGGGCTTATCCTTGTGGCAGTGTTCAGTGGGAAAACATGACTCTACTTTAAATATTGCTTTTCATTTGGGGGATAAAGATCCTCTTTAAAGCAATAGTTATATTCAGGTTCCCATTCTACACAGATGCTCCAGGAACAAAATACCAAACTTCTGTACTTCCTGTTTTGGGAATTCGGTTGTGCATCAAGAGATGGACTTGGAGGAAAGGCCAGCAATCAGTCTGAAGCCTTGCCCCCACTTCATTTTAAGTTTAAAACTAAAATTACATTGCTAGCAAAGTTTGAACAAAGTGGCTCAGTTTAAAAGTTGCAGTGGACATAGGTTTTCATAAATCCATCCATCCATTTGAAATCACATCTCTTAAAGCAAGGCCATTTAGACCACATCTTACTCTTCCAAAAACTTGAATGGCAGCAGAGATTTCACAAATTGATAGCAGATCAAAAAAACTACTACTATGGTCTAGTTCTAGCATTGAAAATACAGCAGGGTAAGGGATGTTCATCGGGGAAATTTTGAAACTGACCTCTCTTCATTAGAGAAGACCCTAACTACTTGACTGTGTTACACACTGTATTATTATTATACTTTGAGGACCTTCTTTGAAAGGTAGTGGGGTGGGGAAGAGAGGAAACATAATCTAGTGTAGCTTTCATAATTTTGTGAGGCACTCAAATATCTAGTAAAGGGTGTTCAATAAGAAGCTATGTTGGCAATATCTCAAAAAGACAAGCAACATGTCTGTTGATGTTTAAATTAGGAATGTATCATGTAAATGGGAAAATCTTACCTTAAATGATGCAGAACAATTAGACAAACATTGGTGTAGATGCCAATGAAGGGTACAAACTGAAGTGGGCTTTACCTACAAAAGCTCATGATACTGTATATTTGTGTTAGTCTGTGAGGTGCCATTGGACTACTCATTATTCTTTGCTTGGTTAGAAGTCTAAAAGTTAAACCTGAATGTGACTTGACTGTGAAATTACACAGAAGTCTTGCACAATGCCATTTTTAGGCTCTGAATTTCACTGCGCTACCTTGGAAACCTGTTTCCCTTCATCTGATAATTACTTGCTTATTACCTTCTTGCTAACTGTTTTTTCTTAATAGCTGTTTAAAATAAAAAAGGAAAAATGAATTTGAATAATGTTCTCTCCCTAGAGGGAAATTAAGCCATCAATAACCGGTTTAAAATAGGCTTTTCTTTGTACAGTGTGTTTTGCTTTCATCCGTAAGGGGAGACAGCAGTTGGTTCTGCATCATCTGTCTTGTCTTTCTGGTTGCCCTAACTATTAATTGAAGTCTTTCCCAATAGACAGTGTCTATTAACCTTCCTCCTTCCATCTCTCCTCCCTCCCTGCAAACATACTTGTGTCTGGAGGAGGAATTTTAAAAGCAGCCTTTTGCATTGGTGGACCTCGAATCTCTAATCCTTAGTAGTGATTTCTCAGTTCTGTGCCTTGCCTTCACAATTGTGTATGCTCTGTAATGTGGCAGAAGGCAAGATTGGAAGGGATATAATTTCCCATAGCATGGAGCCTGGGCTTCTCAACAGAGAATTGATTATTCCATCAGTTTCTTCATTCAATCTGCTTGATTTCTCTCTTGTACGATTGGGGCATCCTATATGCTAGGGAATGTTTTCAACTTGTAGAGAAAACAATTTAATGCACTCCTTCCCCAAGTGCTTTGTTACTTGAATTTTCTTCCAATTTATGTGTGGAACTTTGATAGGGTTTTTGAAAATTCTGGAGCTCCTAGAAAACCACTGAACATTTGTAATGAATATATTAAATAGTATTTCAGACTTCAACTCACAGGAATCTCCAGATCTCAGGAAAGTATCCTAACTATATGCTTGCAAAACGCCTGTTGTTGGGAAAACAAGATAGCATTTGGAGAAATCTAAAGTAAACATATGGCAAAATAATCTAACAGTCATTGATCCCTCAACTAGTCACTTGTTGTGACTAAAAACATATAAATAGACATTTTACAGTCCAAACACTAATTACACATCTTCTTTCTCCTCCTAACTCCGTTTGGTTTCCAGTTGTCCAAACTGTTTACTTATTAGGAAGATGGGTGGGAGGGTCAACACATCTAATAAACACATACACAGAACATCCTTTTTGTGCACTTCATCTGAAACAGGGAAGAAGAGAAAATGTTGCTTCCTAGCCCTGAACATATTACCCTTAAAGGCACTGTTTGGGTGGGTAAAGCGGGGGCAGATATGTGTCCAAGACTCTGAAATAGTATCATGGCTGTTAAGAGTTGAGCTAATTCTTTGAAAAGCTGATTAGTGTATAGAGACAAGGTGAGTGAGTAAACATAACACTTGTAATGGCAACTCTTAGGAAACACTATAGTTCCTCCCAAATAGTCTGTCTGCCTATCTTAATTATCCCTGTGCAAAATTTGGTAAATGCTGCTTTGCACCTATGTATACTTTCATCTTGATCTTTGAGGTTTGCAAAGGTGGGTAAACATTAACAAGCTACGTTTAAGAATCTCCACAAAAAGCCTTAAAGCAATTTGCTTCAGAGATACTAGGATCTAGTTGAAGTATTGCCAACCCCGTGCATTCAAGAGTCAGACCTCAAATCATGGGATGATTTAAAAAAAAAAGAATTGGAGTTTGTTCTTTTACCTTCTGGTTTCTAAATCTTTAGAATGCACCCAGCTTAGATTTTCTGAGCTTTTTTCCACAATAAGGAGGGCTGGAAAAATTGTAATGGAAGCTGAGATTCTCATGTAATTGATTGTTTCAAAGAGGATCCATGGCTTTAAGAAAAATAAATATTGAAAGACACATGATAAAATTGAGTTGGTAACACTTGCACAATCTCTCAAATCAAAAGATCAGCGTTATATTCTGAGGTCTGCCAAAAATTACCTGTGTGAACATAATCATTGGTTAGTTTTACTTGTGTTTCCCTGTCTGTAAATGGGTATAACTGTATTTGGTTTTATAAGAGTTGGTGGAAATAAGACCTCACTATCTCAAGGGCAAAGAATTGAAGACATCTTGGAAGAGAAAGGATAGAACTAGAATTCTGACTTGTTGGCTCCTAATCCTACGGATGCTACCTAGGCTCTGTGTGGAGGAGAATCCTTTGTACCAGAACATAGTGAAGCACCTCTTGGTTAGGTGTGCAACTCTATGAGCATTGAATTTAATGCACATATATTGATCTTTGAAATTTAAGTATTGGCCAGGCTCCAGGCTTATTTTTCACAGCTTGTAATTTGGCCAAATGATCTAGGAGAGGAAAAAAAAGAACAGGGCCATGCAGGACTCTTACAAGAGTCCATTTTCATGCTAAGTCATAATTCTCAGACCCCAGATGTTTCAGCTGTAGGGCTATTAAAGAAGAGTCATGAATTTTTCACACTCAAATGACTGAACTACTTCTCTCCTGGGTATAGACCAAGCATTTCTGATGTTTCTCAATATTTCAGAATGTTCATATCTGAAAACATAAGGTTATTTTGCATACTTATCTACATGGATTCTCAGGGATTATCTCCAATCTCATGCACAGTCTTGTTATTTTTGCAGCTATGGCAATTGCTTACTTTAAGTAATATTAAATATATTCCTAATAAATTTTAACTACATTTTAAGGCAGGCAGAAATCTGGATAAAAGCCAGTATCATGCAACCAGCCAGTTCTTCACACTGTCAAAATAAGTGGACTGTTGCAATAATATTGTCGCAGACTGAATACTGTGGTCAGTTTTAGTTGCCTAAATCTCAAAATAAATAAAGCAGAGATTGAAAAGATCTAAAGAAATGACAGTTGGAAACATGGTAGAATTTACATTCAAGAATTTACAAAAATGGGGACTACTCTGCAAAAAGAATTTATTGTGAAACAAAGATTAAATTCAACAGTAAACAAAAAATAACCATCAAATTGTTCTTAGTTTGTAGAATGTAATGCTGCAGGAAGCTAATGGCATGCCGTATAGTATTATTATGTTTTAAAGAAGACTGGATAATACAAGCTGAATAGAATAATACAAGGGAAATGAAACAACGTGCCTTTGGTAGTTGGTTTTCTTTTTCAATTCCCACCCCCTACATGTTACGGCTCTGCACCTCTGATTAGGTGAATTATCTAGTATTGGCCACTGCCAGAAACAGGATGCTTAGCCAGATGTAACTTGATTTGAAATGGCAGTTCCTAACTGTGACTCTGCTGCAAGGAAGAGAACAGGTGGCAATAGCTCTATGAAAAACCCTTACCTGAGGCACATGGTTTCAGATACCCTAAATTTAGGGTAGTTTTGGCTCACAAGCTAGGTGTGTACTGCCACTGCTTGCCCACTTCTCGAGTCATTTTGAAGTTTTTATGAAGACTCTTGAAGACCTTTAGTGATTGGACAAAATCGTTATTTATGGCTTCTGCTGCAGGTGGAAAATACAGTTTAACACTCTTGTTTAAACACAATAACTTGGTCTATGCTTAGGGCTGCCTGACTGCTGCTACTTGGGGAGATTTTTTTCCCCTTAACATAACGTAATGCTATTTTCTTAAAAAATCCTGTTAAAATCTCCTGGATTGTGTTCAATGCCAAGAGATCAGTGCCGATTTTGGGAGACTTCAGACCAATCCTGACGAGTTGGTTTATATTCATAATGTACCGTGAATATAGCTCCACTGATGATTAAAGAGGTGAAAGCTGTAACAGACTGGACTTGTGCATCTTAATTGTTAGTAGGGGGCTGTGCTCCCTGCTTGCTATACTCGCCAACCCCCCTCTCTGTGGGGGTAGGCAGCCCCAGCTTTCCCCCCAGCCGCTGGGGAGGGCTGAGCTTGAGGTGTGGCAACCCTGGCCTGCCCCTTCCCCCCTGGCTGAGGCCTAGCCAACATCGGCTGTCCTCCCCCTCCCCCAGCCATCGAAGGGGGGGGACACGACTGAGCCAAGGCCATGCCATGCCAGACCCAGCTTTCTCCTCCCGAGAACCGGCGAGGGAGGGAGGAGGCAGGCACGATGCAGAGTGACGTGATGACATCACTCTGTCATCCTGCAGGAAAAAAATTTTTATATAGAGAGTGATAATTTAACCTTTGGCGTCACAGCCTTAATTCTTACCTCCTACAATTATATGTAGAAATATAACGCATATAACTTATCAGTACATGCATATCTATAAGGCATGAATGAATGTTATCTAGACTGAGATTTCTTTAACTTGTGTTTGTTTTGACAGAATATGAAGTCTAAGGAGAAAGGCAGTTGTCTTGGATAGGTGGGGTTTAGGAATTCTTAAGATGTTAATTAGTAGAAGTTGCTCCCTCTCCATCCAAATTATAAATAAACAAAAATGGCAAAAATCAGTCAAGCACACTAATTTTTTCTGAATTTTCCACCCTGTTAATTCTGTTTCTAAAAGATCCATACTTCGTCATAATAATGGTCTGTAGAATCAATAACTAAACCGAAACTGCAGAAATATTCCAAGCTCCCTCCCTGCCAAATGTTGCAGTATTTCTCCCCTGCCATGCCCCCATTTAATGTTACCAATTCATAATTTTTTTTTCTCAACTTTAGGTTTAACCTCAGTCTTCACTCTGTGAACTGAATTTAATAATGATTAGCACTTCATTTGTTCAGAGTGTTTTACTCATATTAATGTAAATACCCTACAAGTTCATACAAGACATTAATTAGTCTGTAAATGACATGTTATGGCACAGCCTAGACACACACCTGAATTGGTTTAGCATAACTGGTTTGTAAGTCAATATGGCCACATCTGTATGTTGAGATAAAGAGGATTTGTGTATTGCTTTTGTTTTCTAAACAGTATTAAGAAACAGGTTGGAGAATTGGAGAGCAATATTGAAGTTCTCATATAAAATGAATCACTTAATATTTCAACAACTTAAATCAGATTGAGTATATTAAACTAACTTGAAAGCTTTGACTATTATATCTTTAGATGAAAAATGTATAATGAATTGAATTATAAATGCTGCTTTTTCAATGCTATTGCTGGTCTGGTAGGGGTATGTTTGTATTGTATGAAACTGGTATAGTTCATGATTCTGCAAATACTGAAATAGGCATACAGTTTTACTCACTTGAATAGGCAAGTTGATTTCAATAGAAGTAAGTTTGTGCATAGGTGTTTGCAATATCAGATGCTAAAATTATATTAAACTTTTGCTTTAGGGGCATGCAAATCTTTGATAACGAAAAGTTTTTTGTAGATTTGCAATACATTATAAAACAATTCATAATAAAGGTCTTACACATGATCTTATCAATAAACTAGGCAAATACAACTTAGATGGGGCTACTATAAGCTGGGTGTATAACTGGCTGGATAACTGTTCTCAGAGAGTAGTTATTAACGGTTCACAATCATGCTGGAAGGGCACAACAAGTGGGGTTCTGCAGGGGTCTGTTTTGGGACCGGCTCTGTTCAATATCTTCATCAACTATTTAGATATTGGCACAGAGAATACCCTTATTAAGATTGCAGATGATACCATGCTGGGAGGGGTTGCAACTGCTTTGGAGGATAGGGTCAAAATTCAAAATGACCTGGACAAACTGGAGAAATGGTCTGAGGTAAATAGGATGAAGTTTAATAAGGACAAATGCAAAGTACTCCACTTAGGGAAGAACAATCAGTTTCACACATACAGACTGGGAAATGACTGTCTAGGAAGGAGTACTATAGAAAGGAATCTACAGGTCATAGTTGACTACGAGCTAAATATGAGCCAGCAGTGTGACACTGCTGCAAAAAAAGCAAATATAATTCTGGGATGCGTTAACGGGAGTGTTGTGAGCAAGAAGTCAGTCTTCTACTCTGCTCTGCGCTGATTAGGCCTCACTTGGAGTATTGTCCACATTTCAAGAAAGATGTGGAAAATTGGGAGAAGTTCCAGAGAAGAGCAACAAAAATAATTAAAGATCTAGAAAACATGACCTATGAGGAAAGACTGAAAGAATTGGGCTTGTTTAGTTTGGAAAGGAGAAGACAGAGAGGACATGATAGCGGTTTTCAAGTATCTAAAAGGATGTCACACGGAGGAGGAAAAAAAATTGTTCTGCTTGGCCTCTGATGATAGGACAAGAAGCAATGGGCTTAAACTGCAGTGAGGGAGGTTTAGGTTGGACATTAGGAGAAACTTCCTAACTGTCAGGGTGGTTAAACCTTGGAATAAATTGCCTAGGGAGGTTGTGGAATCTCCATCTTTGGAGATATTTAAGAGCTGGGTAGATAGACATCTATCAGGAATGGTCTATACCAGGGCTACTCAACTTTGGAAGCCTGGGGGCCACAATGATACTCTTAGCACATGCAAAGGCTGCAACTTAAGTATGCTTGCATATACATGCAAATATATATATGCAAATAGCTTCTTTCACACTGACGGGTATGAATACAAAGTACTTCCCACAGTGCCCTGGTGCTTCTTGCACCTCCTCTTAGGCGGCTAGAGATGCCGAAACCCTGTACCCGTCTGTTCCAGCCAGCCCATACACTTGAGTCTTTGAGTGCTCATCCCTCCTGGAAGACACCTCGCTGTTGTGGAGCTTGTTCCCAGCGGAGGCCATGTTCAAAGGGTTCCACCTGTGGGTTGCATGTTGAGCCCTGTGTAAACACAGCCACACTGCGGCCTGTGTGCGGCCCACGGGCCACGTGTTGAATAGCCTTGGTCTAGACAGTGCTTGGTCCTGCCATGAGGGCAGGGAACTGGACTCAATTACCTCTCAAGGTCCCTTTCAGTTCTAGTATTCTATGATTTTATGATTCCATGGGCCAAGAGCTCAAAAAAGCAACCTTCTACCCCTCAAACACACACAGCAAGCCACCACAAAAAAAAACAAAAAACAAACACACACCCCACAGCAAAACCACACTAAAATTCAGTATAGTTGGGTGCCTGGAAGGGGGTGATATGGTAAAATCTTAAAAAAGTCTAAATCGCTTAGGAACACATATCCCATTGGCTTCAACTCTGGTAAAATACCGCGTCAATGAAGTGTTTCAGCTTTCTTAACTTGAGTATTCATTTCATATTTACTTACTTTACCACCTTTTCATATGAGCTTGTGGTATTCTCATAGCAAAGATATTGCTGATGGCTTGGACTTGTTTCTTTCATTATAGATGAGCATTAAGAGCAAAACTTCCTAGATTAGGTCTCGTGTTGCTGGTTGGCCAGTGTAGAGGCCAGTACACAAGGGTGAAGCTTTTTAGAGGAACAAAGAATCTTTAAAATCTAAGCTTTTGCTGAAAATTAGGAAATTAAATAATGAAACATCTATTTCAGTATTTGGTGGTAAAAGGAGAAGAAACTAAAGAACTAACAACATGTAAATACAAATCTGATACGATTTACAATATGAGTTTGTCCATTTAGCTTCAGATAAATGGTAGATGGAAGATTTAAAGATCTATGCATTGCAGTTGATTCTTCTGTGCTGCTTAATTCCTTTTTATGCATAATATTTGTGTACATAAGGCATTTTTCCCTTTAAAAATGAAAATATTTTCTTTTATGTAAAATAATTACACAAATCTATTGGGAGAAAAATATTGATCTCTATTGCACTTGTAATAGTCTGTTGGTGTCTGGACTAGCGGATGAAGTCATTTACAGTATAGTAAGGAAAACGTAATATGGCCTGGTAGCCACACAGGAGAACATAGATGAAGGCATGTACCCTGCTGGTGGGGGGCCGTAATCCCTTCCTGCCAGGCCGTGGCACTCTGCTAGGCTGTGCTCCTAGCTGTGTGCCGTGGCTGGAGCTGGGCCACAGGGAGGCTGTTCGTACTGGGGCAGCTTCACCATGGCCCCGGTTCTAGCTCCGCGGCAGCCACATGACCCAGCTGGTGAGGCCATGTGGTGGGGGGCTGCTCCTGAGGTGGCCAGCCCAGATGGCGGAGTGGGGCTGCTCTGGGGCAACTGGGCACATGGTGGAGCAGGGCTCTTCCAGGGGCAGCTGGGGCTGGCTGGGCTGCACAGCTGAGCGGGGCTGCTGCAGGAGCAGCTGGCCCACATGGTGGAGTGCGGCCACCTGGCTGCCCTGAGCCCTGGTGCGGCGGCAGGGGCTAAGCAGGGGCTGCCACTGCCCAGATGGCTGGGGTGCGGTGAGGGGAGAATGCAGGACAACCCCTCCTATCCGGAGTCAGCGCCCCACCACTTTCAGCTCAGCCTCCCCCTCAGCTTGGTCTCCCTTTTCTTTCGCTCCTTTTTTCCTCTTGGCCACAGCCCCCCTTCTCCTGCCCTGCCTGCTATACTCCTTTGCCTCTCTCCAAAAATTAGTGAAAACCAGAGCTATTCTGCAAAGCACGCCATCTGTTTAACAGTATATGTTTTTCATCTTCCCATCCACACAGTGACATGTATTGTGTGAGTACAGATGCAATGTAAAATAACACGTGACCACCTAAAATTAATTTCCATAATGATTATGCAAATGTTTCAGTGGTGGTCTGCAGAAAGTTTTTGAACGAGCGTGCTGGTCTGTGGCATAAAACAGGCTGGGAACCACTATCGTAGCACAACCAAACCTTTACCTTACTTTAAGTTATTGTAAGAAGAAGCTGTATATTGAATATAGTGGTCCAAGTTCTCACTGTTTAGGAGGAGCTAACAGACAAATTTTGGACAGACAAATTTTCTCAAATATATAGTATCCAATGAAGATCTTAAAACTATTTTCTCCTGCTTAGCTTAGAAATGTCAGGAATGCAAAATCGTCTCTATTTTTGCCTGGGCACTTATTGGAGGAGTGGGTATAAGTTATGAGCTTCCTCAGCCATTAACTGAAGGAGTGAATGCTGCTGTTGAGGCCACGTCTACGCTAGCACTTACATTGGCAAAACTTTTGTTGTTCGGGGCTAGGAAAAACCACTCCCCTGAGACACACAAGTTTTTTGCTGGCCTAAGCACTCATATGCACAGTGCTGTGATGGCGGGAAATGCTCTCCCACCAGCATAGCTACTGCTGCTCATTGAGCTGGTTTTAATTTTTCTCCCATCAGCTTAACTCGATTACACAAGCACTCTTTCAGTAGTACAGCTGTGCCACTGTAAGCTTGTACATGTAGATCTGGATCTTTATCAGAGACTTTGGCTCCTGAAACCCTCTCAAGCAAACTGAGTTAAAAGGGCAACCCCATCACTAATTGGTGTGTACTCTATCAAGAGATGAAACACCCCTCTAAATCTTGTAATGTAGATCAGATAAAATAAACCTATTTTAAGATCTCTTCGTCATCCTTGATTATTCCTAGAAGTCTTTTTCTTAGGATCCTTTTGTTCCATATCCTTGCTCCCTGTCTGAGAAACCTGTAAACTTCACCTTTTTATTCAGGTTGGTTTCTAATGAACAGTAGCTAACTTGCTACTCCCTGCATGGGAATAACACCTGCTCACAGGATGGAGTAACAAGATAATCTTTCCAGAGTTCTCCTGGGATCTCTAAGACCAGAGCTGGTCAACAATTCACTGTATCCAGAATGGACAAAAAGCAGTCCTAACTAACACAGCCAATTTAGCCGAGATCCAACTGATGTACAGTATCTTCATATATTTCTTCTTTCAGTGAATCTACTTTCAGTTACTGGCATGCCATGTGCATCCACTTAGAACTGCTCTGTTTCATGGCATAATACAGGATGAAAATGTGATTGCCTGAATTGATTTTCTATCTGGTATCATTTTAATATGCCAGAGACTCTGCTGCTTCAGCTAATAAGGAGTTATTATTGATGAATAATAAAACCCTGAAGATAAGACTTTTTAAAAATGGAAGTCCTGAACAAAGGAGCACAAGTAGTAGTTTGTGATAAAGCTTAATCTATTAAAAATATGAACTTAAACTCTTGGTTTTATTAAATTGAACCAAGGTTTTGTGTGCATATTTTGTCACTATGTGTGTATACACATACGTGCAACTCAGAGCTGCAGAAGGAAAATCATCACTTTGAACAATTGTTTATCTTATTTGATTGACTCCTTTCTTTGGAAATATAATCAGTATTAATGTGCAGAGGTCATAATGTCATAGAGCAAAGTATCTGTAAAATTCCATAGTAAATATACTGGGGGTGGAAGACGAGGGAAGGAATGAGTGCTGTTTGACATTTAGAATGGGTGACCTCTATTATATTAAACATCAGAATATTTGAGATTTTTATTTGTTTTTCTGCTACAGTTTTCAGCATCTGTGGTAACTTCTTCAGTCATTGATATGAAAGACTATCTTAAAGAGATCAGCTACAAGATTGGAATATCTTTTTTTTCCCCCATTTTTCTGAAACATCTCTCTACATTTATTTAATATCACTTTGCTAAAAGATCAGGAAACATTGCTCTTATTAGGCTATGGTAATTGACACGTGATTGACTTATCAGGAGAGCTTTGTTGAACTTGCATGCATTTCACCTAGTTTTATCTCCTCAAATGCCACTCTGGGGACAAAATGAGAGATCACTCTTAGACCTTGATTTTAGCAGATGTAGTAAGGACCCACTAAACTGAACACTATTGGGTTGCAAGGAGTAATGAAAATCGATGGAGAGTTTCTCCCATTGATCTCCCGCAGTGGGGGTGTCACAGAAATTTTATATAAGATACGTTGAGTCCAAGTAAACTATTAATCTAGCTCAGGGTTTCCTAACCTATGGTTTGGGACCCACATATAGGTCACCATTACATTTCAAAAGAGTCGCCAAGTGTCTCCCCAGGTGGCTCTGCCCCTCCTCTGACATTTTATCATCACTGGTCATCTGAATTGATGCCTCACTGAAATGAATGAGGCAGGTCACACTTATTCTCAGTCTCTTCTTCCATGCTCACACAGCTGTCTCTGCATTAGTTGCATTTCATTCACTTGAGTTTTCCTTTGCATCTATATCAATTAATGACTTTAAAAATGAAAGCTGAAGCTCTGGTGAACAAGATAGCAGTTGCTATCTTGAAACATGTGCTGGAGTGCTGCATGCCTTCCTGTTCTGAACCTCACAAGGTAGAGAAATTTTCTCCTGTGTTGTTGAATCTCAGAGGGGTAGTAGCCATATTAGTGTGTAACTTCAAAAACAGCAAGTAGACCCGTGGCACCTAATGACTAACCAAAATATACAGAATCATGAGCAAAGCCCACTACCACTCCAGTTCATTTGATAAAGTGAGTTTTGCCCATGAAAGCTCATGAATCTTGAATTTGTTTGTCTCTGAGCCTGTGTCTACACTGCAGAGCTATTTTGGGATACCAGGAAGTATCCTGAAATAGCTATTCTGTGTCTATTGTGAAGCAGCCCATTATTTCAAAATAGATTTTGAAATAACAGGCAGCTTATTCCTACATCCCTGTAACTCTCATTAAGGGTCGTTTCGGAATAGCGCTTCAATTATCTGGGAACTTTACGTGGGAGAAAAAGAGATGAAAAATGTAGCACAAATTGCATAGCTTATTTTGAGGTAAGGGTGCTATGTAGACACACCCTAAGGTGTCACAGGACTACTCGTCATTCCTGTGATATTGGTTATTCAATAAAATAAACACACAAAGCGTATGTCAAAGCTTTTGGCAATGTTTCAGCTAGAGTTAATAATTTCTGGTTTAACTTGAGTTTAAACAAGACCACAAACACTATTCTAAAAAAACCTGAAGTGCTGACAGTTGCATAAAGAAAAATGGAAAATAATTCTCTGGTCATTCATTTGTTAATCATCCTAAGGTGTGTATTGTAATAGTAGATAGAAAATGTTGAGCTGTTTTTTGTTGACTGAAAGTTAACACTTACAAATGTGTTATCACTAACCTCTTCCGTTTAGATGAGTAGAATGCCTTTCATAAGCACATAAATCACCCCTCCCTGTTGAAAAGACATGCAACTCACAGGCTGGTTTGGGTACTGAAGAAATTTCACTAGATGCCATCACTATGTAATGTGTTTGATTCACTGAGGGGTTTTTTTAGCATTGTTTTTGATTGCAAACTTCCAGTACCCGCAGTTCAAATTCTGGCCATGTTATATTTTTAATCTTTCTCCCCCGTAAAGGTCCCAGATAAAACATAATTAAAGTACTTTTATTCTGAGCTGTCCCTTGAGTACTGGGCACCACATGGTCTTCAGTTAGTGCCCTGGCCAGGAATATTTATATAATAAATAATACATTGGAAAGACAATATTGTGCAGATGTTATTGGACAGGCACTGAGGAAGGAAATGGAAGTAGAGCAGTGAAGTTAAATTATAACTTGGATATTCTGCAGAATTCAGACAGCAATTTAATGAGGTTAAAATAAAATGTCAAGTCTGAGGCCATTTAGTCTGGGATCTAGGGAAGAAAACTCACAGATGCTTAGAGATGTCTTATCTGCTCTGAAGCAATTGCTAGTCCCACTAGTTATCACTTTTCATATCTGTTTGATCAGGCAAAAGAGTAGTTGGCATGCCTACTCTGCCTTTGTTGGGCTTGGCAAATGGCACATTGTGGCTGCCCATATGGTCCCTTTTGAGTGCCTGCTTCAATGAGCGAACTGTTACAGTTGAAGATTTTGGAAAGAGCCAGCACCAAAGCAACCCTCACGTCAGTGGTTCTTCATTCAGGCAACTGCAGTCAGCTAATACTAACTTGAAAGCACCTTTCAGTGCTAAGCCAATTATCTTTTACTTTTACTTACCTTTTTAAAGGAAGAATTTTAACATTATATGCCCTGCCTTCCTTAATCGATTCTGTCTGACTCTTTACTGCATCCAGTGAGAAAGTGTCAATTCCCTGCAATGTTTTCGGGAGAGCTTGTATTTTTGTGTCACTGTGGGCCAAGGACTGCAGGTAATACCATGGGAGGGATCATAGGCCTTTAGAAACTTAGAGTTGAGGGATGATTAGACAGATTCTCTCATGTTGTAACACATGCTGAGAGTTACCACCCCGGGAAGAGCTGGCATGCACTAGTTAAAATTGGAATCTCTAGATATGAGCAGTCAAAAGGATTTTAAGATAAATAACCTGAGGATCCCACTCCTTCCTCAGAAGAGTTGGAAGAATGTCAGTTATTCATGTGTGTGTTTGTTCTCAGAAAAAGTGTTACAGACCCCTGTGTGGAGGACTAATCACATGCCAGAATGTTTGGTGGAGTTGGACTTGATCTGTAGGTAGCTAATAAACATGAGTATAGCTATTTTATTGTTTCCTTTGTAATGTTCTTTATGAAAACCGTGTTTCCTTAGAAAGGGCTGCATGTTGACTTACATCTGTAGGCAATTGGGATGTTTATAGCTGCTGAATAGAAAAGCAAAGCAGGCCTGCTTAGGCAGTCTGTCTCGCTGTGAAACTTGGTGTCAGCAGACATCTGTACAGACTGGAAATATCATCAGAGAGATGCGTGTCTCCACCAAAGAGAGGTGAAGACAAATTTCCTTTTGTTTGTTTTGAACCTGTTCCCCATTAAAAAACAAATCAGCACAGCACCATGAGATGTATTGGTATTTTTAAATTTTTGCTAACACCAAAGCAGAGAATCATAGAGCTGGAAGAGACCTCAGAAGGTCATCAAGTCCAGTCCCTGCCCAAGGCAGGACCAAACCCAACTAAATCAACCCACCCAGGGCTTTGTCAAGCCGAGATTTAAAAATCTCTAAGGATGGAGATCCCACCACCTCCCTAGGTAACCCATTCCAGTGCTTCACCACCCTCCTAGGGAAATAGTTTTTCCTAATATCTAACCTAGACCTTCCCCGCTGTAACTTGAGCCCATTGCTCCTTGTTCTGCCATCCGTCACTACTGAGACCAGCCTCTCTCCATCCTCTTTGGAACCTCCCTTCAGGAAGTTGAAGACTGCTACCAAATCCCCCCTCACTTTTCTCTTCTGCAGACTAAACAAACCCAAATACCTCAGTCTCTCCTCATAGGTCATGCGCTCCAGCCCCCTTATCATTTTGTTCGCCCTCCGCTGGACCCTCTCCAGTGCGTCCACATCTTTTCTTTAGTGGGGGATGCAGAACTGGTCACAGTACTCCAGATGTTGCCTCACCAAAGCCGAATAAAGGGGAATAATCACTTCTCTGGATCTGCTGGCAGTGCTACTTCTAATGCACCCTAATATGCCATTAGCCCTCTGGGCTACAAGGTCACACTGTTAACTCATATCCAGCTTCTCATCCATTGTAATCCCCAGGTCCTTTTCTGCAGAACTGCTACTTAGCCATTCAGTCCCCAGCCTATAAGAATGTTTGGGATTCTTCCGTCCCAAGTGCAGGACTCTGTACTTGTCCTTGTTGAACCTCATCAGATTTCTTTTGGCCTAATCCTCTAATCTGTCCAGGTCACTCTGGACCCTATCGCTGCCCTCCAGCGTATCTACTTCTCCCCTTAGCTTAGTCATCTGCAAACTTCCTGATGGTGCAATCCATCCCCTCACCCAAGTCATTAATAAAGATGTTGAAGAAAACTGGTCCAAGAACTGATCCTAGAAGCACTCCACTAGAAACCAACTGCCAACCTGACATCGAGCCGTTGATCGCTACCTGTTGGGCCCGACAGTCTAGCCAGCTTTCTATTCATCTTACAGTCCATTTATTCAATTTATACTCCCTTAGCTTGCTGGCAAGAATATTGTGGGAGAATGTATCAAAAGCTTTGCTAAAGTCAAGGTATATCCCATCCACTGACTTTCCCATATCCGTAGAGACAGTTACCTCATCATAGAAGCTAATCAGATTGGTCAAGCATGACTTGCCCTTCATGCATCCATGTTGACTATTCCTGATCACTTCCCCTCTTCCAAGTGCTTCAAAATGGATTCCTTGAGGCTCCCCTCCATGATTTTTCCAGGGACCGAGGCAAAGCTCATCGGTCTATAGTTCCATGGATTGTCCTTCTTCCCTTTTTTTAAAGATGGGCACTGCATTTGCTTTATTCCAATCATTCGGGATCTCTCCCGATCTCCACAAGTTTTCAAAGATAATGGCCAAAAGCTCCACAATTACATTTGTCAACTACCTCAGTACCCTCGGATGCATTAATTCAGGGCCCATGGATTTGTGTATGTTTAGCTTTTCTAAATGGTTCCTAACTTGTTCTTTCCCCACCAAGGGCTGTCCACCTCCTGTGTTGCCTAGTGCATTTGTCTGGGAGCTGACTTTGTCCGTGAAGACAGAGGCAAAGAAAGCATTGAGTACTTCAGCTTTTCCCACATCATCTGTCACTAGGTTACCTCCCTCATCCAGTAAGGGCCCCACACTTTCTCTGATCACCCTTTTATTGCTAACATGCCTGTTGAAACCTTTCTTGTTACCCTTCACATCCCTTGCCAGCTGCAATTCCAATTGTGCTTTTGCCTTCCTGATAACTCCCCTGCGTTCTCGAGCAATATATTTATACTCCTCCCTAGTCATCAGTCCAAGTTTCCACTTGTACGCTTCCTTTTTGTGTTTAAGCTCACCATGGATGTCCCCAGTAAGCCAATCTGGTCGCCTACCTCATTTGCTTTTCTTGCTGTGCATTGGGCTGGTTTCTTCCTGTGCCTTTAATAAGGCTTCTTTAAAATACTGCCAGTTCTCCTAGACTCCTTTCCCCTTCATGTAAGCATCCCAGGGGATTCCGCCCATCAGTTCTCTGAGGGAGTCAAAGTCTGCTCTTGTGAAGTCCAGGGTGTGTATTTTGCTACTCTTCTTTCTTCCTTTGGTCAGCATCCTGAAATCTACCATCTCATGATCACTGCTTCCCAGGTTGTCACCCACCTCCACTTCCCCTAGTAGTTCCTCCCTGTTTGTGAGCAGCAAGTCAAGCTGCTCATGATCCCTGGTTGGTTCCTTCAGCACTTGTACCAAGAAGTTATCCTCAATGTTCTCCGAAAACTTCCTGGATTGGTCTCCCAGCAGATGTCAGGGTGATTAAAGTCGCCCATGAGAATCAAGGCCTGCGATCTGGAAGCTTCTCTCAGTTGTCCAAAGAAAGCTTCGTCTACCTCATCCACCTGATCAGGTGGTCTATAGCAGACACCAACCACAACATGGATGAAAACACCACTTGCACTTCAAATTCCTTGATCCTTCTTCCTAGTGCTACATAATCTGCTGTGACCCGCTCAAGGTCATTCTTGACCGTATTGTTAGCTCCTACATGGAGAAGCAGGAAGGAGTAGCAATCTGAAGGTTTAATCACAGATCATCTCCCCTTTATTAATTAATCGTGTAGTCGATACAGCCAGTTACCTGCTTCTTAATATCCTTAATACACATGGATTTTTTTTAATAAGACAAAGTGAAGTCTAATATTGCTATTCTGTCGATTTTTATTTTGTCTCCATACAGGGGGCCTTTATGTATGTTGCAGTCTATCTAAATAGGATTCTAATTCTTCATCCTTAAACACTGTATCACTTGTGAATTTGAGTTTTCAGTTTCCAACATGGATTCACTTTGCGATGGGACTAAATATGTAAGGGACTAATTGACTTGTCAACTATCCGATAAGCATACATTTATGGGATAGTTGACTAGTGATGCAACTAGTCACTTAGTCCCCCTCCCCGCCTCTATCAGAGAGAGGCAGCGGAGCGGGGTAGGGGGAAGCCAGCTTAAAAGCCGGTTCTCCCCAGCATCTCCTCCGTGGGGGGCAAGGGAAGTAGCGGCGCAGCGGGAAACCATGTGAGCGGGGACTAAAGCAAGTCTCTGCTTGCACCGGTTCTGCTGTGACTCTGCTTTTAAAATGTACAAGAGACCTGGCTCTTGTACATTTCAAAAGCAGAAGCCCCGCACTCCCTGCTGGGTTTCTACTTTTGAACTGTAGCAAGAGCCTACGAGGGCTCTTGCTACTGTTCAAAGGTGGAGACACCCTTATCGACTAATTGAATTGTCAATGAAAATCCCATCAACTATTCAACTAGTTAATCTAAATTTAGCATCCCTACTTTGGACTGCTGGTTTGTGGAGATTGATCTCACTGACTTACATGAAGTTGTAAAACATAATTTGAGGAAAAGATATAGTATGTCTTGTTTCCAAGATATTTGAAGTAGGAGTGTTTCTTGCTTGATTTTAAAAAGACGCCTCTTGCATTGATAAAAGTTGACTTTGTTCACCAAACCCCCACATTTGAAACCAAATTTAAAAAACCCCTTTGTATTGGTGAGAAATGACCCAGGGAAAAGGGTTTTCATACACTTATTTTAGTGTTAAAAATTTGAATAGCTTAAACTCTTTCTCAGCAAAGGATTTGCAGGTAGGTCAGGATGGGCGACAGACTTGCCAGGCCCCTTGGCAAGTTGGGGGATGCTCTGCTGCAGGCTTGTAGAAGTGATGGGGCCTAGGGTAGAAAGAACAGGGCTGGGCGTTAGCCTCCCATAGCACCGATCACACCAGGCCATCCTGGGCACCAGCAATCATTTAAAAACTCTGGGGCTCTGGCTGCTGCTGCTGCCATGGTAAAGGTGGCAGGAAGCCCTGGGCCCTTTTAAACCACTGGGCCCCGGATCAGCTATCCTTTTTCCCCCCACCTCTCCACATCTGCAGTTCTGAGCTAGCTAAAATATATTCTCATGCTTTAGGCTTCCTGCTGTCTGGAAAATGATGGTGCATTTGTGTTCACACCTTGATTGGTAACAAAGCAAGATGTGGGCTGCATATGTAATCAGTCAGTAATCTTAATATTAGTGAAGTCTGTTGATATGTTGGAGGATCTATAGGTTTTCTTAACTTTGTAGAATTTCAAAGGGCTTTTGAAAAATTCCTAAACAAGACACTACTAACGAAACTATGTACTGTAATCATGGCATGAGAAACTAAGTACTGTCACATCAGAAACTTGTTAAAACAGAAAAAAGAGTAGAAATTAGTGGTTGTTTTTCAAAATCACACAAGGTCAACAGTAGAGTGCTGTAAGTTTCTGTAACTAAGACAAGTGATATTTAATACATTTCCCAATGAGCTGGAACAAGAGTAGGTTGTGTAGTGTCAAAATTTGCAGATGACAAAACTAATTCTGTACACTAAATGAGTCAGTGGCTGTGTGGGGAAAAGCTTTTTGTAATTGAAGGCTGTCATAACAAATACACATGAGGAGAAATCAAGATTGTACAGATGACTTCAATTTGTGCATTTCCTAATTGAGTGCTTTTCTTTTTTGAACGCCTGTCCTGCATCAATGTTGGTATGCAGTCCTGAAACAAGTCCATTTTATGTCTGTCAGTTGCTGTTTCCATTTGCTCCATGGTATTGAGATCACCTTCCTGCTAGTGTAGTTCTTAACGTTTCTCATAGGTTTCTTTATTTCCTCACAGCGGTTGGTTTTCACTTGACAGCTTCATGGGGGCGGAGTCTGTATGTTGACATCTGAAGTACATGCCTCGAACATGTGTAGCACTTTCCCCTCATTCTAGTGGAAATGAGCTGATGATAATTTCCCACATCTTGTCATTGATGAGGAATTCATTCTAACACATGCCCTAAATTTGTATAGGCATTTATTATCAAACGTGCATAGTTCTTGTCTAGCATTTTAACCAATCTCCATCTCTCACACCTTGACTTTGCAATCATAATATTCTTTTTTGATTTGTTTGTATAGTGTTTTAATACGTATTTTATCTAATCATTATTTC
Source organism: Pelodiscus sinensis (assembly GCF_049634645.1). Classification (NCBI taxonomy): domain Eukaryota; kingdom Metazoa; phylum Chordata; order Testudines; family Trionychidae; genus Pelodiscus; species Pelodiscus sinensis. The sequence goes on along the minus strand of NC_134719.1, from coordinate 58,898,849 downwards.
AGTCCCTGAGAAGTAGTTTCAGAAACTTTTGTATTGATAAATCATTACTGTATTGTCTAACTGCCAGTAGGGAGCCAGGAGGATTTGGCAGCTGGGAGGAGCAGTTAGTTTCTGCCACCTCTGGAGACCTTTCAGGCCTGTGGAAGAGCTAGATGTTTCCATTAAAATGAGCAGCAGTTTAAAATTCTTAAATTCTGGTCTTCAAGAAAGTATGCATGGACAGCGTGTTTGGACATATATAGTGATGACTTTCTGAATGGAACTCTTTGTTGTTTGACAGATAATTTGGTCTTGATAAGGCTGTGAGGCCAAATTACTCTAAATAGTTTGCCACTAAATGTCAGCCAGGTAGGGACATAAGGGAGTCTCATTGTTGCATTTTATATTAAGGCAACTGCTGTGGAAGGAAAGCAGAAAAGCTACACTATATCCATTAACATCTGTGAAACTGACAGGCAAACCTATCTCCTTCTCTTGCAATTAGTAGCTACAGTGTACAGCTGCCAGAAGTCAATCCATTAAACTAATTGCTTACAAATGCACTGAAAATATTTTAACTCGGATAATAAATGTGAGAGGAATTTGTGTACTAATAGCTATCATGCTTTTTCCTTCTCTCAGCTGGTGTCTGAGCTCAAAGAGCAACAAAAACTGAAATGTGTGGGTGTGTCAGAAGGTGCATAGAGTTCTCTTTCACTTTTGGTTTTGCAAGTGTTTACTTTCTTTGAATTGCAAACATGGAAATCCATACAGTTTTCTATCAAATTTCTGTTCTTTGCCCATACCCCTGAAATAGGGAGCTGTGAAATACAGTTGAGAGATTATCATGCTGATAGGAGTTTCATTTTAGCAACCAGTTTCATGGCAGCACCATGGGGATAAGAACAAAACAGCCATTAGGGCTCTAGAAAAAAAGCATAGAGCAAAGCTGCTGCTGGTCCTTTTTGGCAGCTATAGCTAGGTGCCTTGTAAAAGCAGTTTCTGTTGTCATGGAGCTTTTTAACCCAAGGCCAGCTTCTGGCATCATGGCTTTCACATGGCAGAAAACCTTGTCCTGTTTAGCTTTGAAAAAAATATGCAATAGCCTTGGGCAGAATTAGGTTATTATTGCAGTTAAATTACTGAACTGTTGTGAAAAATTGAACGGAAAGGAAATATTTTGTTGCCCCGGGGGGGGAGGGGGGGGAGGGCTGATTTTTTTTTTTTTTTTTAAAGACTCCAGCATCCACTTCAGTCGGAAGCCTGTGAAGTAGGGTTTTAAAAGAAATCTTCAACAATCGGTGAAGATATTTTGTGGCATTTGTATAGCCTTCCTTTCACTGGATGCAACCATTTTGTGTCTAAATTGTGACCTGCATTTGTGATGTGATTTTTAGAATCTTAGCGCAGCTTTATTTTCAAGGTTTGTTTTCCTCTGCTAGTCCTTAGCAGACAAGCAGAGAGACTGAGATAAGGCATAATTGTTCCTTTCTTATTACTTCATGCCAATACTAACGAAAAATGGCTCCTAGGAATTTATGTACTGTTGTTTCCCTAGCATGGAATTAATTACCTCAGACTCTGAAATAGAGTAATTCCTCATTTAGCACTATAGATATGTTTCAGAAAATGATCGTTTTAAGTGAAAACGTGTTATGCGGGGTCAATTTTCCCATTGAAAATAATGGAAAAGGCGGGGGTTGTTTTTCAAGCGGTGGTGTCTGTTGGGACCAGGATATAACGTTGGGGGAAAAAGGGGACTGGGTTACAGCAGGGAGGGCTGGTGTTTGGCTATGGGGAAGGAAAGAGGAGAAGGGAGGGGGATTGGAGTATGCTCGTGACGGGTCTGCTGGGACCCGCATTGCGTCCTGCGAGAGGGGGCGGGGTTGCCGGGGAATGGCGCAGCGAACCCTCTGCCGCTTTGCAGGGAGGCGGGGAAAGCCCTGTGCCAGCGAGGGGCCGGTTTGGGGAAACCCTGCCACCTGCCTGCAAGCGGGGGCGGAGGAGAGAGGGCAAGGCGTCCGGCGAGGGGGAGTCAGCTGGGAACAGCGTGGAGAGTGGGAAACCCTCCGCCACTTAGCAGGGAGGCAGGGGAAGCCCTGCGCAGCCGCCAGCAACGGGCCGGCTAGGGAAATCGTGTTATTCCGGGGACGGTCGTGTAATTCACAAAATGTTCCCTAAAAAAACATGCTATCGTGAAAACGTGTTAAGCACGTGTTAAATGAGGAATTACTGTATGTGGCCACAGTGAATTGTTTTGAAAGGCAGTAGAGAGCTGCCACCTCTACCTGTGATTCAAAATAAGACTGAATCTTTGGTTGGTTTCAAAATGAAACATTGTGCAAGTTTGAAATGGAAGCCTGCTGGGACAGCACAACAGAATGAATCAGAGAGAGAGATCTGGGGAGGATGGGAAAAGATGAACAACATATAATTGAGGAGGGAGAATATGAACAGGTAAAGAAGTAGTACAATACCAGCAGTGTAAAGAGGAAGTCTGTGGTGGCCAGGGGAAAGATACAGTACTGTTTTTCCCCACATGACTGGAAGATATTTTGAGGCAGAATATTTCCAAGTGGAAGGAAGGCAGGCAGGTGCTGCAACCCACGGATGCTAGCAGAAAATTACATTTGGCCCTCTGTGTAAGAGTCGGAGACTTGTGTTTGAAATACAGATTAGTGTTTTGCAAATCAGTATAGATGTAAATAATGCTAATTTGAGTAACTTCTTTTTAAAAATGGTAATATCAGCATCTCTTCTTCACGGAGAATTTGTAAACCAATTCCAGCATAGTGCAAACTGAAGTTACTCCTCAAAAATGTAGGAATGTAATGGTAAAACATTGACAGAAATACAGTACTTGAAATATGTACAACTACTTCTGTCTGTGCTGTACCTTGGCTTTCAGATGTACTAAACGTGCTTGGGAATCACCCCTGTATTTTATTAAACACTTTGGCCAGGCTTGTATCAGAAGCACTGACTGAAGTTTGAGATATATATATATATATATATATATATATATATATATATATATATATATATATATATATATATATATATATATATATATATATATATATATATATATATATATATATAATAAAAAAAAACAGGGATTGTTTATAATCAGCTCTTCTTTTTTCTTATCTGCTTGCAAAAAGTCCCGTATTTTAGAAACCCGCTGCTTACTTCACTCTTTTCGCCAAAGAAATAGATAATAAATGATAAGATTGAATTTGCTCCAAATAAAATCTATAAACCAAAATCTTACCAGTCTACCTCTAACTCATCCTTAAATTGATTTCCTTTATGGACTGACACAAAATCCAGCATGAATTCCTAGAGTAAAAGAGCAGTCTTTTCAACTAATCTGTTACTAAGGTGCAGTATGCATACAGGATATTGGTTTAGGTACCAGAAATGAGAGTGCATGGGATTTAACAGTAGTGCTTGGCTGGGAGAGGGATGAACTAGACTAGATAGTGAAATTAAGGGGATATGTCTTTGTATGCTCAGTAGCTGCACTTTGTGTGTCACTGCTTATCTTGATTAATCTTCCTTCCTCTCTCTGCTCTTCTTTGGGCACTGTTAAACTCCATTGTGCAAAGATTTGGAATTAGATAACAAAAATCATTCCAGTCAAGTGTGGCTTATGTCCCCTCAAGGAGGCGTTGAATTTGATATTTCCTGACATTCTGCCAATTACTACAGGAGAAAATGGCTTGTTCTCTGGAGAAATATTTTCACATTTGCCACTGAAGAATACAGAGATTAATACTGGCATGTGATTTTGTGGCCCTCTTGTTTTATTCTAATGTAAACTTTTTCTTTTTGTTTCACAGTCACAGATGAGGACACGGTGAAAAGGTATTTTGCCAAGTTTGAGGAAAAGTTCTTCCAAACCTGTGAGAAGGAACTTGCCAAAATCAACACTTTCTATTCTGGTAAGCTACTTATCTACCTCTAATATAATTAGTGGAAGATATAACGCACAGAGCATGTCTACACAGCAGGGCTAAAGCCGAAATAAGCTATGCAACCTGAGCTACACGAATTGCATAGTTAAGTCGAAATAGCTTATTTTGACTTTTGGTGCTGTCTACACAGCAACGAGTCCAAGAAAGGTCACTCTTCCTCCGACGAGGGTTACAGGAGTCGGAATAAGAAGTCCTCCAGCTCGATGTTATTTCAACATGTTGTCAAAATAATGGCTTGTTGTATAGATGTAGGATGTCCAAACTCAACATTCCTGAAGGTCTACTGTGAGATCATCATAGGGTGGGCTTTGTAAGAAAGCAATTTTAAGGTGTGAATTTTAAATGATATAACTTAAACCTGTCAGAAAAAGCTGCGTGGATACTCTTGTTTGGTTTGAGTGTTATGTTCCAGTTTAGATCTGTTAGAAACTGATATAAACCAAACCAGTGTGTGCCACTCCTAGACAGAAACGTGTCCAATAACCGTTTATAGCTGTTGAAAAATAAAGGTTTAACAAACAGTTTAAGTTAAACCAGTGCCACTTTCTCATGCATCCAACACTACCTGCAGTGGAAATACTACTACCTGTAGCTGGAAATAATGTTTGTGTTCAAGTTTATTAGTGTTGATAGAACTGAAAAATGTAGAAACATAGTAAAATATTATAATTGCTGTGTTTCTTCTCTGAAAATTATATCCATTTTTTTTAGTACAGCATTTTAAAACATCCACAAGAGAGAGTTAAGTTTCCCACAATGTATAAACTGGAAATAAAGTTTAAAACGGATTTAAGTCTGTTATGTGTAATCATATTTCTGTAATAGGCTTAGCAACGGTGGTATTATAGTGACATGCTGTCAGATCTTGGGCCAGTTTCCATCCTGTTTTGGAAATGTTTGAAATGGGTTTCATACCGGGGGGAAAATTATATATGAATCTGATGTGTTTGCATTTGCCATACATTTTCTTTAGCATCTTGTCAGTTACTAAAATCTTGTAAAACACAGTTTATAGTCCTTCCTGACAGCCTGCCCATTTGTCTGATTTAATCAAGAAGTGAATACATAATGTTGAATTTGTGGCTCTAAAAATTGTGATAAGTACCAGAGGCTGGGCTGTGAGGGAAAGAAGAATTAATAAAACTCAGATATCAGCAGTTCTTTGCTACTGCTGCCCTTTGCCCAGGTTCCATGTAGGGAAGTAGTCTCTTTCTTTCTCTCTATTGGCTCTCCCTGCTCTGTTGACTCCATGCAGGAAATTTTGAACCCCATACGTAGTTGCTGCTTCTCTCAAGCTCTATGAAGAATTCTTCCATGTTGCTCCTGCTACCCGTTTTTCCTTTCAGACCAGCTCCATAACTGAACAATTAAACTGGGAAAGCATATAAGTGTGCCCTCAGAAAGTGGCTGTCACATTCACACTCTGTAAATCTGAAAAATTGCCCAGTGCTTCAAAAATAAAAGTGCTCACTCATACCCTTTTTAGCCCAGTAGGATTCTTGTGCATGGAGTTACAAAAACGTCATTCATTGCATGGTCAAATAGCACTGTTGAAGCAAAGGCCTCTCTCAGTTTAGGCAGCTAAACAGACAGCTTTATTGATCAATAAGGCAAAGTGAGCCAAATGTGACCCCAGCAGAGCTGGGCCCAATAAGGCTGCTAATACAGTCAATCCTAGTATCTTTATACCCTTAGCCAAACAGTTTGACGTCAGGGCATCCAATTACAGAAATCAGCAATTAAACTTGGAAAAACAAAGCCTTATCAGCAAGATGGCGGGCAGGTACTAGGGAGTGCATCTCCTGTCTCAGCCAGCCCAATTAACACATTCCAGTAGCCCATCCTGCAGGCCTCTCTCACGGGATAACAAAGTTCACTCTGGTCTACGTGCTAAAGCGAGAAGCTGAAATGGTTTCTGTTATACGAGATGGCTTCTAGATAAATATGAAATGGTTTCCATAGCACTGTCTTGATCTGGTGGAAAAGTCTGGGCTAGGAAGAGATCAGGCTGGGTACCCTCTTAAAAGGAGTATAACCCCTTGATGGAGAAGTCTCCTTTGGTGAGGTAATTCTGGTTAGAATCCTATTCCACAGGATTATCTATTCATGTTAAAACAGTAGCTTTTGCTTCGTTTTATTCCCCATCTCCAAAATGCCCAGGGAAAAGGCCATGCAGTTGAGTTCTCTACCCCTGACCTCTAGAACGGCAGGCACAAAAATTATGTTTTCATGTCAGTACATGATACAGATGTGAAATTCGTGTTTCCAGACACTGTTAAATGCAGAGAGGAACACTGAAAAAACATTAGATTTTTATTAATTGTTTAGTTGTCTAAAATGTTTTAAAATAACAGCAGTAACCAACATTCCTTCAGACATGTCTGAGGGGTAGCCATTTTAGTCTGTACGTGCAAAAACAATGAGGAATCCTGTGGCACCTTAAATACTAGCAGATTTATTTGGGCATAAGCTTTTGTGGGTAAAAACCACATGATCAGGTGCATGGAGTCACCCCAGGGTTTCCCTGGAATGCTGGATTAAAGAGCTTTTGAGTGTATTCAATTTCACACGAAATTTGACAGGTTATCACATATGGGGAGAATAATTAAAATCTTGTTTCCCATTAGGTTTCACAGAGTCAGATTGAACACTTACAATCTAGGAAATGATCAATAAATCAGTTTGCTGTTAGTATTCAACATCCTGGTATCAGCTGTGGATCTGACACTGGATTTTTCATAATGAAGGTCTGCAAACATAATTTTTCAGCAACTTTGATTTGCAGTGGAATTGCTAGTTAACACATGATGTGTTTTTCACATCTTTAAAATTTCAAAAGAGCAGAATGATTGTAACTTTCATTAGAGAGGGTGAAAATCAATCTTATAATAGTAGGCTGCCTTGTGGCTTAATTAGAGTAACAATGTAACTTTCCTTAGTATAAAATCATTTCAAGAGAGCCCCTGTATTTCAACCTAGCTAGCGCCGTCCTGAGGGAGTGCGGAGTCCACTCTACCCTTGCTCCACCCAGGTCTTGCCCTCAATCCACCTCTTCCTCTAAGCTCTGTCCCTGCTCCACCCCCCACATTGGACCGCTTCCCCCAAGTCCTCTCCCCAGACCTATGATCCTGTCACACTTCATGCACGTGTTGGAGTGTGATCTGGTACTTGCCAGTTCTGCTTATGTGCGTGGTTGAAAGGCATTCTTAGTCTTCAATGTAGACCACATCTTCACAGTAAGAGTCTTATGCACATCTCCCTTCCAGATTATCTCCCAGGCCACTTTTCTTCCAGTTGGAAATGGCATGTAGATAAATTCCTTGTAGATAAATACAGGAATTACAGACTATCTTAACACATTGATTTTTCCCTCCTGCTATTTTCAGTGTGATAAATATTGTTCTTCAGGTGATGTCCTTATGAGTGCTCCACTATTTGTATGGTGGAGCCCTCACACCTGGGATCAGAGAGTTTCATCAGTAGTGCCTGTTGGACTACATGTGCATACCTCCTAATCTTGTATCATGAACAGCATATGTACACATAGCGCTGTGTGGTTCAGCTAGCCCCCAGTTCCTTCTCTGCCCCCTTGGTCTGGGACAGGATCTACAGCAGAGCCTGCTTCTCCTTGCAGCTATTCAGCCTTACCTGTAAGTTTTAGTGTACTTTAGTACAGGTTGAACCTTTCTAGTCCTGCACGCTCTGGTCTGGCAACATCCATGGTCCAGCATGATTTTAGGTAGCTGGATGCCCACTTATCATGGGCGTGACCAAGATTCCCACAGTCCCATAAAGTTTTACAGCCACCAGTCCTGGCTCTCAATGTCCTGTGCTGCTGTTTAGCTCTTATATACCCCTCAATGTTTTCTAAGAGTCCGGTCAGCAGTGGGAGTGTTGGTGACGCTGATAGACAATATTGACCTCCCGTGGATTGGTAACTTCTCTCTTTTAACCCTGGTCACTTCCCAAGGGTTCAGAACTAGAGAGGTTCAACCTGTAGTTACTACTTTTCTTTTCTCATCCTCTCCCTAAGAAAAAGAAAAACCAAAGCACACTTCTCTTTCCTTTGTTACCCTCCCTGCTAGCTTGTAGCTTAGAACTTTGTTTCCCTGATTCCAGTCCTTCCCTTTTGAGAAGCTTTCTCCTTCAACTTTCTGCCTGGATCTCCAGGTTTGAGGTGTACTTCCTGCCAGGATACCTTCCCAGTAACTGATGGTCACCCATAGTGCATCTGCTGCCTGGAAGAGGGGCATGTCCCATAGGAGTGTTCCCATTGCCACAGCCTGACAGATACATTCAGCTATGATGATCGGTGTGTTCACTATTGGACCATGGTCTGGATATTTCCTCCATGTGGCTTTCATAATCCACAAGGTTTTTCCCCATGCTGATGGGAAGGAGCTGGCTCTCTCTGGAGCATCACCTGTCAGAACACCATCTCCAGTTCCAGACCCAGAAAGGCAGCAGTACAGACAGAGTCCCCCTGTACTGTCATCCCAGCTCAGCTGGAGACTGAATGCATGGATGGGGGGAGAGAGGGACACCCCAACATCAACCTTCTTTCCCCTGCCCACAGACAGGAGAACACTGGAGTGGCATGATGAGGGCAGGCTCTGAGGGAAGAATTGGGTGGAGGGGGGAGAACAAGCAGTGGTGAGAGCACACAGCAGTGTGGAGTAGACACACCCCGTTCCAATATTCAGTTGGCTCAGCTGATTGTCCAATTCCCTCTGCAACTCAAGTTCCTTCACTCTCTCCAGAAGCTGCTGCTCATTTACTGCCTCCATAAGACCAGCTGGCTTTTGGCAGTTCAGGTGGGACTCTAGCAAATCCTACACATGGCAGCCCCTTTGGCAGACTGTCCTGGACAGTTGGCTCTCTCAGCACTTGATAAACTTGTGCATGTGCGCAGCTTAGCAGGAATGCTGCATACAAACCAGAGCCGCCTCCTGGCCACGCAGGTGCACGGTTTAGTGGGAACACTGATTACAAACCAGAGCCTCCTCTGAGCCACGCAGGTGTGCAGCTTAGAGAGAATGCTGCATACAAACCAGAGCCACCCTCTCAGCTCAGAATTTCAGCAATACTTGAGCTGAATGAGAAGCTGTCTCCATGGCGAACAATATTGCCTGCCTATGCTGCATCAACAGGAAGGGCGAAGTGAAGTCCCACTCTGTGTCTAGAGGCACTGAAATGATGGAACTGGGATATACAGATTTGTAAGCTTGCTCTTTACTGCAGACTGCTGCCCTCTCTCCCACTCATCTTCTGTCTGTATAAAGTATCTAGTTGCTTGGTCAGCGGCACACATTCAGATGGATAGCAGTCAGCCTATCTTCTTGAGCGCTCTTGTGCCAAGTCAGGAAGTAATGGGTGAGTGTAGGAATGTGATAGATGGAGACTGAATTTGGCAGTTTCCCCAGACAGTATTGCTTTTCTCTTCAACCTTTGCCACTTTACTTGGGTTCTGGACACCAGGACATGTACCATGCAGTGAACTCCTGCAGGCTGGTTTTGATTTCTAAATATGTGCTTTTTCTGACTGTCTGTGTAGCAAGTAGTTTAAAAATCACTAACAGCAACAAAATTCAAGTCCTACTATGTGTTGCAAAAGACAAATGCAGTTTCACCAAGGACTTTGGTAAGACTTGCTGCAGGTTAAAAAATTGATTTCTTTTGTGCTATGCAGATGCCTTAAGCACTTCTGCAGATTATATAAAGAGCAATAGCAGCATAATATATTTTGCCTCATTTTCATTCTGTACGTCAGACTAATAAAATGTTATTTTAATAAGGTAAGATTCATTGCTGGATTATTTCAATCCTTACAGCCTTTCGTGGACTCCCAAAATAAGCCAATAAGTGACTTGCAAAGGATTTTTGAGAAATTGGACTTGTACTATTTTTTATTTCTTGATTACATATATAAAGAAAAAAGGCTTGTTATGTCATATCTTCAGTGGGGAGGAGGTTCCTGCTTGTTTTACCTTAAATAATGTAGTATTTGGGAGTACCACTGGGTAATCTGAGGTGTGTATTGTACTAAGATGTTAGAGCTCACATTAAAGGGTTGGGGGTTTGGATATTTACTAGGCATTTTTATTCAAAATGCAATTCATCATTTAAGTGAAACAGATGTTAACAAGAATAAACAGATTTAATAACAGTCTGACTAAAATTCTTTCCTTCTAATAGCTCAACTTTTGCTTTCTTAGTTCTTGGAATGTACCACATTCGTCATTGCGTTTGTCTTCATTATTTGTTTAAACCAGAGCCGGCATTTTAAGATGTGCTATTTTAAGTGACATTTAGCCTTTTACAAACATAGTAGCTACTTTTGAGTTGCATGACAGTCAGTTAACTCATGGTTATAGCGCTAGAGCGAACATCCACGAGCTCTGGGAACACTAGTTTTTTCAGAAAGATAATCTCAAGTTTCTTTATGATGACAAAGTCCTAATCATTGATGTTGTTGGAAGATACAGTTAGGTGTATCCAGGATCTTCAGCTGTAAGAAACAGTCCAAGAGGATGGGAGGTAGGACTGCCAATGAAAATTCCTTGCTCCCAAGGGATTCTCCCTGGGTATTCTCAGCTTCTGTGCGCTTTCCAGTCATATTTATATGGACAGGGATAGTTCTAAAGGTATTTTGAACCAGGACTTGATATTAAATCCAGAATTGTAAGTGCAGAGTGCAGAAAAACAGTGCAACATGATTTAAGATGAGAGCCTATTCCATGTTCCATCAGCTGTAACTCCATTTACTTTCCATGATCAGTCCTTGGATTGAGGCCATGACTGTAGTCCAACCAAGCAAAGCATGAATCACTGCACCTGACAGGGAGCAATCTTCCTTCCAGGTGGAAACAGATGTTTCTGGCAAGTGCCGCAGTTTGAGTATCTAGGAAGAAACAAGAATTGCTGTTTATTAATTTCCGTGCATTTCAAAGCAATTTCTCCTTTCTACTAACTTTATCTTATTAAATTAAAGCAAGGGATTGTTGGACCACATGTTGGCTTCTTCTAGATGTTGGGGCAGCAGAGTCTATGCTCTCCAAAGCCAAAAGGCTGCTTATAGCTGTATCCTGAATTCTTTAACAGTTGATATCATGAGACATCATGGGCTCAGTCAATGTTTTAACAGAAATGTTAAAGGAGAAAGGGAAGCATGAAGTCTTGCGCACCATCTGTAGGTGTGAAGGCTTTTGGTGGAAAGAAACAGCTGCCATCACTGTCTGAGATTGGCTTTGTTCCTTTCTCCAAGACAGTGTGGTTCTGTCTACTCCTGCCCAGTCATGCACTTGGGTAACTTTGCCTAGGAAGGAGAAACTTGGGACAAGCAGATAATTAGTACATTCATAGGCATCTGTTAACTGGTATTTTGAGCATTTTTTTAAACTGGAACAGAATCATAGAGTTGGAAGAGACCTCAGGAGGTCATCAAGTCCAACCCCCTGCTAAAAGCAGAACCAATCCCTACTAAATTATCCCAGCCAGGGCTTTGTCAAGCTGGGATTTGAAAACCTCTATGGATGGAGATGACATCTCCCTGCATAACCCATTCCAGTGCTTCACCATCCTCTTAGTGAAATAGTTTTTCCTAATATCCAATCTAGACCTCCCCCACTGCAGCTTGAGACCATTGCTCGCTGGTCTGTCATCTGTCACCACTGAGTACAGACTCTCTGCATCCTCTTTGGAAGCCCCCTGCAGGTAGTTGAAGGCTTCTATCAAATCCCTCCTCTTCTGTAGACTGAATAAGCCCAAATGCTTCAGCCTCCCCTCATAAGTCATGTGCTCCAGCCCCCTAATCAATTTTGTTGCCCTCTGCTGGACTGTTTCCAATTTGTCCATATTCTTTCTGTAAGCAGGGAGGGAAATGGATGCAATACTCCAGATGTGACCTCACCAGTGCCTAACAGAGGAATAATTACTACCCTAGATGTGCTGGCAGTGCTCCTACTAATGCACCCCAGTGTGCCATTAGCCTTCTTGGTTACAAGGGCACACTGACTCGTATCCAGCTTCTTATCCACTGGAATCCCCAGGTCCTTTTCTGCAGAACTGCTGCTTAGTCAGTTGGTCCCCAGTCCATCGCTGTGTTTACTTACAGATTTCACTTGCTAAGGAGTACATTGCCACTCTGAATAACAGGTAAAGATATTTCACATTTACCTTCCATAACACAGGAGTAGTCAGACATGTGGTGCACACATCTCTTGTGCCTCCAGAATCTCTTGTTTATGATGTACTCTTATAGGAAAATCTTCAGCTTCATCTAGTATTATTTCTTTGTGACATGGTGGTTATCACAGATTTACTGATCTTTTACAGAAAAGTGTTATTGGCATATAGTTCTGGGCTTTTCAGTACAGGCAGTCCCCGGGTTACGTACAAGATAGGGACTGTAGGTTTGTTCTTAAGTTGAATCTGTATGTAAGTCGGAACTGGCGTCCAGATTGAGCCGCTGCTGAAACTGACCGCCAGTTCTGACTTACATACAGAATCAACTTAAGAACCCCAAGCTTCCCCAAGTCAGCTGCTGCTGAAACTGATCAGCAGCTGATTCCAGGAAGCCTGGGGCAGAGCAACTCTGCCTCGGGCTTCCTGTAGTCAGCGCTGGTCAGTTTCAGCAGCGGCTAAATCAGGACGCCTGGGGCAGAGCAGCTGGGGTGCTGCTGGGTTGCTCCAGTAGCACCGCTCCTCGGCGCTACTGGACCAACCCAGCAGCACCCCATCTGCTCTGCCCCAGGCGTCCTGATTCAGCCGCTGCTGAAACTGACCAGCAGCGGCTGAATCAGGACCAGAGCAGCTGGGGTGCAGACCAGGGAGACGCAGAGAAAGCCCCAGAGTACACGGGCGGCAGGACCGCGAGGTCCCACAGTCCGTGTACTCTGGGACAGCCCCGTTCGTAACTGCGGATCCGACATAAGTCAGATCCGCGTAAGTCGGGGACTGCCTGTACTCAAAAGGTGTTTACAAAGGAGGAAGCCTTTCAAAGAAATTATAAAAATGAATGAGGGGGCTGATAGGATTATGTGAAGGAAGATTTAGAATAGCTAAAATAACAATGGAATTGAACTAAGGGGGAAAATTACACTCCAAAGATTTGAAGCTTGATGCAGAGAGAAACTTGGCGTGGCAAAGGGAGGTTTAACATTCACATTAAAGAGATCATTTAGGTTGAATGTTAGAAAGAACTGACCAACAAATAATGAATTGTAGACTAGCCTCATAGCAGATGCCTAATTGTGCAATCAATGAAAGGGACATGATTAACATGACAATAACATTTCCATCGCCAGTTTCTGCACTTACTATTACAAGTGACACCTTGTATTACTATAGTTGCAGGGGACTGCAGGTGAAATTCCTGTTGCTGCATCTGGCAGCACTTGGTCTTTAGTCAGTTTCAATGCTTCATTGATAGTACATGCTAGTCCCCTGGCTCTGCATTGCCTATCAGCAACAGGTGCAGCACAGTTGGAACTGAGTCAGGAAGGAAGGAAGGAAGTCACTGGTGGGTGGTGACACAGAAACTGGGAGGGGGGACTTCATTTATTTCATGGTGGTGCCTTGAGGCCTGCCAAAAGACTCTTCTAAAAATAGGCAAAGGAGCAGTTTTTAAAAGGGTTTTTAAAAAATTCAGGACAGATTAAGTTCAGGTTGTTGCTTTAGAAAACTTATTTTTAAAAATGTCTATTTAAAAAAATTCAACTTGGCTGTCCCTTTAAAGCTCAATTGGCAAAACCCTGAGTTATGTGTTACAGCATGTGACCCTGAATTGCAGGGAGGGAGAACTAGACGACCACATTACTGGCCTTTTCAGTTTCATATTCATTTAGCTGTAGACTGCTGATATTTTTAAATCGTTCCATGTGTTGATACCATAGTGTCTCCTCACAGTAGAAGCCACATTTATCCGTTGCATGTAACTTGATAAAAGTACAATTTATTTTCTGAGCACTTATATCTAATCAGTTTAACTCAATTTTTTCTTTCATTTCCTTATGCCCATGTGAAACATTACATTTTCCTGTCTAGCAGTGGATACACAGAAACCTGAAGTGCCTTACTGTCTGATGTCAGGTTTCATATTGGCTTACAAGTTTGGCTCTTGTGAGTGTTGCTTAGCGCCATCTTAAGATGTGAGAACCAAAAAGCAAAAGCATCTTACTGTGCCACCCATGGGATGCTTAATGTCACTCTTGTGACAAGAGAAAATGTGAAAGTTCAACCATTGATATCTTTTAAATCAGTTTGGCGTTTTATGCAGTATTTTGCTTTCCGTGTTGGATGCGTTGGTGTGCGCCTGTAATCATAGCTGTTTGCGGGGCTGAGGCTAGCAAATCGCTTGTGAGTTCTAGGCTGTGGTATGCTATGACAATTGGGTGACTGAAGGACTGGAGAACAACACAAATAACTTGTTGTGAGCCTCCCTCTCTCTGTGAGGGCTGATGGACCAATTGTTTTGCAGGAAGGCTAGGAAGGCAGATTGATGCTTTCCTCTAGCGATGATGCTGGAAAACCCCCTCTCAGGAGTTTTGACTGACAGGAATTCTAAATAATGCACACATTTATGGCTAGAGGTCAGGATGGGCTTTGCCAGCTGGGATTCCTTTTGTTAATGGCAAATATTTTTGTTCATAGAGGGAGCATTGTCTAAGGTTAAAGCACAGGACTGGAAGTCAGAAGACATGGGTACCATTTCTAGTTTTGTTACTGCCATGGTGCCTAATAAAGGGAAAATCATTTAACTTCTCTGAGCCCACCTGTAAGAAGTGGATTATATTTATCGATTTTTTTTTGGGGGGGGAGTTTTAATTGTTTATGAAATACTTGTAAAATCATGGGAAATAAATGCTGCTTTATTTATTTCTATATCAAATTTTAGGGATTGGTGATTTAAGGGTTTCTCTGCATAGCAAGTTACTGTGCAACAAACCGGTATGTGACTCTACCGAATTACAGGCCTAATGCACTGTGGATTCACTCACTGGCTTGTCATGCAGTAACTTCTTTTGTACACTTGCCCTAAGTCACACAGTTAATACTTCCATTGAGCAGCCTGTCTACGTAAAAGCACTTAGTGATATAACTCACAAGATATTGCAGCCTTCATAAACGGGTTGCTGCCACCTCCATTGACGTTATTTGACAGTTCCTTTTCCTTGCTAACAGAAAAGCTTGCAGAAGCTCAGCGCAGGTTCGCTACCCTTCAGAATGAACTCCAGTCATCTTTGGATTCACAGAAAGAAACTAGTGGTCTTACCACACTGCGGCAGCGCAGAAAGGCAGTCTTCCACCTGTCCCATGAGGAGCGTGTTCACCATAGGAACATCAGAGACCTAAAACTGGCCTTCAGCGAGTTCTACCTCAGCCTCATCTTACTGCAGAACTATCAGGTACGAAGAAAAGAAGGGAAGAGTTTTCCCATGGGCTCTAAGTGTCCATTCCATTCTTGGTTGTTGGATTGACTTATCTCATTGCAATCAGAGGACAGACCATTGAGGCAGAGAATGGGAGAATGAATAGGTCACCACAATGATTTTGAGGTCGTATTCTTTGCTTTCAAAGCCAGATTTGAGAGTCTAGAAACTATTACCATAATATTGGAAAGAAAGATGGGGCTGTTTATTCTTCATTTCTTGACATGACCGTAGTAGTGTTGTTCACCTCACTGCGTCAGCATTTTCTTTTTTAAAGCCCGCTTTTTTTCCAGGAGTGTCTAACTTTTCTTTTAAATATTATGGGATGCAACTTGGCATACATTTTTTTCGCAAGAAGGCAAGTACAAACAAATACAATTTTAGGCATATTTAGATTTGTAGCACAGAAAAAATGGGATTGTAATGGCTGTAGAGACTGATGTGTGTGTTCCTTTAATTTAGTTTAATTGGTGGGTTATTTTATTTTACATCTTTGTGGAAGAATGGCTCATAACTGTACTAACTTGTGTTTTGGCATTTAATACTTTAAATTTTTTTTCTTTAAGTGTCATATTGTATATAGTGTGTCTGTCTGTCTGTCTGTCACTGGCAACTTCAAACCACTTTTTTTTAAGACTTTAGACCTAACTAGAATATTCAAACTTGGGTGCCTAAAGCAAAGCCCCTACATCCTTATATAGACACCTAAATAGGGCAAATTTATGGCAGGGAACTTTACCAAATGGAATCACACCAGTGAGATTTACCTTCTACAGTTCCATAAGAAAGGCAAAGCTTTAGTAGCTAGATTTTTCTGATGGGTTTCAGCTTCCCTAGACTTTAGTGGGTTTGATGTCACTCCGCATTTCCCAACATTAGACACTGTGTTTAAATCCATAAACATGCTTTCCTTTAGGCTCTCAGATTGGCAAATGTTGGTCCAAATAGTGTTAAAGAAGACTGCAAATTGGCCTGTTGTCTTATACTATGGCAGTGGTTCCCAACACGGTGCCCGCGGGCGCCATGGCGCCCGCCGGGGCATTTATGTGCACCCGCCTAGCGCTGCCCCACTCGCACTGCCGCTGCGCCGCTTGTTGTTGATTTCAGCCCCTCCCCCCATCTATCCCCTTCCCTCCGGCCTCTTGTCTAATCAGCTCCAGGAGAACTCGGGAGACCCTCCGCCTGCTCCACGAGGAGCTTGGACCCTGGCGCAGGCAGCGCCCCACCCAGCGCTCTGGCTCGCTCCTGCTCCCTGGTGTTTATACAGGGCTGCCAGCCAGCTACATTACCACGCCAGTCCCTCCGCACTTCCGCAGCCCCCCCGGGAGCTGCTGGCCGCAGAATCCCTTGCAGCGGCTGCAGGCGAGCCCTGGCCTGGCGGCTCCTCTCTCTCCTCTTGCAGCTTCACATCGGGGAAAGGTGTGTGTACAGCTGCAGAGAAAGGGAAGTAGGGGGACCCTTGACATTTTTCACCTCTCCCCCAGAGTGCTTCGACATTTCCGTGCGTGCTGTGGGGAGGAGACACAAGGATTTGGTGGGGAGAAGGAAAGGAGACGGAATTCTGTCATTGGGGGGAGGTGAGAGAGGGGAGCAAACTGGGTCTGGTCGGGATCTGGTTTCGCTGGGAGGGAAGAGGGTACAGGGTGGATCAGGTGGGGGAGAGAAGAGGGGTGGACTGGGTCCAGTCACTGAGAGGTCGGGTTTGCCTGGGAGGGGAGAGAAGGTGGAAATTGGGTTCCGTGCGTGCATGGGGGGGAGGGGGAGGAGTCGGGATGTGTGTGGACAGGGATGTGTATGGAGGGGAGACAGGACGTAGGCTGGGGTTGGCCGGAGAGTGTGGTGGGAGTCAAAGAGAAAGGGGCACTTTCCTCCTCAGTGCCTGTCCTGGGGGGACGGCCAAAAAAATGTTTTGCTTGGGGCAGCAAAACACCTAGAGCCAGCTCTGGCCCCACCCCAAGTTGCGCTGCCTAAGCGCAGCCCCTCCCCCGGGTAGTCCTGCCCCCAGGTGGCCCAGACCCCGCCCCCGGGTGGCCCAGCAGCCCCGCGCGGCGCCCACCACCCAAAAAGGTTGGGGACCACTGTACTATGGGAAGCCTTCAATTACTTACAGCTAAGTTCACAATCCTCAGAACTTTGTTCACTTCCTGGTGAAGCCATGTTGGTCAGCTTCTTCCTTTTATTTCTTTTACAAAAAGAATACTAGGCACTAGGATTTCATTATCAGGAATAATTTGAATGGCCTGGTAAGATGAGGACTATGCAAATGATTCCTCTGAAAGGCTTTTGGTATCAGTCAGGAAGGCAGCAAGGAGTCACTGATTATGGAGACTCTGCCAAAGAGAAGATAGTTTTAAATTCACTGAACAGTGACACAAATTCAAACAGGCTCTGAGTTTATAAGTCTCCACTTAAGCAGACTCATCTGCACCCCAAACTGGCAAGACATCTTTGAGGGTTTTATACTAGGTTGGAAAGTGAGAAAAACAGATGAGTGTCCTTTTTCGTTTAAAAAAAAAAAAGACTGACTGTGTCTGAACACAAATGTAGGCAGTGTGGTAAGTACTGCATGAGTTAATAAGTTATGGCAGGTAAGCTGTGAGGCATAAATGAAACCAGGTGGGAAGAATCTCATAATTGTAATGTTAATGTAGATTGTACTAAGCTGTATAGAAAAAATAGAACGTGAGGTGGACAAGGGTGGCATTATGTCAAATATATTTACAATTCTTTCAGGCTCCAATTTGTATAGTGGTGAAGCTTTTTGAGTTAGGTTACAAAAGGGGGAAAATTAAGTAGAAACGGTAGGTGTCTTTTGTCCGAACAAGAAGAAAAAAATTCTTGCACCAGTTCTAAAGCTACTTAAAATTGGAGGATACCAGTCCATGGAGTAATTTTAACAGCCCCGTTATGTGTGGGTTTCAGCCAAACGTTGATCATCCTCAAATGTTCCTCAGTTTAATATATAAAAAAAAGGTGATGACCCAAATAGTAAAACTACAGCTTGGATCTTTCCAATAGAGGAACTGATATGAGAATGTGAACATAAAAGGAGTGTTCAGGATTTATAGCCATAAACTGTTTAAATTCATCATAGAAAGCGCTGGCTTTATTTTAGCAGCCTAAAGATAATGCTTTTGGACGGGGAAAAAAAAAAGCAAATTGAGTTATTAGCCTAGCGAATAAGATGTAAAAAGAGGGAGCATTAAAATCCACTATTATGGTGGAAGAATGGCAAGTGCTCAAACCATCAATATATCTCTAGTTAAAACTACATCTATTTGACCTGCTTATGATCCTGAATTTTCTAATTAACAGAAATTTACATACAAGCAAGCACTTTCTCTCTGAACCTATTCGTTCCACCTACGTGATTTTGCATTAAATTGCATAATGTAAGTCATCAGAGTGGGTTTGTGGTATTAGCCATTTATGTGTTGTCAAACGGATATTTAATTTAGGCGTATGGACTTTAGTATCTAACAGAAATTGAAGCTGAATGCGGAGGAGAAAATTTTGTTTTTGAATAGAAACTATCTTCAGTAGTAAGAAAAATACAGAATGTCAGACTAAATTATTCCTCTGATTTTTTTAGCTTTTGTGATTGTATCACTGCAAAACGCTTTTATTGAAACTGCTATTTAACAGTGTTAACTTGGTTAGCGCACAGCTTTGGAGTCGTGGAACTTGCGCTGTCAGAAGAGGAAACTCCACCTCAAGAAGAACTCTAGGCTACTTATTGTAAAAATATTGGGCTGTTCTTCCTGAGTTATGCTAAGAGCCAAAGAGCTACAATAACTCAAACCAGCAAATAGCATTATTGAGTTCAAGGCAACAGTAAAATCTGTGACCAAAATTATCATTTTGTTACAATTTTTCATTTTAACTTTATGAAACAAGGCTCTGCTGTCCCAGGGGTGAAACGCTGGATTTTTCCAATAGAAAGTAATTAGTCTCCCTTGTTTGTGGTAATGCAGATCATTAATGCATTGGCTTCCTGTTCCCATCTCTCTCTCTCTTCCTTACCTACTGCACAATGGGGGTCTGATATTAAATCACTCCAGGCATAATTAGATTGAAAATCATTTCAGTAGAGTAGTTGGAGCTTCTCCCAAAGGCATTGAATTGTGCCATTCTCTGTTTTTCTCTCTCAAATCTAGTTTAAGGGCTAGTTTTTATAAATAAAAAATTAAAATCCCTTTCTGATCTGTATATTTAATATTAGGCTGAATAAGCTGAGTAGAACATGAAGTGCTTTTGGTGATTTCTTTGCATAGATATCACAGTATTTCAAATATGATTCATCCTAAGTCTTCAGTCTACTCCCAGTTGCTATAATGAGCTTTTCCATTACTGTGTACTGTATTTAAAAATAAACAAATTCATCTGGGCTTATACATAACTCTGATATTAGCTCTCCTTTTTTCAATTGATTGCTGTGGGCGTGACCTTACATAGATCCCAAATGCTATCCGTTCGCTTTGACTTCAAACTCAGATATGTTTCTGTGCACATAATGCAAAATGCTGTTATAGGAACACACTTGACTGTATTTAATTGCCATGACGTGTTAAATGCTTTCTAAGTTTTCTTGTACACAGATCTATTTTATTGAGTGTTATACTATACTATTGTGTATTCTCTAATATTTGTGTTCATCTTCCTTTTAAAATGAATGAAATAGGAAGTCAGTAGGCTTCCCTATCCAAAAGAGAGAATATCCCCAAAAGACAAGTAGGTAATACCTGTGCAGTGGGTGCATGAATAAGAGGATCAAGCTAGAAGAAACTTTGGTCTTACAGAATTACTCTCCTTAAACTGTTTCTGCACGTGTAAATTTCAGTTAAGAGCTCTTGCTAACAACTGTTAGTATATAGACAAACTATGATATGGTACACAGGACATAATTGAATGAGCTACTGTTACCAGAGACTGTACAACTAGATCATTAGGCTCAAAATTGCTGTGGAAAAAGTGTTCAGTATAGCCAAAGCCCAGCTATCTGCAGTGAATTTTCATCTACAAGATTGACCATTTGGTAAGAGAAGGAGTGGTGGCAGCATCTTTATTATGCAGAGTAAAAAAATTTATGTTCCACAGGGTTCATTGTGTTAGGTTCATATTCTACCATGGCTAGTCCATTTTGTTTCATGCTTTGTAGTTAATTTGATCACTTTTGTCTTCCAGACTTGTGTTGTTTTATGTACAAACATCTGTTTCATTCCGAAACCAACCAACCAACCACCAAAATCCTGTAGTTCTGTGTTTGAGTTAGCAATCTGAGATCATCTGCTGCTTTCTAACCTTTGAAACATAGTATACAATATGTGTTTTAGAATGGTATTGACACAATCCTTTCTCTGAACTTACATTGTGTTTTTGATTAACTCTATCTTAATAGCTGCAGGTATTGCATACATTACTATCATGAGACTGAATATGGTATTAGATTTAATAAGTTCTCT
This sequence comes from Pelodiscus sinensis, assembly GCF_049634645.1. Classification (NCBI taxonomy): domain Eukaryota; kingdom Metazoa; phylum Chordata; order Testudines; family Trionychidae; genus Pelodiscus; species Pelodiscus sinensis. The sequence goes on along the minus strand of NC_134719.1, from coordinate 58,877,999 downwards.
ACAGATAATTCCCTATTTTTCATGCCCTCATTCCCCATAGTCCTTACTATTATTTTTAATAATGATTTTTAGTCCTTTATTTAATAACTCTGTAGACCAAAGAGCCATCCTGAAAATTTTTCCCAGAAGGGTCACTAATTAACAGTCTTATTTACTGTTTCTTTTTTATCATCACTGGAATATTACCATCTTTCAACATCCTTTGTTGTTCGCTGAGACTAAAAAAGGATGTTTTATTTTTCTTGTCTTTAGAACCTGAACTTCACAGGATTTCGTAAGATCCTGAAGAAGCATGACAAGATCCTGGAGACACCCCGGGGTGCAGATTGGCGGGTGGCCCACGTGGAGGTGGCACCATTCTATACTTGCAAGAAAATCAACCAGCTTATCTCTGAAACAGAGGTAGAGGATGCTGAACTATATGTTCCCTCCGCTTTATGTGGTGAAACACAGCTCCTCTCGCCCTTCACCAGGAATAATCCTTGAGCTCCAATACTGTTGTGAGGAAAGGCCTTAATTACCAATGCAACTGTTAATTGATTTGAAAGAGCCATTAGTTTCTGGCATTGGTCATTTCTAATTTGTGGGTTTGTCTGGATATTGGCTTCAGCTGTTAACTTTCCATATGTAAAATTACAGTGATCTTCAAGAGTAATTTGTAATAATGTGTAATGTGTCATCACTCTACCCCTTTCTCTTTCACTGAGTAGACCCCATATTGACTTCTTGTGATTTATGCCCATAGGCCGTGGTGACCAATGAGTTAGAAGATGGAGATAGACAGAAGGCCATGAAGCGTTTACGAGTCCCACCCTTGGGAGCTGCTCAGGTGAAATTATAAATTCCATAATTCCTCTTTTCCTCCCAGATTAGCTGACATGTCAGATTACATTTCTGCTCCCCAAAAAACTACAAATACATTGAAATGTGTGTTTCTGCTGGTCCTCAGAGATCACCAGCATATTAAATTATTTGGTGATTAGAAAAAGTAACCTACTGCAATTGCAGAAGAGTTGGAAATGGTACTGTAATACACTAGTATATCAGAATGGCCATACTGGATCAGACCAAAGGTCCATCAAGCCAAATATCCTGTCTTCTGACAGTGACTGATGCCAGATGCCCCAGTGGGAGTGAACACAACAGGTAACGTACGACGAAGTAATGGCAGAATGATATAGGGAAGTAAATGTTAGCACATCACACTTACTGTTAATAAATGCTTCTGGCCATGCTCTCCTGTGTTGGAATGCTGATGGACCTAGAAGTTTTCTCAGAAGGCCTTAATACGGTTGGGCTTTCTGTTCTAATGTTTCATAATGCTCTTGGCTGGTGCTCTGTTGTGCTTATTAGATTTAAGAAACTTCATTTGGAAGGGGAAGGAAGTATAAAAACCTAGGATAAAATGCTACATCAATTGGTTTCAGATTTATTCTGAAAACTAATGGAGATAAATCAACATTCTGTCCTTAAGACAATTATTGTTCTGTTTACAGCCTGCACCAGCATGGACTACCTTCAGGGTTGGCTTGTTCTGTGGCATATTTATTGTGCTGAATATCACTGTCATACTTTCAGGTAGGTATCTTCATTTTGGATCCAGATGACACCCAGATTGTGATTGTGAAAAGTATATAGGTATGCTTTCATTACCTAATAACTGTTGAATGAATGGTAGTAACCAGGTTGAATTTGTCAGAGCGTTGATGGTAAGAAGGCTTGGTAGTGTAGGGCAAACCAAGCAAGTCAGCTACTGGTTATGCCTAATGATTTGTAATACCTGTCCAATGTTACGTATGTAGGTAATACTTTTGTAACATGCTGTAATTACGATACTGGCTTCCTACTTCTATTCTTGGTGGAACCTCCTGCAAATTTTACCACCCTCTGTGTCCCCTGAACCTTTCATCTTTGGTAGTTGCATCCACTTCACCTCCCCTGAAGTACTCCTAGGATTCATATATTGTATATTATGGAATCACTGGAAGGAGGAATTGGTATTGCCTGCTGTAAAACTGACGGTGCACAAATTGATGGGTCAGTTTCAAGGAGCATAATGCCATGCAGTTTGTTTCTTATTGTGATGGGGCTGGCCTGCCCTGCACTGAACAGGGGGGCGGAAAGCCCGCCTATTGGATGGAATATGCCCCTCCCCCACAGCCCTGCTGGGCCTGCTTGCAGTGCAGCCCTAGTATAAAAGACTGCCAGGCTGCTCAGTTGGGGCTGGCCTCCGGGGAGGGAGGAGCTCCTGCCCAACCTCCAGAGCCACAGCCGGACCTGCCGCCGGAGCAAGAGCCGCCGGGACCACCGCCGTTGCTGCTAATGTCCCTGGATTGAGCGTGCCCGCAACGCCAACCCCGGGGGGCTGCCCGCCCTGCCGTGGTGGACAACCCCTGTGCTGCTGCCCCAGACGCCGGACCTGTCAACGTCACGGCCGCTGCCAGCCCAGCAGGTGGGGTCTCCGTTGGCCACAGGGCTGGGGTAGGAAGCAACCCAGGGCAAGGGGCAGGGAATACCCCGGTGGGCTCGGTGCGTTTCGGGGAGAACTCCCCGCCGAGCCAGTGGTGGGAACCACCCACCACTAATAGGGCCCTGGGTTGGGGTCCGGTGGAGAGGGAGGGCCAGGACCCCCCTACCTCATCCACCTAGAGCGTGGACTAGGCTGCCGGGCTGCATTTGTGCTGGACTAGGCCTCAGGGCCTGCTTTGACCTTGGACTAGACCGCCGGGCCTGCGTTTCAAAGGACTAGGCCGTGGGGCCTGCATTTAAAGGGACCAGTCCTCAGGGAGAAGAGGGCGGGGCTGGGGAGCCTGCCAATTATGAAGTTTTTTTCTGAGATTTCAGTGCCAGGTCCCCATGGAGCTGACCAGGTGGTATTCTGCTTTGTTGGTAAATTATGGCAAGCACACACAAAGTCAATCAGTCCTCGACAACTGGGCTTTGTATTTTGTCTGGGGACAGATTTTCTTTACTCTGTCTCTCGTGTCATACAAACAATAACTGAACAGGCACTCCAACACCTGCAGAAATTGGCATCTCCAGATTGCACAGCTAAATGTATGGACCTGTTGGGGAGAAATGTGTATTCCTCAGCTGCAAGGGAGAATTGCACACTGCCATACTCTAATACCTTTTCCATAAGAGGGGATCCCATGCTGGGATCTCTTTGCCACTCTCAGGGCTGTTCCCCACTCTGGAGACCTTAAATACCTATAGGCTCCACTTACAAAAACTCCCCAGAGCCACAGACTCACTGACTTTTGGGGGGCAGTTGCCACCACCAAGTGAAATAAAAGAAAACACCTTTCTTTTTGAACCCAGGAAGAGAGCACTTGGACTTCTGCCAGAGGGGTACCCCCAAGCTCCTTTACCACAAGAGAGCTTAGAAAACAAAGAGGAAAAACAAATTGCAGTCTCTGGTAGCTGACTTCTTAGTCTTAGGCATGCAAACTCATGCTCAGAGACCTGTTTCTTTCCAGGACACAGGAAATCAAATCATTGCTTTCAAAAAGGTGATTTTATTAACAAAACAAAAAGATATTTGATAAAGCATACTTGGTTGCTAGGTGTTACAGAGCAACTGAGTAAAGCAAATTAAAACACGGAAAACATCTCTGGGCTAAATGGAAACACAAAATACCCTGATTGTGGCTAAATACACCTTTCCCCTCTACTCACGATCTGTGCTGATCTGTACTTCGAGGCCCAGTTCACTCCCACGTTCAATATTTCTTATAGTCACGGTAATTCTGAGTACTGCATCTGCTCCCTCCAGCCCTTCTTAGAATTCGCACAAAGAGAAAGGCAGCGGGATTTTAAGTTTCAGCACTGCATCCCACTGGTGGTTCTGGCCCCCTGCCCACACTCTTGCTAGCTACCTGAGTTTAACCCTTTGGTTACTGATGCTGGTCAGCACTCCTATCCAGTATAGCCACCCATAAGAACCACAAGAGGCCCTGGATTGTTTCAGAAGAGCCATAGAGGAGGATTCATAGGGCAACGCTCTTTTCCCGTTTCCTTCATCCTGCAAGCACTACACAAGATTTGCTGGGACCACACTACCATAATACTCAGCATTCCAGCCGAGTCAGTTTTGGTTCATGGACTTCTCAGACTCTCTGCCCTCACGCCACTCCACCTTTGCAGACTCCTGGGTCTCCTCTCACAAGATTGGGGCAGGGTCTTGCATCCAAATCCAGGCTCTCTTCACCTCACATCCTGGGTTTTGCATGGTGCACAGGGGTAGACAGAACATGCTCCACCCTGGTGAGACACATCCTACCCATGCAAATGGGCATCCACCAGGACCTGCTACTGAGCTAAATGGAAACAGTTCACCTCATAGTGTCCCCCAGATCATCCCCCACTGAGTGTGATACCCGAACCTTTTGTCTTCTACTACTTTTACAATTGCCAAGTGTCAGGCCTTGCCCACTGCTCTATATTGGTCCACCTGGCAGCACCTAATGCCTTCCCTCCATGGAGGGCAACTCCATGTATATGCATCATAGCAGTGTCTGTTTCATAATAGTTCTCCTCAGTGCCTTCCCAGCAGTACTCAAGCCCACCATGCCAACCCCGTGGGACTAGAATCTTGTTCTCTCTGCCCTCACAAACCCACCCTTTGAGCCACTGGCAACATGCTCCCTCTCCCATCTCTCCGTGAAAGTGTTGTGCTTATTGGCCATTACCTCAGTTAGACATGTCAGTGACCCTCCCTCTAACACCATATTCCACAAGGATAAAGTTTCCTTACAGCTGCACCCTCAGGTCCTCCAAAAGGTCGTGGCAGAATTCCACCTCAATCAGTGCATCCACCTCCCTGTCTTCTGTCCCATGCACACAGGATCCTGCACTCCCTTGATGTCCACCATGCCATAGGCATTGTAGGTCCTGTGGAGCTAGATCTTTGCATATGGATGAAACTGTTTGTAGCCATTGCCAGCTGATCCAAGGGCAAAGCCTCCTCTTCAAAGTGACTCACCAAATTGATGTCCAGGTGCATCCCTGAGTGCTATCTAATGTGCTGCTGCCACACCAGCCTGCTTTACAGACCTGTTGTAGCAAGACATCTGTCGGGCTGCAGCATGGTGCTCTGTGCTTACATTGACATCCCACTACGACACATCATTGCCCAAGGGGCAAATGTTGATGCTGCAGTGGGCCACACTGTACTACACATAGTACTTTCATCAAGAGGAGGAGACAGCTACCTACCTGTAAATAGAGGCTTTTCGAAATGTGTGATTCCTGTTCGTCTATCCCCTCTGCTGTGGATGCTTTGGTAAAAGTATCACTGGAAAAGCCAAGAGAGGCCTTCTAGCTCTGGCGCATGAGTGCACATGTACACTCCCATTCTGAAAACAAGTAGGGCCGGCACATTGCAGAGAACTTCCAAGTACAGATAAGTAATTTCCTCTTATTACATGTTTGATCTATGAGAGCTGTGAATGCCATTGGAACCAGCTGTGTGTTTGCATTTATCTTGCAATATGAAATTTGGTGGCTTTTCAATGTTTGCGTGAAAAAGCATCATAATAGTAGTAATGAATTCATGACCACAGTCCTTATCCTCCAACATATGCACTGAAGCTGATGTGAATTAGTGTGCTTCCATCAGGAAATATCACCTAAAACCTGTGAGTGTTTACAAGTACTAGGAAAATAAAAGCTGTACTGGGATTTGCAGCTATACAGTTAATTTTTAAAAAATTGCTCCTTTGCTAACATATTAGTAACCTTTCCCAAAGTGTGTATTTGTCTGCTTGGTACGAACAAGGCTTTACATTTGTAATTCCTTGGGGCAGGCATTAGGACTTAAAAATTGTCATTACAAAACATGCCAACCAGTTCCTTCTGATTTTAAAAAAATTAACATCTGGAGAGCTGGATTTTGGACTAACCTGGAGTCCACAATGTTCGCAGCTACCGCAAGTGGAACCAGGGAAGTCCATTTTAATAAGGGTTGGACTGTCCTTCAGTAACTCCTATGGAGACATGGTCCCCTTCCATGTCATATCATATTTGTTGCAGTATCTAAATATATATTTTATAGCTCTTGAAGGTCTAGATGGCTTTGAAAGTATATTGAAACAGGGGTATGATTTGTTACTTATATACAGTTTTTTTTTTTGCCATGTTTCTTGACTAGCAGCTTTTCTCACAATAGCAAAGGTCATCTTCACAACCATCTCCACAACAATTTCTGATTGGGGGAGTATTTGAACCTTCAAGTCAGGGGCACTGCTCTGGGTACCCACATGGCCCCACAGTATGCCACCATTTTTATGGCTGACTTTGAACAACATTTACTCAGCTCCCATCCCCTAGCATCCCTCCTCTACTTGTGCTGCATTGATGAAATCTTTATCATATGGACCCATGGGAAGGAAGCCCTTGAAAAATTCCACCAGGATTTCAGCAGTTTCCACCTCACTATCAACTTCAGCCTGGACCAGTCCACGCAAGAGATCCACTTCCTGGACACTACAGTACAAGTAACCTATAGCACCAAACTAAAACCTCCCCAGCACATCATTGACAATCTACAACCTATCCTGAAAAATGATCCCTCATTCTTAGACCTTGGGAGACAGACCAATCCTCCTCTACAGACATCAACCTGAAACAGATACCAGCACCTGCACACCACACTACAGAAACGCTCACCCAGGAACCTATCCCTGCAATGAAGCCCATTGCCAACTCTGTCCACACATCTATACAAGCGACACTATCACAGGACCTAATGACATAAACCACACCGTCAGTGTCTCATCCACCTGCACATCCACTAACATGATATATGCCATCATGTGTCAGCAATGCCTCTTAGCCATGTATATTGCCCCCCCCCCCCCGGTCCCTCCCATTTCTTATCCATAATGTCTGTCTCCATAACACCAAGCAATGTAAACTATGGATGCTGGCCAGATGAATGAAAAAATGAGGCAATTTCACACAGAGAGACTGAAAAGATTGGAGCTGTTAAATTTTGAGAGAGTTGAATAAGAGGGTGTGGTGGAGGTAAAATTAATTGACACAAATTAAATTGGGTGCTCCTATTCAGTTTGTGTTCGATTTTTATTTTTTTTAAATTGGGGAAGGAGCCCAAGGGAGTGGGGGACAGTCAGTGACACTGAAGTTGATGAAAAAAAATGTAACCCATCCTTCAGTACTAGATCGCGCAGTGGGCAGTCAGGAGAGTAAAATTTTACAAGGCTTCCTGGGCTGGACAAAGGCGAAGCTTCCAGTTCAATGAGTTGGGTCGCTTGCAAATCTGAACAAAGGGAGCAATATGCATTTTACCAACCCGTTACAGTGTGTTGAATTTAGTGAATAGACAGATTTAATCCTACTTTTAAGTAGTGTATATTGTATTTCATTGGCTCTTTGTGAGGCTAAAATACTTGTACCTCCATTTGCACAGGACAAATGAGGTTTTGAGATTTTTTGTTTAAATACAAACTTGGAAGAATGTTCAGCTTCTACTAGTTTTAATTCCTGCTAGTACCAGAGCTTCGGTTTCACATCACGTTTGCCAATCAGAGTGGGCTACTGATGAGGGCTTGAGTGGGAGATGGAGCAGAGATAGTAATCAAGAGATGTTCAGAAGTAGTAATACAAACATGTTAATGTTTTCTTCTAGACTGGGGTAAAAGCAAATTGGAGTAAAAGGACTGAAGGCAGTTAACCATTGAAACAGTTTAGCAAGGGTTTGGTGGTTTCTCCATCACTGGAAACCTAAGATTACAATTTTTAGAGGAAAAAAATCCAATTTAGTTCAAGTAGGAATTGATTCAGGGAAGGCCTGTACTCTGTGCTGTTTAGTTGGACTGGGGTGGGCAAAATGTTTTGATGGGAAGCCACTCCAAGAATTTGGAAAGAGGTCAAGGGCTGCACTCTTTCACAGTACTTATAGAGGCGGTTCTGGGTCTGGGATGTAGGTTGGATGCAGAAGGGAGTTTAGGGTAAGGGATTAGGGTGCAGAAGGGAGAGGGGTAAAGGAAATGGTTGTGACCTGGGGCATGGGACAACGGTGTAGGCAGGGGTGCAGGCATTTGGGTTGTGATCTTAGGTAGAAGGGGGCTGTGACCTGATACAGGGTTTGGGTTGTGACCTAGGGCAGGAGGGAGTTATGAGCCTGGGGTAGGGGATTAGGGTGTAGGTTCTGGGAGGAGGCATGGGGGCAGGAGGAAGAGCAAAGGGGTTGGGTTATTGGGGTGTGGGACAGAGGGTTGAGGGGAGGGAGGGTCTGGGGTTCCAGAGGCAGGCTCTTGCCAGTAGACTAACCTGGGTGACTCCCAGCCAGAAGCCCAGCATGTTTCTTGAGCACATGGCAGAGGCCATGTGAGTCTGTGAATAGCTGTGAGCCTAAAGGGAGGAGGAGGGGTGCCTCACCTGGCAGCTGATTTTCTGAGCAGCTTGTGGGGGCAGGGGCAAGCAGGAGTCCTGCCTGAAGCTCCCTGCTGCATCCATGGGCTGGATCCAGCAGCTTGACAGGCCGGATCCAGCCCATGGGCCGTATTTTGCCCAGACATGCAGTAGGAGTTATTTTAGATCCTTCTGGCTGCTTAATCCATGAATTCCCGATGTTTGACTGTCTTACATTTTTCTTATGAGGTAAGAAATAATTAATATAAAATAAAGCTGCTTTTTTTTTTTTTTTTTTTTTTTTTTTTTTCAAAAAGAGGAAAACTCAGTCAATGACCTAACTTTTCTTGTTTGTCTAAGGTTAAGTGGGAGATCTTCTCCCATCTCCAAGAACAAAGCAAGTCAGAGCTTCAGTCTGGATTAAGGCAATGAGTCGTGTCTCCCCACTGTTCTGATAACTAGAGTATAGGAGCTCTGAAATATGAGTACTACCTCTTTCTTGTGGGCACTGTGTGTTATCAAACCATCTTCTTTCAGATTAGCATGAAGAAGCAGAGAATTGTTTTAGCCTGCAACACAGCCTGTATTATGTCATTAAGCACTTGATTTCTCTCTCTGTGTCAGGTGTCTTTTTTATAGATGGACCAACTGTATGGCCACTGGTGAGAATCTATCGAGGTGGCTTTCTCCTGATAGAATTCCTCTTCCTCCTGGGCATCAATACGTATGGCTGGAGGCAGGCTGGAGTGAATCATGTCCTCATCTTTGAACTCAATCCCCGCAGCAATTTGTCCCATCAGCATCTCTTTGAGGTAAGCAGAACATGTCATAGAATCACAGAATACTAGGACTGGAAGGGACCTCAAGACGTCATTGAGTCCAGTCCCCTGCCCTCATGGCAGGACCAAATACTGTCTAGACCATCCCTGCTAGACATTTATGTAACCTACTCTTAAATATCTCCAGAGACGGGGATTCCACAACCTCCCTGGGCAATTTATTCCAGTGTTTGACTACCCTGTCAGTTAGGAACTTTTTCCTCATGCCCAACCTAAACCTCCCTTGCTGCAGTTTAAGCCCATTGCTTCTTGTTCTATCCTCAGAGGCCAAGATGAATAAGTTTTCTCCCTCCTCCTTATGACACCCTTTTAGATAAGGAGTGCCGCTGTGCATTTTAAGTGTCCTGTTTCTTTAGAATGGATTGTAACAGAACTATCAGGAAAAGATTCCAAAAAAGGCAACAAAAATAAGTAGGAGTATGGAAAAACTTCCATAGGGGAGATTTATAGGATTGGGACTTCTCAACTAGGAAAAGACACTTCTACAGGGAGGAGAACGTGAGAGAGATCTATAAAATCATGATTAATGTGGAGAAATTAAATAAGGAAGTGCTATTTACACCTTCTCGTAACACAAAAGCTAGAAGTCACCAAATGAAATGAATAGGCAGAAGGTTTAAAACAAGAGGAAGTATTTCTTTACCTAATGACAGTCAGCCTGTGGAACTCCAAGGCCAAGACTATAATAGGGTTCAAAAAAGAGCTAGATAAATTCCTGGAAGATAAGTTTGCCATAGTTTATTAGCTAGGATGGGCAGAGATGTTGTTTCTGGTCTCTGTTTGCCAAAAGATAGGAATGGACGACGGGATGGATCACTTGATTGCCTAATCTTTATGGATTCTGATGAGACTAGATGGACCTTCGCTGTGACCCAGGATGGCTGGTTTTATATTCTTAAGTGAAGAAACAGTGGTTAGGGTTACTGATGTGTTGCTGATTTGATGAGTGATGAAAGTAGCTCTGCCTTGGGTTCTATAATAAAGCAATTGTGAATTCCAAATAAGTCATTAGGTGTATAACTTTTTATCTTTTCCATCTTTTATTAGATTGCTGGATTCCTTGGGATGTTGTGGTGCCTGAGCCTGCTGGCTTGTATATTAGGCAAATTCACCCATGTCCCTATGCAGGTGAACCCACTCATCTTGTATGGATTCATGTTGCTTTTCCTCATCAATCCCACCAAAACTTTCTACTACAAGTCCCGGTTTTGGCTGCTCAAACTGTTGGTAAGTTTTGAACCTAGTACAAACTCAAGAGAAACTGGTGTCGGTAATTAACTCAGTAGTTGAAGAGTATGCAAATACAACATTAATTTTCAGACTTAGGTCTTTATGCCACACAATTGTATGCATGCTTTGATTCATTAGCACTCAAGCAAGACCATACATAAAGGATTAGATGAGTGTGTGTGTTTGTGCATAGAGTTACAGAAGTTACTTTCAGTCTTTGGACTATTTCTGTCGTATTCTTTGTACCCAGGGTATGTACACACAAATGTTCTCACACATAAAGCACACATGTCCGTTTGTATACACACATCAATCCACCTCATATGTTTTCTCATGCATCAGCCACTGAATCTCTTACTTAGCAAAACATTTTGTGTAAGATTACAAAGGGCTACAAAGCAAAGCTGAGAGAATGTCCAAACTGAAAACGAGCCGATACTCAATTAGAATATTCATGGGGGTAGCAGACAATAGCTGAAGTTACTTTCCTTTTATAATAACTACACACGACTACTTTTTCAACTCTTGGCTATTGTTTCCCTGGTAACAAAAATCTGAAAAAATGAACAGAAACATGTATGCTAAATGCACTATTAATGTTATAAATATAAACACCAAAGCAGTAGTTTTCAGATGTTTGACTGGGAATCTCTCACCAATTCTTCCCAAAATGCATAGCCCTGCCACCACTCCATGTGCCCGCACAACCTTTAACTTGCATTAATTTTAATCCAGTTGAGTCCTTCACTTTTTCAGGGCTCCTCTAGACTATGCTAGAGTGTCGAAAGAGGATAAATTTCACGGTAATTTAGAAAGTAGTTTAGACACGGCTTTTTCAGCGAACTCCTCCTCCCCCCCCCCCTTGTCAAAAAGCTGCGTAAACCTCATTTTTTGAGGAAGAGCAGCTTTTTGACAAAGGAGGGGGCGGAATTTGCATATCCTCTTTTGACACTCTAGCGTCGTCTAGATGAGCCCTCTGTCTTGCTGTTAGTGCTGGGAAGGTGTGGGTTCTGTTTGAGCTGCTTAGCGTGCATCTACACGGCAGCACTAGCTCGAAATAAGCTATGTAATTTGAGCTACGCAAATTGTGTACCTTATTTCAAGCTTATTTTGACATTAATCTGTTTCAAAATTTTGAAATAGACTGCTATTCCTCCAAGTCCCTTAATCGTCGTGGAACGAGGTTTTCCGGAACGTTAAAATAATGCACCTGCTATTTCAATTGCACTTCGTAATAATGGGTGTGCTGTCAAGACACGGAAAATGCTATTTCAGGATAGCGGAAGTATCCCAAAGTAGTGCTGCAGTGTAGATGTACCCTTAGAGAACTGGAAATTTTCTGGCTAAATAATTTTTTGCTCCATTTGCATGGTAAAAATACTGAGTGATTAGCAGGACAGAAGATTGAGGCCTCTTAGGTGGGTCCTGGAATATTGTCCTCTATTACTTTGCTAACACTTGCTAAATATTTTTTAATTGGTGCAATCTGGAACAATTCAAAGGTAAGAATAAAATTGGTCGTCTTCATGAACATGAACATGCATACATCTGTACATTAAGTGTACACACAGATTTTGTTTATGTACATCTTATTTAAGTGTTTAACTTTTTATTAGTTTTAACATGCTGAGTCTTTGCTCTTTTTGTGCTCCCTTTTTTCCTTTCCCCTTCCATCACTCAACAAATCACCATCTCTCCTACTCACAGATCCTTTTTCAGATGCGATCCTGCCCCTTTCTCCTCTCCCTAGCCTGGCCACCTGTATTACTGCCCTCTTGTCCTGAGAGAAGCCAGACTAGTCCTCAGCCTCCCCTTCTCACACCTCTGTCCCCATTGGAAACAAATGAGCAGGATGGTATTAGGGTCCATCCTGGTTCGGTATCTGCCTTCCCTTGAGGAGCAGGGGACATTCCCACCTCAGATGCTTTGCAACATGTGCTGCTTCCATTTCACACTCACACAGAGGTGGGGTTTTGCAGCGCATTATTCATTCTGAAGGGGAATACGACATTTTGGCTATAAAAGGAACTATAATCTGTTTCATTTCTTGTGGCGTGATTGTGTGGGCACAGTCTCAGAGTTATAGCATTGCTGTGGCACCACTAGCACGGTCACCGGGAAATATATTGGCATGATGGAAGTAGGAAGAAATCATTCAGTCTTCACAGTGATGGCAGCTTTGGAAATTCTGCATTTTGCTGCTGATTATTGATGAAAGGACCCCACACAGTTGTTCCCATAAGGTAGTAAATGAGACTTTTTTTTCCTCCTGTAGTCCCCATCACTGAAATAACAAGCTCTGATTCATGCAAAGCAGGTTACCCGCATAGCTTATAAGGCAACAGATTGCACATTGGGCTTGACATTAAGCATTGCAACTGCCAAGTGTATGTTAGAGCAAAGATTAGTTGATGAAATACATTGGGGAGTGATGGTATCAGGCAGGGGTAACACAATAATTAAATGAGGTGAGCTGGTGAAACCATTAAAATATACAAAAGCAACTTGTGCCATCATTACCACAATAACTGGAGTACACGGGTGTAGTGTAGTTAATAGTTTTCTTTGTGTGAAACCTCTGGAGTCGACACATCTACTGGAATAAAAAAAGCTTGCCCTTGGAGTAATTGGAATATGCAAGCCTTGTTCTTGGAAACTTTGGAGAGAAGCCTCTTGTACAAAATGTTTCTTTTATACGTACCTCATTGCACTTTCCCTGTTCTCTGTCCATGTTGATGCTAAAGATAGACACTTAGTCCCCATTCCTCAATCTTGGATACTAATTCAAAACTGTATTTCATTAGCTTCATCCAGTATATTCTGTGTTTGGATTCCTTTCTGGGCTTGTACATGCAGGGTGTGTGTGTGGTGTGTGTTTTTTTTTTTTTTTTTTTTTTTTGCTGCACTGCTTTTGCTAGGTCCATTTAGAAACTGACTGTGCTATAATCCCCTGCCCCCATCCCAGTGTGAATAGTGACAGTGGCATGGCACCTATATCAGAATAGCTCATTTCTTTATTTCTGCCTACATTTATCAAAATTAGCTGTATATATCATATCTTTATTTGGGTACAACTGTGTTTGTTAGAGGTTGCTGTAGTTTAATAATCTATGTCTAACCTGATATAGCAAAAGAACAAAACCTTTGTGTACAGTAGCATTTTGACTGTGAACTCAGTAAGGCATAGTGAACAGACACCTGCAGGCTTGAGGTCTCTTAGGGAGAGATGGCTCAACCTTAATGGAGCAAAACAATATATTTAATTCTATGTAAGGCCAAAAAGCAGACAGACCACATAAAAGAATTGCTGCTAGGGGCAATCTGTGTCCACCCAGGAAACAAAGGCATTTAAGGCTCATTCTACGAAGGCCCAAGCAGCTGGCCTGAGAGATGTGGTGCTCAGTCCACCTGTTTACCAATCTCTGGGTATGTCTACACTGCCACCCTAGTTCGAACTAGGGTGGCTAATGTAGGCATTCGAAGTTGCAAATGAAGCCCGGGATTTAAATATTTAAATATCCCGGGCTTCATTTGCATATTGCCGGGCGCCGCCATTTTTAAATCCCCGGTAGTGCGGACTCCGTACCCGCGGCTACACGCGGCACGGAGTAGGTAGTTCGAATTAGGCTTTCTAATTCGAACTACCGGTACAACTACCGGTACACCTATTGCACACTCCACTCTTTTCTGGGATGAAAGTTATTGCTGTCAGAGCTGCACACTGGGGGTGTAAAAGGTTGTAAGCATTAGTCTTACCAGTTAACCCGCTTTAACTTTTAACCTTGGCTGGCCCCACACTGACTGGCCCTCCAACCGCAGCAGCCCCCAACACCACCAGCCAGAGAGGCGTCAGTTGTGCTGCCCAGCTGGAGCAGCACCATCCATCAGAGCAAGCCCAGCCATGCCAGCTAGTCTTGGCCGTAGGGGCCCCAGACACCCCAGTGGATTGACGCCAGTCCAGCCATGCTGATGGTGGGATCAACCCTAGCCACTTAATCACTTAACCATTTAAATGATGTATTTTTAATTCTTTAAATGGGTAACTACATGGTATTTACATCCATATTGCACACCCAGGTGTGCACGGTTCAGTGGAGTCGTGAATAGGAGACACATTGAGGGGATAGGATACAAACAGAACAGAAGCAGTTGGGAACTGCAGACAGTTCGGATTAGGAGGCTTGCCAGAGGATGGATTATACTTAAAGTGATGGTTCAATTCCCAATGTAAGGGATTAACTAGTGCCTCCTAGAGACCTAAAATGGGTGCCTGCTCATTCTGTCTGCTGTAAATTTTCACTGGAGTATTCAAGTCCCTTGCTGTATCTATCTTAGGGTTTCATACTGAGATCCATCCCCTGGCTATCTGAGCACATTCTATGTAAAAGCAATAGCAAAGCTCTGAGTGGACTTGATAGTCCCTCTTCTCCTGCCTTGAGGTAAAAACACTACTTGCAATAAGGGCTGTAGTTTTGATTGCTTAAATGTTTGTTTTGTTGCGTTGTTTCAGCAATTTTTTGGTTGGGATTAGTTGCGTAGAAGGTGGTATCAGTGGTTAGTGTCACTTTTTCTGGTGGAAAGGCCTTTTGGAAGTGGGAGGTTTAAGAGTGTTCCTTATCTATGGTTAGACCTTGGAGTTCTCTGATGTCCTCTGGAGGCTTGTTACACAGCTGAATCCTCACCTGAGAACACTTTATCCCTAACTCTCACGTGCTTCAGCTTGGGCTTTGTAATATACCTTGTCCTAAAAGAGCACAGTTGTCACTGTGGTTTACCTACTAAAATACAGCCTTGAACGTAGCTTTGAAGATGAGGACCAAAGCCCTTAAACAGGAATCAGACCCTGAGAGCCAGTGGAGAGACGAGCACAGCTCTGATGTGCTATATTCTTATAACTCTTTTCTTCCAGTCTGTCTTGTAATTCATAGTAGAAATCATCTACTGCTCTATCTATGAGTTTTATCCAATGTTTCCTTAACAGAAACGTTCATAAATATCTGAACTGCAGGACATAACTGGTGTTACCTTTAACGAGCTAGGATCAGTAGTAATCAAAGATAATGGAGCGTGAATGTGGTCTACTTTTGAAAGGAGTGTAACTGCTGTAAAGCCTTGGAGGAAAGTGGGTTAGGATGGAGAGGGAGTCTGATGAATATTTAACCATTAAACTTTCCTTTGCCTTTTTAACTTAACCCTTTAAACTCTTGAGGGATTGAGAGCCTTACATTAGGGTTGCACACTGCAGAAACATGCTTGTTGGTGTGGAAATCTGAATCAAGGTCAGATTAGAGGCCAAGATGCTGGTCCAGAACCTAGTGAGTGTCTGGTGTGAAATGGGGAAGAGGCACATGAAGATGTGGAAGTGCTTGTGGTAGAAATACTGAAGAGGATGGGTGAGAAGTTATTGTCAGTGTCATAGATTGGCTTAAAACACTCTGAAGTGGGGATTGTGGGTTTCTTTGCTGAATCTTGGATCTCACTTCGAAGAGATTGAAAAACTCGGATCACCCCCCCCCCCCCCCATCCCCTCCAAAAAAGGTTGTGAACACAAAGGAGGAAATGAATGTATGAAAGAGGAAATGTACTCAGTTCTTGTGGGTGAAGGGGGTTTTCTATTGCCAGGAGAAGTGATGAACCAGCAGATCTCTGAAGAGCACTGTGATATTTTGTATTAATTCAACAGTCACATCTCTTGCTGCTATGCTGCCAGTCTGTTCTGTTAATATATTTCATATTAACTGCATGCTGTTTTAATTTTCAGTTCCGAGTGTTCACGGCCCCCTTCCATAAAGTAGGCTTCGCAGATTTCTGGCTGGCCGATCAGCTCAACAGCTTGGCTATGATACTTATGGACCTGGAATACATGATCTGTTTCTATAGCTTTGAACTCCAGTGGGACAACAGTGCTGGGCTGTTGACAGGTACAGGTACAGTAATGATCAAGATGAGATGGTCACAAATTTGTATGGACAGTTTGCTCAATCACCTAGGAATGTTGATATTAACTAAAAATTCCAGTAAGCATCTTTCTTTCCTTTTGCAAAAATTCTCCCAATAACATAGGAAACTCATCTTATCGTAGGGGGTTTTATTCTCCCATCCCATACTGCCCTGTTCACCCATCAGTTCGTCTGGTATAACCTGCTTCTGTGACTGGTATGACCCATGGACTTAAGAACTTGTTTGCCAAGATTTTGAGGTGTTCTTTGGCAAAGGAAGACACACAGCAGTTTTCCAAGCTTGTCTGGCAGTTTTTCAGACTTCTTTCCAACAATGCAATCACACTTAGCCTTTTATTGCTGCTTTGTGTTAAAGTGATACATAGAAGTGGTACAAACCTACCAACAATACAGAGTTTATGGGGAAATAGGGGGAAAAATAGTCATGAGACTAAGTGCTCTTCTCCTGGAGGTCTTCCATATTCTTGTTTTACCTTTTCCTTCCCGTTTTATCTGTGCTTTCCAGGCTATTTCTTCCAGGTCCTATGTTTTACTATTGTGCTCTCTGCTGGAGGAAATGGCAAGGAACTTGCTTAAGCTCATTGGTGCCATTCATTATTCAATTACAATTGACATTGAGAAACAGAGGCAATGCATGCTGCCTCCAGCATCAATTCCAGTTTGCAAAGCAAAAGATGGTATCTAAATTTTAACCCTGGTCTTCTCCATGGCAAAACATTATCTTATCCCTCTGGACCAGTCAGTCCACAGTTGCCTTTCCATTTCAACGAGCAGCCACTGACAGTCATCTTGTCAATGGGCCGTTAGCATATATTGAGAGAACACAAAGCCTGCTTTTGTGTGCATCTGCATTACTTTCTATTCCTCCAGGCTTGCCTATCTCAGAACCCTCCATTCAATTGTATTAAGACCATGTACTAACGGGTCTTTTCCCTGAAGGCATTAATTGGAATTAAACTGTTTAAAGCCAGGAGGTGTGTATTCTATAGGTGTTCTGCATCAAACCAGAAAGAATAAGAACACCATTCCACTGGAATAAATATGGATTGATTCACTGAGGGAGTGAACAAATTCTGTATTCGATGGCCTGATATTTTTCAGGTGTGCTGAACACGTTTTGGAAATTAAGCCACGAATGATTTGATATGGAAATGTGTAGGAATGTGACAGGCTTTGGATTTTACACTTAACTGTTGACTTTTCCTGTCTTTTCCCCCTTATTGGCAAAAATCATTGCACCCCTAAAAATGGAATTTTCTTATGATAATTAGTGATGTGACAGTATTAGGATACAAACTCAAATCAGTTGATGGTTATAGTTGAAGGGGCACATTCAACTGGTCATTTTAAAAGAAGAGTCGAGTCATTTCAGGTACTCTACAGCCCCATGAGTCTCCCTGCAAAGTTTGGTGTATGCTCCTGCCTGGAGAGATCCATATAGCTAGGAGAAATGCTGAAATTGACTATGCTCAAATGCACAAATTAACTAAAGTAAAACAAAAGATTTCACTGATAGTAATCTCAGTTGCTACTTGTAGCAGTACTAGGTTGTAAATTTTTTGATGGTAGTGTATAAGCTGTGTCTCTTTAAAGCCTAGCACTGAGGGTTAAGAAAATCTTCCCTTGACTGAAACGCAGTGCTGGGATTGAAAATATTGAGATTCTAAACATATGTGCAAATACAACACTGCTTAGCCTATTACATTTCCTGCTTCCAATACCTTAGGTTCACTCATTTAGGTAGAGGTAGTGAGACATTTAGAAGGGAATGAGAGAAGAATCGAGTAATTTGTTTCCATGTCTACTGACGCATCTTTTTTTCTTCTAGATGATCAGATTTGCAACAGCTACTCCTACGGAGTGCGAGCAGTTGTCCAGTGCATCCCTGCTTGGTTGCGTTTTATCCAGTGCCTGCGCCGTTACCGTGACACCAAACGGGCCTTTCCTCATCTGGTTAATGCTGGCAAATACTCCACCACCTTCTTTATGGTGACATTTGCAGCCCTCTACAGCACTCACAAAGGTACTAGTTATTACTAGTTACAAAGGATTTAGTTATCCTTTAGTTATTTCACAAAGCATTGTAGAAACCCCTGCTATCTCATCAGCTTTTGCTCCTCGGTCGACTTTTCTCCTTGTGGGCTTTCAGGTGCTAATGTTTATAGAGAACAGAACAGAATTATGGACAGTACAAGTTATGTTCTTACCTTAATATAAAAAGGATGACCACTATAAAAGGTAAGAAAATAGAGTAGAATTGAGGTGCTATGGGTTGAGTTATGGTAAGTAACATTGTTTTAAAAAAATAGATAACTTTGTTATCAATTCATCCTCCTTTTGGCGTTGATTGAATCTTTCAATGGAGCTGCTGATTCTTCAGTGACAAGGGGACCAGTGTAGCACTAATTAGTGCACAGTGTTGCAGGCTCAGAAAAACTTCTATCCCTACATTTTTCTCCATTTCCCTTCATAATAAAGTATAGGTGTCTGTTTAAACAAAGTATGGCTTGTCCCCCAGTATGGGAGCTGAGAATTCTGTTTTCTATTTTTTTCAAATGAACATGAAATGCTTTCTTGTGGATAGAGGAATGCAGTTTATTAATCAACAGATGTGTTTCAGAAATTTAATTTTGAAATTGAACCCAGGCAGTCTGGATGCTCTTTCGAAAAAGCACAGTTTGCAGTACTTAGCGCCTTTTTTCGAAAGAGCACTTTCAAAAAAGGCGTTATTCCTCGTAAAATGAGGTTTTTCGCGGTCGAAAAAACTGCCGCGTTCTTTTGATTTACTTTCGAAAGAACTCAGCAAGAGTCTAGATGCAGGGGAAGTTTTTTAGAAAAAATGCCACTTTTTTGGGAAAAAAAACCCTGTAGTCTACACACACCCTAGCTGTGTAAAGGAATGGACTGAGATGCTACATTATGTGATAGGTGCTGGTCCTTAGGGTTGCCACGTGTCTGGTTTTGAACTGGACAGTCCAGTATTTGAGCTTTCTGTTCGGGAAACAAATTGAGAAAATATAAATGTCTGGAATTTTCAGAATAAGATGTAAGTAGATTGTGATGTAATGTAATGTCAGGTGTGTCCGGTATTTTTGTTGAAACCATCTGGCAAGCCTAGTGGTCCTTTGGCATTCAAGGGCTACCATGGGAGAGCACACTGAACTGAGCTGGTCCATCATTTAGGAAAGTCGGGGAATGTATCCTGTACTAGAAAAAGGTTCCCTCTGGATTTTATATGTATTTTTGTCCCTTTTCCTTCTCAAGCTGGGTGGGGAGTTACTTCCAACCCATTTAACTGCCAGTTGAGCTCTCTGATCCCTCAAGTTCCCTATCTCCGTGGAAACCGCAATTATTACTTGATTCTGCTCTTGTTGTGAAGGAAAAAGCTTTTAGCTCCAGCACTTCAGGCAGCCGTCCTGTCTTTCATTGTTCTTTCTCCCCCACCTCCCATGTCAGTCAAAAGCTTTATTCTTCCCACTGAAATAAATGCCTCCTGTATCTACAGAAATTAGCAACAGTATATATTTGTGAGCCAGTTTCTCATCAATGTGCATGGGCAAGAGGATTGATAGAGAAATAAAAAAAGTACACAAAGCTTCCTTCTAGCTGTCCTAGGAAGAAGCTTCCTTCAAGTGGACATCAGGTTTATTAGGAAACTCTGTTGGTGCCAAGAGTGCTAACTGAAAATGGGTTGCTGTCTGGGAATTAATACAAATAAAACACAAGCCTTGAGCAGAGTGGCTGGCATATAACAATGTTGTAGTGCACGCTCTCTGAAGACAGAAAATCAGACAGTATTCATGAGCTCATTTTGTATCCAAAGGTACATGTGTGCTTCTCTTACTGGTGTTGAGTAGCTGACTGTGTCACGACTGATAAACCCCTGTGTCTATCTCCCACTGTCACCACCACAGACAATTCCCCTAATACTTAGAATATCCCCCTAATGGTTTTTCCTACATTCTTTCCCTGCCTGGGCTGCAGTCAGGTTAAAATCCCTTGTTCCTAAACTGAGCAATAAAACAACAAATCCAGGGTGCAAGGCTTGCAATAAAGGTTTCTGATATGAACCTGCCATACTTCGCTCAGGAGGGCTGAACCAGGGCATTCCAAAACAGTCATTCTTGTGAAGAGGGAGGAAATTGGTGGGAGGGCAAGCTCAAAAATACATGCTTGTAAAATGTGCCTCTTTTAAGATGTTTGATCTCTTCTTAGTCCCTGGGAATTTTTCACCTTTGCCAGTATGACTGACTGCAGTTTTCAAAAGTGCTGTACATAACTGTTACATCTCTCCCCAAATCTGACAATTGAGTTTATAATGAAGCATTTACAGATCAGAAATGGGACCTGTTCAGTTTGCTGAAAGAGACTCCTGACTTTCTGGGATGGTCACACATTGATCCATCCTGTTTATCAAGGGGAGCCCATAAAACACAGCCCTTGGTATCATTCAGAATCACTTTAAAGCTTGGTAAATCTGTAAAAACATAAACAAAAAATCTACAAAAATTGATCAAGTGAAATTAATAAAAGAAAGATAATTTCAGATCACAGACCATTTCATTCATTCTGTGCCACTATGGTTAAATTCCCATCACAGCACTGATGCATTTTCTTACATTCTTTGTCAATACTCCAGGCTTATTTGTGTGTTCAGGTCCCAGCAGCCTTGAAATCAGGTGGTTTTCTGAACAGTCTGACACGAGATCACCACTGAAATTAATGATCAAACTAATTCTGTGCCCAGATAAGTACTATGCAGTGGTGCTGTGGGTGTGCTGGTCCCAGCGTATTAGAGACAAAGTGGATGAGTTAATGTATTTGATTAGACTCACTTCTGTTGACAGGCGAGGCAAGCTTTTGTGCTTACACAGCACTCTTCTTCATGTGAAAGCTCAAAAGCTTATGTCTAACCAACAGAAGTTAAGCCAACAAAAGATATTACCTCACCCACCCACCTTGTCTCCTTGGGTAAATATGGCATTTGGAGACACTGCCCAGCTCTATCAGTGAACTAGCCGAAAGGAGACTGTTAGCCTGCTGTTTGCTGTTAGGAATAAATGTGCTGCTAGGTGTGAGTTTGAGAGCCCAGGTAAAGGTCTTGCTGCTCACACTTGCGATCCTTGATCACGCTTGGGAGCAGCCCTATAACAGTTACCATGGTTACAAGAATTGCTTATTTATTCAAAAGATTCTAGCTGTGCTACTGTCTGACAATATTGACTTGCAAGGTTGTCAATTGAGAGTCACCAGGCCAGAAGAACGGTCGCTATAATCCCTGCTGTGAAGGCAAGAACAGGTACATGACCAGTTGTCCTTAATTTTTTGTGTAGAGTCCTGTTGGGCTTGCTTTCCTCTCTTGATTTTGCGATTTAAGGAATTGTAGCTGCTCTCCACGTTTTGGAGTGTACATACTTCACCATCTGTGGACCAGTGAAAGACCAAATTGTGCTGAGCTTTTGGTGGGTGATGGGAGAAGGTGTTGAATGCTCACAAACGATTCTCCAGTTGTATGCTTACAGCTTAACTGTGAGTATCTGAGTGCAAGGGCATTGGATCTGTGAGCAGGAAAGAGAAAACTGGTATGCTTTAGCTCTTGTCCAACTGAGGAAAAGTTTATCTCCTTGGAATCTGTGAATGTCAGCTGTCCCCATGCACATTTTTTCCATAAATTCTTCCTATTGTTAACCATTTAGTGTATAGCTTATATATTCAAAGATCCTCACATGCAAATGCCACTGGTTTCATTTTCGCTGTTACACTAGAAATCGTTGTCATAGAAAGTGGGTCTGAGGGAGGGCTTTATCTTTTTTGACAGACTGAAAGGGATAGTGTGTTAAATGAATTTTCTTGTATCTCTGCTTCATTTAAGCCCAATATTTAATGAAGTCATTGTGGTCTGTGATTGCATCCAGCTACTTATTAACTGCTGCTGAGCTTGTCCAAAGTTAGTCTTATGTGGTTTGGAAATTAGAGTCATCGCCCCTCTTTCTGTGGCCCTCCCGTGTCTTTTTCAAATGATCCAAATAGGAATAGTGGCAAGCCAACCATTAGTAGCTTGTACGTGTGGAGGAGAATTCCAGGGCTATTTTAAGTCATTGTAACTGGCACCCATCTCTCATTAAAACAGTCCAAACAACGGACCTTAATTAAAAATAACATGGACATAAATTACACAGAGATGCCTCTGAAAATAGTTGCTGCTTCTTAGTGATGACTTTGCCACTTTCTTAAGAAGTACATACTTTCCCCCTAGGCAAAGGGAGGTTGGAGGCCCATTCTAGATTCAAGGGCATTTAAACAAAAACGTGAAGATGCAAAAGTTCAAGATGCTCATTATTCCAGCTGTAGAGCAAGGAGATTGGTTTTCTGCCCTTGACCACATCTTGGATATAACCATCACACAGGAGATTACTCTGGTTTACCTTTGGGCAAGACCATTATCCCGTATAGAGTGCTCCCACTTGGCTTCTCGTCTGCACTCAGGATGTTTTCCCAGTTCTGTCCATCGTAGAAACACACCTGTGAACAATGGACATTGTCATTTGCCTGTACCTAGCTGACTGCTTCCTCAGGGCTCACTTGTTCAAGAATGTCTTACAAGCCATCACATGTTTAGCTGGGCCTACTGCTAGACTTACAGGAATGCCCCCCAGTATGGTGATTGGAGTTGATCTGTGCTGACTTCTGCCAAGGTTGCTCCTTCCATTTCACAGACTTACCACCCTCACAGGTCTTGGAGACAATCCAGGGCAGCTTCCAAGCATTGGCCAGGAACTGCCTACATCTGTTAAGTCAGATGCACCTTTGTCACCCCAAATACCTAGATAATCATGTGTGGCTCAATTCTGAATAGTCCCCAAATAGGGGCAGATTAACAAACTGCTGTCACTGACCTTCACATTAAAGCATTTCCTGGCTGGTGGAAAGACTCATCCAGTGACTCGGCAGGAATGCCATTCATCCAACCACCATCAACGGTTACTCTAACGACTGCGGGTAGCAAGTGCTCTCTGTGCGTCATGTGTCTTGGGGGAAGGTCCTCCACTTGCTGCCTGTGCCACAAGCTTGGCCCAGGCAGCCTTCCCCCAAAAGTAACATGATGCACAGAGAGCACTTGGCCACCCGCAATCAGCAGCTTTGAGCAGGGTGTGGAGATGTGGTAGGCAGGGAGTCTGCCTGCGGATCCTGCTGGGCTGCTGGCTGAGAGCCACCTAAGGTAAGTGCCTCCTGGCCGGAGCCTGCACCTGGCACCTCAATTCCCTGTCCCAGGTCACAAACCAAACCCTCTGCACCCCTTCTTTGTACCCCTGTGTCAGGTCACAGTCCCCTCCCAGACCCTGCACCCTCTCCCTGTCAGAATCCTCTCCTGCACTCATACTTCCTCCCAGACTCTCCCCCCCCATTCCTGTACCTCAGTCTTCTGCCCTAGGTCACAACCCTGCCCCCCCACAGCAGGTCCCTACCCCCTTGCAGACTCTAGGTCACAACCCCTTGCCCTAGGTCCAAAATGTAACCCTGTACCTCTCTTGCACCAGATAAAACTGCTTCCCAGACCTTCCACTCTTGTCTCTATCTCTCCTCCAGGTCAGAATTCTCTTCTGCACCGATTTCTCCTCCAGGATCCTGCACCTCCTCCTACACACCAATCGCCTGCCATAAGTCACAGTCCCATCCTTCACTCAAACTCCCTCCCAGACCCCACACTCCCCTCTGCACCCCCACACTCTTTCTTGCACCCCAGTCGCCTACCTCAAGCTCCCTTTTGTACCTAGTCTCCATCCCAAACTCCACACGTCCTCCCTTAATGTCAGGGAAGCATGTGGCCCTTGACCACTTAACACATTTTTTGAACGCTTTCCTCATAAAAAATTATGGCCCACCTCAGGCTAGTGCCAGATGCTTCAGAGGAGATTTACCAAATAGGGCCATTTTGAGTGCTCCATCCCTGGTTATGCTGTTCCTGGTTAGCAGTTGGAGGCTTATGGACACCCCAGGCATCTTGTCCAAGATCAGACAAAATATTCTGTCCCTGCTGATCTTAACTTCATGATAACTTCATAACTTAATTCTCTTTTTTTAACCCTGTTATACCTTTGTCATTCACAACATCCCATGGCAACAAGTTCCATAGGTTGATTGTGTGTTGTGTGAAGTACTTTCTTTTGTTTCCTTTCCTTTATTGACTGTTAATTTGGCTGACCCCTAGTCCTTGTGTTAATAACACATCCCTTTTCACTTTCACCACACCATTCGTGCTTTCGTAGACTTCTTTTAGATCACACCGTAGTCTTCCCTCTTTGAAGTTGAACAGTTTCAGTCTTTTAATCTCTCCTCACATGGAAGCTGTGCCAAACCTCTAATGATTTTAGTTGCCCTTCCCTGTAGCTTTTCCAGTGTTAACAAGATGTCTTTTTTTTTTTAAATAGAGTTATCAGAAATGCATGCAGAATTTGAGGCGTGGGAGTACCATGGATTTATATAGTGGCTTCATGATATTTTCTGTATTGTTTAAACAGAGAACAGAAAGCAAGGTGTTACCCCCACACGGTAACTGATACCCCAAACTTAGGATTATTTCATGTATCTGTTTGGGAGCTGGGAGAATTGTTAGGATGCTGTTACTAAGAAAAGGATAAAAGTTACAGAAAATGTGATCTGAAGAGAATTCTTCCTGTCCACTTTTAATAAAAAACTAACATCAGCAGCTCTTGTGAAATCTTGCTCCTTGACTTGCTGTCGCTTGCCTGGCATCTTTCCCTTCTGTGTAGACCTGTTAGTGCTCAGATAAATCAGATTAATTTATGTTCTCGCTAGTTCCTGATGTACATATTAGTGACCTGTTGGAGTAATATACTTTGTGATAAGATTTACTAACTTATTTTTGGTACTTGTTTCTTTCACCTTGTTCACTGTAATATAGCATATTTGCAACTCCTCACGAGGGATAAGGGAGAGAGATAATTTCAAGCCCAAATCTGTAATGTCTTTCACCCTAATCGCTGTGAGCAAGGCTAAATTATGTCTGAAACCCAGTTCTCCCATGCCTGGGAGGGCTTAAGTAACGAATTGTTCATTAGCTAGTCTTTCTGATCCTCTCACTCAGAGCACTGTCAGTGTCATTAGTGGAGAACAGGAGGCATTGCTGTAGGGAAATACTGTTGTTATGGTTTTTGACCTAGCACCAGCTTTGAAAATCCTGTCATTGCTAGGACTGTACACTAGCTAGCATGGCTTCTGAACACTAAATTGCTAGGTCTCTGCTTGTTTGGTTACCGTTTCTGGTGACATCCTGTTAGTCAGAAGGGTAGGACTTGAGAGGACGATGACTAATAATGCAGCAAGGATTTTGTTTAGGCGACTGCAGCATCTTCTTAGCTGTTCATATCTGTTAAGAGAGCCTGCAGGTTTCACTTGTCCACAGCATATACTACATAAATGGAAAAGGTGAGATGACTGAGGCTGCAGCATATACTCGATGGAGAAAACCTCTACCAGAGGCATTCATAAGCAGTGCTTCAGGAACTGCCACAGCATCCTGAATGACAGCACAGCTTACAGATTCAAAAGGAAGTTTTCCCAAATGTCATAGGTCTGTCTGTAATCAGACTGGATACTTGACAGACAGCACCCAGATGATGGAGAAGATCATCTGTGTCCTCCTACCAGTAGTGTTTCTTGCTGGTCCTAAAGTGCACCGCCTTCAGGTAGATGAATTTTAATGGATGTAATTTCAAGAGCAGATGAATAATGCTGTTTATATTGCTTAATGTAATTAATGGTGACTGGCTAAGTGAGAGTATTAATGAAAAAGATGTGAGCAGAAGGGATGATATTCTGATCCTTCATTTCATGGGCAATTAGGGATGAAAAGGTCTGGTTTTTATGGGACTCTTTAAGAAGAGCAATTTACTAAATCACAAGTAAGCAGTTTTTCCTTCAAATGCACAACTGCAGTCTTATGTGGTGCTGCAAAACCTACTAAGAAAAAAATACAGCACTGTATTTAAGTAATTTTTATTTGCTTAATTGGATGTTGTGGTGGTATTTCTGTGGGACTCTTTACTTTGGGTTCTGAAAGCCCTTCTAAATCACGGTGGTATAATTGATTATTGCATCTGTCCACACTCCTTAAATTTGCATCCCCGTAGAGGTGCTACTTCACCAAAACGTTTACTTCTAATTAGTGTAACCTGATCATCCTTATTAACAAGATTTCCAGCAAGTGGATGGACTTGGTCTTCCCAAGGCATAAGTTAAGCACCAGTAGATCACACTTCATAGAAGTGCCAGAGAACAGTTACCAGAAGAGAGATCACATCAAATGTGACAGATCTTGTAGCATCTTATTCTCTCTTGTTGTAATTAACATAGTTGGATGAAATGCTCTTTTACAGACATAAATGGTAAAATAGTTGGCAAGTTTCAAAATAATCTGTGTACTGAAATAACCTACACAAGTGTTTGTTCTACCCCACCAAAGATAACCCACACTTGCTTTTCATCGTAGCATAACAGTGCTTTGCAAATATAAAGGTTGTCCCTGTTTTACAGAATTTGAAAGAAGTTAGGTGACACTCCCCATATCACACAGCAAGCCCATGGGTCTCCTGGCAATTGCAATGCATCTTGCTTCACTGTAATACAGCAGTTCTCAAACTTTTTGGGCTCCGGAGCCCTTTACATGTGTGTAAAAACTTATACAGAGCCCCAGCGATCCGCTATTGTCTGTGTTGTACTTATGCAGAGTCCCAGCAGTCCACTGATTGTATGTGTTGTACCTATCGATGTTTCCAGTTTGTCAACCTCGTGAAGCCCTTGGAGATGTCTCAGGGAGCACAGTTTGAGAAACACTGCTGTGATAGATTGTGCTTTGGCACTGTAGAAGATGATTTGTGGAATCATATAGAAAAGAAGTTTGCAGTGTATGAAGTGCTTGTATTTTACAGAGCGTACCAGCAGGACAAAAAGGAGTACTGTCTATAGGCTATATAGGAAAGTTTGGTTTGTGTGCAAAAGCAACAAAGGCCTTTTTTGTGTGGAAGCACAACTATTGATCAGTGTTGAGCAGACACTCCCCTAGCACTGAACTAGTATTTTCCTGCCATTTCTTCCCTAATATGCCTGCTTATCAAGAGATCCGTACAGCTGCCCTCAGGTAGTTAAGGAACGCCAATAACTGCATTTGTGGGTGGCATTCGGAGTCATTTTGACAGTGATTCTCATGTAGATGAATCCTTTCTGAATTTCACATTCACCCACTGGCATTATGGAATAGATGGCTTAATGGAGGCATGACACTCAATGACTAAGGAGGCAGTGCAGGTTGAATCTCTAGTCCAGCACCCTCAGGACCTAACCAGTACCGAACCAGAGAATTTGCTGGCCCAAGGGAGGTCAGTATTGTCTAGCGGCATTACAAGCACTAGCGCTGCTTACTGGGCTCTTAGAAGACATTTAGGAGTATATTACAGCTAAATAACAGCACAGAACACTGAGAGCCAGGATTGATGGCTGTAAACAAACTTTATGGGGCCGCAGAAAACTTGGTCACACCCGTAACTGAACATCCGGCTCCCTAAAATTGTGCCAGACCAAGCTTTTTATTTTGGACTGTAAAACTGGAGTTCTGGTTCTGGTCAAATTTACAGAGGAAATCCCAATAATCTACCTTTAGAACAGGTCATGTTTGGTGCCACTAGATTGAAGGCCTTGAATTCAAGCAGGTGGCAGAAATCTTGCATCAGTCAGTCTTACGCCATATACCAGTGCTTACCTTAGATTTAGAAGGTTTTCTGATAACCCCAATCTACTTGCTGTTTTATCTAGCTCTCCCCATCAGCAGAAACCACTGAGGGCTACAGCGCTCAGGTCATTAAGAATGCTTATCAAGAGCCATTGTATTCTGAGCCAGTCCTTCAATAATACATGGCATTGATTTTAGCTGCATTGAATAGAATAGAGCGTTTACATTCTGCAGGATAATTCAGGAGGGTAAACAGATAGCATTCACTGACGCTAAGTCAATATTTAAGTACATTCACTGTGGTATTAATTGTGCAGCCCTGCAGTGGAAAATGGCCCTTTTTTTGTCTGTTTAGGATGGGTTATCATTTGCAGATATTTTATTATTCTCTCAGAATACTAGTCAGCTATTCTGTGTCCCTTGAGGTGCTTTTAGACTTCAGGGTGTTTGTTTCTAATTTTTGTGTGTGCAAAAGGAGCCAGGGTAACGAAAATGCTACTGAGTGGCACTGAGAGATTGGGCAGCTCTTAGCCCTGCGGATGTGAAGCTCCGTAGAAATCAGCGTTTCAGTATTGCAGGCATTATGTCCCTAAAACTTCACATGCTGAAATGCTAAATAATTTCCTGTGCCTCTTACCTTTTCAAGCATGTGTTGGTACCCTCCAGAACTTCTAATCCAAAGGGTCTTCAGCAGCGATCCCTCTAATCTTTTCCATCCCTGTGCAGATGTTTTCCATCCATGTGCAGAATAATTTTATGTGCATTGAAAGATGTGTGAATGTACACCACCAGTAGAAAAAAAAACTAGCTGTAGGGGCACTGCTGATCAGCTGGGCAGCATCTGAATCTCTCCTAAATGACCACACAAGTGCACAGCTTACAGGGATCACTGGTCCCAGCTGTGTTTGCTGCTTCAGATCTCACTTTCCATCTCTGAGCTCTTGAGGGCGGTTTCAGTATTTCTGTAGGTGATATGCAGCAGAAGTTTTAATTTCTGGCAGAAATCCTCTACAGGACCTCTGAATTGCTAGAAGCACATTGTTGCCTTTTTACATATAAGAACTAGGAGCCCTTTGTTCCGCTCCATCTGTCCTGCAGCGTTCCTGAGGTCTGGAGCAAAGGCTTGGCTGCTGCTGCTCTCTAATGGACCTTAGGGGCAAATCATGAATGGGGCTGCCTTTTTATGTCCCAGATTGCACCAAAAGATGCTCTCTCCTGATCTGTTTTACAGTTGTCGCACTAATTTTCTCTGCCCCCAGTTTTTAGTTTTTTTTGTACATTGTGTGTCCCATGTTTGAGTTATGGCAGATGGAGAGTGCTGTGTACCTTTTGTATCCCTGGCTTGGGCTGACTGAAAACTGCATGAGTCCAGAAAAGGTCTGTGGTCCAAGGAAGTCCAACTTTTCCATGTTGTTGGGAGAAGTGAGGAGATGAGTGAAAGCAAGTTCCAGGATACTGTCTCTTCCTGA
This sequence comes from Pelodiscus sinensis, assembly GCF_049634645.1. Taxonomy (NCBI): domain Eukaryota; kingdom Metazoa; phylum Chordata; order Testudines; family Trionychidae; genus Pelodiscus; species Pelodiscus sinensis. The sequence continues at coordinate 58,848,382 of NC_134719.1, read as the reverse complement.
ATCTGTTTTCCTATTTTCCAGTGCTTCGTTCCGTGAAGTAGTACTGCTGGGTGAACCTGTTTTTGTTTAAATAGATCCTGACATGATTATAAACATACCCAGCGTGTATTGTTTCTGCAGAAGTGGCAGGCATGTGGTAGATGAAAGCTCTGGGCAGAATATCAATGCCTTGATTTTTTCTGGCCTCCCATGCAGCATTGAAGAGGGCCACTAGGACTAGCCAGTGGAGATTGAGATATAATTGCTTGCCTAGAGCGGTAATATCTCTGTTACTCCACCTGAATACCAATGAAGGCACATGAGAAGGAAGGAGGGTGTCCAATGGAATCATGGAGATGAGAGAAAAATCAAGGTGGAAAGGAGGACAAGTGATTAAGCGAACAGACCAAAAGGCAGAGGCTGAGGATAATAGACTGTTTTTGTTTGAAGTCTGTAACTGGGGAATGGCTTGTATTTGTAATTAAATTTTCAGGAGCAAAACACATTACACAATCAATGGTTTAGAAAGAAAACGGGAGGGGAAATTATGCAGCTTGACCCAAAGTGCCAGTGAGAGGAAGAGCACTTCTTGGCGTAGGGAAAGAAAGAGAACTGAAGCCAGGATGAGTAACTGGAAATTAGCACATCCCTTTTAGCTTGATTGCTAATGCACCGGGAGTTTTTAATTGAATTCTCTCTCCTAGCCTCCCTTTCTCACAACAGTTGACCTCAATAACTCTTCTTCAGGCAATTTAGCTCTAAGCAACATGGAAACCTGACATCGCCTTGCTGTGCAACTGTCTACTTAGGTGCACTTTCATCCGCTACAGCTTCCCTGACTCATTACCATCCGTTGTGTATGTTGTTTCTGAGAAACAGAAATCTAAGGCCAGATGGTCTCCTTCTGAGAGTGCCTGTGGGTTCCAAAGACAGTTGGGGAGTAGAGGATAGCTTGGCGCATTGCCTCCCCTCCTCTTCTGCAAGTGCAGAATTACGTGAAAAGAGGGCTTGTCTGAATGTTTCCTTCGTGGCATCTGCATGTAGCCCCTCCTGTTTACTAGTCCAGTATTATAACTTTTTACACCACTTTGGGAGATGAGGCCTGCGCTGTGTGTGCACCTCCAATCAGACCCACTCAGACAAACCACCAGGAACAGGCTTTATTCTGTAAAGAACACAAAACAGGATGACAGTTTAGCAGCCTCCTCTCTGTTGCAGCCTACGTGCTCCATGCTCAGTCAGTGCGGAGACCCTTCTGGGTGGCAGGAACCAGGAAGTTCTCCCAACATGCCACTGTTTGTAGTCCACAATTGTAGTTCCCCAGGCTGCTTTTCAAGCACACTAGGCCTTGGGCTACATGTAGAATAAATATAAAATTAGCTTTAGTTTAGTTAAAGAAAAATGTAAGGAAAAAGGCCCTAATTAGCAAATAAAAGAGGCTTTGAAAGGAATGAATTATAAGGCCAGAAGGAATGAATTGGGGAGGACATCTGGTTCAAAGAATAACTAGTGAAATAGGGGGACGTAAGAAGGCTTCTGACTGATAGGGGTAACTGCAAATGTTTTTAAGACAAGACAGTGTTGTCTTACAAAAGCATGGACCTTCCCATCCCACATAGCAATATTATCTCAAACTAGAGTCTGTGTGAAGCCAGGTGCAACAGAAAAACTGCTGGTTAACAACGAGGAGGGGAAGAGAGGGAGGAAAGGCCTTGAGGAGAAAGGCGGTTGTAGATCTTACCCAGATTAAGGCTGGAAATAAGGGTGAACTGTCTCAAATTGTTCTGAGCTGGAATCACTCGTTTGAGAAAGAGTATAAAAAAGTAAGCGGGGAAAGAGTGCATTGCTGGTGCCTGCCTGCCTGACCTAGTTGGGGCAGGCCCATCTAGGTCTAAGCATCCCTGTGCTTATCCCATTTGTAAGTATTTTGATCCAGTACTTATCAGTGTTTTGTTATGGGTGTAGTAAATAGCCTATCAGTTGTGTCTTAGTCAAGGCCTTTTGATTTAATAATGGAACTTATGGTTAAATAGTGTCATGGTAAAAGCCTGCGTAAATAATAAACCCAACAGTATTACTGCTTTCTACGCCCCAAAATTGTGAGGAAGCCTTGAGTAGGGCTGACACGTCGTATCCAGCTTTGTGTTATTAGCTTCAGCTAAACATGGAAATGTGAAAGCTGAGAAACTGAATGCACAGTCTCAGCATGGTTGGCCCTAATCCTTACAAAATCTTGGTAGATCAACTGCTTTAAGTCACTCTGTCCCGTTCTGGAATGATGCAGTAGAAATTCCAAGGGGGAATTTGTAGCCAATCTGAGGTGGACTGGTCCCATGTGAAGATTGATCCGGGCTCTAGTTGATAACATTTAAAATCTGCACTATAAACTTATCAGTCTCAGACAAGTATCCGTATTAATCTGTCACTTAAAAAACAAGTGTTCCTGTAGCACAGAGGTGGCCAACCTGTTACAGGCAAAGAGCCAAAATAGTTGTAAATATACCGCAAAGAGCTGGGGGACAGTTGTTGAGCAAAAAACAAAAAAAAACCTGCCCCCTTTAAGAAACTTGTTTAGAGGCTTTTTGGCCACATCAGGCTCCTGCTGACTGATGCCATCTTGGAGACACCATTTTTAATGGCTGCACCAGATGGCTCCCCAGCCCCAGTGAGCACAGGGAGGCGGGAGCCGTTTTCAGGGGCACAGGGGCTGCTTTATGAGCTGTGGCGGCGGCTTCATGAGCTGTATCCCCCATGGGAGGGGCGGGGCGGAGAGCTCCATGCGGCTCGCGAGCCATGGGTTGGCTAGGCTGCTGTAGCACCTTAGAGACTATATCTATAATATTTTGTTAGCCTCTAAGAAGCTTCAGGACCACTCGTTTTATAAACTTACCAGTTTACTATTCTGGAATGGATCAAACTTTGAAAGCTTGGAGAGGGGCAGGTGGTAGGTAGCATTCAGATTAGTTGCTCCATGGGACTACATCTGCTAGGTTTGAGGGACTTTTTGTGCATGCTTCCAAGTAGTGTAGCCTGTGATAATCTCAAAACCGAGAGAGAAGGTGAGGAGGGAATGTTCCCAGCCCTGTCCCTTGGCCTCTCCTGGAAAACCCGACTGGCTGATGATTAATTGGAAACTGTTAGAAAGATGAGAAATGCTATACAAATATTTCTTCTTTTACACAAAAGCAAGATCGCGAGGCGAAGCAAAAGACTGAAGAAAATCACTTCTATGCTATTAATTTTAGACTCCACTGCAAGCAGACTTGAATAGGGTGGATTAGGAATGTGTTGGGAAGAGGATGAGTGTGAATTTGAGCTGCATCCTGCACGTTGTGCCCCAAAAGTATGAACCACATAATGGAATGAATGGACTATTGCACTGTGCCTCTCTGTTTTTTCGTCCCCATTAATTTTATTGTGTTGCCTCACGTATATACACATTACATTTCTATCATAACTATTAAAATGAAAAGAGGACAAATTGAGTTATTTCCATTTTTGTGCTCAGGAGGCAACTGTAGGCGTTTTTATTGTTTTAAAGCCACATACCTGGAAAACACACTTGCACAGTTTGTTATATTATCGTAATGTCGCTTTTGTAGTGAGAACATGATTCCTGCATTCGTTAGTAAAGACTCAGTGCATATGCACTTGCAGTCATTGTGCAGAATGACACCTGATAGCAAGGTGACGCAAAGGACTCAGCTGTACAGTCCAGTATAACATGTTTTTTTTTATTTTATGACCTCTTCACGGGCCCAAATTTAGTTACTAATTCAAAAACAAAATTAACAGTACAATTCATTTTCTTACCTACGTATTAAGAATGTGATAAATATTTAAGATAAAGAGAATGCAGCAGGGACTGAGGAAGCAATGTAGTCTTATACTGAAGTGAGAGAAATAATTCGTTTGCAAAAATATACAGACATACTAGCAGGTTTATGCCTGATTTCCTTTCCAAAAAAGAGAGCTCTTAGCACAAGTGAACATCCAGATGTGAGCCTGCTTCGAGATGCGTTTCAGTGTATTGCCTCTGCCCTGATCACTCTTCCCATGAACACTGTCTCTGCAGTGGTCAGTGGAATTGCTGATAATCAGAACAGGCTTTTAGTGCGTTAATTGTTACTTCTGCTATTGTGCTTAGTTCCTATTTATGACTATAAAGGACACGTTGATGCGGGAGTCTAAGGAAGAAGCTCCGTGGAGCTTTTCACTGATGTCAATGTTCTGGGAAGATAAGTGCAATCTAGGGATGGTAGATATAGTGTAACTAAATAGTCATGTAACCACAGGAAATTGTATTGGTTACACGACAATTTGGTGGTCCCCAGAAGTAGGCTGGCAGCCAGTGCGCTCCCGGCCCCCCCCCCCCCCCCCCCGCCCCCGGGAGCCTCCTGCAACCACATGATGCTGCCTCTGTATCGGAGGTAGCTGCACAGGATGACAGCAGCCCCATCCGCGGGATTTTGAGCTCCCTACGGACAGGCTGGTCTAGCACCTGTCCCTGTCTGCGGTGGGTCTGAGCTCCCTGCGGACAGAGGCTGCTGCGGGAGGGCTTTGGGGGCAAGAGAGGATGCCATGAAGCAGCCTCTGTCTGTGGGGATCTCAGGCCCCCCGCAGACAGGGGCTGCTGCCTGCTGCGGAGCAGCCTGAGCCACTGCGGATAGAGGCTGCTTCTTGGCAGCCTCTCCCACCTTCAGCACCCTGTGCTGTTGCCTCTTATGAGCCGATGCCGGGGGGAGCTGGCTTAAATGTGCCCCCTCTCACTGCCTCTGTAAGAGGCAGCAAAGAGGGGGCGGGGCAGATGGGTCTGTGGAGTAGGCAGTCAGAGAGCCAGAAGCTGGCTCCCCATGTGTCTGGGCTCCAGCCCAGCACCTTCACTCTCCATCCATACTGCTGCCTCTTGATCAGAGGCAGCAGCATGGGGGCTGGGGGGCAGGTGGATCCAGACTCATGGGGAGTCTGCTTTAAAGCCAGCTCCTCACAGGCACTGGCTCCTGTCTCTTCCCCCCCCCTCCCCTCCCCATCTGAGGCAGCAAGGGGTGGGAGTGTGTATAGTCGATAAGATAACCAATAAGCCAAGGCTTATCGGTTAATCATGTAGCATTACATGATGTACACATATTGACATGCCTAGTTCAATCTGGAAAAGGGCCTCAAGCAATGGAGAGCGTCATTAGAAGAAAATGGCTTATGAATCAGCCAACAGAAGACTGAATGCATGCAATGCTTCATTGAGGAGGACAGGGAGAAGCTGGTAAAACTAGATAGCATACAGTCTGTGCAACAGTTTAAGTATTTCTGTTCAGGATTGAGCCAGGGTGGGCATGCAGATGTCAGAAACCATGTGATGAGTTCTTGGTGTAAATGGAAGGTGTTGATAAGAATTTTCTCTAGCAAGAATAGGCCAAGTAAACTAAAAATCTAAGTGTACTAGCTCACAGTTACGCCAGCTGTGATGTGTGGGTCAGAATGTTGGCCACTGAGGAAGGGAAATCTGCTATTATTTCATACTGCCAAAATGAGACTGCTCAGGTGGATGTTGTGCAAGAGAAGAATTGGTAGGCTGTACGGGGCAATGGTATGCTCCATGATGCAGGTAGCTCCCATCACAGGAAACCTGAGGAGATATTGACTGAGATGGTTTCATTATGTGAGATGACCAGGTGTGGTTAGCCAGAGCATAAGCGCTGATAGTTATAGGACTAAGTCCATGAAGAAAACTTCGGAAAAGGTGGTTCAAGAAGCTGAAGGACATTAGGAAGGTTGATGTCAGTTCGGAAGATGTATTTGACAAGAACTCTTGGAGGCAAAGAACAAGAGCTGCCAAACTCAGTTGGCAGGACAAAGCAAAGGTGAAGGAGGAACAGTTATATCTGTTGATGTGACTCAAATGTCATTTAAGACAAGGATCTTGAGTGAGCATTGGTTCTTCAAATATGACCCTCAGCTTCCACCTTCTGGACAGAATTAGAATAACATCTCTAACTCAATTCCCAAACAAGACACCTATTAAAAAAAAAACAGCAAGCAAATGGTCTGGTAGCACTTCATAGACCAACAAAACATATAGATGTTATGAGCTTTCATGGGCACAGCCCACTTCTTCAGATGACCAGAGTTATGATTAGAGGATAGTGAAACTCAAAATAAATAGGAGAAGGGAAGCCAACATATTGAAGTGAGATGGAGGAGGAATTTAAACTAACGTTAAAGTATTTCGGATAAGGCTTTCACAGTTTACTTAGCTTGGTGGGACAGGGAGCTTTGTTAAAAGGTGAGTTACCATCAGTCATCTGGATTTTGGTGGTCAGTTTTGGTGGTGCTTTAAGAAATGTTTACAATTATGTAGACTTATGCTGTTGTTTCTCTCTTGCAGCTCAAAACCACAGTGACACCAAAGTGTTCTTCTACTTGTGGATTGTCTTCTATTTCGTCAGCTCCTGCTATACCCTTATTTGGGACCTGAAGATGGACTGGGGTCTCTTTGACAAGAATGCTGGTGAAAATACCTTCCTCCGGGAAGAGATAGTCTACCCACAGAAAGTGAGTATGCAGTTTTTTGTCTTTTGGAGGAGGGCCTGCCAAGGTTTTAACAAAACCCTTTGCATTAAAGGCATGTTCTGACTAGTCTTTGTAGTGTCTTAGATGCAGTATGTCAGAAGTTCAGACTGTAAGATCTATCCATTACCAAAGAGACAGTCTTGTCCTTTTTAAGATTATTGATAGCTGTAAAAAGCATATACTATATTTTACAAATACAGATGGCAGAAAATAATATCCAGCACAGAGTTTATGTGCTTGAATGTTTTGTGATGAGTAGATGGTGTTTTCCTTTGATTGTGGTGGTCTTATAGCACTTTTCTTTAAAGCAAAAATGTTAACTGGATAAGAGTGTTAAAATAAAAATAAAGGTCTGTTTTAAACACAGAAAAGCCACCAAATTTAGTTTTAAGGCATCTTCTCTGTCCTTAATACCTTTCCATTATGCTACGCATGTGTCTCTTCAGCAGTGGACCTCAGCACTAGGGATGTAAAATCCCATTTACTCTGTTAACCGGTTAAACATTACATTTAACCAGTTAACCACTTAAATGGGGGTGAGCGGGGTACCTGGCCAGGCCAGGGCTGCTCCAGACCAGCTGGACACGCTGCGCCATGGGCGAAAGGCTGCTCTGGCCAGGCTGAGCCTGCTGCACCGTGGGCAGGCAGGGAGCTGCTCCAACCCAGCCGGGCTGGCGGTTAATTGTAACCGGTAAGCATCACCCAGTAAGAGTGATGCTTGCTGGTTACCCAGTTAACAATTCACATCCCTACTCGACACATTGAATGATGAGGGTTTTTTTTTTTTTAAAAACATACCAGATAGCATCAAATACTGTGGTCTGATGGGACAAATCACGGATGGAGTGGAGATCCCTACTTAAGAATTTACTGACTTGAGTTATTATGGGTCTTCCCTTTATTTTAGCAGCTATGTATAAAATCCATTTTATTATTATTATGAATCCTTTCAAACCCAGTGTGGGTGCAGTTGGTGCAAGTGCAGTAGAAGCAGCAGGGCATTATTAACTCAGAACATTAATTTTCCACTCCAGGTATTATTTAAAAAAATAAAACCATCGGGGTGGGGGAATGTTGAACCCTGCAGGAGATTTGAAAAGAGGTAATCAGTCTTTTTCTTTGAGTGGTTACAGATGTATCTTCCACTTAGGTGTGCCTGGGCCAAGCACACGGGAGCTGGAGAGCTATGCTTAGCAGTGCTATGCAAGTAATCCCATGTGTAGAATACAGCAATTGTATTTGGTACTTGAATATTCTGAGGATCAAGGCCTGTATGTAATGAGTCTTAAAAAACATCTTGAAATATTTTAAGGAATATTTTTAAATGGTTCAGAACAATTTGTGAACTTACTCACAAAAATCTGGTTTTTAATCTTGCTTTTGTAGGTGCTTGCGCAGCTACTGCAGCCTGATGTTAGGAATTCTAAGTTGTTATATTTGTAAGACTCTTTTTTCAGTATGCCTCTGTTCCACTGTGGTTTGGGTAGTTTTGTTTCAAAAACTACAAAACAAGAAAAAGTACAGTAAAATTAAAAACCTGGTGAAAAGCGCTCTTATAGGCAAATGAACAATTGGTATGCAAGCATTAGCTGCAGAAAGAGAGCCAGTGTAAAACAATAAAACGAGTGCAAACATTTATGTGGACACTTATTTCAGCTTAAGAATGCTATAGATTAATTTAGCTTAAATTGGTTGGGAAGTGGTGGATAAATGTTTCCACATAAGGGGACTGTACTAATATTATTAAATTAGTTGCAAAACAGATTTGGTTAAATCAGTACAAATCTTAGATAACTGGGAGACTTAAATACTGATGGCATGTGTCTAGCTCTGGTGATGATCTCTCCCTTACTAGAAAACCGTATTTTAGGATCCCAGAGTCTTCTCTCTGGGGAAGGAAGATGGAAGAGAGAAGTTAAACTTGGTGCTGTATGTTACATTTTCTCTGCATGAAGGCCATAGCCATCAGTGGTTGTACCAATGGTATTGACGAATTAGTCCCAATAAATGTGAAAGCTAATGATGGGATTGGCTCTGCTTCTCCTTGGCCCTTTGGCAGGTATCTTTGCTCTGTATTGAATGTGTAAATTGACCTGTCCTATTTCACTCTTTGTTCCTCAGGCCTATTACTATTGTGCCATTGTGGAGGATGTAATCCTGCGCTTTGCCTGGACCATCCAGATCTCCCTCACCTCCATGCAAATCTTCCCTAATGCCGCGGACATCATCTCTACTGTCTTTGCACCCCTTGAGGTTTTCCGGTAAGGTGGCTCAGCTAACCAGTGCTTCAAACTTCTAGTTTACCCCTTTTGCATTACAATCACACCAGAAAGGTAGGGCAAGTCACTGGCTTTCCACAGGTGCCTGGAGCTGTTTGAAAAGCCACAAACTAATGTAAAAGAGCACAAGGATTCAGAATAACTAAGTCTGAGCAAACTGCTGGCTGAGAGTGCGCTATGGAATCCCATCTGGGGTTCAGAGACTTCCAAAAAGACACAGGTCTGACCTATAGGCAGGCCTGAGACCTGGATTCTTCCTCACTGTGTTGTATTTGCGAGGAGTCAAGGTCTACCAAGTTTATTGGAGGAATTTAGCAAGCTCACATTTTAAGCATTTTCACTGGTAAAAACTATTGAAATGTCACGCAAGGCGGAATTTATAAATTTTCCCAAATCTCTTCTGCTTTTGCAAATAATTAATTAATTAATAATTAAATAATTAATTTCACTGTGATCAGACACTTCCAGCACATAAATGCTGTCTGCATCTTTGTGTTACATCAGGAATCATACATCTGCTTGAGTCAAGAGCAAAATAGCTTGCTTATGAATCTCATTGTAAAAGAGATTTTATTTGTATTTATTCCTCCTAACTGGGAATACTTGGGCTAGCTTGACACTGGCCATGCTGGGGTAACCTACACCTTTAAAACTAGACTGATTCCACCAAAACCATTTGCTTCCCTTGAGAAGTCCATCAGTCCACTGCTGTGAAGTAATGTAGCGGGCTACTCCTTGGTAGTCATTCACGTTCCCAATCACCTACTTTCTGCAGCCTGTCAGTGTTTAGGGCTTTGCCCTCAGGGACTGTGTGTAATCCCAGGGAAGTGTACACAGTAGCATCTACAGAACTGCATTGCCAAAAAGCACTATTTAATTTTTATATGATTCCCTCCTTCTTGGAGTGAGGGATCACGTCCATTCCATGTAGCTGTGTGCACACTGCGGGCTCGGATTGTTGGAAGGTTTGTTCTTCAGTGTTTGTTCTTCAGTGATACCAGTCAGGCCGGCAGCGAGCCACCTGGAGTGGCACCTGCATATGCACGCGTATATACCTCTGCCGGCACGCCACCCCCTCAGTTCCTTCTTACCGCTAGTGTCGGTTGTTGGAACCGTCTCTCTTGTTTTGCAAGTGCACTTAGCAGTATCACCATAGTTAGTTTAGTTCTCAGTTTCCAGTTTTATAGTTAATGTTAGTCTTATTCTTCTTGTTGGTTAGGGGTTGGCCTGTTGTGTTTCCCCTTTCTCCGTGGAATGTGCCTGAGCCCCAGGGGTTCAAGCCCTGCTTGCACTGCCTCAAGCCCATGTCCTGTGGTGACCCACACAACTTGTCTCAAGTGTCTGGGCAAGGCCCACATTTCTGCAAACTGCAAGATTTGACACAGTTTTAAGCCTCATACCCAGAGGGGGGGAGGGACTCGCACTTCAAGATTCGGTTAATGCAGTCTGCAATCTGCCCGGCACCAGCTGCCAGCTCGGCGCCCACCTCCCACAGCACACCGTCTTTGGAGGCCCTTCTGGTGTTGCCTCGGTACCAAGGCGATAGGCTGCCCAGCACCGCTCTGTCACCGGGGCCGCAGTAGAAGAGGAGATCAGATAGGAGCAGCTCTCTGTCATGGCATGCATCCAGAGTGCACCCTCAGTCAGGGCATGCTGACGCTTCCACCTAGGCCTCGAGGCCTGCAGCTCCAGGGCCCAGTGCCAGTCAAGCGCAGCCTGGGATCCCAGCCCAGATGAGGTCTCGATTGAGATGAACCGGCCTTCGATCCCAGACACCATTAAGACAGCCAGCGAGTTGATTGAACTTATGTCCTCCCCTGCCTCCCCGCCGGCACCAGCACACTGGAGGGACCTCTATGCACAGAACCGCACCAACGTGTCAGCCCCACCAGATATGGGCTGTAGGCCTAAAGGGCAGTGTCAACTCTGGCACTGGCAATGCTGGCACCTTAGTCCACACTGTACCCCAGTAGTGGCCACAATCTCTGGCAAAGGTCTGGCACCGAGCGCCTGTGACACCGGCATCTTCCACAGCACCAGGGCATTTCATGTCTCTGCCGTCTACCCAGAGCTTGGGCAAGCTCGCAGCCATGATCTGGCATGCCTCCCAGCACTGGCCACCGGGTCCATCGTTGGCTCCATTGTGGTCATGCTCGGATTACTCCCTGGGCTTAGACATGATGTCCCTGCTCTCCAGAGACACAGTCTCTCGCTCCTGCTCCTGGCACTGTTCTCACTTCCAGCACCACAGCACCTCGTGCAGTCCTTACAGCAAATGTGGCCTCCACAGCAGCAGCACTGGGGCTAATGGCATCAATTTTTGAAGGGCTGGATAGGTTATACCCACACGTGTATCCACCCTTCCCACTGTGGGACCTTAACCTGGTGCTTACAAAGCTGATGGCTCCTCCCTTTAAGCCAATGGCAGCATGGGCATGCTTGCATCTTTCCTGGAAGGTCACCTTCCTGGTGGCTATTACTTCCACTAGCCAGGTGTCCGAGCTTTAACCTTGAATCCCCCTTACACTGTTTTCTTTAAGGATAAAGTAAGGCTTTGCCCACACCCTGCCTTTTTGCCCAAGGTAGTGTTCCAGTTTCTTGTCAGTCAGGACATATTTTTGCCCATGGTTTACCTCAAACCTCACAAGCCTGCAACAGAGCAGGCTCTACACATTTTAGATGTTAGATGGGCCTTGGCTTTTTATTTGGATATGGAAAAACCTTTCCATAAGTCCCTCCCCCCCAGCTGTTTTTCGATAGTTGACAGAATGAAGGGTCTTCCAGTTTTGGCCCAACTTTTCTCCTGGATTACATCTTGCATCAGGACTTGTTGTGAGTTGGCCCATTTACCGGCTCCTAAATTGACTCATTCCACTAGGACCCAGGCCTCGTCTGCCACCTTCGTGGCACAGGACCCCATCCTAGATACCTGCAGGGTGGCCACTTGGTCCTCATTAGATAAGAACATAAGAATGGCTGTACTGGGTCAGACTAAAGGTCCGTCTAGCCCATTAGCCTGTCTGCCGACAGTGGCCAGCACCAGGTGCCCCGGAGGGAGTAATACTTTTGCAAATCATTACGCCGTAGCGCAGCCAGCCAGAGATGATGCAGCTGTTGATAGAGCTGTGTTGCAGTCCGTTTCCAAGTAGTCTCCGACCCCACCTTCATGGGTTTGGCTTGGGAGTCACTTACATGGAATGGACATGAACAATCACTCGAAGAAACAACGGTTACTTACCATCTCATAACTGTTGTTCTTTGAGATGTGTTGCTCATGTCCATTCCCAATCCCACCCACCCGCCTCCTCTTCATTGGATTGTTCTGGCAAGAAGAACCCGAGGGGGTGGTGGGCCGGCAGGGGTATATATGAGTGCATACGCTGGTGCCACTCCAGGGGGCTCCCTGTCAGCCTGACGAGTATTGCTGAGGGAAAATCCTTCCAACCATCCTTGCACGCAGCACACACCCACCTACGTGGAATGGACTTGAGCAACACATCTCGAAGAACAACAGTTACGAGCTAGTAAGTAACTTTTTTTTTCCTCCTTCCCTCTCTTCAAGGCGGTTTGTGTGGAATTTCTTCCGCTTGGAGAACGAGCATCTGAACAACTGTGGTGAGTTCCGTGCTGTCCGGGACATCTCAGTGGCACCAATGAATGCTGATGATCAGACACTACTAGAGCAGATGATGGACCAGGAGGATGGTGTCCGAAACCGCCAGAAGAACAGGGTGTGGAAGCGTAGCCAGAGTGTGTCCCTGCGCCGACCTAATCTTTCTTCGCAGTACGTATTGTTCTCTTGCACGACAACATTTGAAGGGATTTATTTATTGTTAATGAGAGTTTGAAATGCCATGTTGGAGCGACAACTCTCAGGAGTTTTAAAAGAGAGGATGAACCCAACTGTAAGTACATACGTTGGCATTACCCTTTCAGGCAAAGTCTGTGTAGCATTGACGCAGCATTCTTTGTTCACTCCTATTGGCTGGCCAAGTGTACTTTTGTCAGGTACAGAGTTCTGTTGAGAGAGATGCATCTAAAGCATAGTTTATCCCTCAGACGTGCTGTGAAGCAAGGTGAAGCCTCACAGAAGAGAAGCTACCTGTGTGTGAAGCACATTGACAGTTTGAACAAGAAATATGCACAGTAGAAGGTGTCCACAGTTCTGAGGGCAGGATTGGTTCCCCGATGTATGTAATTGTGTGCAGTGTTCAGTGTCCGTACACACTGCCTGTAGGAATGGAATCCCTCGTGTAGAGGTCACAGGTGCAGACTGTGCTCTGGGGCTCAAACACCCATGAGAGAAGGAGGTTAAGAGTGGGTGCTCAGCACCCAGATGCACAGATTGAGTGTGGAACATGAGGCGATCTGTGCTGGTAACAACTTCTGGGCAGGGAGTATGTTGATTAACAGAGGCAGTGTGATTATGACAACAAAAGGCTTGTCATGAAATTAAGGGTTATTCAATGATCCTCAGAGCATTCCCAGGCACTCCAGCTAAGAGCTGTTAAATGCAAATTAAAGCACATAGCAAATATAAGCCCAGCTATATATACAAAATTATGGGCTGTAAAATAGCTATTAGACATCTTAGGGTCATTGGTAGTACTTTGATAGAATCCTAGAACACTAGAACTGGAAGGGACCTCGAGAGATCATCAAGTCCAGTCCCCTGCCCTCAGGGAAGGACCAAGTGCTGTCTAGATCATCCCTAATAGATGTCTGTCCAAACTGCTATTAAATATCTCCAGTGATGGAAATTCCACAACCTCCCTAGGCAATTTATTCCAGTGTTCAACCACCCTGACAGTTGGGAAGTTTTTCCTAATGTCCAACCTAAACCGCTCTTGCTGCAGTTTAAGCCCATTGCTTCTTGTTCTGTCATCAGAGGCCAAGGAGAACGATTTTCCCCCTCCTCCTTGTGACACCCTTTTAGATGCTTGAAAACAGCTATTCTGTCCCCTCTGTCTTCTCTTTTCTAAACTAAACAAGCCCAGTTTTTTCAGTCTTCTCTCATAGCTCATGTTCTCTAGGCCTTTAATCATTTTTGCTGCTCTTCTCTGGACCTTCTCCAATTTCTCTGCATCTTTCCTGAACATATTCTCCAGAAGCCTTAATTATCTCCAGTCATGAACGGGACAGATGCAGATGAATAACGTAGCTATCTTTCACCTGACTTTCTCTATCTCCCCCCAGGGTCTCTCCTAGATAGGGGTGCACTGGGCCTTTCCCCTCCCCCCTCCTGGGGCAGGAGGGGAGGGGGGAAGGAGGGCTGGCAGGGGCTGTCTCCCAAGCCAGTGGACCCCACTTAGCCAGTCTCACGGCAGTCAAGATGGCGAGCCCCAGTCCTACTGGTCACACTCTTGGTGGTATGGGTGTCCACACTGGTCACTCTGCAGTATAGCTCTCCCCTGCAGACTTGCTGTTTCCGATGGAGACAGCGAGTATTGCATCCCTTCTCTCTTCCCCCTCCCTTTCCATGTTCTGGAAGATCGTCCCATTCCTGGCACTTTCCATTTTCCTCACAGAACTAACCCCTGATCTTGCTTTAAATTAGGAGAAGAGGAAACTGCATTCCAGGTTTGGTGGTCCTAGCTTTAGGTGTACCAGTTGAACCATAATAGTGCTTTTACTGAATGCAGAGGGAGTGCATGGCTCTTGCAATCAACATTGTGTGCAATCAGCATGCACTTCACTTCACGAGTCATTGCTTTACGTGAGTGTCACATTAGTAATGCCCTATACAGACCAGCTTAATCTGGCAACTCTGCGCATGAGCTGTGGTGAACAGAATGTCTCATGGGCCACACACAGAACCCTGATGGGCTGCAGGTTGCCCGCCACTGGTTTACATTTTGTGTGTCTGAGGGTATGTCTAGACTACAGGTTTTTTTTGTCTAGACTACCACCATGTTCTTTCGAAATTACATCGAAAGAACACGGCTTTTTTTGACTGTGGTAAACCTCATTTTAGAGGAATAACACCTTTTTTTGAAAGTGCTTTTTCAAAAAAAGGCGTTCTTGAATGCAAACAGGGCTTTTTCAAAAGAGAGCATCCAGACTGCCTGGGTGTGCTGTCTTTCGAAAAAGCAGCTTGCTTTTTCTAAATAAGTGGTTGCAGTCTAGACGCTCTCTTTCGAAAAAGTCTCTTTTGACAGAGGCTTGTAGTCTAGACGTAGCCTTATTTGCTGTATTGCAGTAATTTGTCAGTAGGGGGCACTGTTAATGTGCAGAATTTAGCCATAGCAGAAAAAACGAGCATATGGGGCAGAAAGGTATCAGTCATCCACTCACCTAAAGAAGTGGGTTGTGCCCATGAAAGCTTATGATACCATCTACATTTTTTATTAGTCTCTAGAGAGCTGCAGGACTATTTGTTGTTTTTAAAGTTTTTTCCATTACAGACTAACACGGCTACCCCTCTGAAACTCATCCCTCTGTGTGTGTATGTGGTGATCTTACCATCTGAGCAGCGTGGGTAGGGAGAGGATGAATTACCACATATCTATAATAAACTGCTGCCTGAGACGTTACCAGTTTAGGAAATATGTTTGAGATAGTATATTTACCTTGTCCGTACATGATAGTAATATGTCTTCCTTCCCCTCAGTGAGTATTTTTGTTTGCTTGTTTTTTTCCCCCCAGGTCCAAGGCTCGTGACACTAAGATATTGATAGAGGACACAGATGATGAAGCAAACACATGAAACGTCCACAGAGTCTAGTTCCACATCCCTTGTTTTCTTGCTCTACTACCCTTTTCCCAACCAATCCAACTTCTGGTACAGTTCCAGCTGAAAACAGGAGAAAACACTGAACACATTTTCCGAGCTCTTCCGGACCGGATCCTATGGACTCCAACAAGCTCACTGTGTTTCTTTTCTTCTGGTTTAATTTTGATTTTCTACTTTTTAAATAAATATTTACTTCGTTTTGCCAATCAGAGGACAGTTAAGGAAAGAAGTATCTAAGGATTGTTTACAATCACAACAAAGACACAAAACCCTATCTCGATGAAGAACAAGCATTATAGGGACTCCATGATGGGACAGCACCGAGCATACACTCGACTTCTGCTTGGCCCGGTTTCGACTGGTTGAAACCGGACTTGGATTTTTAAATTTGGTTGTTTTTTTTCTTTCCTTCATATCCAGCGCTGAGGCACTGGCTGCACTTGCAGGGAAAGTGCACTTAGAGCAGTACCTTCATTCACGAAGCTACTTTTAATTTGATGTAACTTTTCTTACCATTTCTTTGGAAATATGATGTATTTGTTGCATACAGTTTTCACATTATTTATGAAACTTAACAACCATCCGAGAATGATTTGTTGAGTCCTGTGCAATGAAGGCGATAACGGTAAAACAAGGCAGGGGGGTGTAGATCTGGATCTCTTGTGAGAGTTGTACCCTGCAAATACCTCTTCCATGAGATAATTTGCACCAGTTGGACCTTTTGTCTCTTCAGTTTAGTTTTATTTTTAAACCAAAGTTTTTCTTTCTGGTTTTAGTTGCTGCTGCTGCTTGAGAAGACCTGAGCATGTTTCACATACCAGTTCATGCTCCTCTTGTCATGACTGCAAATGATTCTGAGAAATTTTTTAAAGGAGAGTTGTAATAAAGCTTGCCACAAACATCTTGGCCAAAAAAAACCTTAGGTTTTAGGTTAAGAACTGGGTTTTTTTTAAGCCTTAATCTTCCTGAGGTAAGGCTAGAGCCTAAATAGGGATCTTTTCCATTGTTCCATTTCAGCTAAATACAGCAAAAATACAAGCGGATGAGATGAGGACATGATCTTTCCCATGTATGGGAACGGGATTTGTTACATGTTTTGGTTCATAGGTGTCTAAGTTTCAAAGAATTGGCACCTCCAGCCCTATTGGCTGTTGGGCAGGGAGGCTGTTGTGTGTTCTCCATAGAGTAAAGAAGTTGGGATTGAATTAGACTTTAATGACATTTTATTTTATACATCTTCCTAGGCTTTGGCAAAGCGCTCTCTGCCAGTCACTGCCCAGGCACACCGCCAGGTTGCTTTGTTCCTTGCTCATCCCTTATGCCTTGTCCCCAGTCTCGTCTGTCAACAGTTGAGCGGTAGGTCAGCCTTTCGCTAAGGCACGTGATCCTACTCAGCAGACTAGGGTTTAAAGTCAGTCTCCTGCTTATCAATTTCAGTAGAAATGGTGAGGCCACCTTGATAAGCTTTGCATATTTTGACGCGCGCGCACACACACACACACACACACACCCACCCACCCACCCACTTAGAAGAGAGCAGTATAAGTGTTTGAGAGGGCCGCGCCCTGCACCACTATGTGCAGAAAACGCCAGTGTTGAATACTAATAAAATCTTATTTGTCTTGCTCTATTGCATGTATGGTTAACACCAGGAGCTGGGGAAAGCTGCTTCAGTTCCCTTTAATCCTGCCCTTAACCCAAGGGTTGACTTTACAGTAAGGACTGATGAAGACTGCACCCTTTTCGGAGGGGACACAGTCGCTGCTTCTGCTGCTCTGTGCCCTTGTTTTTAACCACTCTTCCATGTATCCTGAATAGCTCCTCGTTCGTTGGCCATGCCAGTAGCCAGCCACATACAGATACTATTCGGATGCCAAGTGGCAGATGAACACCCTTGACTATGTAGAAACCAGTTTTGACTTTTGTATTTACATTTCTAGCTGTCAGATGCTAGGAATCTCTGCTTGGCTGCTGTTAAATTATTTTTCTTTCTGTAGCCAATCATATGGCTTATTACATATGGCTGGTGCACTGTTTTTTCTAACTTTGCCTATTGTGCCTCTGGCCCAGAGGAATGAAAGAAGGAAATTTTATTGTATTCTTTTAGTTTAAATAGGGCAAAATAACTTACCATAGGTTGGTGATAGTGAACTGTCGTCTCTTGACACAGTGAGTGTTTTCAGTTACTAGCATTCTCATGTTGCACCCAGAACTTACCAGGAAACTTTGGTGACCCGCCAGGAAAGGCCTCAGAATTATCACTGATCTCCTGAAGGTGATAGCGTGATGACGGTGGTATAGGTGATTTGTGTATTTTTCTTTCTCCACCGCAACCGAGGCCCAGCTGGTATTTCAGCGCCAGCCCACACCGGTGAGAGGACTCTGGACAATACAGACTAACACACGATTCTGTTGTTGAATCTTTTGGTACCCAGGAGTATGGTTCCCCTGATCTTGACTCACTTGTGTTTCTTGTTCAGACAAAGTCAGATGCACTTGTCCGGCAGGGTCATGGAGTTTGAGATGGAAAGCCCTCTAAGTATTTCAGCCCACTGTTTGGCATTTCAGTGGTTTTTGCTGTGTTCATAATGTTCGAGGCCACTCGGAACAGAGAGCTCATTCTCCTGGGAGGTCACTAGGACGCTCTGGCTAACAGATTATCGGCAACAAAAACGGTCAGCAGATAGTGATGCTATATATGCCAGCAGGCAATTTGAAAGGAGTAGCAGCTAAACCAAGGGGCGCAAGCTGAACTAATTAAGTGTCTTAAGGAAGTGTTGCTTTTAAAAAAGAGGGTGGGGGCTTACTGATAGCTCTCCCTTATCAAAGGGAAAGTATCATTGCAATTACGGCATCGGAAAATATTTTCTAACTTGGTACGTAAAGAGCTTAAAGCAGCACTCAACAAATAGAGGCAGGTGAAACATCATGAGTTTCTGAGCTTAGGAGAATGGAACATGTTTTATTTAGTCTGCTCCTGATGTGAGTGGTCCTGCATGTGCTGATTGGCTCACCTCTTAAGCGATCAAGTCAATAAGAACTGAGGTCTGGGTCGGTTTTTTTTTCCCTACGGTATCAAAATTCTGGAGGAACTGAAAGCACTCCCAAATTCTGTTCTGTGTTACTCCCACCATCTTTCTCTTCCCACCCTGCAGAAAAGCCCTCTGTTTCTGGCTGTTTTACTGCCAAAAAAGTTGGGAGGGTGGTTTACAGTGAGAGAACTAATTGATGTTCTCTAACTTGATGTAAAAATGCATCTTGTTTGACAGCGAAGCCCACGTGTGAAATGGAGGTGTCTATATGCCTAGGTCAGGATGCCTGAGTTCCTGGCATCATGGTCCAAAAGAGCACAGTTTCCAGAATCCCTGTACTCCCTGGTGCCGCAAGAGCTTGTAGTCCATGACTACATGGAGATTTCTGAGCCATTTGGAATATAGTTCCTCTCAGGAGTTAGTTCTAAAAACCTCTCTGGTTCCATCTCTGAATATACAGTAATATATGGCCAGTTAAATGACATCTAATCGAGCAGGACAGCTGGCGAAAGAAATAGAACCACCTCTCTTACGGGAGCGAAAGACATCTTCCCCTCTGATGGTCGGCATTCGTGAATGACCTTTGCAAATATCACAGAAGGGGTATCACTCACCAGTAGATTTTTTTTTTTTTAAGGGAGATTCCCCGTTTCCCCACCCTCCCTCCCAAAGTTCAGAAAGTCAAGTTGGCCACATTCATTCCCTGTTTAAAGGGGTCTCAATCCCTGCCAGACAGCTGAAGTTCCATGGGGATTGTCAAGCGGTGTGGATCAGGCAGATCTCTTCCCAGGCTTGAGATATTCACCATCGTGAGTCCACACGCATCTCCAGTTCTCTCCGTCTTTCCTCCAGCTTTTAACTGCGGCATGAAAGTGAGATTTCGATCACTGGCATGCGCTCCTCACGAGTCCTAGCTCGTTTTCTATGCTTTGCTGAGGGGAAGGCCGCACTCCCTTTGCTCTGTTCCACAGATGAATTTCATCCAAGAGGAGAGAGGCAACTGGGAAATAAAAAGCATTGGATTCTCTGCATAGGGCTTCACAGAGCAAAGCTTAGTGAAGAGGGGCAGAAATTCTGGGAGAGAAGAGTTCCTGTCAGGCTCATTCACTGCTACCTTTATATCTTCCTGCTTTCTTATGGCTGGATCCTGAATATCTCAATGTATTCATACTTCTGGAATCCAGATACATTTGGGAGGCAAATTTGCTTGCTCTGTGCCCTCCCCAACCCCACTGTCTCAGCTGGGTGCTGTCATGAAGATCAGTGCAGAGGCAGAGGTGCAGGAGCGTTCAGCAGAACACTGCAGGAAGATATCCCCAGAGTGGTGCAGTGAGCGCCATCCTCTGAAAAAAGGAAGCTGCTCTTGCTTCCCTCCTGTTGGCTGCTCTCATTCTGCCAGGTGCTTTTATCCGCTGCTTCCCACAGGCCAAAATGAACAAATTGTCGTTTTCCTTCTCCTTGCCCCGTATGTCTCTTAACTGATGCCTTGTCTCATAACGGATGACTCCTTGCACAAGAAATGTATCCTTCAGGCTTGGCCTCTGGGCAAGGGGAGGGGAAGAATGCACTTGGCTGTATAGTTTTCTGTGTTGCCCATATGAGGCTTCTGTGTCTAGGATCGCACATCCCCACAGCAGTGTAGCTGCTGGAGGAAGGGGGGAGGATTCACTCTTTTGGGCTGCTGCACTAATTGCTCCTGTGTCCGATCTTGGGGTATTTTTACCATGAATCCTCAAGGAGTGAAGGGGCTCAGGGCCACGTTTTCAAACTTGAGCAAACATGGCCTGTTTTTCCAAGGTGCTGAACGTGCCCTGCGGGCAGCTCATCATTTCTGCAAACCAGGTGACTATAGAAGCACCTAATTTTAGGCAGCCAAGTTTAAAAATATCACGCCCGTTTTGGTGAGTTAGCAATGAAGCGTTTAGCTGACATGAGCTCTTCTGAGCGCAAGACGGCCTCGGCTAGGAAGCAGATTGAGTATCTGCACCAAGGTGCTTACCTTGCCTGCCCACCCCCCCTTAGCTCTTTCAGCAGTTCCAAAGCCAAAGGGGAGGAAGGTGCTTTGCCTTGCACGTTATTTCTGGAAGACTGTTGGTTTATTTTGCTTACTAGAGAAGAGGGGCTTGGGTCCCCTTGGGGTGGAGGTTCGTTATACCAACTTTAGGTGTACTCACTCAACTGTCAAGCAAATCCTGTCTCTTAACATCATGACTCCTGTGTGACTTGCGTCCCCAACATTACTCTTAATGTGCTTTGGGGCAAAAGGTAGCTCTGCCACAACGTGGATTTAACCCAGTACTTAATCAAACTGCTGCCCTCGTTTATCCGTGGGATCGCAGTCCCCACCCCAAATTAATGGGAAAATCACCAGCGTGACGAAGGAAATGTGGACTTTTCAGGGGGAAAGTGGCCTTTAATATTGGGTAGCTCCTGGGACCGATTGCCTCATCCCTGCTGCCCAGACAAGTGTGAGGTTGCTCTGTCCTATGTACATTTCACAGCAGCATCAGTGTGTTAGAGGACAGGGGACAGGAATTGGGAATCCTGGGATTAGAATAAGGTCGTAAAATATAATTCTTTCAGAGTTCTTAAAACAAATTGTACGAGCCCTTCCGTAGAGTGAATCTCCTCCGCCTGTAACGGTTTGTGACTGTCAACTTCCTTACTATCCTGTGGATCCTTCTTGCAAACAAACAGTATTTGGAAGGGACCCGGGATAGAAATGTATTTGCTGCTTCAGAAATTTTCCCTTGCCTCACTGCCATTTTTCTGTACACTCCTCTCCCCTGCTGTGTTGGTCTAAATGATGATTATTCTATGAAGCCCTGAGCTGTAGATGTCAAAAGTAACTATGGAATGTGATTAGTCCTCTGTGGGTGCTTTCTTTCTTTCCTCCTTTCTCTTTTGCTATCCCCTTCTCCACTCTTCTTTTGGCTAAGTGGAAAAGGTGAGGACAAAGAATTGCCGCTTGCTTGGACTCATGATGTATCTGTGACTGAGCTATTAGCTGTCTACTTTTTCCTTCCTAAATGGATATAACATTTTTTAAGTGTGGAATACCCTTCTTGATAAGTAGGTTTTAAAAAAAAAATGCACAATGTGGTACTGTTTCATAGTTTCTAGGTGGTTGTATAAAACAAAGTTAACTGTGGTTATGTGTTTTTAAAAGGAAAAAAGTGATTGGTTACTAAATCTGTCCTTTTTTTCATTATTACAAGCTCTTTGTTTTCCAATGATTGGATGGCTCCTTTGTCACTGGTGTGTAGTGTGTGTCTGTCTGTTTCCTCTCTGGGTGATACCTTTTCATTTCTGAACATCAACACTGCCTTCACCTGCTTAACTCGCCTGTAGATTTATAAGCCAGATTATGAGAGGGGTGGGTTTCTGAGAAAGATGGTTAGGTTATTTATTGGAGTCCTGTTACAGACAAAAGGAAGTCTGACACTTAAGATTTGCAGGTTGCAAAGGTTGGTCCTGGGTAGCTGTATGTATGGATTGTGAATAGCTATTTACAACTCCAGTGAGTCATATATTTTGAATGCCACAGAAAGGGCTAGAAATATTTGAAAATATTCAATTAAGATCACTTAGCTATCTGAAAGGTCCCACACGTTAGAAGGCCTGTGGCTACAACCATTGTGAGTGTGAAAGACCACCCAGGCATGGAGGGGAAAAGGCATCCCAAGTCGTGTGGATATAAAGGGTTAGTTTAATTTCAGCTTTACACCAAAACACTAGAGCTTGATCTGCCAGGCTCATGAACGCTTTCCCTAATGCTTCTGAAAGCCTCTACCCTGGAAACCAGCTACAGTTAAGCAGTTTTCTGAATGATTTCAAGGAGAGCTATCACTGACAACCATTTTCTGGAACAGGTCAGTTCCTACTGAAGAAGTGCCTGGCTCTCCCCTGGTGTTACGTAAAAAGTGCTTCTTGAACAATGAATTAACTTTATGCAGGTGTTCTGTCTACTTGTCGATGACTGTACACAGACCCTACAGACACGGTACCTTCTCTGCAGAACCTTTGGCAGACTGCCACTGCTTGGATTCTTAGAGAACTATGTATCAGAGTGGTTCTGCTGTTCTGGAGAAGGGCACCCAGTTGAACCTCTTGTATTTTCCAACAGACATTAAAGTATGTGCAATCTGTGTTAATGGTCCAGTTAGTGACAATGCTTTTTGTATCTCTTAAGGATAGACTGTAACAACGCTACAATACCAGCTTGCTTGATGCTCATCCAGAGCCCATTAGGTGATGTGTGTGTGGAAACAGTGGATTCTTGAATAATCATCAGAGTGCAAAGTCCCCAGTGAGAGAGACATGGAAAAACAGCAAAATGACCAGAAAATGGATGTGAGTTAGTCACTTTAAGGGCCAGGAGATCTGTGGCTAGCCAGCTTGTTCAGTTAGCCTCTTTAAAGGACTGAGAAACTCAGTTTGGAAGAGGAACCTCAGGGAACAAGTTAGGCTTTTGCAGAAGACCCTGCAGTAGGGTCTGAAAAGACTCCAGAGATGTAGCCTTGGGAATCAGTGTTGTCCCATGGCAGAGAAGATGGAAAGGTAGCCTAGAGGAGCTGAGACTGTGAGAGGGACTTGAGGGACAGCGCCGCCTCGGAGTAAAAGTCTGTCCCAGAGCCAGGGACACTTAAAGGTAAGCCAGAAGGGATGGTGACTTCAGCTCTGCTTGGGGTTCTTTTCGGCTTCAGCTTACCTTCCAAGCTGAAGAACATTGTTGGGGACTTTTGTTTGGAGTTTTGGTATCAAGGAAGGAGGGAGAACTGTGACATGGCCTGGGGACCTAACTGTGTGAATCTTTGGGACAGACAGACAAATTCTGGTGTGGAGAATAAACTGAGGCAGGGGATGTGGTAGCAACAAAAAAGTAGATACTCACTGGTAAGGGGGAAGAGCATCTTCGCACGCTGACTCGTCAGCCTAGTTAAGGAGGGTTTTCTCGAGGGTGACAGGTGATGAGCGAGAAAACGGGCAATGTCACAGTAAGGCTCTGCTGCAGACTTCCAAAAACCAGACTTTAACACACTCAAAAAACAGATCGGTAAGGTCACGTGGGAAGATAATGTAAGGGCAAAAGGCATTCAGGAGAACTGTCTGTTTCTCAAAGACAATATTAAAGATAGAACTAGCCTGAGGCAAGGGAAGGATAGGGAAAACAAGCAGGAAACGTATGGGACTCCAGCGGCTTAGTTACTTGACAATAAAAAAACAGTGGGAATGTGAAAGCATTGCAGGGAAGAGTACGGACGAATAGCACAAGCATCTAGGGACATGATAAGAAAGGCAAAGGCACAAACTGAGTTACTTAGCAAGGGACATGAAAAGCAACCAGAAGTTGTTCTATTAAGTACGTTAGGAGCAAGAGAAAAGGGACAGTGTAGGTCATTTATTTCACTGGGGAAGAGGAGAGAAAAGTGGCCGTTAAGAATGTAGAGATGTTTAATGCCTTTTTTGCTTCAGTCTTCACTAAAAAGGTAAACTGTGACCAGATGCTCAAGAAAGTATTAACCAGGGAGGAACACAAGCCAAAGTAGGGAGAGAACAGGTTAAAGAGTAATAAGTTAGATGTATTCATCAGCAGACCCTGATGAAATTCACATATGTTCTATAGGTAACTAGCTGCAGTATCCTCAGAACTGTTAGCAATTACCTTTGAGAATTCATGGAGGATGGATGAAGTCCAGAGGACAGGAGAAAGGCAAATGAGTAATCCTTATCTTTAAAAAATGAGGAAAACAAAAAGAATCCAGAGAGCTAGAGACTAGTCAGCTAACATAGCTTTGATACCTGGAAAGCTCTGGAACAAATTAAGCAATTTTTGAGCATCTAGAGTATAAAAGGTTACGAAAGTAATAGCCAGCACCAGTTTGGCATGATTTCTTCTCAACAACCCCTCTCTTCATCCCCTTGGTTATCTCTCTTGCCCCTGTCCCTTGGCTGCCTTCCTTCTCCATGGTTTCCCCCTCATCTTTGTGCCTCAGTCTCCCCCCACCCCCCCACCGGTGAGCGGCAAGAAGTCTTTTGCTGTTGAGTATAGTCCGTAAAGGGCTATCCTTCCATCGGTTGGTGCTGCCATCCTGCCCCTTGAGCTTCTAGGAAATAGGGGGGCTTTGAACCCACAGCCCCAAAACTGTGTTATTTCCTTTCCCCACTTCCAACCTCCCCCCACAAAGTGTCCTCCAATTGCCTCTCCCTCCCCCCCACTCTCCCCCAGTTTCCTTTCTCGGTGCCAGACTCTGCTAGTGCAGCCATGTCCCTGGCCAGGGAAGCGGACCACTGCCACACCTGCCTCCCTGGGGAAAGGCGCAATCCCAGAGCGGCCACTGTGAAACACGCTGGGAACGTTGGCATGTATCTGCAGAGAATAACCAGCTACCGGCGGGACCCAGCTGCCTGTCAGTCACAAAGAGCATTTCCCTGCTCTCATGGCACCTGTCTGACGCTCAAAGACAAGAGGGCCCCTTGGAAAGAAGAGGGGAAACCCTCTGAAGACTCCGGCTGTCACCAGGGGCACCTGATGCCCTGGAGTCTGTGGGACTGTCCCGCTGGCAGTGCTTCCAGGCCTCGTGATTGAGAGTGGCAGGGGGTGGGCAGGGGCTGGCGACAGCCTGGGCCTGACACAAGATGCTCCAGTGTCTGAGTGAAAGGGGCTGCCTGCCCATTGTCCCCTGGGCAGAAAGAACAGAGTGGCTGGCGCTGCAGGCCAGGCCGTATTCTCTGCCCCTCCCAATGGCAGCTGGGAGCCGTTCTCACCAGAGAGGAGGGCCCTCAGGAGAGCTCTGCTACATCTTCTCCTCCCCCCACTCCCAGGAGCAACCGGGACTAGATGGGGCCTCGCTCCTGCCTCCTCCTTTCCTTCCCTGCGGCTCTGGCTGGGCTTGGAACCCACTTCCCGCCTCCAGGCCAGGGGTAGGAGGTGGGGAACCCCAGGAGGAGCACAGGTGGGGTGGGAGGCTGAACTGAGGATTCTTCAGGGGCTGGAGGGTCATGAGGGAGGGGAGCTGATCTGATGGGGCAGGGGACAGGCAGACATGGGGTGACTGCTCCTGCAGCAGGATCCAAATCCCCTCCCTCAATACATTTTAGGGGAGTGGGTGTGATGGCGCATTGGGATTTTCCCGTCTCCTGCACCCCCGTAATGGCACGGACAGACTCCACCAGCCAGTAGAATAGAGGTGTTTATTGCTTCTCCAAGATGCAGCACGGCACAGATGTGATCTGGTTACAGGGCAGGCCTAGGATGCCTCAGCCCCCCTTGAGATGAGGGAGACTGGGCCCCTAAATTCCAGCCCCTTTCCCTAGGCCATCTCCTCCATGCTCCCAGACAGAAACCTAACTAACTCACTTCCAGCCCTGCACCCAGCCAGGGCTCCACTCCGCCTTCTTCCCATTGTTCCGCTCCCTGGGAGATCACTGGTAGGACAGGTTCGGAGCCCCCTTACGTGACGATTCATCCCGTGCCCTGCTGGCCATGCTGCAGACAACAGCCAGTGGAGGCCACTCACAACCCACTGCCTAGCATAGCAACCAGCAAGGTACCCCCCACTACGTCACAGTGGGCAACACTAAACAACATGCATGCAGAGAGTGAAACCCGATTTATTGGACCCGCCGTTATCCGACTCTCCGTATTCACCGAGCAATCGGTGCCCGTGCGTCCAGAAGTTGGCAATCTCTCCTGTGGCTGCTACATGCTGCAGCTTCATGCTTTCCCATTCTCATAAGAACGTAAGAATGACCACATAGGGTCAGACCAAAGGTCCATCTAGCCCAGTGTCCTGCCTACCAACAGCGGCCAACACCAGATACCCCAGAAGGAGGGAAGGCAACAGGTAATCCTCCCCTTTCACCCATTTCCAGACAAACAGAGGCTAGGGACACCATTCCTACCCGACCTGGCTAACAGCCATTGATGGACCTAACCTCCATGAATCTATCTAGCTCTGTTTTGAACCCTGTTAAAGTTCTAGCCTTCACCGCATCCTCTGGCAAGGAGTTCCACAGGTTGAACTCGTGGTTGAACTAGATTCTCTGGATTAACCACATTTTTGATTAGCCAATTCAGCCCTGGTCCCGATTCGATCGAATGTTCACACATGCACGAACCTACCCGCACTGGGAATGGGCAGAGGGAGGTCAATAGTCCAAAAAATTACCCTCACCTGCTTTTCATCTCTTGATTTTTAGAGGGTTGACTTGGGATGTTTTCATCTCTTGAGGCTGGTTCTGCTGTCTTGGACAGAGACTTAGCCACCGGGAGCAATGCCTCCTGGCCAGGATCGCACGCAGGACTGGGGAAGGGGCTTGGGAAACAGATTCTTTCAGATATGCCCTGAGTGGAAACCAGTCACTTCATACGAAGCATGTGATTGGAGGAGGAATCGCTCGGTCCCCCTCTTCCCCTTGCTGCCGAAATGGTTCGCACTGGTTCACGTTTCAGGGCGACCTTTGCAAGGGGAAAGCAGAAGACTTTGTGTTTTGCTTTTGCTTTTTGAAGTCGAAAGCCCAGGTTCTCTGTACTGGGGACCAAGGGCTGGCTCTCTTCACGAATAGCTTATGCCAGCGCCATGAAGCTTTACCCCTGCTGTAGATGTTCAAGCTCCAATAGCGGCCTGGCTTGATTGGGCTCCATTAGCAGCAGGTCCCCATGTGGCTAGAGCCAAGTGCTCTGCTTGAGAGAGGCACAGAGCTGAGCTAGCTCGGGATGGCGGGTGAGGAAAAGGCTTTGTGCTGGAAACAGAAATACAGCCGGGAAGCTGAAGACAAAGCGAGCGCTGAGAACAAATTCCTTCTTCCAGGCCTCAGTGGGTCCCGCTAGGTCAGTGTGGTGATTAGAAGTGAATGAGGAAATGTGGCTGGCCTATGGACAAGCCTTATTAAGAATCCTTAAGTCCGCTCAAGCCAAAGGCTCAAGAACAATTTAAGCCTTTTGCCTAATGAATGGGGAAGGCGCGGTAGCTGCACGTGTCTGTATCCAGCACGCAGTGCAGTTGGCACCTTAGTGAGCTGCGCCGATTTCTCCCCCACTGCTAACTGCATGCGGTGCAGCCGCAAAGCAGACGAGGCCCTTGTCTCCCAGCTACACCGCTGAGCCGACTGCTGCTGCAAGAGGCTTCCGCGGCCTGGCCGTAACTTGACTCGCCTCCCGAGGCCGATGGCCGCTCTGCAGCAGCGAGCCTCTGAGTACAGTGCCCGGGAAGGTGGCCCCGTTGCCCTGTAACGCTTTGGGGAGGAGCGTGTGAGCACGGGGCCCCTCTTTCTGTGACTCGGGAGCAGGGAGCCAAGCAGGCGAAGGTTGGGCAAGGTTCTAGCAGAATCTCTGCAGAGCTGGACTGAGCAGCATTCTCCTTCGCTCAGCAGTGAGTGCTTCGTGCCTGCATTGGGACCCCCAAGCATGAAGTCGGGGGGCTGGGCGAGGGGGATCTGAGAGGCCATACTGAGGCCGTGTGGCAGTCAGGATTTGGAGATGCTGTACGGTTAGGTCAGCAGGTGGAACGTTGATGAAAGGTAAATTGACAGCCGGCCTGCTGACAGCGTCCCTGGCCTGGCCGTGCCCCAGCCGAGTGAGAAAAGGTAGATGGCTGTGGTGTCAGATGCACATGGCAGTCTCTGCTGCTGCTGGCTAGTGGGCTCTGTCCTGCACCTGAAGCTGAAGGGAAAGTACAGGAAAGAGGTGAGGCCAGTTGGCAAAGCAGCACAATATTGCCCAAGTGGGAGGCGTCGGCCAAAGGCTCCGGGCTAGGTTTTGAACTGCTTGCAAAGGGGCTGAGTCAGATGCAAATCATGTTAGAATCAACAAACAAAGCAGCAAAGGCCTTGCCTTGCAATATTGGCCTGTTTGCACAGACACAATACGGGCTTCAGAACAACATACCTGGTCTATGCAGGGGCACCATAAAGTGTGAACCCCTGGATTGCATACTTGAGGTCTGTTTAAAGCACGTGCCCCAACCCCACAGGCAGCTTTTAGCTACAACAGAGCTCGTGTTGCTCCCAGCTTTGCCTTTGGCACAGGGAGCAATAGTCCCTCTCATTTTTTCCATCCATGTGGGGAATAAATTTTATGTACAAATGTGCAGCACCAATAGAGAAACATACTTCTGGGCACTCTGCTCATCAGGTGGGCAGCATTTGCATCTCTCCTGGGTGGCCACCCAAGCACTCAGCTTACAGGGAACGCTGGCAGGGAGTTAATAAACAAAGGGAGGCAGAATGACTAAGATAACAAAAGACTTGAGGAAAGGCTAAAAGAATTGGTCTTGTTTAGTTTGGAAAAGAAAAGACTCAAGAGGGGACATGAGAGCAGTTTTCAGGTATTTAAAAGGGTGTCACGGGGAAGAAGGGGGGAAATTGTTCTCCTTGGTCTCTGATGATAGGACAAGAAGCAATGGGTGTAAAGGATGTTTAGGTCGGACATTAGGAAAAACTTCCTATCTGCCGGGGTGGTGAAACACTGGAATAAATTGCCAAGGAGGGTTGTGGAATCTCCATCACTGGAGATATTTAAGAGCAGATAGGATAGACATCTATCAGGGATGATCTAGACAGTATTTGGCCCTGCCGTGAGGCAGGGGGCTGGACTCGATGACCTCTCGAGGTCCCTTCCAGTTCTAGTGTTCTATGATCCATGCTTCAAGGATTGTTGGATGGACATGAAAACATGGCCAGGCACTGCACTTAAAAGATAAGAATAAACAGCGGTGTGCTCCAGAGGTCTGCTTTGGGACCACTGCCGTTCAACTTACTCCATAAATAATCCTGAAAAGGGGAAACGGTGAGCTGGCAAAACTTGCAGATGATGCAAAATGACTCAAAATAGTGAACTCTTGGCAGTCAGTTTTGGGCTTACAAAGTGATCCCACAAAACAGGGTGATGGAGCTTCACAATGGCAGGTGGAATTCAATGCTGATAAATGCAAAGTAATGAACATAGGAACATAGAATCTGAACTGTACATAGAAAATGATGGGGTCTCAATTGGCTCTTACCCCGCAAGAAAGATCCTGGACTCATTGTGGATAGGTCCCTCAAAGGATCTGCTCACTCTGCAGAGGCAGTCTAAAAAGCTAACAGATATTGGGAATCATTAGGAAAGGAATAGATAAGACAGAAATGATCAGTTTGCCTCTACATAAAGTCGCGGTATGCCCACATCTTGAATACTGCATGCAGATCTGGTCATCCCATCTAAAAAGATGCAATTGGAAAAGGTACAGAAAGGGCAACTGAAATGATTAGCGGGGGGTAAGTAACAGCTTCCTACAAGGAGAAATTAAAAAGACTGGGACGTTTCAGCTTGGAAAAGAAATAACTGAAGTGTGGGGAGATGTGTTACAGCTCTAGAAAATCATGAATGGTGTGGAAAAATTGAATAAAGAAATATTTACTCCTTCACTAACCAAACACAAGAAATCCACCTAATTACATTTATAGGCATCAGATTGAAAACAAACAAAAGAAATGGTTTCTTCACAGTCAACCTGTGGAACTCATTGCCAGGGGATGGCAAAAGGCTCAAACTATGAAAGCGTTCAATAAGAGTGAAATGAGTTTGAGGACAGTAGGTCCATCAGTAGGTATTAGCCAGGATGGGCAGGGATGTGTCCCTAACCTCTGTTTGCCAGAAGTTGGGAATGGGCGATGGGATGGATCATTTGACGATGGCCTCTTCTATTCATGCTTCTGAAGCATCTGGCATTGACCACTGTTAGAACACAAGATATTGGGCTGGATGGACCATTGGGCTGATCCAGTATGGCCATTCTGATGTTGATATATAGGACCCAAATGTGTCTGCCCCCTGCTATAACCCACTAGACCTCACTCCCTGCCCATAGGTGAAATAGAACCAAGAGTCCGGACAATGTCTGTCTCTCTCTCTTTCTCCACAGAGTTAGTAATGAAGTAAGAAGATATATTAAAAGTTTAAGGCTAACCAGTGTCCCTTAAGTGACGTGCCACAAGATGTCAGAATTAAGGATGTTAAGGGCTAGTCGACTATCCAATAAACAAATGCTTATCAGATAGTCAGCTGGCTAGTCAACACTCCCCTCCCCCCCGCCGCCACCACCACCACCCTTGCTGCCTCTATCAGAAAGAGGCAGCAAAGGCGGCGGGGGAGAAGAAGGGGTACTTCAAAGTGGCAGTGCCACACAGTTAAGCTGGGGATCAGCTGTGCAGTGCTGCCCCTTTGAAACCTCAAGGCGTTTCAAAGGGGTAACACCACACAGCTGATGCCCAGATCAGCTGTGCAGCGCTGCCCCTTTAAAGCGCCGCCTTGGCATTTCAAAGGGGGGCAGTGGCCCACAGCTGAGACCAGGATCAGCTGTGCGCACTGCCCCATTGAAACGCAGAAGTGGTGTTTCAAGGGGTAGCACCATGGAGCCCGGAGTCAGCTGGGGACTCTTGGCATTTTCCCAGAACCCAGGGTTAGCCAGGGAGTCCCCAGCTGACTCTGGGCTCCAGGCGCTGCCCCTTAAAACACCAGGATCAGCTGGGGAGTCTCCAGCTGACCCCGGGTTCTGGGGAAATTCCGCATGGAACCTGGGATCAGCTGGGGAGTCCCCCACTGACCCCGGACTCCATGGGGGCACTGTGACTTTGAAATGCACAAGAGCCCCTGCTGGGGACTTGTACATTTCAAAGCTGTCCCCCTCCCTGGTGCAGCCCAGAGTCAGCGGGACTTCCCAATGGCCCTGGGCTGCATGCGGAGTCCTGCATTCCTCCTTTGAAATGTACTGGGCTCTTGTACATTGCAAAGGAGGAACGTGGAGGTGCCTATTGACTCGTTGACTTGACTAGTCAATTAACTGCAATTTAACATCCTTAGTCTGAATATTAGTGTTAGAGCTGAGAGAGTATCATATTTGCCTTTCTTAGTTTATACACACTGCTCCTGTCAGCTAATTGCTAAGTTATCTGCCAAAAAATGGAGTTTTCAAGTGCCTTAGTAGCTCCTTGGAAGAGGTGATGAGGGAGTGGATGGGGCTGACCCCACCCTCCAATTTGCTGGTTGGCTTGTAGTGAGCATGCTCAGTAACACTGCTGAAGCAGCTGTCTTCAGTCTGCTCCCTCTGCTCCCCCCCCCCCCATGCTCTCACTATTCTTCTCCTCGTGACCTCTAGCCACTCTGCTAATCATAGGCCCTTCTGAAACCAATGTTCCCTCTACTCTTTTCTATCCATGTGCAGATTTTTTCCCATCCATGTGTGGAATGAATTTTTATGTGCACGGAGGGATGTGCACCACCAATAGAAATACAAAACCTAGCTGTAGCTGCTAATCAGCAGGGCGGCGTTCGAATCTGTCCTGAGCGGCCGCACAAGCACCCAGGGACCAGGGTCTGAAACCCAGGTCTTTTTCTCCATTCCTACCGGTTATAGCACAGAAGCCAGAGCACAGACTGGATACACTGGTTTAACCCAAGTGCGCTCACTGCAGCTTTGGACCATCCAGTGCTTCAGACGCCAGCGGCCTTGTGGCAGTGGCAGATGGTTGCGACGATAGGCCGTGCTAAGGAGAAAAGGCTCCTAACGTGCAAGTGTCCAGCCGATGCTGCCTGAGACTGTCGCGAGGAGCGGAGCACAGTAATAATCCCCCTTGGCCCCTATAGCGCGTTCTCGGTCCGGAACAGAGCAATGGCAAACTCCGCCGAGGAATCCCCCTGCCTCTTCTCCAGCGTCACGGGACAGGCCAGTGGGGGCGAGCGGCGGAAATGGAACTATGCCATGCCTGGCTTGGAGCTGGGAGCTGGCCCCTTGGCTGGCTCTGAAGGACCCAACCGCCTGAGGCTTTTTAAGAAGAAAAAACTGATTTCTGCGGTTCCTGCTGATGGCGGCGACAGCCCTGTGTGGGGCAGGGGGGGATTAAAACCATCCCGTAATCCTGGCCATTTCCATCGGGATTATGAAACCAATCACGAATATCAAAAGCTGCGGCTTAAGCCAGCTGCCTGAGAGCGGCTGCCCTGCCGAGACTGCAGCTGGGAAGACAGGCAGGACCTGGGCTGCCTTCCATTTCACGCACAGTCCCCCCACCCCACCTCCCCCATTCATCCCGAGCACCGTCAGGAAGGCGGGAACTGGTCTGGACTGGGACAGCGGCCGGAGCTGTCAGGTAAGAATGAGCATTGAAACCCATCAGCATTTAGAAACCGGCTGGGCCTGGGCCAGGCCTGCAGCGGCTGTTCCCTCTGCTGCCTCTGTTCTCAGGAGCCAAGTGCCACATGCTGCAGAGGGGAGGTGCCTCAAGCCAAAGAGCCCGGCTGGTGTGATGTGCACTGGGAAGAGCGTGTGACACGCCCCTGCAGCTGCCTGCAAAGGTAACACTGCGGAGGCTTGCTGGGGGCCACCCATCCTGCGTGGATGTGAGTGCCGGCTTTGCCCCTCTGCGCTTGTTCTCCGCCACGGCCTCAGACTCCTGGGCTCTGGGAAAACAGCTGCCTGCCTCAGGAAGGCAGGGCTGTGCTGCCTGGTGAGCCAGCTGGCCAGGCATTTCCTGGCCTGGGGCCCTTTTGGAGGGGGAGGAGCGTCAGCTAAACCTTGGTGCGAGTCAGCCAGGCACATCTGGATGGCGGGGTCTCTCACAGGAAATGGGAAGCTGAATTGCAGTCCCCTGGTGATAGGTGCCTTTCCGTGCTGTTACTGTTAGCCGCTGGTTTTTGGTTGTTGGACGCTGTTGTCCTGATCGGGGGTTGCCTTGTTCCTGCAAATTCCCTTTCCAGGAGTAGGGAGCAGCGAAGTGTTTTGGGTGCTGCTTGTAAGTTGCTTTTGGTGCTCTGTTGTGCATGATGGTGGTTCTACCCCGGCGTGTTCTGGTGAGTGTGTGACCTGCATCCCAGCTTTCCCTCCCTGCTCCGCTGGAACCTCGCTCCGGGGGTTGCTCGGGAGGAGAGATGAGAGTAAATCCAAAGCTGTTTTACTAAAGGGTCACACTTATCTGCCTGAGGCGCTCAAGGCGGGACTCAGGTCTGTCAGCCCAAGTGTGACTTCTCCGTAGGCAGAGCACCCACATCTCTGAACACAATCCCAGGACGCAAGTACTGGAGGGGGAAAACAGCTGTCACCGACCCTCTGTATACACACGTCCTTTGTGCCAACACGACTAGGAGCGCCTGCGTTCACAGGCCCCCCGCACGCTGCGTTCGGGGAGCTCCGGGGAGGGGGAGAGGATCTTAGAAAACAGCTTCCATCCTGTCAGTGTCAATACTTCCAGCTTCCTCCCCCTCAGTAAGTCCTTTAAATGAATGAGCAGAGCAAGGCTGATTCTTTCTTGAACTCTGCTCCGTTCTGACACAGGCTGCTGCAAGAGGGGCATGCTTGCATGCTGGCCTCATTCTGTCGGGCCAGCTGGTATGCTTGGAGAAAGGCCCATAACCTTTCTTCTTGCCCGGTTTGCAGATGCGGCATTGGCTCGAAGCCCAGCGTGCTGTTCCCTGCAGAGCAGTGTGTGTTGTGATGGAAGGACAGTCCTTCCTCCTCATCTCTTGGCTCATTATCACAGAAAACTCAGGCAATGTAAAACCAGACACCCAGTTTCTGAGCCCAAGATGCCCCCAAACTCCCCATGCTTTGGCTTAGCCAGGCATTGCCAGCTCCTAGGAGACTTAGCGTTTCCCTTAAAGCTGCAGCACCTGGAGTCCCGTGATCACACGCCAATCTCCGCTTTCCTCATTTTTAATACAAATACGCTTCTAGCCCTCCCGATTGCAGAGAGCTTGAAAACACGACCCCCAAAGCTCCAAACAAAGCCCTGATGTTAGTAGTCTTAGAAACGGTGGGTTTGGGGTAGGGATGTTAAATATCGTTTAATTGAGTAGTTGAGTAAGCTCATGAAATTGTATTGGTTCATCGACTATAGTCCCTGGGAGTGGGGCCGGCAGCCACTGTATCAGAGCCAGCAGCGTGGGGTACCAGGCAGGAGCTGGTCCGCAAGGGGAGCCAGTTTAAAAACCAGCTCTCCTCGTAGACCAGCTGCCTGTCGCCCTGCGCTGCTGCCTCTGAAAGAGAGGTTTAAGCACAGCCGCTTGCTAAGCAACGCACACGCAACTCACCTCTCCTGCACTGCCCCAAGAGCAGACCCCTTGTGCCCCCACTGGGTAGCAATGCAAAGCACAGAGGGAAACTGAGGCACGTATTGGCATAAACGTACTCCAGAAAATTCTCCCTTCGTCACCTACGGTACGATGGTCCCATGCACATATGGAGCCTCGATGCTCCGTCCTGGAGACATGGAGGAGTGAGCTGCTGGGGGGCTTGTTTATTGGAGGACGTGGGCGTCCACTGCCCAGCGCAGACCCACAAAGTCCAGCTAACGAAGGAGCCTGTCTCAAAGCGGGAACCGTTTCCTTGCTGAGAGTCGCCATCTGCCAGCCCTTGACAGCTTTTCAGTTCTCACAAGGGATTTTGTGGTCAGTTTTTTACAGCAGGGGACCATGCAGGCACCCTGAGATTGTGTCAGGAAATCGGGGGTTGCGTGTTTGTGACCCCCCTGAGAAATAGGGCGCTGAGAGGCCAGCAGTGCATTGGCTCCTGAAGGACTATTTCTTTCTTTTCGCAAATAGCCACAAGAAGCCCAGACCGAGCTGTGAGCCCCACCTTCCCAAGACAGTCCCTGCCCTGAAGAACCCTGAGACCAGACAGACCCGAGATGGGGTGATATCCCCAATTCACAGGCAGGAGGCTGAGACAGAGATTCAGACTCAACTGCTTAATGGTTTATGATTCTCACATTTTGGGTGCCTTGCAGGGGCCCGACTTTTATAGGTGGGTGCTCAGCACTGACTGAAAATCAGGCCCCTTTCAGGGCGTCTGAAATTGGGGTATCCAAAATCATGAGACACTTTTGACATTTGTGGCTTCAGAGATGTGCCCGAATCACACGTGGTGTCTAGACTCAGGAACCGAACCCAGCCCACTGCCTTCTCTACGAGACCGGGCTTCCCAACCCAGCCTGTCTTTCCAGGGCACGCAGGCATGAATGTGTAGCTAGCAGGCCTGTCATCCCGCCCTCGCTATGGGCATGGCCAGGCTCCGGGCTAGCTGGAGCCAAGGTGGAGGGTGAATTTCAGTCCTGCTCAGCAGCACGTGGCTGCTCCAGGCTTGCGTCTGGTCCCTGGCTTGGAGAAAGTCGGGGAGTGACTGTCCCAGGGGGCTGAGGCTCCAGTGTAGGGACTGACAAAGCAAGAGGTGGTCAGAGCTGTCCCCCTCCTCCTTGGTAACGCTCCCATAACTCCCTGCGCTCGCCAGGTGGGTGATGTGGCTCTCCTAAGGCTGCTCATCCCGCACGCAGGCTGACGGGCTCAATTCTACTCGGCCGCTTCCAAAAATGGAGACTAAACAAGGGACGTTCCTGACCAGCAGCCAAAGGCAGCCCGCGGCCACCCCTCCGCTCCCCCTTCCTCCTTCCCGCCTCTCTCCCGACTTCCCTCCAAGTCGGGCTGGGTCGCTCCCCCCGGGGTGTAGAATTCCACCCTCCCACCTCAGCTGGCTGGGGCTGCGCAGCCAATGGGGTGCTTTTGTCGCTCCCATTCCCACCCCTCCCCTCTGGCCCAGCAAATGGGTCGCCATGGAGACTCGTGGGCCCCTCCAAACGTGCCTTTTATAGCCAGCGGTTCCTGTGGTTAGCCTGGCTTTTTTTTTTTTTTTTTTGCTTGGCTGCCCTGGTATGCGCGGGCCGGCTCCCTCCGCTTGCACAGCTGGGGCACTGGAGGAAGCGGGGAGGGCTGTGGGGGCGCCCCAGCTGCTGAGGAATCGCCCAGACAGGGAACCGGGGTGCCGCTGGCAAAGGCTTGGGCCTGGGTTTTGTTTCCCTGGCTCTAGCTGGAGAAAACTCCATGTCTAGCTCGGGGGAGTCGTGGCAGAGAGGGGCCTAGTTGGGGTCCTGCTGGGAGCCCGGCTGGCCCTGCAGATTCCCCCTTCTTGGCCCTCTCTAGCTGGGTTCCCCCTGTGCAGACTCCTCCCCCCCCATCCCTGCTGGGGTCCTGCTGCGATTCCCTGGCTGATTTTTTTCCCTCCCCCATTGGCTCAGGTCCGGCTGTGATCCCAGCGCTGCCTCCTCTCCCCAGCCAGGATCGGGCGGTGACTTCCCCCGACGCGCTCTCAGCTGCCCCCTCGCGTTCGGGGTGTGCCTCTCCGGAGGGCAGTTCTGGGCCCTGCCCGCGGCTGTGGTGGATTGACGGCGCCACTAGGAACTGACGACAGCCTGGGTAGGAGGGGCGCGCTTTTCCCGGCTCCCTGGCCACGATCCCCCTCAGCTGCACAGGCCAGAGAAATGACTAACGGCGGGCCGGAGGGAGCGGACTAGCCCTACCCTGCAGCCGGGGCCTGCGGGATCCAGCCTCTGCGAGAGCGAGCGCAGCCGGCACTGCTGGCAGCCGGCTGGCCGACGCTCCTGTCCCGGGGCATAACCTGGCACCTGGATGGAGGCTGGGAGGAGAGAGCCCCCAGCTCTGCGTTGGGGGGAAGCGCCGGAGTCCCAGGCAGAAGCAGCGGACGGCTCGGGAAGGCTTGGTGAGTATGAAAGCCGGGAACTGAATAGCATGTGGGGCGGGGGGTTCCTCTGATTATCCCGTCCCTGCCTGGCAAGGATGATGACTCTCAACCCTCAAAGGAAGTTATGGGGGGCTGCTGCGGGGGTCGTCTGTGTGGAGCCCTGGGTTAGCTGGTGTGGTACATTAGGAGACCCAGGTGTTGTCTGACTGCCACCGTTACCCACAGTGCTCCAGGGCAGGAAGGATGGTCTTGTGGTCTAAGGTACTGAACTGGGACCCCGGAGATCTGGCCTGGCTCTGTAACAGGGTGACACAGCGAGCTAATCACTTCATCGCTGCCTCAGTTTCCCCACTGCCATGCAGATAATAACCTTCCCTTTCTGCTCACTTGGGGTCTGGTCTAGTTGGACTGTGGACTCTTAGGGTCAGGGGCTGCCTCTTGCTGCCTTTGTAGGGCACCGAGCACAGCAGGGTCAGCTGGAGCACAACGAATTGGTTTGGGCATCTCAGCCGTGCATGCCCTGATCTTCCCTTAGCACCCGGCTGCACAACCTGGCACGAGTGGACACTTCGAGTGTTCTCGCTGAGACAAGCTGGGATATTAGCCTCCAGGCTCCTGTGGCTTCTGCAGAAGAGACAACCTCCCTCCCTCCTCCCCCCGCCCCAGCCTGGCTTTTGTTTTGTTTTGTTTTTTAAGATGCCTATTTCTGGGCGAGTCATTGGAGTTCTAAGGGCTTGTCTTTTTCCAGTGCACCAATATACTTGTACTCATATGAATCCCCCACTCACCAGGCAAACATTCTGATTCGGATAGAAGGTCTGTTCTCGGTTAGTTTATGTTGCTTGGGAAGAAGGTTAAGCAAACCACAAAAAACGTCCTTATACTGGTATAAGAGCATCTAGCCGGTGGTGAGAGCGTAACCGTATTAGTTGACATTTACGTCTTGACTTGCTCCTTTTTGTTTCCCTTCCTGTAGAAAAGCTCTAACAGCAAAACAGCTGTTGCTGCAGGTAGAGATGAAAAAGAAGTTTCTGCTTCTTTTTTGCTCCTGGAAGATTCCCTGGCTAACATGTTGAAATGCATCATGTCCAGTTGTCACCCATCCGGACACGTACAACAACTTTAACCACTTCACCGCTGCTTAGTGTGCCAGGTAGGCTGATCAAAGTACATGTGCAGTGTCCTGCCTGGGTACTCGGTGTAGCACAACGTTACTCTGCAGACAGGTGTTGAGTGGCACAGCAGTGCCATGCCACAACCACACACAGCTGTGTGACAGTAGGACATCAGCCTGCAGTGGCCTAGGTAGAGGGTGATTCCTTGGACTCAGGTTCTATTCCTGACTCCGCCACTGACTTGCTGTGTGACCTTGGGAATGTCACTTAGGCCAACGTTTTCAAAAGTGACTTGTAATTTTGGATGGCTGTTTTTGTTTGCACATCTTAGGACTCCTTAAAGGAACCTGATTTTTTTTCCCTACCCAGAGCTCGGCCCAGCGAGTCCAATGCCTGGAGTGACACAGAAATAGTCATTGAAATGTGTTTTGTAGTGAGGGACTCAGCTCTGTAAACTGGAGTTGACCTAATCGTATCTGGGGCTCTGACCTTCCCAGCCAGGCGCTGTGTGCACAGCCACTTTGGGATGCCTTTGCAGGGCCTTGGTCCCTAGGGAACGTCAGTGCAGCTGGAATGAACGCGCTCTCCGAGCCTCTGCTGCAAACCCCTCTCTGGGAATATCTTCTCTTGCTCTTCTCCCGACTCCTCGTTTTCCTGCCCCTCCCTGATTCTGGGAGAAGAGGTGCCGACGCCACAAGCGAGGATCTCGCTCCTGAAGGCAGGATGTAACTGAGGGATGTAACTGGTTAACCAGTTAGCTGGTAAGCGTCATTTTCAACGGGTGAGACTTACTGGTTCTGGTTAACCAGGAGGGGCTGGAGCAGCTCCCCGCCTGCCCTGGAGAAGCCCCTGTCTGTAGCGGGCCCAGACCCCCGCTGTAGGTTTTTAGCAGCTACACGGTTACATTTTTCAATGACTTTTTACACCCCTAATGTAACTGAAATCTCGTAACGTCACCAGCCCCGCCCAGCAGGGCCAACTTATCCAGTAGGCACAGTGCCTAGGGCCCACGATATTTTTAGGGGCCCACAAAAATGTTTTAATTTCTTTTAAAATCAGAAGAAAAAACTGAACTTTTAGGGTCGAAGAAAATGTTCTAATTTTTTTCTCACATCAGAAAAAAATGAAACTTTTAAGGCCCACGAAAATCTATTACATTTTGCCTAAAACAGGAAAAAAAAGAAAAATGTTGAAGTATTTAAAGTTATATCAAAAATAATTTTTAATATTTTCTTTTATGGTGGGAGGGGCCCACGAAGGCAAAAGTGCCTAGGGCCCACGAAAGTCATAATGTGGCCCTGCCGACCAGGCTCCTGGGGGCTGAGCCAAGCCTTCTGAAAATCCCCGCCAGTCCCTCCATGCTGCCTGCGGATCTGGGAGCGGTGGAGCCCTTGTCTTGTGCTGATACTGGCAGGAGCCTGAGCCTGGGACCTGAGCTGGTGGGGTGGGTCTTAAACATCCCCCACAACCTCATCCGGGCTGCTCACTTTCTGACCTCAGCAGTTCTGAGTCAATAGTGACTCAGTGGCTTTCAGAGACCAGCCTGTCTGGTCTGAGGCGAGGCAGCATGACGTAGAGGTTAGGCCCAGGACTGCCAGTCAGGACACCTGAGTCCCTCCTCAATGTTGTCACTGACTTGCCCACGGTCATGCACGTAATCGCTCCGTGCCTCAGTTTCCCCATCCCTAAAATGGGGGTGATAATACTCACCTGCCTTCACAAAACCCTTTAAGATTCTCTGCTGGAATGTACTAGATACATGCAAATAGACACTGCATCTTCTGTCCGCCAGGAGATGCCCAGGCTGCAGGTACTGCTAATCCAAACCATTCAGGTCGGGAGGGGAGACCAAAGCAGACACACACATACTTGAGTCCTGCATCTGAAGGCCCGGGAAGCTGAAGTGCCTGGTGCCAGACAAGATCAGTCCACAGTACTTGTCTCTTCCTCCAGGGCAGGCACCCATCTGAAAGCAGCGCTCGGCTCTCCCTGCGTGGGATTGCGATGGCAGGCACAAAATAGCGATGCCAAGTGATTTTCTGCCTGCAGCAATGACTGTTCCTGAGAGCTGTTCGCTGCTGTGGGGCTGGGCCGGCCTCGTAACGGGAGTGGGTGCCTAGGAGCTGAGACTTCTGCCGTCTAGTCGCAGGGAGGCTGTGCCCTTGGGTCTGTCTGTCAGTTGGCCCTTCCTCGACCCTGGGATAAGGAATACGTCTCTCAGCGTACTGTGGCAGGGCCCATCTTGTTCTGTCTGGGCAGCAGCTACCGCAGGGGGGCTTGGCCCGTGCCTGGAGTGGGCAGGGGCTACTGCAGCGTAAATCCTCGTAGGCGTTGCCGAGAGCCCTTTGGCAAGAGGCTGCGTGGAGCTGGCCAGTGTTAATAGTGGGGCGATGGGAAGGGGGGTTCCTGAGAGGGAGCAGTGCAGGCTGATGCCACCCAGCTGAGCTCTGCCCTTCCTGCGCTTTGTTCTCTCTGCAGGGGCCGCCGGGAGGCCGACATGGAGGGGAGTTCGCCCACGGAGAAGCGAAGAGCCGGGAAGGGCGCGAAGCACAGCGGCAGGAACGCCGGCAGGAGCCATCGCCCTGCGGAGAGCACCGGGACCAGCCGCAGCCAGCCTGCCCGAGCGGCTCTGGAGCCTGCAGGGCTGCCAGGGGAACCGGGCGGGGCCGCTTGCTCTATTCTGGAGGGCAAGGTGAAGGCGCTGAAGGAGCAGCGGCTGAGCATGAAGCAGGGAGGGGCGGTGTCCCAGGAACGAGCCCCCGTGAAGAAGCCCAAGGCCAGGAAAGGGAGGCTCGTGCCCGGTCTGGCTGTGGCGGAGGGGGTGCCCCAGGACACGGTGGTGGAGCCGAGGGCCCAGATCCGCACCTACCTAACGGACGTGCTGCTAGACAGCCGTGATGATGGGGACTGTGGGCAGGGTGCTGGGGGGGCCGTGGCTGCAGACCTTTACACCAACCATGTGGAAGCTCTGGAGGCGCATGGGGCAGCGGGAGGAGGCAGCCCCTTGGGCCACGGCTCAGCTGGGGAGCTCTGGAGGCTCCCAAGCCCTGGAAGGCACGGACTGGAGAACACTGACGGCCGCTCAGAAAACAGGGTCCAAAGGGGCTACCCATGTGGGCTTCAGGGCCCCCGATCCACTAGGAATCCCGCCACCAGCAGCCAGAAATCTGCCCCTGAAGCACGTGGCACACCGGCCTCCTCGGGAGAAGAGCTGTGCCAGGCTGGGGACTTGGAGAGCACCCCCCAGGATGGGCTGTACGGGGGGCCCGCCCCACCCGGGCGGCTGTGGAGGGCGGAGAGCTGGGAGAGCCTCGGCAGCGCTGCGAGTGCCACCAGTGGGCTGTCCCTAGCGGAGCGAGTGGAGCGGAACCGGGTCGTGCTGCAGGAGATGCTGCGCCCGGCGAGGCAGAACCGCTCTGCCCCGCCGCCTCGTCACCATGAGGGGGTCGGTGCGGATCTCCCGCTCGCGAAGGACGGAGCCATGCAAGGTGGGCATTGGACACAGGGGCATCTCGAGCCATGGGCTGGGCAGTGTCAGAACCATCAGAACCCCCCAGTCCTGCCCCGCAGGACTTACCCCTGCCAGCCACTTCCAGGATCCCTCTCCCCATCGCTTGCAGACGCCTGCAGAGAAAGCGCAGCCAGCTAGGGAGTGTGATCCCTGCCCATTTGATGCTCCCTATAACTGGAAAAGGTGGCCTGAAACATGCCGGGAGGGGGGAGGCAGTGTTGCTCTTTATTTAATCACAGCCCCTTTCTCCAGCAAAGAGTGGTACCACTTGCATTAAATCAGTGCATGTTCCTTGTGCGGCACCTACATTCAAGGCCTTATCAGTTTGCTGAAATATGAGGAGTAGCCTCCAGCTTGGCTGGAGATGTGGCTTGCAAGTGTTCCCAGCTCAGAACCGAATCTTTAACCCGGACAGCTTTTCTCCTGCATGTTTCTCAGGCATTTGAGTTAAATACACATACAAGCCCAAGGTTTTACAGTGTATAAATAAACCCCGCCTCTCTCCGTGAATCAGGTTTGGTTCACAGGTTGCTCTGCAGTCATAATGCAGCCAGTTCTCCAGTCATCCGTAGTATCCTCCAGGTTAAACGGAACAGCAAAGGCCTAAAAACACAAGCAGGAAAAAAACCACCTTTCAGTCCACTTGTTGCCTACAGAAAGTGGCACAAGGGTGACTTGCCCCTGGACGTCTGTGCTTGAATTATTGTGCACGGTAGATGAGCAAATTCACAGCTTGTTCTGCTTGTGACTTAATGTCTCCCCAAGTTTGCACTCCTGCTGGAGCATCGCCAACTCCCTGTCGGGAGGATCGTGTCTTCCCCCAGAGATGGCCCAGGGCTACGTAAGCGCTGTCCTGGCCATGCTGCGGGAAAGGTGGGGGGAGGAGACTGTGGAAAGCTGTAGCTCTAGGCTCTGCGGTCCCTTGTCTCCGCGGGAATGGCCGGTGCACCGTCTGCGGGGCTTGTTGTGAGTAGTCAGCCTTCCATGCAAAAGCATGGCCAGGACGTAGCGCTCCTAATGGCCAGGCCACGAAAGCTGAGGCCACCCAGTTCAATGGAGTGATCCGAGTCCGTTAGAACAAACCCGACCGGTGCCCAGGCCTTGCCAGTGGTTCTGATGTTTCTTTACCAACCCCTCTTGGTGCCAGACCCGGGAGAACTCCTCCTCCTGCAGGCTGGAAGCCTTTCGCATAGGCTGGGTTACGGGACGTCGACCGGAAGGCAAGGATGGGCGCTGGGAACGAGGCTGGTTTGTGGAGAATTGGGTCCGGGGAGCACTGAGGAGCAGGGTGTGTCCCCCCCCCCCCCACCCCGGCGTGGCTTCCCATTGAGGGGTGCTGCTCATGACGTGTCTCCGTTCTGGCTTGCAGAGCTGCCGGGGAATGACCTGGACT
The DNA here is from genome assembly GCF_049634645.1 of Pelodiscus sinensis. Classification (NCBI taxonomy): domain Eukaryota; kingdom Metazoa; phylum Chordata; order Testudines; family Trionychidae; genus Pelodiscus; species Pelodiscus sinensis. The sequence goes on along the minus strand of NC_134719.1, from coordinate 58,805,267 downwards.
GGGACTCTGGGATCTCCCTGCCGGACTCGGAAGGGTGCAGGTAAGAGCGGAGAGCCCTGAGGGAGGGAAGCAAAGATCCCCCCTCCCTCCTGAATATTTTTAAAACTCTGTGAGTCTCTGTCCAGTTCCTGGCCTCCCCCCTCACCCTTAGGGATGCCCCCTGCATGCACACAGCCAGAGCAACCTGGCTCACCCTGGACCCCAGCCCTGCTGCTGCCCGGCCTCGGCAGCTCCCACTTGCAGGGCCCTGAGTCAGGCAGCTGTTCCCAGCACCCAGCTTGCTCGAAATGGCCCCTAAATGCGCCCCCTGCACATGAGGGGCACCACTGAGGCCAGGGTGGGAACTGCTTTTGCTTTGCTTTTTTCTCTGGCGTGCACCGAGAGGAGTAGATAAAAACACACACGCTGGCTGGGGGCTGGAGGGGGATAGAATTGCCAGGCATCCCTGGGCAAAGGGGGGCGGTTCCATGCTCCCAGAAGGGGCAGGGCCGTGGGCAGAAGGGACAGGGCTGGAAGTAACCCCCCCCCCCCCCCCCCCCACACACACACACACCTGCCCTTCATGGAGTTATTGGTGATTCAAGGGCCTGAGGCTCCTGCAGAGCTGACCTTGAAAATAACCCATGCAGGGAGACACAGCAGGCTGCTCTCTAGAGCAGAGGCACATTTACCCCTCTGGCCGCTGATTGCCAGCTGCTCCCTCCAGATCTCACACTTCCCTGTAGCACCCCCAGGCTGCCGGCAGGAGTGTGGAGCCCCAGGCTGCCGGCAGGAGCAGGGAGCCCCAGGCTGCCGGCAGGAGCAGGGAACCCCTGCCATTTCAAGTGCCATTTCAAGCGGTGGTGCCTGATTGCACCAGCTAGCAGTACGCCAGGCGCCTGAACAAGCTCCGATCACACACACGCCTAACCAGACCGTAGTGGGGAGTGAAGCCTAGGAGAGCCGTGAATTCTCGGCTCCTGTAGGACTTAATTATAGGCCCTGGGGCTGCTGCATTACCGGGCTTGTTCTTCCCCACTGGTGCGCCGAAGGCGAATGGCTGCAAGTCCCAGGCGTGTTTTACCGGGGTGGGTTGGGCGGAGGACAGGGAACTCCTAGCAGGGTGGTCCGGGCAGGGCTGCTGCTACCCGCGTGCTTTGCCTTGCGCTCCGGTTGCAGGGGGCTTGCCGGGCTACCCTGCCGATGGGCCAGAGCTGCCCCAGTCGGATGCAGCTCTGGAGTGGCAGGAGCAGTTGGTGTCCCGGGAAGGTTTCCGAGGCGAGGAAGCGTGTGCGCTGCACGTGCGGGACAGGACGGGCTGTTCCATGCCTTTCCCGCGCCCGTCGAGGGGCTGTCTTCTGCGCTGCACTGGCCCCGCCCCCCCGGTCTGTGAGTGTGGGGTGTGACTCTGGAGTGCAAGGAAACTGCGCCCCGTGCCCCTTCCCTTCTTGCTCCATGTTCCCCTCTCACACTCCCCCTGCAGCACAGAAGGGGTGAAGTAGGGATGTAAGAGGAGTCGAATCAGGTGCCCGCAACTCCCCTCTATATCAGAGGCAGCCGGGGGGGAGCAGGAGCTGGTCCTGGGAGGAGCCGCCTTGAAGGCCGGTTCCCCCCAGCACCGGTTGCCCCCCTCCATGCTGCTGTGATATCAGAGGCAGCAGTGCGGGGGGCCTAGGGGAGGCTGCTCACGCCGGGGCCAGGTGCTACTCCACTGCGGCTCTGCCTGCGCGCCTGGCTCCTCCTGCGCTGAAGCCGCAGCGGGTGGCGCCTTCCCTCGTCGACGAATCGTGTCGTTGGTACAAATTGTGTCGACACGATTACCCAGTGACGTCCTCGGGGGGAGGGTCTATGGCCCCCAGGGAGAGCAGGGCCCAGGCACAGGTCTGAGGCCATGGGGAGGAGGGGCAGGGGTCCGGGGGCCACAGCGTTGTGCTCGCTGGCACCCGGCACTGAGGGGCGAGAGAGCAGCAGGACGACTGCAGGGATCCCCTGGCCCACAAGCACCCGAGCCCCTCGGGGGCGGCTGCATCCCTGAGGCTGGGGAGGAGGCGGCTGTTGCTAGGGGAGCAGGTGGAAGTACCCCCTTGCGAGTCAGGGCATTGTGGAGTAGGCACCTCCTGGGGGAGGGGGAGAGGGAGCAGATGCGGATGCTGGATGGGACCGTGGAAATCAGCTTGGGGTGGGCCCGGAGGCAAGGCCAAGAACCGGCTCTGATCTGTGGGCCTGGCAGTCCAGGAGGAGTCAACAGCTCGTGTGCCCTGGGGGATCTGTTGGTCTCCTTTTCGACAGTGGGACAAACGTTCCCTAGGGCCTCACACCGGCCTGTCTGTCCGTACGCCCGCCCCGGTCCCTGCAGTATCGCTGCACCGCCCCGGCTGGGGAGGGGGTGGGACTTGGAATCACAGAACACTAGGACTGGAAGGGACCTCGAGAGATCATCAAGTCCAGTCCCCTGCCCCCATGGCAGGACCAAATACTGTCGAAACCATCCCTGATAGACATTTATCTAACCTACTTTTAAATATCTCCAGAGATGGGGATTCCACAACCTCCCTGGGCAATTTATTCCAGTGTTTGACTACCCTGACAGGCAGGAACTTTTTCCTAATGTCCAACCTAAACCTCCCTTGCTGCAGTTTAAGCCCATTGCTTCTTGTTCTATCCCCAGAGGCCAAGATGAACAAGTTTTCTCCCTCCTCCTAATGGCCCTGCCACATGACCTGCCGGATGACCCAGGGCAATAGACCTCGGGTCTATCGACGCCCAGTGCTGTGCCCTGCCCCTGCCATTTGGCCTCTGTGTTCATCTGTGCATGTGCACACGGCCGGGCCATTTTCACGCCCGCTGAGGACACGCGTGCAGGACACCCCGTGCTCGTGCGCAGCGTGTACGCAGGCTGAGACGTGCCCCTCTGGGAATCCGGCCCTCAGCTTCCCTCCGGGAAGGGGCAGGGGCAGACAATCAACGGGTGAAGGGAGAGTTGTAATAGCTTGTGGTTGGGGGGGGAGGGGGAGAGAGAGAGAGTGAGTGAGTGAGTGAGTGAGTGTGTGTGTGTGTGTGTGTGTGTGTGTGTGTGTTGGGGGGGGGACTTAATGTAGGCTAGGGCAGGTAGGAACCTCTAATCTCACTGGACAGATGATAAACCTCAGAGACATGGCCTGAAAATAAGAGAAACCCTAGAGAACGAGGCTTCCATACGCGGGAGAGGGGGAGAGACTCCTCAGGCCTTCCCCGGCGCAGTGTAGCCATGCGCGGCCTGGCGCTCTGGGAGCTGAGCTGACCATGTGCTCTAGGCCTCCCTGGGCGAGGGGGGACCCGAGAGGCTCCATGGGCGGCGCTGGAGGCCTCTCGCAGATGGGTGTTGGGGGAAGGGAGGGATTGGCCCCGCCCGTCAGAAGAGTGAATGCCACATCAGTGGGGGTCGCCGCGCTCGGGCAGTGGCCAGGCTGGAGGGTGCCCTCGTCCTCCCTCGTCCAGAGCCTTGTGCGCAAGTCAAAGGGCCCTGCTCTGTGGTGGTCCAGTCTGACGCCGAACGGCGCGAGCCCCTTCCCCGGGGACAGCCCAGGCTCTGCACGCCCAGCTCAAGGGAGGGTTCTTACCCCCTTTGTGGGTGGGAAGCAAACGCCCAGAGGCAGGAAGACTTGCCAAAGCTGCCCCAGCAGCGCAGTGACTGGGCCGGGCAGGGAACCTTGCTTTCCGCATTCTCGCTGGGTGACCGCTGCCCGTTTGCTTGGGGGCTTGCCCTGGTAGGAGCCCTGGGGGTGGCCCCTCGGGATCCTTAGGCTGGTGGCTGGCCACAAGGGCGTCCTACACCCAGGGGACAATGAGCCACAGCTAGAGGCGTGTGGCTGGGCTTCTGGAGGAGCCTTGCAGCAAAGCTGGTGCATGTGAACCCAGGAGGCAATAGAGCCGTGTCCTGGCATTGTGCCACTTTCAACAGCAGCGGGACTCGGGCCAGGCGCGCAGCGGAGGGTGCGGCTATGCAGAGAGGTCAGGCACCGACAAGGCCGCGTGGGACAGCACTCGGAGGACACACACACACGTTACTCCATTCACACCGGCCTTAGCTCGCTTTGGAAGAGGGTTCTGGCGCTCACAAGCGATGCGCGTGCAGTTATTGTGTGCACATGATTTCAAACTGCAGTCGCTGAATTTAGTCCGGATTAGCCTCCCGTGTGGACAAGCCTTAAGATATTAGGGCCCCAGCTACAAAGGGCCTGATAAATCCAGTCAGCGCCTCGAAAGGCGGTGGGGGACAGCCTGGAACCCGCGGCGGAGGTGGGAGCCGTGTGCTCCCTGCATGAGAAGCAGCCGTGCTCCGTGCTAGCTCCAGCTCTGGAGTGGTCTGCGAGGGCAGCCCCAGCCCGCGTGGGAGGCAGCAGATGCCAGAGAGGAGCCCCGCGGACGTGTGTCTTGCTCTGGCGAGTCCGGGTGCTGTCGCGTTTCACCTGCCTGCCGCCGCTGGGGCAGAAGGGTTAAGGGGCGGCTCTGGGACCCGCTTGCCTGAGCTGATTACTGTCACGGGGATTATGGCTGCAGCCAGCAGGGAAAGCCTTGCTCCGGCCTAGCCTGTGCATGGGACAGAGCAGGGGGCAGCTCAGACAGTCTGGAGGGGAAGCTGGGGGAGAGCGGGGGAGGTTCCCCCGGCCAGTGCAGTGTGTGGGGACGGGGGGCAGAGGGCAGAGGCCCATTCTGGGCAGCAGCTTGGCGTAGCTAGGGGGCAGGAGCAAGCTTGGGTCTCACGGCCCCTGCGAGAACGGGGGTGGGGTTACCAGGCGTCTCCTGAGACAGCCGCCTGGGGTTAACCCCCCCCCGCACTGGAGGGACTGCGGCGGATCCCTGCAGGGGGACGCTGCATTGCAGTGTGACAGCTGTGGGGGGCTGCTGCAGACCCTCCTTGCAGTGGGGAGAGGGCAGTGCCGGCCCTGCCAGGGAGGAGGAAGGGGCTGGGCTGCCCTACGGAGCCGGTTGTGGTTTGAGGCTGGGGGGCCAGAGCCTGGAGCCCTGATCACGGCCGGGAAATGGCCGCCTGCTTCCAAGCGCCTGCGGTGTCAGGGGTGTCGCTCCTGCCACGCCCGGTTCCTGCCGGCCTGCGGGAATCCCCGGGCTGGTGCGTGTTGGGGCAGGGCCAGAGGCGGGGGACCTCGCCACGGTCACAGCCAGACCTTAGTGAGAGGCCCGGAAGGTTGACCTGATGCCCCAGCTCCCATGCATGCCGGGGGAGGGTGAGCTGCGGGGGATGCTGGCTCTTGCACTTGAGTTTGGTGCATTCGTTGTGGGCTCCTGCTCACCGGGGATGCTGGGGGCATCTGCGCGGCGACTGAAAAGTGCCATTGCTCTGGGCCCGCTGGAGAGATGCTCGCTGGGGATGCCTGGCTGGCCTCAGACTGCAGACTTGCTTCGGCTCCCTTCCTCGCGTTCCCGTTCGAAAGAGCCGGCCTGCGGCACACACCTGCGGCCCCACCCTCCCCGTTTCCAGCTTGCTCTAGTGGCCGTGCAGTCCTGTGCAGAGGGGGCTGGGCTCAGGAGAGCTCGTGTCAACTCTGCCACCGATCTGGTGGGTGACCTCGGGCAAGTCACTTCAATGACCCGGGCCTCAGTTTCCCCGTCTGTGAAAGGAGGTGATGGTCCCTTGGCCATCTGCAGAAGGAACACGGAGAGAAGTGGCGTTGCCCCCTTAGTTCATAGCTCAGCGTTCTGCTATTCCTCCAGCCAGACTACCGGGCAGCGGACGCCGGGCCTGAAGGAATGCCAGCCCCTCCGCCCCTGCAGGGCTGCTGCTTTGCTATTTGCAAATACTGGCGGTGACTTGCAAGAGCTCTTCTTGCCGGGCGCTTTGGTGCACCAAAGGCAGTCAGCTGGCCCGTCGAATGGAAGGGGTTTCCCACAGACCGTGGGGAGCTGTTAGACCTTTCCTCAGCCAGCCAGGCTACAGCAAGGTGGGGGGCGGGGTAGTGCTGCTGTCCCTGCCTTGCGTCTCTGTTTCTTAGCATTCAGAGCCATAGTGCCCAAGAACCCCACAACGAGGTCCTGCCTCACTGCAGCCTCCCCTCACGAGCGTGCCTTTAATCTACCCTCTCCCTGTGCTGGCTGCTGCGCTCCCGGCCACGGCCCCCACGGGCAGAGAGGTGGGCCGGGAGGGGGCCTAGCCAGGCCGCCTCGGCTCCAGCCCACGGCTCAGTAGCCGCCCGAGGGTCCGGAACAAGTCACCCAGCAAACGTTGGTCGCACTGAGGAGTTGAGCGGTGAGGGGGCGTTTCACATGGCTGGAGATGGGCTCCTTGTGGGGGATTTCAGGGGCTTTGGCCTCACCTTGGTGTAAGCCCCCGAGTGCTGCTGCATCCCCTTGCAGCGCTGGTTAGCGAAGGTGCCTGTCCCCACTCCTCCTGCCGCTAGCCGGGCGCATCGCTGGCTTGGGGTGCCGGACCCGGGCCTGGCCCCGAGGGTGGCGTCGGCTGCCCTCTAGCTTGCAGGCCTGGGGCTGGCCCGTGGGTTGTTTTTCCGGGCAGAGCAGCGTCGGCGTCACTGTTAAACCACTTCTAATCCTTGTTATTTTGTTCTAATCCCCCTGCCTCGCTCCCACTGGCCTGGCTGCAGGGCCTTTGTTCCTGCGCCCGAGCTGGAGCTGAGCCCCCGGCATGAGCAGGCCAAGCAGCTGCTGCAGCGAGCCCGCATGAAGGCCAGGACGAGCCCTCTCCGGGCCAGCCACGACATCCTTCCTGCCGCTGCCCAGGCCAGGCGGTGAGTGCAACGCCTTCGCGTGTCCCTCGCCTGCCGGGGGGAGGGGACGGGACCGGACGCCTGCTTCTAGTGCCCGTCTCGCTGCAGGCGGCTTCTGCTTTCCTGCCTCACCCGCACGCTTGCGCGAGCACGCAACAGGTATGGAAGCCAAGCAAGTCCTAGACCGTGAGCCTGGCTCTCACGCACCGGGGTGCACTGCCTCAGCCCGGGCTAGGCCTGGTTTCCCTCACAGAGAGTGTACAGCTTGGTTCGGGGCTCTAAGCACCCCCACGGTACAAAATGTCCCTGTGCCCCTGCCCCTGAGGTAGACGCGGCCCCGGAGATCTCCCTGGCACGGTTCAGGACGGCAGCAAGCCAGTCCGGGGTATCAAAAGGGCTGAGGGAGACGGGTGTAGCCTGCTGCAGCACATAAACAAATCACAAGTGTGCAGCAGGCACTTGTTACCCCTTCATTAGGCACCTGCGCCGGGCCCACCGGGTACACGCGTGCAGCAGATCACGCCTGCGCCGTGCCCACCGGGTACACGCGTGCAGCAGATCACGCCTGCGCCGGGCCCACCGGGTACACGCGTGCAGCAGATCACGCCTGCGCCGGGCCCACCGGGTACACGCGTGCAGCAGATCACGCCTGCGCCGGGCCCACCGGGTACACGCGTGCAGCAGATCACGCCTGCGCCGGGCCCACCGGGTACACGCGTGCAGCAGATCACGCCTGCGCCGGGCCCACCGGGTACATGCGTGCAGCAGATCACGCCTGTGCCGGGCCCACCGGGTACACGCGTGCAGCAGATCACACCTGCGCCGTGCCCACCGGGTACATGCGTGCAGCAGATCACCCCGGTGCTGACTCTAGAGGACTCAAATGGGGTTTCACTGCAGAGGGCAGAGGCGCCGACTGCAAATTCTTGGCTTCCAGAGAGCAATTAGTTTGGCAAACAGTACAAAAAGCCTCCCCGGAGGAAAATAAGCTGGGGCGGGGTGAGGCACGTTTCTGAGCCTGGGCCCAGGCGTCGCTCAGCTGGACGAGGGTCCGTCCTGCAGGGGAAGCCGTTTGCCCAGACGCGGGTCGCGTGGCAGGAATCAGAGGGGCGGCTGGCTGGTGACTGTGTGTTTCTGTCCTAGGGAGGCCGGCGGGCGCGCCGCCCCAGATCTGAAGGGCTGTGCCCTGAAGGACGGAGAGGCCCAGGCTGGCGGGAACCTGAGTGACTCCTCCAGCGGGGAATCCAGCTGCGGGCAGCCCAGGAAGCGCGGCCCCTCCCCCTCCCGCGTGCGCTTTGAGGACGAGTCTCTCCGGGATGCTGAAGTTCGCTATTTGGAGAGGCTGCACGTGCGCCAGAAGCGGGTCTTGGACTCGGTGCTCCAGACTCTGGGCCAGAGCCCACTGCTCTCCAAGCCGGACCTGGCGGATTACGTCAACGGGGACTTCCCCCGCCAGGAGCACGGGGGCAGCCGAGCCTGCAGGGAGCAGCAGGCCCTCGGGCTGGCCAGAAGGGGGCGCTCTGAGACGGCCGCGCTGAGTGCAGAGGGGAAGTGCAGAGCATGCGGCTCCTACCTCGGTGGCTCAGCCGCTAATCCGAGGGCGGACGCCAGGCCTGATCGGGCTCTCAAGCATCTACCAGAGAGCCACGGCGCAACTCAGGAAAACCCCAGCCCCGGGGAGCCCAGCGCTCCCCAGCAGGAGGCCAGAGGCAGGACGTTGGGCCCCAGGGGGTCTCCCCTCTGGATTCTCCCCTCCCGGCAGCGCGTTCACACCGAGCGGATCAGGGAGACGTACATCGGGGCCGTCACGTACATCGACGAGGTGGACTCCGCTCTGGACAGCACCGACACGTCCGACAGCTGCAGGACTGACAGCGAAGAGGCCGGGCCGGGCAGCTCCCAACCCAAGAGTTACCAGGAAGCCAGAGGCTGCCGGCCTGGGGGGCACCAAGCCCCTAGGGGGGCTCTGGAGCAGGACACGAGGGGCAGGAGAGCGGGGCAGGAGGAGCGCAGGGCGAACGGCGGCAGGGCAGGGGCCGGGCTCTCTGACCGCACGCTGGGTCCTGGCAGGGCTGGCGACGAAAGAAACTCCAGCTTGAAGGAGACCCTGGTGCCCCAAGAGGGCCAGGTGAGCAGGGTGTCAGCCAATGGGGCGGAAGCACTTTCCGAAGGCCACCGACTCCCGGCTGCAGCTGGGCTGGCTGGGACGAAGGACCAGGGTGAGGCAGCGCTCGCCCCCATGCAGGGGAGGTACGCCCACCCTCCGCCCCCTGCCCAGGGTCACCTGTCAGCACCGCCTGAGGCCACCGTCCCGAGCCACAGAGGCGCATTGGAAAGCTCTGCCCCCGCCCCTCCGCCAGCCCCCAACGTGAGCCAACCCCGCCCGGCCACGGGCATCTCCCGCCACCACGCAATGCCAGGGGCACCGCCCGCTGGGGGGGCTGCCTCCCCTGTGCCTTCCCGGAGAGCTGTCCTGACCGGCAGCTGCCGGCTCCCAGGCCACGGAACTGGGAGCCCGGAGCAGCCCCGTGACCAGGTGGCTCAGCCAGCGCCTCCTCCCAGCAAGCCCGGGTCTGTGCCGGAGGAGCTGAGGAGCCAGCGTAGCCCCAGAGCACTTGCCAAGGCGGGACTCCGGGCCTTGTCCACCAACAACTGCAACAACACCCGGGCCACACCTCAGCACGGTGGCCAGGCCGCTCCGAGCCCCGGAGAGCGGGCCCGGAAGGGCCAGGAGCCGCCTGCGTCGTGGGACGAGAATAGAGGTAAGGTGGCGTGCTTGCTGCTCGCCTCCCATGTCCTGCCACTGCCCCAGCCACGGAGCTGGCTTCCCGCCGGGCTCCGACTGGAGCCCTGGCCCCTCCCTGCCTGCTCTCAGGCCAGGCGCGCACCGTGCAGGTCTGAACGCCGCCGCAAGGGAAGCCGCAGGGTGTCCGAGCCGAGGTTCCTCGCTGGCCGAACTGCTCCCCTCCCCTCCCTTCCCCCCACAGCTGCCCAATCTGGGGCAGATATGGCATAACCAGTGGGGGCAGAGAGGGGCTCTGTCATCCACGGGGCAGGGAGCATCCCGGGTGCATGGCAGGAGGCTGCTCAGCCAGCTGAGATGGTGGCACTCCGCAGCGGGTCAGGAGCAGTTCCCGGGAGGGTTTCAAGGAGCGACAAGACCCCCCAAGTGAGGGGACATCACTTCGGGTACTGGCAGCTCCGTATCCATGGGGAGCTAGGCCAGAGGGAGCAATAGCTTTTGACTCCAAGATTTTGGGACGTGGTGGAGGACTGCACTTTTCTATGGAGGGGCCGTGGGGGTCGGGATGGAGCTCAGGGGAGGGGACTGGGGTGCAGGGTAGGGTGTGGGGTCTGAGTGAAGGAGGGGGTTGTGACCTGGGGCAGGGGTTTGGCGGGCAGGGTCCGGGGGGATATGGGTGCAGGAGAGGATTCTGGCCTGGGGGAGGGGTACAGGAGGGGGGGTCTGGGAGGCAGATGTCACCCGGAGGGTGCAGAGGGTTTGGGTGATGGCCTGGGGTGCAGGAGGGGCTGGGGGCCCAGGTGCAGGCTCTGGCTGGGAGACTCTTACCAAGGTGGCTCCTGGCCAGCAGGCTCCCTGCCTGCCGCAGGCCCAGGGCTCAGAGTGGCTGGCTGCTCCTAGTGCACCTCTACCTTGACGGGAGGGGGAAGCTTCATGCACTGCTCCCATTGGCCGGTTCCCATTGGCTGCCCCCGCCCCCAGCACAATCTCTCCGCTCTCAACGGCTGGAACCACCCAATGAGAGCTGAGTTTGTGCTGGGGGCGGGGGCAATGTGCAACGCTCCCCCCCCAGCACAGAGAGGCACATGGAGTAGCCAGTCGCCCCGAGCCCTGCAGCTGCTCCTGGCCGGAGGGTCTGGCGGGGGCGGGCCCTGGGCCGGGATGAAAGGCTTGGCGGGCCCTTGACGGTCTGAGCCTGTTTGTGAACCAGCCAATAGGTGCTTGTCTGACTGGGCTGCTGTCGTGCTAGGTCTGCCCTCGGCAGCCGCTCGCGCTGCGGCTCCCAGTGCCGTCAGCTCAGCTGGCATCACCCTCTCCCTGGCTGCCACGGAGCCCAGCCCCGCCCAGGCCCAACCATCACCCAGCGGGGCAGCGTCGGGGGCTGGGTCGCACCAAGCGAAGCGCTTTGCAGCAGGGAGGTGAGTAAATGTGCAGCAAGTCGCCGCCTCCCCCCCCCCCCCCCCCGTGAGCACATCAGGGCGCTGGGCTGCTGGCTGGGCACTGGCCAGGAAACTGCACGGCTGCTTCTGCGGCTGCAAGTACTGACCCTTGCGGCTGGGCCTGGATACAGCAACGCTTCTGCCCCAGCTCGCCGAGCAGAGCAGCTGGGAGCCCCGCCTGGCTGTGGGGTCATACAAAGGGGTAGGTCCCCCGGCCTGACACCCCTCTGCTGGCAATGGGGCACCGTGCATGTGTACAGACCCCTCCTCCTCGGCCCCCTACAGAGGGAGTTGGGAGCAGCTGTCTGACCAGAGGGGACCAGCCACCTTCCCATCATCCAGATCTGCAGGCCCTCTCCCCTTGCCCGCCCCTTCGTTCCCCATCTGGCTAGCAGGGGGGCCCTGCTTACTGGCTGCCCCGCTGGCTGGCATAGCTGCAGCTATTAATTGCCGGGGCCTGGGTGCCAGTCTGCTTCTGCCTCCGCATCCGCCTACCTGCTCCTTTCTCCTCCCTGCAGACCCTGTCTTCCCCATAGCTGGCCAGGAACTTCCTATTCCCCTGTGGCTCCTCCCCCTCAGCCATCACGCACTCCCCCGGCCCTGCCACATCCCAGAAGGCTACACCTGGAGACCTCGGCGAGGACGTGAACTGTGCCCGATCCAGAGTCAGCTTGTTCCTTGTAGAGCCAGCGCCCGTCCGTTCGGCATCATGTGGCTTTCTGTGCCCTGTAAATCAGCCCATTTCCTTTGTGCCCTTTAAAGAAGGGCTCTTCCCAGTGGCTTCCGTCCCTCGTGCGCTTTCTTCTCTGCCGCTCCTCCCCGAATTGAGGGTTCTGCCCCGTCGTTTAAAGGCCACTGTTGCTCCTTTCCACCGTTTGAACAGCCCGCCTTGGTGTGGGGCAGGAAACTACAGCCAGACTCTGGTGGTCTCTTGTAGCAACAGCAGTTGAAAGCACAGTCAGGGTCTTACCCGCACACCTGCCTGCCCATAGGAGAGGCCCCCTCCCGCTGCATGGGCCTGTACTGTTTCCGTGCGTTGCTGCCTGTCAACAGGCCCTTCCCAGGCCTTTGTGAATAGCCCCGGATTCCCCCTCTCTCCCCCCCCCGGCCGCGTGTTTGGTTGCTTGCAGGTTAATCCAGAGGCCATCAGGAGTAGGTGGTGAGCGTGGGCCGCGTAGGGAGCTGTTATCTGAGCAGTGCCCCACTGAAATGTCATCACCTGGTCGTCTCAGAGCAGCAGCAGCACGGTCCTCACTTAAAGGGCTCACGTCTCCACCTCGGTGGCAGGGTTTCGGGCGAGATGGGTTGTGTTCCCCACTGGCCGGGCTCAGCCGTGCACCAGGTTTGGGGCCCTGCTGCATGACAGTGGGGGAGGGATTGCAAATTTTGCCTTTGCCACCTGGTGCATAACACCCTCGCTACGCCTCTATGCTAACCTGCACTCTGGGGCACCCCTCCAGAAGCCCTAGTCTCCCCAGCCAAGGCACAGAGTTGGGGTAATAGCCCCCCACCCCAGCGCAGCAGCACAGACACTGAACCTACTCAGCTCAGGGTGGAGAGCTTAGCTATCAGGCCATTGACAACCTCCAGGAACACAGCCCCCAAAGGGAATCCAAACCCCGTCTAAATCCGTCTTCCTCTAAGAGTTTTACATAGAGAGAGCTTATAAGTTCACCCCCTTTCTCACTGAAAGAGGAAGATGCATAGTGGTTGCTCCCTCCTACATATCAATTATTTACATTGGCCTTGTTAATGATCACGTGGTTTTATTATGAATAAAAGGTAGGATTGAAGTGATTGCAAGTGAAAACAGACCGATCAAAGTGAGTTTCCAAGCCAAAATAAACACAACATGCCAGCGAATCTTGATACATGAGGGCTACGTCTAGACGACATCCCTCTGTCGATGGAGGGATGTAAACGAGGCACTTTGAAAGCACAAACGAAGCGGGGATTTAAATATCTCGCGCTTCATTTGCATAATCGCGCCATGGCTCTCTTTCGAACAAGCGCCATTTCGGAAGTAAAACCGTGATCTAGACACGGTTCTTGAGATTTACAGGATCTTTCGAAAAAGCCTGCCGTCTTGGAAAGAACCATGTCTAGACCGTGGTTTTACTTTCGAAATGGCGCTTGTTCGAAAGAGCCCCATGATGCAATTATGCAAATGAAGCGCGGGATATTTAAATCCCCGCTTCATTTGCACTTTCGAAGTGCCTCATTTACATCCCTCTGTCGACAGATGGATGTCGTCTAGATGTAGCCTAAGAGAGGTAGTTACAGATGATAATTCTCACCCTGTCCTTATCTCAGATGCAATTCTTCCCAAGCCAGAGTTGATCTTTTCTCTCTGGCCTGGGTCTAGAGTTCTCTGTCTTTAGAGTTCTTTGTTTTCAGGTTTCTTCGTGTGTCTCCTCTTGAAGTGGGGAGGAAATTTCAAAAGCTCGATTGCTTTCCATTCCTTTGAATAGACTTTCCCCAGAGTGGGAACCCTTTTAGTCTCCCCATCCTCATGGAAAAATACCAGATTCAAGATGGATTCCAGTACCAGCTGGGATGGTCACATGTCTTTCTAGAACCAACCCCATTTTGGGCTTACAGGAAAACCAAAACCATTCACAGGTCGTTTACTTGATCACTGAGCCATTAAGTTCCTAAAGTATCAATAATGGCTTTTACTACTATACAATAGGTCCCCACTTAATATTTCTAACTTTACATGCGAGAAAGATACATGCACAAAAATAGAATATTCCCTCTGAGGGGACTGCAGGCTCTTGAATGGTAGGTTACATAAGATGCTTTATGCAAAATAGGTCAAGTATGTTCTTTTAATGTAGCTTGTGTGTCATTTCCTAGGTCATTAAAAACCAAATCAAACCCCAAATTCTATCACCTGACACCCGCACAGGTCATCAGCAGAGTCAGAACCTTTTTCATGAGCAATTTTTTGTGTGTGCTCCATTTGTGTTCCCCTAGCTGCAGGTTTGAGGCTGAAGAACCTGCTGGCTTATGGTTTCTGCCCAGTCATGTAAGTGTGTGTTTAATTTTGATCATGCATAATTCTCACCCCAGGATAGACACCCAGCAGAAACCAGGGGCTGGCACTGCTTTTGCAGCTATGGTCTGTGCACAAAAGCCGCGCTAATGGATTTTTCCATTACCCCTCGTTCAGGGGAGCCGCTTGATTTCCTTTTTACATTGCAAAACTGGCCACATCCATGGCTGCTCTTCTTGGAGTTTTGCCCCTCTGCTGAGACGGTCAGGAACGTGCCATTTGTATGTGGTGGCTTGGGGGATACTGACACCAGCTTACTGAGAACTGGGCCCATGGCGTTATTTCGTACCAGCCACCAGATGGATCCACAGGGCCACGTGCCGTGTGTGCGTGTGCTGCAGGATTCTGTGGTGCCCCTGGAAACTGTCCACGTGGTGACGCTCTCACACCTGCTGGTCTCTCTTCCTGGAATCAAATCCAGGGCCAGCTGCAACCTCTGAGACCTCTATTGAAACGGAAACCCCTTGTCTTTTAGCAAGCCGCAGGATGCCCAGGGGGAGCCAAAGAAGCCATCGGCCTCTCCCGTGAGCCGGAAAGCAGGGAGCTCTTCCGCCTTGGGGCTGAAGAAGTTCTTCTGCACCCTCAGTCAGAGCACCAAGCAGAAACTTGGCAGGTTCCGGTGCTACAGCATGGAGCAGCTTCCCCCCGAGGTGCCTCCATCCCCCGAAGCCAGGGCAGAGGCCACTGCCTGCTCTGATCTGAAGAAAGCCCCTTCCCTGCAGTCGCTGCGCCTGGTGAGTCCCTGGCGCGGCTCCGTACAGGGCTGTGGGTCTGGCAGTTCCGAGAGTCTTTACAACTGAGGCAGGAGCACAGGGTCCGCCGGCTTAGACTGGACAGAGCCCTGGGGATATAGCGTAGGGAACAGTCCTGTGCTGGCTGATTCCCAGCTCTGTGACCTCTCCATGCCTCAGTGTGCCCTTCTGTGAAATGGGGGTGAGGATGCTGAACCTCTTTCCTACAGACAGAATGTTGGAGAACGACACTAAATCATAATCCCAAGCTCTTATAGCAATTTTCACCACTGGGTCCCCAGAGGAGTCGGTACCACTATCATGTTACAGATGGGGAAACTGAGGCACAGAGGGGGACAATTACCCAGCAGGTCAGTGGTGGAGCCAGGAACAGGACCCATGTGTCCACAGTCCGAGTCTGATGCTCTAGCCACTAGGCCACACTGCAGAGATGCCCCCTCCCTGTCCTGCCAGGCCCCCTGCTCCACTGTTATGCGTGCAGACTGTGCAGTGAAGCGTCCTAGGAAAGCGGTGTTACAGGCATCACGGGAGGGAAGGGAAACGCTGGGAAAGTGACCGAGCAAGGTAGCCGGAAGAGGCTAGAAGAGTGCAGTAGGGGTGGGGAATGGACAACCGAGAGCGTCTGTCTGTCTGTCTGATCGACACAGCTTGAGTGATGTTGACAGTCGCACTTTCTGCATGGTCCTGCCTGATGGGCCTTTCCAGGGTCAGACCTAGGCACGCCCAGGAGGGCACTGGCGCCGGGAGGCTGGTCTACAACCAAATCTGTCTGCAGCCTTTCGCTGTATGGAGCTGAGAGAGTGATCTGCAAATGAGGTTTCTTTGGGACTGCAGTTGCCCAAAGCCCCTCCGTTCCCAAGGGGCCCTGTGCAATGTTGCTCCTCACCAGCACTGGGCAGTCCAGGACACTCTTGCTGAGGGAATTTTAGGAAAGAAAGGCCCGTCGGATGCCTTCGGGGCACCCAGTTCCCAAGCTGACCAGGCCGGCGTGTGAGTACTCCCCTGGGGTGACAAAAGCTCAAGAAGGAACCTTGAGAGGTCACCTAATCCAGCCCCATACCCTGTAACAGGACCAAATAACCTAGACCCATCCCGAGAGGGGTTTGTCCAGCCTGCTCTTAAAAACTTCCAACGGGAGATTCCACGACCTCCCTTAGAAGCCTGTTCCAGAGCTGAGCTCCCCTTAGTGCTAGAAAGGTTTTCCTAATGTGTAACCTAAGTCTGCTGAGGAAGCCCATTACGTCTGTTCCTACCTTCGGTGGACATGGAGAGCCACTGATCTGTGTCCTCTGCAGAACAGCCCTTAACATATTGGAAGACTCTTAGCAGGTCCCCTCTCTTTTCTGAGGGCTAAATGTGCCCAGCTTTTTAACCGCTCCTCATAGCGCAGGGTTTCTAAACCTTTCACTGGTTTTGTTGCGCCCCTCTGGACTCTGCCCCGTTTGTCCCCATCCTTCCTGAAGGGTGGTGCCCAGAACTGAGGCCCCACCAGCGCCAAGCAGAGCATGGCAAGTACCTCCTGGTTCTTCTGTCCGACACGCCTGTCCGCACGTTTCTGTGAATCCGGCGATGCCGGGGAGATGGAAGAAACGGAGGTTGTTTTTCTTCCTCGGTTGATTTTTATGGCTTTTGGAGAGTTGCAGAGGGAGGAGGAGGATTTGAGGTTTCAAGTGCCGGGAGCTCACAGGTTGCCTGGCCGGTTTGCTTGGATTCTCTCCCAGAACGACTTTTGACTCAGTACCCTTGTTCTCCCACCAGGTGTCACCCTTCTGCCAACTGAGAAAAGCCTCTTCTGTACAGAACCTGCACTCTCTCCTGGGCAAGGCGGACCGGTCCGGTTCTTACCTGGTGGGCGAGCCAGGGGACAGCCAAGCAGCTGACCGGTAGGGATGCAGGAAGGCCGGGGGCTGCTAGTCCGTGCTGAGAGCTGGTGCTGATTGCTGAGGGGTCTGTGTGCAAGGGGCTGCACAAAGCAGAAAGCGAGAGCTGGTCCTTGCACACTCAGCAGCTCTGTTGCAAACCAGTACGGCTGTGGTTTGGGGCAGCGAAGAGGGATTCCTGGTGCCTGAGGCAGCTTGGAAGAAGGTGCCAGGGTAAGAAAGAAGGGTGATAACAGGAGTGCTGGGGGGAGTCTATTGGCTGGTCCCAATCACATACCTGGGTCGAGGTTCCAAATAAATGTCCCAGTCACACAAGAGGGCTCATCTCTCTCCGTCCTGGGGAAGGCGCACAAGGGGCCTAGACACCCGTTAGCAGATTGGCGGGCGAGAGGATGAGCAGGGGGAATACGGGGGGAGATGCAAAGGGGGCAGAACTGTGCAGGGCCTCGGGGGACAGGCAGGGGAAGCCAGAAAAGGGAGCTGATACTCTGAGCAGAGGAGAGAAAGATGCAGCCATTAAATGCCACAGAAATTACTTTGCCAGCACTGTGCAGCCACCTCTGGGGGAGCTACCCCTGAGGAGCCAACTCCAGAGAGGCCTTGCAGACCTCATGCCTGGTTTGCTAAAACCTCCCCCGTGTGCAGCGGAGAGCGGCAGATGCAGAACTCTGATTCGGATGCAGCTGCCTGTTAGCATGAGCACTGATTGGCGTGGGTGGGGGGCTGTAATGAGGAGAGAGGGGATGAAATGAATAAAGGGAAATCCAGGTGATTATAGGGGGAAACTTTCTCAGTATGTGACCCAACAGCCTGTGGGGAAGCGAAGGGAGCCCCATTCATGGAGTAATTAGAAACGAGACTGAACGAAGTCCTGGAGATGGAGGTGGGTGGGGGAGACCACCCCACCTGGGCTCTCGAGGAATGAGCTGGAGAGTCTAGCACTCTGGGTCTCTTCCGAACTCCCTCGGCAAGATCAGGGTCTCCTCTGCCTTGAAATAAGAGAGCGAAGGGGGAGTCCTTACTAGGTACTAACAAGTCAAGCACTTGCCTCAGGCTCCTCTGAGTGCAAGCTGGACTTGAACCTGTGGCCCTGAGGTGAAGGATCTGTCTGAAGCACTAGGCCTCACCCCTTTACTCCCATGTAGCTGATGTGTTACAGGCCCTTGTTCCCCGGGAGGAGGGTTCTCTGCTCCACACGGCCGTAATGTTCCCCCTCTGGCTCATTCCCTTCTCCCTCCAGGAAAGTGGGGGCCCCGCCCCGGCGTTCCCTCAGCGTGGAGGACATTGGGGCCCCCGACTTGGTGCGAACAGTTGGACGGGTGGTAGAAGTCTTCCCGGATGGAACCAGCCAGCTGGAGCTGCAGCGCCCCCCACAGGGCACTTTCGGGTTCCGTGTCTCCTCTGGGAACGGTCGCCCCGACACAGGTACCTGCTGTGAATAGTCTTGTGTGGGGCTTTGTAGCCGCACCGTCGAGTAGCTTTTGTTGCAGCTTCTTGAGACCCCCCAAATGTACCCTCTGCACTTGATTAGTGCTGCTAGTCCCTGCCCGCCTGGCTTGTCTCCCGTTTGGGCCAATCCCTTGTTTGGGCTGAGTCACAGCCCTGAGACTGGCGTGTGTCATTCACACCTGCTGGAAGGGAGCTGGACTTTTCCTCTGGCGTGTTGTACACAGGCGCCTGTGTGTGTCACTCAGCCTGGGCTGGGAGTGACTGACATTCCTGGGGCAGGGAGCGTGACCCCCACAGCTTTTATGGGACGAGAGGTGGAGGGAAGCCAGTCAGTCATCTAAAAACTCAGGGTTGCTGCCCACGGCTGGGGGGAACCTGGACAATGATGGCAGGTGACCTGCGGGCAGCCGGTTTGGGGCAGGAGCAGATTCCACTGAGTAGCAGCACCTGCTTTTGGTTTCCATGAGCATCGCCCTTGGGACATGGCAGCCGAGGGTGGTACAGGTGCCCACGCATCCCCAGGGGGCTCTGGAGTGCCAGGCAGTAGCTGGCTGGGACCTCCACCGGCTTCAGGCTAGCCCTTTGCTCTCGGAGTCCCCCGGGAAACAGGGAAGAGTCCCCGGAAGTGGATAAGACTCAGGGCCGGGTTGAGTCCACAGACTGCCAGGTTCTTCCCACCCAGTGCAGTGCAGCTGACCCGTGGCTGCGGGTTTCTTCTAGCAGCAGGTGTGTTCCAGGGAGGCTGGGGTTTCACTTAGCCAGCCTTGACTTTGGACACTGTGTTTCACTGAAGATGTGTAGGGAGCTCCCTGCCCTGCTAGCTCGGCGGGCCCGACGCCGGGGTTTATCCCCACAGCGGGTCCAGTGAGACGTCCGGCCGGGCAGGGCCGCCATTTCAGATGTTGGGGTGTGTGGGGGGGGGGGGGGGGAGAGTGACCTGTACATGCGTGATTGGGTGGGGGGATGAGGGCATGGGGGAGGCAGACTGAGGATGGCCGCCTCAGCAGTGTTACTGAGTATGTGCAGTACAAGCCAAACAAATCAGGAAGCAGGTATGGACCCCATCAGCCCTCCCACACACACAGGAGCTACTAAGGCACTTGAAAACCGTAGTTTTTTGGCCAGTAACTTAGCAATTAGTGGACAGGAGCACTGTGTCTAATTCCTATAGTCAATACAATTAAATAAACATTAGACCCAGTTCTAACGCTGAAATATTCTGATGTGGGAAGTCACTTAAGGGACTCCTGGTGTGTCTCAGCTCTGGAAGGGGAGCGGAGTGTAATGGGCTATAGCAGGGGGCAGATACATTTGGGTTCTATATACGAACATCAGAACGGCCAGACTGGGTCAGACCAAAGGTCCATCCAGTCCAGTGTCCTGTCTGCAGACTGTGGCCAATGCCAGGTGTTTCAGAAGGCATGACCATAAGAGGCCATCATTGCCTGTCGCCCATTCCCAGCTTCTGGCAAACAGGCTAGGGACACCATCCCTGCCCATCCTGGCTAGTAGCCATTGATGGCCCTACCCTCCTTGAACTTATTTTGTTCTAATTGGAACCTTCTTGCAGTTTGGGCCTTTCCACCATCCCCAGGCAAAGAGTTCCACAGGTTGACTGAAGAAACAATTTCTATTTGTTTTAAATGTGGTGCCTGTCATTGTCACTGGGTCAGTTTCCTGTGCTATGTTAGTGAAGGAGTAGATAACATTTCCTGATTCTGTTTTTCCACACTCGTGATTTTCTGGACCTATAACATATCCCCCGCTCTTCGGTCATTTCTTTTCCAAGCTGAAGAGTCCCAGTCTTATTAATCTCTCCTTATATGGAAGCTGTTTCTTAGCCCCTAATTATTCCCGTTCCTTTTCCAAATCCAATATATCTTTTTTTTTAGATGGGTTGACCAGATCTGCATGCAGTATTCAAGATATGGGCATGCCATGACTTTGAGGAGGCAATATGATATTTTCTGTCTTATCTGTTCCTTCCCGAAAGATTCCCAATAGTCCATTAGCTTTTTAGATTGAGATGTTTTCGGGGAACTGTCCACAGTGATTCCAAGATCTGTTGTGGAGTGGGAACAGCTATTTTAGACCCCATCACTTTGTACGTATAGGTGGGATATTTTCCCATGTGCACCACTTCACGTTTATCGCCACTGAATTCCATCTGCCCTCGTGTATCAGAGGGGCAGCCGTGTTAGTCTGAATCTGCAAAAGCGGCGAGGAGTCCTGTGGCACCTTATAGACTAACCGAAGTGTTGGAGCATAAGCTTTCGTGGGCAAAGCTTTGTCTGCCCTTGTGTTGCCCAATCTGCCAGTTTTGTGAGATCCCCTGGTAACTCTTTGCAGTCAGCTTTGGAGAGAACGGTTTTGAGTAACGTCCTATCGTCTGCAAATTTTGCCACCTTACCGTTTACCCCTTCTTCAAGTTGAGTGGCCGTGGTCCCAGTGCAGACCCCGGGAGCACGCCGCTATTTTTTTCCTACTTCCCCCCCCCCCCCCCCTATTTTTTAAGTGGAGCGCCTGGCTATTTTTTCATCTTCATCTAAGGATCTTTCAGTGACTTGCATGCCCGGCCTATTGTTGTTTTAATCACTCTGCCTCCCTCTGCATATAAACAAACTCCCTGCCCCTAAGGCAAAGCTGGGAGCAGCACAAACTCCACTGCAGTGTAGAGCTGCCTGTGGAGCTTTAAGCAGACCTCAAGTATGCAACCCAGGGGTTCAAACTTTAGAAGAGGCTACAGAGCCTCCACATGGTGCCCTTGCTGCCAGGTGCCTCGACCCTAACCGCCCTGGGCTCCGGGGGTAGCTCCTTCTGCCCCCTGCAGCTGAGAGTCCAAACCAGGAGCCCCCTGTGGAAAGAGAAGGAAGGGTTAAGGGCTCTTATCGCCCAGCGGCTGAGGAGCCCTTTAAAGCAGGCCAGGCAGGTCTCAGCCTGCCCCCAGGCCAGAGCCCCTTTCCTTCGGCAGGGTGGTTGATTGTGGTGGAGCTCCCCTGGCAGGCTGGAGCTGTGCGGCTGTGAGCACCGGGGGTGAGCGCACTGCTGCTCCTGGGGGACACGGTGGTTTTCATGTTTCTCCTCCCTCGTCTGTTGTTGTGCGAGTGTTTTGCTGCTTGCTTCCCCCGTCACGTTGCACGTTTGGGGTGTGTTTGCACGGGGGCGATGCACGGTGTACGGACCATTGGGGACTCCAAGCGGCCAACGTGTGGCCTGCAGGCAGAGATCGATGGTCCTACGGTCTGAGGCCTAAGCCCCTCTGGCTCCTCTCACCGATGGAGCAGTTGCGACCTTCCCTCTGCGGCCTGGTGCACCGGGGGGTGAGGGATGCTGCTCCGGATCCTGGCTTCTCGGAGCCTGGTGCGCTGAGCAACATGGCGTGAGCAGGAAGGTCTGACAGGCGAAGCAGCTGGGTCCGTTGCACATGCGGAGGGTGAGTGCGTCGCGTAGAGCCGGCTTCTCTTGTGCTGCCCGGAGCTCCCATTGTGCAAGCACAGGAAGAGCGAGGCCTTGCCCTCACTGTCATCCAGGCGAAATCCTCTCCTCGTGTGCCGGGAGAATGTCCCTTCTCCGTACAGGTCTGGCCACAGAGCTTCCCCCGGTCTGTCTTCCCGGCCTCTGCTCCCCGGGGAGCTGGCCGTAGCACGCCTGGCTCTGCTTGGCAGGAGGCCCAGTGCTCCTGCGGGAGGCGCAGAGGGGGTGGCGCTGGCGACCGAGGAAGGGCAGGAGTAGGTGCGGGCTGCTGGTTCTAGGAAGCTGCGCCTGGTTGGGACACTGAGCGCGCTCTCCCTTTGCTTTGCAGGCATCTACGTCCAGGAAATGGCCGACGCCAGCACAGCCAAGCTGTACGCAGGGCTCCTAGGCGTGGGGGATGAGATCCTGGAGGTGAACGGCGCCAAGGTCACCAGGCTCGGCCTGGCCCACCTCAACGAGCTGCTGTCCCGGGCCGACGCCCTGTCCCTCCGTGTGCTCAAGCAGAGACCTGCCCGGCAGTAACGTGGAGGAGGCCAGGGCCTGTGAGTGGCCCTGGGAAACCCGGTGCACCGCGGTGCTCAGAGGCCTTGCTGATGAACATTGGGGATGCCTGTGGGGCCAGAGCCCTAGGCACAGAGC
The DNA here is from genome assembly GCF_049634645.1 of Pelodiscus sinensis. Classification (NCBI taxonomy): domain Eukaryota; kingdom Metazoa; phylum Chordata; order Testudines; family Trionychidae; genus Pelodiscus; species Pelodiscus sinensis. The sequence continues at coordinate 58,783,135 of NC_134719.1, read as the reverse complement.
CCAGCTCCCGCTGTGAGGAGAGGCCTTGTGACAGGACCGAGGCCTGACTCCGCAGGCAGACAGCTGGGGGACTGCAGTGTTCGGAGGCCAGACTTTCTGTGCAATATTTTGTTCTCCCGCATTTGACAGCTTGGGCTGGACCAGGGGGGGGGGGAGGGGGCTTATTTCTGCCCCCCTCCTCCTCCTTACCGGCTCAATCCTGGCTGTTCCCAGTGGCCAGACAGCAGGGGCGCTGCCCAATCCACGAGGCTCTGTGGTGGGGACCTGGCAGCAGCTGTATGTTCAGCTCGGAGCGCCGGCACGGTGCTGCCTCTCGCCGGGTCTGCCTTGTGCCCTGGGGGCAGTCAGGCCTGTTCCAGTCGCGGAGCCGCTGAGCGCTCCCTGGCTCCCGAGAGCCCGCCTGTGATGAAGGCCCATGGCCCGGCTGAGCTCACTCACGCAGGCGAAATAAGGGACCTGCCGGATGCGCTGACGGGACCCGCTCGGCCTGGGGAGGGGCCCGTTTCCACAGGGCTGGAAACCTCTGCCCGGGCATCACTGTTTCTCTTAAGTTATTAAAAATCTGCAGTGGACGCTCCCCACCTCTGGCCCTGAGTTACTGGAGCAGGTGTGAGTGGGGGCGGGCAGGAAGGGCTGTCCGGTGCCCTGGGAGGGGCATGCGGCCGGTGCTGGTCGGGATACACAGCACTGGGAGGGATAAGATGGGCTGCAGGGAGGAGCAGCCAGTCGGGGTCTGTCAAAAAGCCATCCCGCAGCTGTGGAGGGCCTCTGGCTGGGGGGTGGGTGTGGAGCTGGGGTCCGTGGATCTGGAGGGAGGGGAGCAGGACAGCAGAGTGGTGGGCAGGGCTCCAGCCTCACGGAGGGAGGGGGGGGAGGCTGCAGCAGCAGGAAGATTGTCACGTGGGTTGTGGAGTGAGTGTTTGGGGATGAGCCGACTTGCCTGCAGTACCTCGGCGCTGAGCATTAAACTGCCTCTGCCAGAGGCTGGTCTGGCAACTCCACACGGTTAATGTCTGGAAACTGGAGTCCAACCGGAGCTGGGGCAAGTCCCGCAGAAAAGCCAGGTGACTGGCAGCCGGTTTGGCAGCTCCATGTGGCCTGAGCAGAGGGAATGCGAGCTGGGGGCTTGGAGACCTCTCAGCTGAGCCCAAATGGGGGGACACGTGGGGCAAGGAACTTACTGGGGTCGTTAGTCGTGTGCGGATGTGACGGTTCTGCCTGGCACCCTAGAACCAGCAAAGTAAGGCCCCTGGAACTGCGTGGGGTGAGCCAGGGGAAGGGGCCAGGGCTGCGGTACATTGTGAACCAATGTAAGGGGATGCTGCTTAAAAGCAGGGCCGGAGAGAGGAGGAGCCAGCCCAGGAAAGGGAACTGGGGGTGGAAAGCCAGAAAAGGAGAAGCTTTGCGCGCAGGGAGCGATGGAGAGGAAGTAACCAAACGATCTGCTTTGCTCTTTTGCTGGCAAATCGGAGGACTTGGGAAAAGAGGGGAAGTTCTAAGCAAATTGCTCCTCCTAACCTTAACTCTGCCCCTGCGTGCGGCATATGCTGTGACGTACACACTCCCACTCCGGCTGTCCTACCTGTTCCTGGGCCTTCACTCCCCCCATCACGTCTGGGGCCTTTGCTCTGCCGGGAGGCACTTCTGCCCCTCCTCCCTACTGGTAGTTTTCACTTACCTTGTTATGGGAGTGCACCTGCTCTGTGGGTCCAGCCCTCCCCGCCCCACTCTCCCCAAGGAGGCCTGTCCCAGCGGCCAGGGAACACCCTTCCCGGGAGGGGAGGGGAAGCTGTTCCCCCCAGGCCTGGTTGGATAGTGGCTGGCTCAGGGCTTGGCCAGTTCACACTGGACAGGCTTCCCTGTCACAACTCGCCCCAGGGAGAGGGACCCGCTAGGCTGAGCCTGGATGCTGCCTCCCTTAGCCCTGGCTGGCCCTGCCTGGGTCCCAGTTGGTGCCCGGGGAGGGGGGAAGAGAGCTAGCCCTGCTCTGTCTCAGCGGGGGCCCAGTGGAGGCGGCGCCTTAGCTCTAGGCGTGTATTAAATAACAAACAAAACCGGCAGCAAAGCAGTGTCTGGCTCCCCCAGAGCTTGGAGCCGTTCCCCCGTCCCCTCCCAAAATGACCATTAGCCCAGAGCGGCGAGCACAAGGGGGACGGCCAGCCGAGGTCACGGCCGGAGGGTGGTGGCGGCAGATGGAGAGCTTGGGGCTCCAGGGGCCGCCTCTTGAAAGGACCCGCTATGTGGCTGTCCCTGGGGCCAGCCGCCTGGGTTAACCCTCATGCTCCCGCCGCTGGCAAGGCCGGCTGAGCAGTTTGTGCAGGCGGCCGCTGGGGCTTCCGAGCAGGAGCAGCTGCTCCGCCAGGCAGCGTGTCCCCGCAGCTGCGCGTTCCCAGGGGAGCTGCAAAGGGCCATCTTGTAAAATGGGGGTCGTGCCTCCTCCTTCAGAACCACAGCGAGGCGGTGTCTGGGTTCTGTGCTGGAGGGCTGGCTGGAGAGAGCAGGACAATTGCACCCCCTCCATTGCTCCGCTTCCCTCTGTACAGGGGCTTTGAACTCGGGGGTGGAAAGCCCTGAATTTCGGCAGTCACCCCGTGCTCCCCCAAGCAGAACCGCCCCTCGGCAGGAGGAGACGCCCCTTCCTGCTGGCTTTATCCCTCACCAAAAAGGCCCTGACACTGCAGGCCGCGTTTCCAGGACGACAGGCGGCCGGAGCCCCGGGGCAGAGTGGCTGGGACGGCTGGCAAGCCATCCCGAGTGAAGGTCTCCTTGTGAGAAGTGCTGAGCGACCCACAGGAGGTGCTGGCGCACCCTGCCCTGCTGAGGAGAGGGACGTCCCTCGCGAGCCACACGGCCGGGCGGCTGGAGGTTGGTTAACGTTGGGCTTCTTTTGGCCCAGGCTGCTTGGCGCGCCAGCGAAGGTACGTCGCAGAGAGCACGTTGGCTGCAGCCTGTCCCCGCAGTGCGGCCTGCAGGTGCTCCCCAGACCTGGGAAGGTAACAGGCACTCGGACTGGCAGCGCAGTTCTGGATTCATTCCAGCCTGCAGACCAGGAACAGCCTCTCCTGTGTTCTCCCCATCCTGGCAAGCAGCAGCCCAGGCGGCTCTGTGGGAGCAGCAGATACCGGCTCTGTCCTTCACACACACGGGGAGCCAAAGGCCAAGTGTTTCCATGGTGCCGGCAGGTGGAACTGAACCTGGGACCTCTGGAGCTTAGTGCTCTCAGCTACGGCCATAGAGCAGATTCATTCTCTCTGGGGAGGGTCCCAGTGCCACTGCGTGGGACAGTGTAACGCCCCCCAGCCCCTTAAGGGACAGCTACCTGGCCCTTAGCTCAAACTTTAGGAACGGCGGCCCCTCCAATAGCTAGCCGGCCCCACGGCTTCCCTGGAGGTGGCGTGACTGGCTGTTGAGGCGCTGAAGTGATGGGCTGGAGACGGTGACCAGAACTCCGTTGTGCCTGGTTCCCAGCCCTGGGCCCTGCTGCTCCCCACCTCCGCAGAGGGGTTCATCCTGGACCCCAGGGCAGCAGGCCTGGAGGCCAAGCCCAGCTCCGCAGCCGGGGCCAAAGGGAGCTGCAAGTGGGAGCGAGCAGGGTCTTCCCCCGGTCGGCCGGCTGATCCCATGGGACGGGGGAGGCAGCAGCCGGCCAGGCCTTGCCAGAGAGCAGCAGGCTGCTGGGCTGGGCGGTACAGTGAGCTGGCTGCTGTGCCGACGGTGGGTGGGCACCGTGGGGACGGGCGCTGTGCAGCCAGAGGGGCACGTGCGAGGGAGGTTCCGCCCACACGTGGACACAGTGACTGGCCAGAGGCGGCACCACGGCGTGTGACTGCTCCCTTCTGCCAGTCTTAGTGTCGAAGCTTTTCTGGTGCTCTCGGGAGGGGGCCTGTAGCCTCTGCTCTGCCGGCTTTCCATGCAGCCCCAGGAGCTAGGCACAGCCCCGCTCTCCTCCTCGGTGCAGCATCCCAACTCCGTGGCAGCCGGAGAGAACCAGCTGGGTTCAGGCGCCCCCCCCCCCACGCTGCTGTGTCTGCTCCTCCAGAGGCAGACACCCCCCATCCCCCGGCCACAGCCGCAGGCCTCAGTGCCCTGCTCACGCCCACTGCAGGCCTCAAACTGCTCTGGGCCAGCAGCCAAGGAAGGAAGACACCTGCCCGGCTCCAGCTCTTCCTGAGCTCTCCCAGCCGCCTCCCCTTCGCCCAGCGCCATCCCACTCCCTGGATGAGTAACTCGGCTTTTGTTCTCCAGCCCCCGGAGAGTTCGTATTCCAATGCTAATGACCCCAGGGTGTCTGGACAGATTGCCTGGCTGTTCTTCACCGGGGGCGGGGGAATAGCTTGGCGGCTTGCAGAGCTTTTCTTCTGAAGAAGGCGCCTGTGAAGTATAACAAATCACCTCCGCCTCCCTCTCCATGCTGCTACAAAGTCCCCCGCCAGAGGGGGCCCGCCCGGTTCAAATGCCACCTCGGGGGGCGACTCCGAAACTGGCTGGCAGAAAAAAGAAACAGGAAGAAAAGCAAAATCCAAGCAGGCAGATGAGATTAGCGGTGGCTGAAAACGAGGCACCAAGACAAGGAGGCCCCCCGAGTGGCAGCCGGGCGCGAGATCCCAGCGGTTCTGGAAAACCAGTTTTTCAAGCCCGTACAGTGCGTGCGCTTTGCCATTCCTCCTGGTAGGATGCAGCACCGGGCCAGAGACGGTCTGCATGGGAGCAATGCCATTCTGATCACCACTTCTAATTCAGATTGGTTAGCCAGTGAACTGTGACATTTAACCAGTTAACTGATTGAATGGAGGTGGCGGGGATGGACAGCCAAGGCAGCCCCTGCCCCGGTCACATCCCTAATTACAGAGCCCAGCAAACTGCTGGACGTGCGGCTGTTTTGAAGGCACCAATTTTGCCAACCCCGGCTCTCTAGAAATCACAAGGTTGTCCAAAAAGGGTTCTGTTGCGTAGTGTCAAGCTTTGGTCTTCAGCCATGAGCGCTAGAAAAATCCTTATGCCAAGGTCATCCTGTAACAACTCCCACCAAGAGCTGGGGCTTTCAGCGCACCCCCAAAAAGTGGGAGGCTGGTGCTAAAATTTAGAGTTGGCAACACTGAAATAAACAGGAACCTGCTTCCTTTCTTGCTGCAAGACTGAGAACGCCAGGCACACTGTCCCATTGTTCTGGAAAACAAACACACTGGGGACCTCCACGGGACACAATCAACCTAAATATGCCCCCAAATACAGGTCTGAGGGCAAGCTAAGAGGGCAGCTTTGTTCAAGACAATCCCATAGGAATTACAAAAAAAAATCCCTGCCAAGTTTGCACCCTAGACGGAGCAGAACGGGGCCAGCGCATGTGTGTCGGTGACCAGCATGACCTCACTTGCTAAGCTGAACCCTGGAAAGCAAAGAGAATTAAGCCCTGAAAAGTAAATTAGAATGTAAAGACTTTCACTCCAGGAGCTGTGGGGGGATTGACTTGTCATGGTATCGGGCACTGGATGCCAGCCTGGGCCCTGAGCCCTGGATCCAAACACCTTTCCCTCCTTTACTGATAGCTCAGGTCTGGATTTAGCCTCAGGCCCAGCTCTGGCAACCTCGCTGCTTGATGGAGGAGAATCTTGAACTCATGCTGCTGGTGGACAGCAGGCAGCTTCCAGCCCCCTAGTCACCAGCTCATCGGGAGTGGTGTGGAGTGGCCGTTCCTCCAGTCTGTGTCCCGCCGCTGGGAGTGGATCAGGCATTGAAATCAAGGTAATTAAACTCCACGTCCAGAGCATTTTTACGGCTCCCACAGCACCTGTGAACGAGGCCCCCTAGGGTGACGTGGGAGACCTGCCAAAAGAGATATTCGCGAACGTGATCTTTTCTGCCTCTCATCAGGACCGACGGCTCATAACCCGGCTGACTCTGCCGTGCGCGCGCTGATCCGTATCACCGGGGTAACCGTGTTAGTCCGTATTCACAAAACCAACGAGGAGGAGTCCGCTGGCACCTTAAGGACGAACAGATTGACATCTGATGCCTCTGAGGAAGTGGGGCTTTGCCCAGGACAGCTTATGCCTGAATAAATCTGTTCCTCTCTGAAGTGCCACAGGTCTCCTCGTTGTTTTTTCAGTGCTCTGTGTAATCCCCTGCATAAAGTCCCCGTCCTATCCCTATGTCGAGCTGGCATCCGCCTTGCTGTTAGTTTCACTGGAATTTCTTTCCTCGGGCTCCCTTTCAGCAGCAGGTGGGAAGCGAAGAGGAAGATGCAGAAACCGGCGGTGTGACGGCTGGCTCAGCAGGAAGATGCACAGTGTACTCTGATAGGCTGGACAAAGGAAAATCAGGTGAATCCGGCTTTGTCCGCAGGGGAACGAGCGGCCCTCAATTCCAGCTGAAGTTCAGAGAAACCAGGTGAATGAGAGCACCGAACACTGAGCCACACCCCCCCACACCTACACCAAATCCTGCCCTGGAACAGCTGTTGTCCTTTCATCAGCGGTATTAGGGACCATGGTGGGGTCAGAGAAATGTCTGCTTCTGGCCCATAGCAGCATCCATAGCACTGCACCTTAGATCTCCCCCTGGAAAGCCTCCCGTAGCTCCCGCTAGCTCCTGGGGTGCTCGTGCTCTGACCGTGAGACTGAAGAATAGAAAGATGCGCCCAATGACCTTCTTCACCGTAATTCTGTCCCCCGCCCCCGGGAGGAAGCCAGCAGCAGCATTAGCAAACTAGCCTATGGGCGCAATGTGGAATATTTCAGTTCTGAATTTCCCAGCGAGGCTGCAAAGGCTGCTAAGGACTCACTAGCCCTACTCTGCTCCTCTTAATGGCCAGAGCGGTGAGTTTTTTCAGAGGGGAGGGCACAATCCCTTTTCCATTGTGGGAAGGCTGCGAGTGACTTTCCGGGCAGTGGATCCTTTGACAGTGGCTGCTGACAGCCCCCACCTCTCCCCAGCAGCGTTTGCTGCGGGGGCCCTGGCACGATGCACCTCTCCTCTCTTCCAGGAACAGCAGGTGGCAAGTTGTGTTCACCCCCCAATCCTCCCCCCCAGCGCACTAGCACCTGCTCACAGATGGCTGTTTTGGCAAGGCCCTCGCTGCAATTTCAGGGAAGGTCAACTGGGTCCACATGGCAGGAAATAGCTTCCCTGCCATTTCCATTGCAGGCTCTGTCTGGCAACTGGTCACTTGGATTGCGAGGTGGGGGGCACAACCCCAGCTGCCAGCGGGCCTGTGCAGAGCGGGTTCCAGGCACATTCCTAGAGGCACTGTCCTCCCCAGGAAAGCAAGCGAGGAAAGGGAACTGCTGCTGCGCCCGGCCGTTGGCAGCCACCTCTGTGCCCCAGCTCTGCAGGCAGAATCTTTCCCCCCAGTGGGCCTTGGGGAAGAGTTCCACTTCATACCAAGTGGCTGGGCAGAGAGAAACGGGATGATGCGGGGGCTCAGTAACAGAGTATTTCTCCCGGGAAGTAGCTGGCTGAAGTGCACACTCACTAGTAGCTGCCCAGAGCTGTAGCCATCCGCTGCCATTGTGACAACTGGCACAGGACGACCGACTGCCCATATTAGCCAGGCCACAGCGTAGAAGCCGGCGGGTTTTGCTCCTTTGGTAGCACTCCCGGCTTTGGGCATGGAGACTGAACGGTTCAGCCAGACCTGGAGCTGCCGGCCCTCCACCTCAGTGCCGAAGCCCTGCCTAGGAAGGGCTCTCTCCTCCTCCAGGTGCTTCCAGGCGTGCCCCCCACGTTACTCGTGGCTGCACCACCATTGCCTCATTGGGGATGGCCTAAGGTGCCACGGCATTCCCCCAGCAGAAAAAATATAGAGGAGACGAACGTTCAGTGAATTGCCACTTTAATGGTGTGGAAGGGGGAAAGGGTCTTTTCATAAGGGTAACATGATTCCAGCCGCGGAAGTAAGCCCAGGGTATTTCAGAGTAACGCCGTTGCTGTAACAGACTAGGGCAGCTCATTATTTAAAATGTTTCTCACAGGCCTTGCTCTATTGCCCAGCATCCTTACTCTCCAACAGCTACTACTAAGCAGTAGGATCACACAGAGTTTCGTGGGCACAGTTGCCATGGTTCTCACGTTGTATGCCACAGGACTGAACGACTGTCAATCCTCACTGAACACTTCAGGGGAAAACTGACAGCAGGATCTCACATCCCGGCAGCCCAGCTGCTTTGCTGTGCTTCAGGATCACAGCATGGGCCTATACACAGGGCAAAACCTCCTCCAGCAGACAAGTTTTCCAGGACTAGCTTTCTCCCCCCCCCCAGCTCCAGAATCTCTCCTGCCAGTGGGCCTTGGGGCAGAGTTCCACTTAATACCAAGTGGTCCGGCAGAGGGAAACGAGATGAATCGGGAGATCAGTAACAGGACCCAGAACATTTCTCCTGGGAGGTGGCTGGCTGAAGCACACACTTGCTTCGTAGCTGCCTGGAGCGACCCTGACATTCCTTAGGGGCAACTGGCTTCTAGAACATAAGGGGAAACTGCTTTTCTCCGCTTGGCGCTACTTAAATAACTTTTCTACGACATGAACCGCTAACTTCACTCCCCCATAAAGATCAGCTCAGAACTTCACACCAACCCACTTCACTTTTTCCACAGCCAGACCCCCATCTCCCTTTCCCTGTAGCAAAATGTGTGTCTCTTCCATATCTCATGGAGAGCCACTGGGAACTGGAGTCAAGATTTTCTGGCGCAGAAACCCACTGCTAGCACCAGAGTGCGCAACACACTCACGTCAACACCCAGCAACTATTCCGCAGCTGGTTTTCCACTCTGGCCTGCATTGCTCCTACTTTCATCCATGGAGCACCAGGACTGATCACTGCACCCTTGGCTCCCACACCGAGGAGGGGAACGTTACATCTGCCTGGGGTAAGTCAGCGTCTTTTATAACCTTCCTCCCCCAGATGCACTGCCTTTCTGAGCAACACCTCGGGGAGCAGCCGGTGCCTCCAAATGGAACAAGCAGCTGCTGCACCATGGCACCATTAGCATGGGACAGCGCTGCGCCAGCTCCCTGCTGCATTTAAAGGCTGAAACAATGGAGCAGTGTGTGGGATGAATGACTGCTAGAGAAAACAAGCAAGAGCCAGGCAGCTGTGTGTTTGTCATGTGTATCTCGGCCTGGGAGGGGCCAGGAAGCAGTAAGAAGGGATTCTCAATTTTAGTCCACTTTGCATGTTAGAGGGGGGACTTGCTTGTGCTAAGGAGGGGCTGTTGGAGAGTTCGTTTGCTGGCTCTACAGCTGAGTGAGTTTTTCCATAGCACTGTGGAATAAGCCAAACATTTGGTCCTGCAGCATCATGACTGGTATACCTAGCCCCCCTGCTCTCTACTAGCCAGCCTACCTCCTATGCACCGTAGGGTTTTTACTGTAATCATGAGGATAGTGGAGAGGGTTGGTTGTGTCCCTGTTGGAAAGCGAAAGCGGATGTCTCAACGGACTGTGTGCCATCGTCGGGTGGGCTTTTGTCCATGCATGGCTTGAGGTTATGCATTTGCTCTGGCGCGAGCACTAACTCTAACAACATTGGCAGCACTAGTCCTTGACTACTGGCGCGAAGCCTCTATCCATCGATTCCTGCTTACCACACACAAATGCTTTACCTCTATGCCTTGACTTGACACAAGCACTAGCAGTGTTGCGGTCAGAACACTTCTGCATTACAATCTCAAATCCAAATGGACATGTTTAGCAAAACAACTTTCAAGGGCTGAAATAATCCATTGGCTCCATGTGCGCAGCCTGGGGCTTCTCCGCCAAGCGTGTGTGCTTTTGTGTTGTTCATTTGGAAGGAAGCAGACAGACTGCGACCAGGTGCCCTTTTCCCTAACTTTTGTTCTTTGCACTTTTACATCAGAACTCTGTCTTGCCTTCCCCCTTTTGCTGGAAACGGAGATGCACACCTGAAAGCCGTACAGCAGTGGGAGACGGTTTAAACCAAGGGTAGGGAATGTTTTTTTGCAGTGGGGGCTGCTAACCCACAGAAAAATCAGTCAGGCTGCAACACAAGCAAGAAGAAAACAAACCAACCCCCTCACTAGCGTGGCCCTGATGAAGGAGAAAGACACTTTCCCCCATTCCCCTCACTCACCAGAGCATAGGCAGCTCAGGCTAGTAGATTGTGTGCTCTAGTCCTATGGGCAGGGGGCAAGCAGACTGCAGGAAGCCTTAAGGGGACAGATCCAGGCAAGCAGGGGGCCTTAGATTCCCCCTGCCTGCTTTAAGCCCGTTCCACCACTACTTTGTAACTTCAGGGTGCTGCTAAAATTTCACTTCCATTTTTTAAAATGGGGGTTGCACATTGTCACAGGCTCTGCTCCCAGCTGTTCTCTGTGCAGAATAAGCTGAAGCATAGCCGCTGCAACGTAATGCATTAAGGCTGCAGATCCCAAAGCATGGCTCCTTGTAATGAAAGCTGAAGCATGACAACAAACATCAACTATTGCTGGCTGGTCAGTTCTGTGGGTCTCTTGGCGCTTGTGAGGTTATCCGCAACAAACGGTAGAAACCATCTCGGCAGATTACATGGAACTGAAGTGCGGTCATGGAGGGGGGGAAAAATAGGGCTAAGGACTCTCAGCCACTCTCCCATCACCAACCAACTGCAGCTCCACTCCTGGATTCTAGACTAGTCACACACCTCCTAAGCCCTGTATGGAGAGAGGGGGCTAGGAGGGTCATGGGGAATACCATCTCTTCCTCGCCATAAGAGAATGCAACAAGGTGCTCTGCTTGTAAACAGCATTACTAAAAGGCCGTCATTCGCAGCCTGCCCCACCCTAAAGAAAAGGAAAGTAGCAGATGAACGGACTTCAGTCACAGCAGTGATGGACCATGTCTCCCTTCAGTGTTTTATGATCAGAGAGACTTGGAGGCTACCAGGTGCCTGGCATCCCACATCATCAATGCGTGTGCCCCAGCTAACACCAAAACTCTGCTCAGCCTAAGAACTCCCTGCTCTGATTGAAGAAGGTAACGCCCAGGGCTGAACATTTAAAAATCAGAGCAGAGAAGCCCCCTGTGTATTACACCATGAACCACACCAGAACGAAACGGCACTGTCCCACAGCTAACCCAGATAGAACACTGGAGATGACTGTCTAGTTCCCCTCTGAGGAAAATTCAATTACAACACAACCAGCTGTTTAACAGCTCTTCTGATCAGCGCCCGAGTGGGGGGAATCACAGGCTGCCATCCCCAACCTGCCTGGATCTGGCTCCCGAGGCACAAGGTTTCCCCCCACATTGGGGAGATCGCACTGGTGCTCCTGCCACCCACCCTCGGGGCTGGAGAACACAATCTACTAAGCCTGCCCCCCCCCGCCAGGCTCTGGTGTGCAAGGGCAATGAGGGGAGCGTCTTTTTCCTTCTCAGTCCGGGCTTCTCACTTTGCTTCCCACTTGTGTGCAGCCCCTGACTGACTTTGCTGTGGGTCAGCAAAAAAAGGTTCCCCACCCCTGCAATAAAGTTTACAGTATGCAAATAAGCCCCAGCTAGCCATTTCAGGTCCCCTCCGCCCCCCGTTAAAAATAACCGAGTGCTCAACCATAAAGGATGGCCAAAAGCCTTCATTCCTCAGAGACTTAGCGCCACTATGGCATTAACATCGAACTCTACAGCCAGCGAGCCACAACCTCTTCATTAACAGTTTGGTCAACACAAAGGGAAGGTCGAATTAAGATCTGCAACTCCAGCTAGATGTTAATTACGTAGCTGGAGTTGACGTGACTTGTTTCATGTTTCCTGCTGTCTCCAGAGCAGAAAGCGGACAGGAGCAAATCCTCCTGTTGGCTTCCCTTACTCTTTGCAGAAGCAGGCATACCAGCCACCAATGGGGGCGCCCTCTGAGTTCAATTTAGCAAGTCTTAACTAGACTTGATAAATTGAATGCTGGAAAAAAAAAAATCGATCACAGGAGCATTGCTCTTCCGTTTAGTGAAGACATAGCCTTAGTATGGATGTTCTGAGCACCCAGGCAAGATGAAAACATCACATTAACTGGCCCAGATTCTGTAGCGGGATCTTTCTCAGAGTTCAGAAAGTGCTGCAATTTGATTAACATCCAGCACACCAGGCTGGACTATGTTCACAGCAGCGCTCTCTAGCTTCCCCAAACTTTAGAGAGTCTGAATTTTCGACTGTAATACAGTAGCCATCTCTCTCTCTTTCTACATACATATTTGCACTTCTAACAAAGGGTTATTAAAAAAACCCATTTAAGTATTTCCAGTGGCTGGATTCATTGGGTGCCACCATTCGATGACATAAGTGAAAAGGCAACAGGAACAAGCAGGCTTACAAGGAGAAGAGGACTGGAGACACTGAATTTGCTAGCTAGCAGCGATACCACCATCTAGACAGGCACTTAAGCACAACAGTTGAATAGGCTTCTAGTAACATGGTAGAGTCTAAAATTTCCTTACATGTAGGAGCCGTTCTGTACGGCTCAATGAAAAATTCTTTGGAGAACATAGCCCACTGGAATGTAAGTGGGGAGCTGTCATCAGTGGAAAGATCTCTCTCTTCTCACCTTCTACAATGAACTACCACCACTGAGCCCTCTGCTGAACAGACAGTAGCAGGAAGTTAAATAGAATTAGAAGTGGGGAGTCTTCCTTCCCTGGTTTATCTAGGCTGAGTTTTCTGAGGTAAGTGTCTAAAGTTAGTCATTTCACGGGCTGTTGTTCCAACTATAAAACACCTGAGTATATTCTCCAGTGACAGACACAGCAGCAGTGCATGCACAGCCCCAAATTCCCTTTGTAACAGCAACACGGATGAGGGCCAAGCATTGAAAGGTACTGGGTCAGGCCCTCAGATTCCTATTACACCAATGGGAATTCTGTGGTTAGCTTCCTCAATTGCCAACTGAAAAGTTATTTCTGAAGAGATGTTACATGCAAATGTGATTATAATGGAGCAAATCAGCTTAGCTTCCAGCATGCACAGCAAGAATTTAACAGATTCTAGAGGAAGCAGAGAATTTAACATGCCCGTGATAAATGTAACTTATTGGTGACATACTAAGTCAAGGAGTAGTTCAGAGCTTGTCTACAGCTTCAAAGTAGGTAAAGCTAAATAGCAACAAGGCTGTCTTGTTCCAGAACAAGGGCTGACGCATGGAGTTACTCAGGAACAGCTATCTTATTCTGAATTCACTTTATAGTTTAGATAAACTCTCGGTTAAAGGTAATCTGCATTTTGTTAACAATACAGAAAGCCGGTATGGCAGAGGCTCCCCCAAATAGATAAGGATACATTAAATAAATACATGTCCCATTTAAGGATGAAAAATGATCACCTAAAATAATTCTCTCTCCCCCCCCCCCCTCTCCAATTTATTTCGAGTTTCCTTATCCCCTAATCATAACTCCGGTCATCTGAAGAAGTGGGCTGTGCCCATGAAAGCTCATGATACCATCTACATGTTTTGTTGGTCTATAAAGTGCTACCAGACCATTTGCTTGCTGTTTTTTTTCTAAAATGTAGAGGGCAGTTCTCCCTAATTCTGCAGGCATTAATAGACAAAGCACAGGCTTACTTTCCATATGTTGCAACTTAAGTGTTACGTACAAATTCAATTTTCTGTATGTAGGTGGGTTATTGTAATTTAGTCTGAGAGCCACAATTATTGCGACGCAGCAGTAAGTTTAGTTAGGATTACAATGTAGAACAAAGAAACATCTCATTAAAGCTGAAATCTCACTTTCAAAGGTACCCTGAGGAAGGAACCCACTGAACGGGCTAATATTGGAACAGCCTGCTGTTTTAGCTATCAACATTTGCAGTACATGGGCAACAATTTCCAACTTTTGGCTTTCAAAGAAAAGCCTGGTTTCCTTAAAGCTTTCTGAACACAATTAAAAAGCTCCCTTTCCTATTTTTCCTTTAATCAGTTTTGCAGTATAAAGTAGCTCCTTGAGTTTATTTCTCTGTCTCCCCCCATTCCCCCTCCGCCCAAACATCGTTGCCAGGTTAAGCCCTTCTAGACCAAGTTTTGGTACGGACACGTTTTAGACTCACAGAACCTGGAAGTGACCTTGAAAGACAGCAAGTCCAATCTCCTGCACTCACCACAGGACCAAGCATCATCTCTCATCCCTGAAAGGCATCTAACCTGCTCTTAAAAATGTCCAAATGATGGAAATTCCAGAACCACCCTAGGCAATTTATTCCAGTGGTTAACCCGCCTGAAAGGAAGTTTTTCCTAATGTCCAACCTAAACTGCCCTTGCTGCAATTTAAGCCCATTGTTGCTGCTTCTATCATCAGATCAAGGAGATGAATGTTTCTCCTTACTCCTTATAACACTTTTAAATAAAACAGTGACTCATTAAGCGTAATTACGAATTCACCACAAAGAAAAAAACAAACCCTAGGCTTAAATAACAAACATGTGAAACAAAGCTGAAATGCCAGGCAATTCAAAGGTAATGTAGTGATTAGGGAAACAACAATGAAGTAGAGTCTCTCCCTTAACTGCATTTTCTGGCTTTTTGTTTGTCACAATGTTTAAAGTCTCTAAAAAAAATACTGGATGAGGGAAAAAATTAAGACATCCTATTTTTACGTGTGTGTTAATATGCATTTAGTATGCCATAGTCTACCCTGTGCTTTCATAGTCAATGGATGTGACACATCCAAGGACAGAATATGGCCCTAATCATTCATATATAACCTCTTTGAAATTTATTTATCAAAATATTGTATGTTATTTTTAAACATGACAAATCCCTTGCAAATGGATACAGCAGTTAAACTGAGGCAGTCATACAGTTACACAACAGCAAAAAAGCATCATTCAGTGAGACCTATATAATCAAGATTTAAATAGCTTTAGAAAAAGTTTACCCTCAGCCTGAAGTCTGTCAACTCTTGGCTAACAGTGCAGTGAAACAAAGTGCTGCAGTTTATACTGACAGCGGCTTCAGGCAGGGCAGCTTAGTCTGTTTATAGTTCATAAATATACAGTATGTAAGATTCTGCTGAGATGTCTCGCAAGTTTCTTTTGCTCATGATTCTAACATGATCAAGCTACTTAAACTGTGTCAAGTCAAAACAATACCACTGTTCTGAGATCAGGCTAGCAGGCAGCACCAACAGCCACTCCCGTTTGTTAGGTACAGACTCACGTTCACTTTAGATTTCGAGTCAGCTGTTACAAGCCATAGCTCCCCTTTGATTAATCCCATAGGGTCGAAGACCTTGCTGCTCCCAACACTTAGTATTTTCAAAAGCAGAATGTGTAAGCACCCTTAAAAGCAATCTCTCTCCCTGCACATCTGTCTCTTATGGCTCTGCACTGGAGTGAAAATAGCCAGAGTATGAATTAATGCATTTACAGACATCGACGCTGCTGCTCCTGTGTCTTCTTCCTTCCCAGTGACCAACTTTTATTAGTTTGGAAGTGCTGCACTGTTGGCTGGTGATCAGCTTCCAACAGTCAATGAAATACTGTGCCAAGGAACCACTACTCTGTCTAAATCTGAGAAGAGTGGCATTTGACAAGGGGAAGGGGGAATATGTAGCAGCTTAGGATGTTTCCAGACTTCATATGGTTCACACCTGGATTGGATGGACATATTAACAATGGTGAATGCCTTCTGAATTGCCTGTTCCCTTTTAGATCTAAATCTAGGCCACTCCATGTAGACGGAGAAAGAAGGCGGCCGGCCGGTTGTCCACACAGCAGCATGTCCCAGGTACACAAGAATTTGGGATCACATCAGTTCTGTTTTCCCCTCAGGCAAGCTGATGAGGCCTAGAATCAGACACGGACGTTGCAAGAGTCATGCCACAGGTGTTAGTCCACAGAAGAGAGCAGTAAGGTCCAGATGCAAGTTTTCATGGACAGAAATCTCTGAGAATGGAGGAACACAGTAAGTTTCAGTTCCCCATTTTTTTATTGGGGGCGGTGGCAGGGAAATGAGTCCAAGGGAGGTTAGTCCGTCACAGCACAAAAAACAGGATAAGCACCACTAGTAAGATAACAAAGAGAATGATGATTGCACACCACTGTCGACGATCTGGAAGAAAAAGGAAACATTAGTTTTCTACTTCCTTGGGAAGAGGAAAACCGCTTCCCCCACTGCACTACTGAGGCCACAGTTTCAGCCAGAAAGAAGCTGTAGGGAAGGAAGCCTTTTAAAACTAGATCAACGTGAGGAATAATTCAGCCAGACTCTCCTTAGGAGAATCCCAGGAACCAGATTTAACCTCAGCAGCATTAATGCAGCTGGAAGCAAAGGGGCACCAGCAGTAGTTACTCAGCAAGCAGTCAGAAATCTTCCATGCTGGTGAGCTTTCTGGACCCTGGAAATATCAGCAAGAGAATGGCCACCAACAGGAAGGCAAGACTAACTTTTAAAGCAACACTTCGTTGCAAAAGTTAAACCTGCACTGCTCCTTTTAAAAAGCTGTCAACAGGACCTTGGTCTCTCCAAACCCGGCCTTAAAAATAACTGGTCCTGACTTCCTTCTTTGTTTGGGGCTTCAGCAAGATCTTGAGGTGAGCTGGATGGTGACCACAGTTTTGACACTAGACCTGCAAGCTGAATGGAGGAAGACGGGTGGCATCTTAGGAGCAGAATTTGTTAAAGCACTGGAAATAAGGCTGGCGGCTCGCTCTGTCTGTCTTTAGAACAGGCCATGGGACAGGTCTGTAGTGTGCAATGCACTTTAAAGGAGGAAGGAAAGATTTAGTGCTCTGGGAATTCTGCAGCTGTTGCATTTGGAGTCATAGTACAATTGCAGACTTCCCCCAGGACTGAACGACTGTCACTGTCATGCTGAGCTCCCCGCTGGCCATATCTACGTGGGCAAAGCTAGGCCCACACATCACCACTGGTGCAGCAAAGCCACAGGTAGCACTGTCGGTATCACGCATCTAACTACCGTAGCTTCCAGGCTGTGGCAGCCAGCTGAGCCACGCCCGAGGGCAACCACAGGTCCCAATCTTGCCAGAACTGGACCCTTCACTTGGGTGCAGGCGCTAATGGACACACTCCCACAAGCCATCTTTCTAACAAGGCCTGTCCTTCACAATTGAAGGAAACGGAAGTTTATTTCCTGATCATCAAACCAGTGTCTGGGAGGGGACACCGAAGTGAGTTGTTTGCCATCTGTCTGTGCTGCTAAGTGCCAGGTCACTTCAGCTCGCTGTTCACTAGCAAGACTAACCCAAATGCTGCAGTAATCCAACCGTTTGATTTCAGCTGTGGTTTGAACATGGCTTGAAGCGCTTCTCATCATGTGAGTCTGTGCTACTTACTGCCCATGGACAGCGACCCACAGAACATCAGGTCTGCAAAGGTAGGCACCAGCTGGTGATTTTCAATGGATCCCCAGCTAACTGGACAACTGACAGGCTGAAAGTATCTGTCTGCCCCATGTAACATACCCACTGCTTCTAGAGAGCCATGGCAGAGAAGAGAATACATCTAGGAAGACTAAGTGTACACATTGTGTTTATAAATGAACACAACTCTGGGGAATGACACTTCCTGGAAGTCAGCCCACACAATCAATCATACGTCCTGTTTTTTATTGTCCAGGGTATCCTGCCAGCTTTAAACCACCCCCCTCCAGGGTCAGGAAGTGCTCTTTTTTCCCTTGTAGGTAACACCTGCCTAGACTCCATCTTCCTTCTTGCTGGAAAGGAGCTTTTCATCTGACACTGTTCCAGCTGAGAATTAAACTAAGCTCTTTCTGGCGTCTTCATTCTCAACACTGAAGCACAGGGAAAGAGATGGAGCACAAAGGGCACAATACGATTAGAGCAGCTCTCATTCGTTTCCTGTTGCATTTTAGAGAAACCAGCCTGATGTCTTTCAGTTCTCAGGTGACAATCTCACCAGCTGAATGCATGAGCTCACTACTGGCTTCAGGCATTCAAGACAGAGATGAATTGTGAATGATTGCATGAGTGCTGAGTAGGCAGTTGCTACAGCAATAGTTTTGAGGGTTTTTTGGGCAACTTATCAAATAAGCTACTAAAAACCTACAATCTCTCCCTTAAACACTAAAACAGGGGTGGGGAACTTATGGCCCATGGGCCCGATTCAGCCCTCAGCAAGCCTCAGCACCCCCCCCTCCCGACATCCCAAATGCAAGAGAGGTTGTCTTTTTGTTTTTGGCTTCTCACTTGGGAGCCAGGTCAGCGAGGTGTGGCATCCAACCCCCTTCTCCCCACGCTTCTGACATGGGTGGCCCCCACGAATGATTTTTCTATAGGTCAGTGGCCCCAACCAAGAAAATTGTTCACCTATGCTCTAGAATTAAGCTTTTTGCTTTGGCACCTTTGAGACTTACAATCCACCGCCTTTGGGTGGTGGCATTCCTGTGGCTGGGTGTGGTTTCCAAGCCTGAAGCGAAGATTCAAACTGGCTTTTGTTTTATTCTTAACAAGAACTCCCATAAAGCCAAACGCCACGCCAGAAGTACATTGCAGGCAGCTACTGCCTGAACTTCACAGCAGGGGGAAAAAGTTATCTACTTCTATGGGGTTTAACTCAAGTTCTCTAGCTTGCTTCATATTTAAAATATCCTCCAAGCTTGCAGGGAACCTACTGGAAAGTGGACCGATGCAAAAACTTTTACAGGTGTAGTCCCAAGGTACATGGTATCACCATGTCAGTAACAAATGACCAAAAAATCCACAGGTGGGAAAAAAGGCCGAGGAACAGGCTAAAAAAAAAAAAAAAAAAAAAAAGTCTCAGCATGAACTATAATTTGCCAGGCTCTATACTCAAGTAGCATATTATCTTTCCCTGGCTATTTACACACTGCCCTACTTCATGTCTTGCCATACTCTCAAAAAACATGACTTGACAAGCTACTCCACAGTAGCCCTAGCTCCAGGAAGCAACACAACGTATTTCAAACTTCAGACCATTGTGGCTTTCATGCCCTGGGTTAGAAGTCACATCCCATTTTCTACCACCTACCACTGGTCATGTGGGACACTTTTGCAAGCTTCTTCATCACATTATCAAGCCGTGACTGGGTGCTGTCTATCTCATGGGAGAAGTCATCCAACATCCTGGGGACAAAGGAGAAGGGAATTGTCAAGTACACAACCTAAGCAATTTATCCAGTGCACTGATTAGCTAGTGATGTGTCAAGGACTTCCCTACACACACACACGCGACTGTTACACACTTATAAAAATAACCCAACCTCCTGGTAATGTACAACCTCTCCACCCCATTTTAGAGTCTTGTTAATAGTGTCAAACTGAAAAATTACTCAAGCAGCAGTTTTACTCTCATGGTATGAGAACTCTACATTTAGACTAATTTTCTAAGTGCCTTCCCCGGTTTTTGAAATCAGTACATAAGCTGGCTCTGATGATCTCTGCAAGGTCAGAAGCAGCTGATGAACATACTTTTTAAAAAGTAAGGATCCAAAAACTAGTAAAACGTGTTTAAACTTAAAACTATTTAAGGTCCAAAATGTCACTTTTTGTGAAAAGTGTTGTGGCTTAAGCTAAGAGCTTACTGTAAACAACGTTCCATGGCAGAACATTATTTGGCATTGCTGTTAAGTATCTTGGTTTCAAATGCTGTAGGAAGGTTACTAAAACCTTTCTGGAACCATTTCATCTGTCAATTCATTTTGAGAGAGAAGTACATCTAGGATAAATGTCGCATATATTCTTGAACAGGTAAGATTTTAAAGCTTCCTTGACCAGTTGTTTTGCTTTAAAAAGGATTGTTTCTTCTCTCCCACCATTGTCGGCTCTGTTCTCGCAAACTAGAAAATACTTCTTCCCACTCGGTTTGTTCTGTCTTTTGCTTCCGCCTCCCCCATCTTTTTACCAGAATACAAGCTAACATTGCTTTGCCTTGTTTACTAGTATGTTGTTACCACTATAGTTCTGGGACCATGGTGTTAATTTGCAATCTGAGAGCTGCCTTGGTGGCAGCACACAAACACACTGAAGTTACATATCCAGTTTCTCAGTAAAAGTTAAATATTACTATTCAGAATCTGGAGGACTGCTTCTCTCCCCACAAACAAGGAGCTTTTGGGTATGAGCCACTACACTAGTCTTAGCAATTTCAGTTTAAATAAAACTATCTAGTGTCACTGGAAACTCCAGATATGCTATTTGACTAGAAGCTACATATATGGAAAGAAAAAATCTAATTTATATATAAATGTATGGATGAAAACTGCTGCTGTAAGCTCCCCTTTAATCCTTTGCAGGGGTAGAACTTTTAAAACTTTGAACAGCATTTGCGATCCCCGTGTCACTAATTGGGCTGGCTATTACAAAGCCACCATCAGCCAAGGATACTCAGCTCTTGTCCTTTCTGGTCACAGGCCCACAAACAGTTACATTTTAGTGTTATCGCCAGCCCTTCTCCATGTCTTATTCCTGAGCACTCCTACAGCTTGGGTTTGTTTCTCAGCACTCACACTGCTTGTTCCTCCAGCTCCCCACCAATGCGCTGAGACATGTTCTTCAGCACCCCAATGCTGCCAGAGACCAGCTCCAATTGCTCATCCTGCTGCTCCACAATCAGCTAGTACCAAAGAGAAGGGAAACAAGCAATTAACATCCCGCAGAGAACTGGTTCAGAGCTCAATGCTCTGACACAGCTCTGCTGCCTTGCCAATTTGGACAAGCAGAGTTTAGAAACAGGCTTGAATTTCTAGGGCCTAGTCCCATTATCTCTAATGAGTGGAAGAGACTAGAACTTAGTAACATTCTGATGACGCATGATGGAACAGAATCCAGATTGCTGAGTTACCAAGTACAAAGCAAGTCACCAAAATAATCAGATGCGACTGAATCAAGGGATGGCGTGGTTTTTACCAACGGTGGTTACTACCATCTATATTGGCAACAATAGTTAGTCCCAGTTTTTTAAATTTTCACTAAGGCACATGTTACACTTATGTTTTCCTTTGTTGCATCTGAAAGCCCAGATAAATCTGTTAATCTTTAAGATGCCACAAGTCTCCTAGTTGGTTTTGTGAATACAGACTAACATAGCTACCCCTCCATTTTAGTTGCATATTCAAGTTAGTTATTTAAGTTGCAGGGCTTTACAAATAAGTAAAATGGAGAAATGTAACTATGCTACTGAACACTGGAATGTGTATACATTTGGATTTGGTATTTTCTCAAGGAAGTGATGTTGTATAAGCAAACTGAAAACATTTGAGTCCAAGTCCATTTAGTGGTGCGGCATTCTGTAGCAGCAGACCAACTTTGATGTTGTGGCTGTTCCTCTTTTGAATCAATGTATCCCATGTTTGGAAAGATTTGTTCTAGGGCTGCTGAACGTGCTGGACACTGAAGCCAGTGTTTACTAGCAGCCACTCCTAAACTAATTTTTCCTGGGGAATTGCCAGCTATACTCTGAATACACCAAAGAAACAATTGCTGAGTAAGACTATGCCTTCTGACATTTGTACACAAACCCACTTTAAGGCTCTAGCTAGCAACTGCTCTTTATAAGGTCAGTAGGAACAATCCCAGCTACAATCATTTAAAAAGCAGAAAAAAGTTGCTTGTTAGGAGATGCTTTGTGGAGAACGATACCAAAACCTCACTCAGAAGAGGATTATTTCTCCTAAGAAGCGATGCTTGGGAGGGCAGCTACATCCAGACAATTCCCCAAATGAGCTTGCAACCGTCAGAGGAAACTATCCTACAATACTCCCTAGCAGCACTAACGACTGATTTTCTATTAAATCATAACTATTGTCAAAAAAACAAAGAAGTAGACATTAGCCCATGGAACTAGCTTAGCATCACATTTTACTTAGCATCACAGCCATCTTGGTTAGCCTCACTTAAGCGGGCAGAACCCATAATTCTAGGTTTGTCCCCTACACTGGCTCCGTAGCTAATTCAAGGATCTGATCCTAATCTTGAATGCACTAGATCAGTGTTCAGATAAGGTGATGAACACAGTACAAGTACTTAAGGAGTGGGGCCCTGCTAACTCAGAACATTTTAGTTCAGTGGCATTTGCTCTCAGGAGAGAAGCTGAAATTGTCCATGCCCACATCAGAATTCTCTGCAGTTAGTTTCAGTGGAGGTTCTCTAACCAGCAAGTCTCCTTTCTACAAGTGATCAGAATAAGCTTAACCCAAGCTGTTTCTAGGGGAAAATAGAAATTCCATCTCCTTCCCTCCCCCTCAAAAGTCTTAGTACAATAGAAGCTAAAAGCACACATCAAAAAAAGACAAGAGAGTTTACGATAAGGGTTCATTACAGATCAGTTGAAGTCAGCATTATAATTAACACAGATTCTATAGTGAAGGGCCCAGTTAAAGGTGGAAAAATGCATTTTCCCATCTTTGGGAGATGAAAGGTCAATGCAGCAATGTTAAGGGGAATATTTAATGCAATAGCCCTATCTGAATCTTTATTCAAGATGCATGTAAAAGCAGTCATTTTAAAACTGAAATGGAAGAAGCTGGCAATATCAGGCATCTTATGTTTCTATGCTTCACAAAGGATTTCATTGGCATTTGGTAGCTTTCAGGCACCTTCCACAGACCCATACACCCAAGCCCTAAGGTTTATGTGCCAAAACGTACACACCAAAATCACATTAAGCACAGTCAATAGTTAGGTGCCTACTACAGATATGTATTGAGCAAGAAGATGGCTCATGGCTTCAAAGCATGCTGAATATCTGAAGACTTTTGGCTGTTACTGCCTGTAACACCATCTCTTTGCAAGGGCTCCCCATCCACTGTGATGCAGGAAATACTATACCTGTTGCTGAGCCTGCTGCTCCTCAATGAAGTGTGAATTGGCTAACTGCAGCTCTCGATCCAAACGGCCATATTTATCTGAGCCAGAGTTCCAATTCTGACCTCCACTTTCTCCCAGAAGCGCCTGTATACACACACACAGGAAAATTTAATCAGGAAGATACTCCAAGATATGGACACACGTCACCTAACCCCTAGCTGCAGGAAAGAGGACCAAGTACTGAAGTAACTCATGTTATTCAGAGCATACATACAAGCCATTCTCCTTCCAGCTCTATTTCTATTCCAGCAGCAAAGAGCTGTAGGTGCTGGCCCCTTACCAGGAGAATGGAAGGAATGTTAGGGTCAGAATGTTCTGCAGTTGGGCAGCTGGTCAGACCGTTCTGTGAGTGCTGCAATTGGGCAGCTGGTGAGAAGGAACAAATATGAAGAAAAGTGCAGTGAGTGTGTCTGGACCTATTTGGTGAGTGAGAGAAGAGGATCAGGCACTAAACAAAGGTTAACAGGTGGCAAGTCAGGAGGGAAGGGGAAAATATCAGAAGGCAAACAGTAAACCACGAGAGACTAAACCCTGCCCCCAAAAAGGTTGAGTACATGTCTGGTTCTCTCTACTGATTAAAATTAGTTCCGGCTAGGACTTCCTGGTTCAGGGGTGGCAAGCAGTATTCCCTGTCAGCAGGGCGCTCGTGTGGCCACTTAGGAGAAATTCCAATGTTGCCCAGGTGATTAGTAGAGCGCCCATAGCTAGGTTTTTTCTTTCTATTGGTGGTGCACATGAACATGCCTCAGTGCACATAAATTTTAGTCTGCACATGGATGGACAAGATTAGAGGGAACATTGGTAGCAAGTACCAATCGTAGTGTTATTTATCATGGTATTCGAGTGCAGGGTGCCACAACCATCTCTGGGATAAACAATTCCATGTTTTCTAACTCAGTTACTCAGCCCTTGCAAACTAACAGACACCTAGGCAGATGAACACACAAGAAACTAAGTATCACTACCATGGAACAAACAAACAAAAATAAATTACCACTTTAGACTTTCAGCAGTCACTCAGAATTGCTACTGGTCACCACTAAGTGAACTTGCAGTCTTGTAGCTATAGTCCAGAATATTGTCAAAACTACTTTTAATGAGCCAGCATTCAGGTGAACTCATTACAGCATGACGCTAATATGTCAGCAGTGGCTTTCTAGAGGTCATAACTTCCTTCAGACTGAAAAGGAATTGGGGAAAGAAAGGAACTCCAAAAAAAGTCCCTGCAAATTCAGTAGCTTGCTCCAAAGTTATCAATACTAGAATTGGGTCATACTTTTCTCTCTCAGCTGCATTATTTACTCCTGGCAAAATCCAGATACAGAAGAAGTAGGTCAATCCTTGAGGGGGCCATTTAGGGATCTGGGGCAAATCTGTCAGGGATGGTACTTGGTCCTGCTGTGAGGGCAGGGGACTGGACTCGATGACCTCAAGGTCCCTTCCATCTCTATGAGATGGTATATCTCCATATATTAAACCAGAGCAAACTGTGTCTGTAAGAACAAGTGTTCTCACTGGTTACAAGCCACAAAATGGTTCCTTTTCCAGTTTAAGAAAAATATTGTTAAAAAAAGCTTCTTGAGGGAACAAAGTAAGATGCATACTGGCAGTAAGGTGTTTAAATAAGTATTTATTTTGTTTAATACTAGCGTTTTACCTTAAGGTACATGAGCCCCTTAGAAAGTCAGTGCACTTTCATCCAACACATAGCATAAGTCAGCAGCTACTATACTTGAAATACTGGAAGGAGTTATCTATCATTTTGAAGGATTCTTGTGGCTACTGGTTCTCACCTGCCTGTTTTTCCTTTCAGCCAGTGCCTGTACAGATGAGTTAGACATCTGATCCTTCATTTCCTGTTTATTCAAGAAAAAAGCATAGGATCAAAGTTTAAATGATATCCATTCTTTTAGCAAACTGGCATAATTAAACACACATAGCAAGTTTTATGTAGGATCAAAAAGCCCTTTAGACATGTGCTTTTTAAAACTGTTGGAAGACAAAAGTACTATTACAATTCACAACTGCACTAATGCTAAGGAAAACATTAATGCTGCTTCGAAACCCTTGTGGCAGAATATTTTGAAAATGTTAGAGATTTACTACTGGTTTTGCTCCTCCCCATTCTCCACTACTATAACAATGCTTGACTTGTGTAGTCGTCTGAAGGAATATTCTTCCCTAAGTGGTATATGTGAAGGACTGTGTTCTAGCGGCTGGAAGTCAGGCCTGCATTTTCCCCTCATGAAGTGCCAAGCTGCACAAGCCACTTTCTGTGCTTGAATTTCTCTGAAATAACATGGGTATAATTCTCTCTTAAGTCACTGTGAAAGTGCATGGAAGTCTTCTTTAACCAATTTTTAAAGCCCACTCTGAACTCTTAAGCCACTATGATAGCAGACAACTTTGAAAACTAGTTACATTCAGAACAGTCTATACCAGCGATGGGCAACCACAATTAATAAGTGGGTCACATGAGTGGCCCTCCATACTAGTGGGTGGCATGCACATGCCCTCTCTTCTCCCTACCCCACACCTCTCTCACATACTAGGCTACTGGACCCCGCACTTATCTTCTCCTTGAAGCGGACAGGGGACTGCAGACAGGGGAGTTGAAGAGGGAGTTGAGCAGAGGGAGTGACTGATGGTGATGAAGACCCGAAGCGCTTGTGCCAGTACTTCTCCTGTCTCCTCCACCTGTGCCTGTATCCAGACAGAGAACCTGAGCATGGATGCCTCTACCCAGGTCCTGGTGTGGTCTTGCTGTAGTTGTGGCTTGCAATTCCCACTGAGTGATCTCCAGGCTGGGGGAGACAACTGTTGTGAAAGGTGCCTGCTGGTGGAATCTCTCAGGCAGCAGGTGGGAGAGCTACAGGAGGAGGTGGCCAGGCTGAGGAGCATTCGAAGCCATGAGGAATTCCTGGACAGTATTCCTGTGGAGTCCACGGAGGTCACTGTCCTAGGATGTGGGACTGTTGACCAGCCACTTATGGAGGAGGCAGTGGTGCAGGGTGAGCACTGGCAGCTGGTTACTTCCGGCAGCAGGCAGTGTTCCACCCCTGCTCCTAACCCTCCCACTGTGTTGTTACATAACCGTTACACTTTACTTTCAGCAGGAGACAAGGAGTCACCCCCCACAGTGGAGGAGACCAGGCCTTGCACCACCAAGGTTGAGCAGTCTCCTGCCACCACTGCGAGGAGGAAACGTAGGGTAGTGGTGGTTGGAGACTCTCTTCTGAGGGGAACGGAGGCACCCATCTGTCGCCCTGACAGCTCATCTCGAGAGGTATGCTGTCTGCCAGGGGCCCGTATTCGAGATGTTACGGAGGCATTGTCGAGGATTATCCGGCCCTCTGACTACTACCCCATGCTACTCATCCACGTGGGCACAAATGATACTGCCAGGTGTGACACTGAGCGGATCAAGTGTGACTACAGGGCTTTGGGAGTACGGGTGAAGGAGTTTGGAGAGCAGGTGGTATTCTCTTCTATCCTTCCTGTCAAAGGTAGGGGCCCGGGCAGAGAGAGGTGCATCCTGGAGGTGAATGCCTGGCTGCGACGATGGTGTCGCCAGGAGGGATTCGGCTTCCTTGATCACGGGGTGCTCTTCCAGGAAGGACTGCTTGGCGGAGATGGAGTTCACCTTTCCAGGAGCGGGAAGGCCTTGTTTGGACACAGACTGGCTAACCTTGTGAGGAGGGCTTTAAACTAGGTTTGTCGGGGGCAGGTGAGCAAAGCCCACAGGTAAGTGCTGCATGTGCGGGACTGGGAGATGGGTTGGAAATGGGGGGGACTACGGCCTATAATGGCAAAGAGACAGGAGGGTCAGGGCACAACAGGGAGGCAAGATCAAATCAGTATCTTAGATGCCTATATACAAATGCAAGAAGTATGGGTAATAAGCAGGAAGAACTGGAATTGCTAACCAATAAATACAACTATGATATCATTGGTATTACAGAAACCTGGTGGGATGGGACGCACGATTGGAATGTTGGTATGGAAGGGTACGGCTTGCTCAGGAAGGACAGACAGGGAAAAAAGGGACGAGGGGTTGCCTTGTACATTAAAAATGTACACACTTGGACTGAAGTGGAGATGAACGTAGGAGATAGCTGTGTAGAGAGTCTCTGGGTTAAGCTAAAAGGGGTAAAAAACGAGGGTGATACCATGCTAGGAGTCTACTACAGGCCACCTAGCCAGATGGAAGAGGTGGATGAGGCCTTTTTTAAACAATTAACAAAACTATCCAAAGCCCAAGATTTGGTGGTGATGGGGGACTTCAACTATCCAGACATATGTTGGGAAACTAACACAGCGAGGCACAGGCTATCCAATAAGTTTCTGGACTGCATTGGAGACAACTTTCTGTTTCAGAAGGTTGAAAAAGCTACCAGAGGAGAAGCTGTTCTGGATTTGGTTTTAACAAATAGGGAGGAACTAGTTGAGAACTTGAAAGTGGAAGACAGTATAGGGGACAGTGATCACGAAATAATAGAGTTCATGATCTTAAGGAAAGGTAGAAGGGAGACCAGCACAATTGAGGTAATGGATTTCAGGAAGGCAGATTTTGATAAGCTCAGAGAACTTGTAGATAAGGTCCCATCGGAAGCAAGACTGAAGGGAAAAACAACTGAGGAGAGTTGGAAGTATTTCAAAGGGACGTTGTTAAGGGCCCAAAAGCAAACAATTCCGCTGTGTAGGAAAGATAGAAAATATGGCAAAAGACCAGCTTGGCTTAACAAGGAGATCTTGCACGATCTCAAAATAAAAAAAGGAGTCTCATAAAAAATGGAAACTAGGACAACTAACAAAGGATGAATATAGGCAAGCAACACGGGAATGCAGGTGCAAGATTAGAAAGGCAAAGGCACAAAATGAGATCAAACTAGCTACAGGCATAAAGGGAAACAAGAAGACCTTTTATAAATACATTAAAAGCAAGAGGAAGACCAAGGACAGGATAGGCCCACTGCTTAGTGAGGAGGGAGAAGCAGTAACAGGAAACTTGGAAATGGCGGAGATGCTCAATGACTTCTTTGTTTCGGTCTTCACCGAGAAGTCTGGAGGTGTGCCTAACGTAGTGAATACAAGCAGAGAGAGGGTAAGTTTAGAAGATAGGATACACAAAGAACAAGTTAAAAATCACTTAGGAAAGTTAGATGTCAGCAAGTCACCAGGTCCTGATGAAATGCATCCCAGGATACTCAAGGAGCTGATAGAGGAGGTATCTGAGCCTTTAGCTATGATCTTTGAAAAATCATGGCAGACAGGGGAGATTCCAGAAGACTGGAAAAGGGCAAATATTGTGGCCATCTATAAAAAGGGGAATAAGAACAACCCAGGAAACTATAGACCGGTCAGTTTAACGTCTGTCCCAGGGAAGATAATGGAGCAGGTAATTAAGGAAATCATATGCAAACACTTGGAAGGTAATAAAGTGATAGGGAATAGCCAGCATGGGTTTGTGAAGAACAAGTCATGCCAAATTAATCTGATAGCTTTCTTTGATAAGATAACGAGCCTTGTGGATAAGGGAGAAGCGGTGGCTGTCATATACCTAGACTTTAGTAAGGCATTTGATACGGTCTCGCATGATATTCTTATTGATAAACTAGGCAAATATAACTTAGATAGGGCCACGATAAGGTGGGTGCATAATTGGCTGGATAACCGTAGTCAGAGAGTGGTTGTTAACGGTTCTAAATCCTGCTGGAAAGGGATAAGTGGAGTTCCTCAAGGGTCTGTTTTGGGACCTGTACTGTTCAATATCTTCATCAATGATGTAGCTATTGGGATAGAGAGTACGCTTATTAAGTTTGCAGATGATACCAAACTGGGTGGGGTTGCGACTTCTTTGGAGGATAGGGACATAATTCAAAATGACCTTAGCAAGTTAGAGAAATGGTCAGAGGTAAACAGGATGAGGTTTAATAAAGAGAAATGCAAAGTGCTCCATTTAGGAAGGAACAATCAGTTCCATACATACAAGATGGGAAGCGACTGTCTAGGAAGGAGCATGGCGGAAAGGGATCTAGGGGTCATAGTGGACCACAAGTTGAATATGAGTCAACAGTGTGATGCTGTTGCAAAAAAAGCAAATATGATTCTAGGTTGTATCAACAGGTGTGTTATAAGCAAAACTCGTGAAGTCATTCTGCCACTCTACTCTGCACTAGTTAGGCCTCAGCTGGAGTACTGTGTCCAGTTCTGGGCGCCACATTTCAAGAAAGATGTGGAGAAATTGGAAAGGGTACAGAGAAGAGCGACAAGAATGATTAAAGGTTTAGAGAACATGACCTATGAAGCCAGGCTTCATGAACTGGGCTTGTTTAGTTTGGAAAAAAGAAGATTAAGGGGGGGACATGATAGCGGTTTTCAAATATCTAAAAGGATGTCACAAGGAGGAAGGAGAAAATTTGTTCCTCTTGGTTTCTGAGGACAGGACAAGGAGTAATGGGCTTAAAGTGCAGCAGGGGAGGTTTAGATTGGACATTAGGAAAAAATTCCTAACTGTCAGGGTGGTCAAATAGTGGAATAAATTGCCAAGGGAGGTGGTGGAATCTCCCTCTCTGGAGATATTTAAGAACAGGTTAGATAGACATCTGTCAGGGATGGTGTAGGTGGAGCTTGGTCCTGCCTTGAGGGCAGGGGGCTGGACTCAATGACCTCTCGAGGTCCCTTCCAGTCCTATTATTCTATGATTCCACGCCCTCCCAGCACTTTGAGGGCCACAAATCCACTGATTCACCCTCCCTCCCAAAGCTTGGACAGCCACGAAGTGCTGGGTGGGAAGAGAAGCAGGCAGTGTGGGGTTCCAGTGCCCCAGAGCACAAGCAGCATGTGGAGGAGGAGGGCCGAAAGGGGGTCCAAGGGCTGCAGGCAGAAACATAGTATGGCCCACAGGTTGCCCACCACTGGCCTATACTGAAAGTGAGACCACCTGCTACCATGAAGTGAAGCAGTAGGATATAATTATAGTAAGTGTCAGATATCATCAGAATACCTGGTATGTTCTTGCTCCAGGCAATGACTGTTAAAAACATTACAAGATACACACACAAATACACTAGGACCTCCCCAAAGAATTACTTTTCAAAGCAAGCATTCCAGTAAATGCGTTAAATGCTAATGAAAGCTGTAGAGCTATGAACTAAAAGTTAGAACTAAAGCCATGCCTAAGAATTAAAAAATTCCTAAGAATTAAAAATAAAAACAAGACCATGCTAGTGATTTACGTTTAGTGGTGTTCTTGAGCTGAGTTATTGTCACATTAGTCAGACTGCAGTCTGGACAAGAGGACACAGTGTGAGCTAGCGTGATCTGCTCTCAAGATAAAAAACAAGCAAAGCAGCCACATACGCATGTATTCATTACCTTTGTCAGACAGTT
Source organism: Pelodiscus sinensis (assembly GCF_049634645.1). NCBI lineage: Eukaryota > Metazoa > Chordata > Testudines > Trionychidae > Pelodiscus > Pelodiscus sinensis. The sequence continues at coordinate 58,752,966 of NC_134719.1, read as the reverse complement.
TCACAATTAGTTCCCTAAAAAGCAGGCTTCTACTTTAGGAAGAATTGTAGTTAGGTAACAATGCTGCCAATCGGATAAGAACTCTATTCCCAGTCAGAACACAATTTGGTGCCTGGTCAGAACCAGCAGAAATTATTTGTTTGGGTTAAAATATTAAGCAATGGGGGCAAAATCTTAAATCCAATTGGGAGAGAACTTCTTAACTATTTACTTATCAGATGTTAATACTTTCTCAAACGGGGGCGAGGGGAGGAAAGGGAAGAGGGGGAATTACCTTCTGATTATTAAAACCCCTTTCAGCCACATGAATCTATCCTACTCATTCAGGCCCACCTCAAACGAACTGACCTTTTCTCCATACTTACTGCACTCACTGCTCCTCCCTTTTATAGAATGGGTGGGCAACCTTTTTGGAGGCTGGGACCACTGACCCACAGGAAAATCAATCTGGGCTACACGCAAGTGAGAAGTAAAAAAAAAAAAAAACAAAAAAACAAAAAAGCCACACCCCCGAAACCCTCACTGATGTGGCACCCAACTGAGGAGAAAAACACTCCCCACATTCCCATCGCACACCAAAGCCTAGGAGGGCCCAGCCTAGTACGTTTTGGGTCTACTTTTCAGCGTCAGTCTAATATCAATCTCCAGTACCTGGAAGTGGCCATGGGCTTTTACACAATATCACTGAAAATCCCCTCCATAAACAAGGACCCAAGTTCCTTACCCTGACCACCTGCCGTGTACTTGTGATAAAGGCTTTTCTTACACCCAGCTCTGTGGCATCAAGGTTGAATTTCCGAGGGTTTGCTTCAACAATGCGTAAATAAGTCAAGGAACTATTTAATTGCTATTCAGCATTTGTGATGATCTAGACATCCTGCCTGCCTGGAAAGTGCTCACCAACTGCTATCATTCCTAAGTGTAACTGAATCTTTCAAAAACTCTGGTTAGCAAAATGCTAGATAGGAACATAATCTTATCATTACAACCACTAATGGAAAGTGGCGGCGAAGGAATGCATTCTAAAGGACATGTATTAGCATCAAGAGTCTACCGCTTCAAGATTTGGGTTTTCTGATCTGTGCTGTGTAAAACTCTGTTTGAAATTAAAATGGGGGAGGGGGGGAAGAGATGATTTTGGAAGGATGTTAACATAAGCTTGAACACAAACTAAATTTATCCCATGGAAGGGGCTTTAGCAAACAGAATAAGTCATTTTAAACTGCATCTTACAGGGAGAAAAAGATAAGGAACACATTTGCTTGAAAGTATTTTAAGTTATTCTTTGAAATGTGAGAAAAGCTGGGATACAACTGACTGTGTTGTCTAAACTAATCTATACACATAAAGCAGTCTAATACAAATAGAACTCCTATGAAAAATTTATATTGCGTATGATGCATGCGTGACACATAAGCTGTACTGATCTACAGGCTAGTTATTATGTAGGTTCATCTCTGATTTTCCAAAGGACTGCAGCAGCCCTATAGAAAGGATATTAATAGTTTCGTCCAAATCTTCCAGATCCCACTCGATACTCCGCAGGTTATTCCTGAGCTCATTGGTGGTCCAGTCAACTTCTTCTCTTGTGGCTGTGGAGGGATCTTGCAGGAGCTCTGTCCATCTCTGGAACAGCCCCTGCGCTGTGTTCACTGCTTTTTGTACCTCCCTGCAATTAAGATGAGAAGATAGATGTTGATAATTAGCATGCATTCTCTGTACTGACAAGACTAAGGGCTTGTCCAGAGGGGGAAACTGTCTAATCTATTAGTTATGCCGGTCTTTTCTCGATGTACATAAACCCCAAGCAGGGAATTGTTGTCACTAATTTTCACTATAAACCTACCTGCATCAATAATCCCCAGAAGTTCTTCCTCCACACCCTCATTTCTTTTGAACATGAAAGATTCTTTACATATAGTAGATGCAAAACAGTCAGTCAGCCTCTTCTCTCCCCTCGTGGGCTGTGTCTAGACTGCATCCCTTTTCCATAAAAGGGATGCAAATTAGACACATCGCAATTGCAAATGAAGCAGGGATTTAAATCCCCCTCGCTTCATTTGCATAAACATGGCTGCCGCTTTTTTCCGGCTTGGAGCTTTGCCGGAAAAAAGCGCCAGTCTAGACGGGGATCTTTCGGAAAATAAAGCCTTTTCTGAAAGATCCCTTATGCCTCTTTAAATCCCCGCTTCCATTTGCAATTGCGATGTGTCTAATTTTCATCCCTTTTACGGAAAACGGATGCAGTCTAGACACAGCCATAGTGTGGTAGGAATTACCACATTATGAAATTGTTACAGCAATCCCAATTTTTGAAGGGACCCAATTCTTCAGCCTAATGCTGCCACATAACTAAATCTTCATACACTGCCGTAGTAGTTACACTGTTGCACCAATATTCTTTGCTGAATGGAGGAAGTAGACTATGCTTTACATCTTTCATCACATAACTGGGAAATGCCTAGGTAACACTGCAATATCAACTACATATGCATGCTTCTCCTTCCCCTCCCTCCCCCCCAATAATTTCACTTCACAAAGGGCAATAAGAATTGCAGGAATTATCCTCATAGAATTTTTACATGGATTGTGTTCAGCATGGCCCTGATTATTTTAATATTACCAGTCAAATATGAACTGCCTTTGCTGCTGCCACAAGCTTCATGGAAAAGCACATTCAATTTATATAATGGAAATGCATGCTTTTCTGATGGCACTAGGACCATCATTTAATTGTTTAGGGTAAGAGGATAAGTAGCAAATGTCTACCAGCAAATGTCAGTCTTATTCCCGTGGAATACAAATTCGAAATAAGAGGAAGACAGTGTGCGTATCTTTATTTTGTACCCCAATATATTTGGAAAAAAATCTACTTAAATATCAACTAAAAGACTATCCTCAGAGCTAAATCTGAGGCGGACACAAGCAGAATTATGTCATCTTAGGGGACAGCACAAGAGAACCTAAACCCCTTCTTTCACTGTATCAGCAAGTCTCCACCCTCCTACTAGACATTCTGTGAAGTTTGACTGGACATAGCCCAGCTACCAGCCCAAAGTATTTTATTTTCTCTCCCTAACAGCAAGACATCCTTGAAGCAAGTTTCATTTTTACCATCCACATTGGTGAACTCTTACCCTCTCTCCATATTCACAACCGGTTTTTCCTCTGCTTCCCTGCCTCTCTCTCAACCATCTGTTCCTCTTGTCATGATTTCATTAGGACTTGAAATTAAGATAATAAACTAAAAGCTTGCACTGGAAAATTTTGACTCCTTCAAACCCAAATTCTGCAACCATATACAAGTCAAGCCACATTAATAGCACTCAGACAATTTCCCTATGCAAGCAGCTCCCCCATAATATTGGTTTCCCTCTATTTTTTGCACATTATCCCCAATTTAAATTCACTTTAAGGTCTGTAGCCCTCAGCATTCATGTAGCAGTGACACACTGCCCCACCACAATTGCATCATATTACTTATACGCCCTCTACAATCTCCTTAAAAAAAGACCCTATTTCTTGCATCTGCCTACTTGTCTCCTTAGGATAGAGCAGTGGCTGTCAGTATTTCCACACTACTGTGTCTCTTTCATAAGCCTGATTTGTCAAGTGTGCCCCCAAATTTCACCTCACTTAAAAACTATTTGCTGGCAAAAGAGACACAAAAATACAAGTGTTGCCGCACACTATTACTGAAAAATTCCTACTTTTGTTTTTACCGTATAATTATAAATCAAGGAATATAAATACAATACATTTCAGTATGTAGCATCTGAAGCAGCATGAACAAGTCATAGTCTTCATGAAATTTAATTTGTATGAATTTTACTAGTGCTTTGTGTGTAGTCTTTTTGTAAAACTAGTTAAATAGCTAAGTTTATGTACCCAGGAAGACCTCTGCACATCCCCAGAGTAAGAGCAGCCTAGTAGAGAACCACTGAGATGAGGGTCTTTCCTCCTCCCCCGACCCATTTGTCTCCACTCATCTCAAGCAAAATATTCTCTCTATGCCAGGGCAGCCACAGGCTCAAGAAATGCATGCAACCCCTTCAAACACCAAACTATTGAAAATATTATAAACCACAAGAAACAGGCAACTCATTAGCCAGTCCACACGCTCTCTGCAGCAGGCTGGGTTCCAAAATCCGTAAAACTGCTTTCTCCTCAAAATCCCTGCCTAGGTTGACAGAACTGTAGTTTTGTTACTCTAACTAGGGCTAGGCCAACTCAAGTGGTCACGCCCAAATAACGATTACCAGAGTTAACTCTGCAACCAAGAAATACTTTTCCCAATCTCATTCTCTAACCACCTATTATTGTTTGTGTACATAGGAGATTTTTTTATCCCGAGTTTAACTGATTGACTATTAACACAAGATAGGTTTATCAAGGATAGGCTGGGCAGTCTATACACACTTGCTGCAAGGTAAACATTTCTGGTATACCCTAGGCTCAGCCCACACTAAAAGAAATCACAAACACTTGTATCCTGGAAAAATGTTTGGGAAGTGGGCAGCGTAACCTTCACAAACATTAGCTCTCAGGTTATTAGGCAATATATTAGAGAACATACCATCCCAGTGGACTATGATATAGTCCCTTGTACCTCCACGGGAGCAAATCTGCTGCTGGAGGTGTGGCCACCCATCCCACATGCACCCTAGGGACGTTACATATAGTGTAACTGAATAAACTTAAAAAACAACAAATGCATTGGTAGCATTTTATAGACTAACAAAACATGTAGTCTATAAAAAGCTCATGATACTATCTACATGTTGCTAGTCTATAAAGTGCTACCAGACCATTTGTTGTTTTTTAAGTTTATCCTGTACAGACTAACTCGGCTACCCCCGAAGCTTCCGTAACTGAATAATCATGTAACCGCACAAAATATTATCGGTTATGCCACTATTCAATAGTCCGCAGGGGGCAGGACCAGCAACCAGTGCACTCCTGGCTTCAGAGGCAGCCATGCAGGGTGGCATGCGGAAGCAGTCTGCAAGGGGAGCCAATTTAAAAAACAGCGCCCCTTGTGGACTGGCTGCCTGCTGCCCTGCACTGCTCTCTCTGGGTATGTCTACACTAGCCCCCTAGTTCGAACCAGGGAGGATAATGAGGGCGACCGAAATTGCAAACAAAGCATGGGATTTAAATATCCTGTGCTTCATTAGCATATTCCCGGGCAGCCGCCATTTTGACTAGCCCGGAATAACTGCCCACGTCTACACGCAGCAGAGAAGAGCAATTCCAAAATAAACCCCTTATTTCGAATTGCCAGTTAAACCTCATTCCATGCTTCATTAGCATGTTCTCGGGCAGTTGCCAAAATGGCGACCGCCCGGGAACACGCTAATGAAAAGCAGGATATTTAAATCCCACGCTTCATTTGCAATTTTGGTCGCCCGCATTAGCCTCCCTAGTTCAAAATCGGGGACTAGTGTAGACATACCCTCTGATAAGGAAGCAGCAGCATGTGGAGCTGGGACCCCTGCTGACAGGGACTGCTGCCCTGAAGGCTGCTTCATGGTATGTGGAGCAGAGAGCTTGGACCCCCTGTGAACAGAAGCTGCTGCTTGCAACAGCCTCTCCTGCACCCTCCTTTCCCTGCTGCCTCTGAGACCGCAGCATGGAGGGGGCAGGCTCAACCACAGAGCCGGTGCTGTGGTGGGGGAACCAGCTTTTAAGCTTGCTCCCCTAACCACTGGCTCCTACCTGCCCACCCCAGTATGCAAGGGGGGGAAGGCAGATCCACAGAGCCCATACGCGTGGGGAGCTGGCGTGAAAGCTGATTCCCACATGTATCAGTTCTAGCCTATGCCCCTCACTGCTGCCTCTCTATCAGAGGCAGCAGCATAGGGAAAGGGGAGCAAGGGCGGCAGATCCAGTGCTCATTGGGATCCTGCTTAAAACCAGTTCCTCATGGGCACCAGCTCCCACTTCCCACCCCTCTCCCCCCCCACACTGATACAGAGGCAGCAAAGGGGGTGGCATACATGTAGTCAACAAGATTAAACAATAAGCCTAGGCTCATTGGTTAATCGTATAATTGGCTACTTGTTGACATCCCTACTTGGGACAGAGCATGAGGCAGGTGGGGCCAGAAGCCCATACAAATTTGTTTCCCTTTGGTAAATAGGGAGAGAAAGGTTAAGTAGGTGGAAGATTCCAGGGAAGTGGGGAAAAGCAGGGAAAGTAAAGAATTCCTCCACCCCAGAGATTCTCTCACCTCTTACAAAGGTGAGGAGAGTACGGATGATCCCTGCCCCATCTCACTCCCCTCCACCCATCCGCCCATCTTCTTCAGCACCCCTGCCAGTCACCCCAACATTAACCCTCCGTCTGCCAGTTACCCTCCTCCCTTACTTAGCCCCCCCACCCAGCCCCCCAACATAACCCTGCCCCCCCACCCAGCCCCCCAACATAACCCTGCCCCCCCACCCAGCCCCCCACTACCCTGCCCCCCAACATAACCCTGTCCCCCCACCCAGCCCCCCAACATAACCCTGCCCCCCCACCCAGCCCCCCCACCCAGCCCCCCAACATAACCCTGCCCCCCCACCCAGCCCCCCACTACCCTGCCCCCAACATAACACTGTCCCCCCACTACCCTGCCCCCCCCCTCAGCCCCCCCGACACTACCCTGCCCCCCCCCACACCCAGCCCCCCCACATAACCCCGCCCCCACTCACCCCTTCACCACGAAGAAGGGGTCCTCCATGGACATGGCCGCCCGGGCGGGGCCGCTCCCGCTGCACCAGGCGCCCGGTGCGAACGAGCCCGCACAGCGACCCGATCCCCGCCCCCGCCGGGGGCCCCGCCCACTCCGCCGTCACGTGACGGAAAGGGGCGCGCCCCAGGGGCCTTGTCGCCGCTTGCACGGGGGAGGAGGGGGGAAGGGTTTCCTCTGTCACGTGACAGGCGGACGCGTTCTGCGGCGGCGAGGCAGGCGGCGCTCTTTGTCACGTGACAAGACAGCGCGCGCGCGCGCGCGCGCACATACATATACCCCCTTCCCCTCCCGCGAGAAGGGGGGGGAGGGTGCAAATTTCCCGCCAATCCCTCAGGCGCTGCGGGTGCGCATCGCTGTTCGAAGCTCGCACGCGCCGCGCCTCCGACTTGGCCCGGGGCGACGGGCCCCTCAGAATGGCCCCGCCCTGCACGCACCTCGCACCCACGTGGGGGTCTGCAGCTGCCTGCGGTGCCAGCCCGATGCACCCTCCCCCCATCCTTGCTGGCTTGCCAGGGCTCACAGGGGACCCCTGGCTTGGGGGGATCTGCTGCCCCCTCCAGCCACGGCAGGGGCCTGGCATCGCCTCTGGGTCAGAAGATCCCCTGGCGGGGGGGGAGCCTCTTGCAGTGCCAGGCTCTGGCTGCCCCATCTGGCCCCTGCCCCGTTTAGTCCTTCATGTGTCCCCTAAGGGTAGACTGCAGCTGGCAGCCCTGCCTGGCTCCAAGAGCCTAATACTCCCCATTGCCTGGCTCCAAGAGCGTCTAATACTCCCCATTGCCTGGCTCCAAGAGCGTCTAATACTCCCCATTGCCTGGCTCCAAGAGCGTCTAATACTCCCCATTGCCTGGCTCCAAGAGCGTCTAATACTCCCCAGTGCCTGGCTCCAAGAGCCTAATACTCCCCAGTGCCTGGCTCCAAGAGTGTCTAATACTCCCCATTGCCTGGCTCCAAGAGCCTAATACTCCCCATTGCCTGGCTCCAAGAGCGTCTAATACTCCCCAGTGCCTGGCTCCAAGAGCGTCTAATACTCCCCAGTGCCTGGCTCCAAGAGCGTCTAATACTCCCCATTGCCTGGCTCCAAGAGCGTCTAATACTCCCCAGTGCCTGGCTCCAAGAGCCTAATACTCCCCAGTGCCTGGCTCCAAGAGTGTCTAATACTCCCCAGTGCCTGGCTCCAAGAGCCTAATACTCCCCAGTGCCTGGCTCCAAGAGCGTCTAATACTCCCCATTGCCTGGCTCCAAGAGCGTCTAATACTCCCCATTGCCTGGCTCCAAGAGCCTAATACTCCCCAGTGCCTGGCTCCAAGAGCCTAATACTCCCCATTGCCTGGCTCCAAGAGCCTAATACTCCCCATTGCCTGGCTCCAAGAGCGTCTAATACTCCCCATTGCCTGGCTCCAAGAGCCTAATACTCCCCATTGCCTGGCTCCAAGAGCGTCTAATACTTCCCATTGCCTGGCTCCAAGAGCGTCTAATACTCCCCATTGCCTGGCTCCAAGAGCGTCTAATACTCCCCATTGCCTGGCTCCAAGAGCGCCTAATACTCCCCATTGCCTGGCTCCAAGAGCGCCTAATACTCCCCATTGCCTGGCTCCAAGAGCGTCTAATACTCCCCATTGCCTGGCTCCAAGAGCCTAATACTCCCCATTGCCTGGCTCCAAGAGCGTCTAATACTCCCCAGTGCCTGGCTCCAAGAGCGTCTAATACTCCCCATTGCCTGGCTCCAAGAGCGTCTAATACTCCCCAGTGCCTGGCTCCAAGAGCCTAATACTCCCCAGTGCCTGGCTCCAAGAGTGTCTAATACTCCCCAGTGCCTGGCTCCAAGAGCCTAATACTCCCCAGTGCCTGGCTCCAAGAGCGTCTAATACTCCCCATTGCCTGGCTCCAAGAGCGTCTAATACTCCCCATTGCCTGGCTCCAAGAGCGTCTAATACTCCCCAGTGCCTGGCTCCAAGAGCCTAATACTCCCCAGTGCCTGGCTCCAAGAGCCTAATACTCCCCAGTGCCTGGCTCCAAGAGCCTAATACTCCCCAGTGCCTGGCTCCAAGAGCGTCTAATACTCCCCATTGCCTGGCTCCAAGAGCGTCTAATACTCCCCATTGCCTGGCTCCAAGAGCCTAATACTCCCCAGTGCCTGGCTCCAAGAGCCTAATACTCCCCATTGCCTGGCTCCAAGAGCGTCTAATACTCCCCATTGCCTGGCTCCAAGAGCGTCTAATACTCCCCATTGCCTGGCTCCAAGAGCCTAATACTCCCCATTGCCTGGCTCCAAGAGCGTCTAATACTTCCCATTGCCTGGCTCCAAGAGCGTCTAATACTCCCCATTGCCTGGCTCCAAGAGCGTCTAATACTCCCCATTGCCTGGCTCCAAGAGCGCCTAATACTCCCCATTGCCTGGCTCCAAGAGCGTCTAATACTCCCCATTGCCTGGCTCCAAGAGCCTAATACTCCCCATTGCCTGGCTCCAAGAGCGTCTAATACTCCCCATTGCCTGGCTCCAAGAGCGTCTAATACTCCCCATTGCCTGGCTCCAAGAGCGTCTAATACTCCCCAGTGCCTGGCTCCAAGAGCCTAATACTCCCCAGTGCCTGGCTCCAAGAGTGTCTAATACTCCCCATTGCCTGGCTCCAAGAGCCTAATACTCCCCATTGCCTGGCTCCAAGAGCGTCTAATACTCCCCAGTGCCTGGCTCCAAGAGCGTCTAATACTCCCCAGTGCCTGGCTCCAAGAGCGTCTAATACTCCCCATTGCCTGGCTCCAAGAGCGTCTAATACTCCCCAGTGCCTGGCTCCAAGAGCCTAATACTCCCCAGTGCCTGGCTCCAAGAGTGTCTAATACTCCCCAGTGCCTGGCTCCAAGAGCCTAATACTCCCCAGTGCCTGGCTCCAAGAGCGTCTAATACTCCCCATTGCCTGGCTCCAAGAGCGTCTAATACTCCCCATTGCCTGGCTCCAAGAGCCTAATACTCCCCAGTGCCTGGCTCCAAGAGCCTAATACTCCCCATTGCCTGGCTCCAAGAGCCTAATACTCCCCATTGCCTGGCTCCAAGAGCGTCTAATACTCCCCATTGCCTGGCTCCAAGAGCCTAATACTCCCCATTGCCTGGCTCCAAGAGCGTCTAATACTTCCCATTGCCTGGCTCCAAGAGCGTCTAATACTCCCCATTGCCTGGCTCCAAGAGCGTCTAATACTCCCCATTGCCTGGCTCCAAGAGCGCCTAATACTCCCCATTGCCTGGCTCCAAGAGCGTCTAATACTCCCCATTGCCTGGCTCCAAGAGCCTAATACTCCCCATTGCCTGGCTCCAAGAGCGTCTAATACTCCCCATTGCCTGGCTCCAAGAGCGTCTAATACTCCCCAGTGCCTGGCTCCAAGAGCGTCTAATACTCCCCATTGCCTGGCTCCAAGAGCGTCTAATACTCCCCAGTGCCTGGCTCCAAGAGCCTAATACTCCCCAGTGCCTGGCTCCAAGAGTGTCTAATACTCCCCAGTGCCTGGCTCCAAGAGCCTAATACTCCCCAGTGCCTGGCTCCAAGAGCGTCTAATACTCCCCATTGCCTGGCTCCAAGAGCGTCTAATACTCCCCATTGCCTGGCTCCAAGAGCCTAATACTCCCCAGTGCCTGGCTCCAAGAGCCTAATACTCCCCATTGCCTGGCTCCAAGAGCCTAATACTCCCCATTGCCTGGCTCCAAGAGCGTCTAATACTCCCCATTGCCTGGCTCCAAGAGCCTAATACTCCCCATTGCCTGGCTCCAAGAGCGTCTAATACTTCCCATTGCCTGGCTCCAAGAGCGTCTAATACTCCCCATTGCCTGGCTCCAAGAGCGTCTAATACTCCCCATTGCCTGGCTCCAAGAGCGCCTAATACTCCCCATTGCCTGGCTCCAAGAGCGTCTAATACTCCCCATTGCCTGGCTCCAAGAGCCTAATACTCCCCATTGCCTGGCTCCAAGAGCGTCTAATACTCCCCAGTGCCTGGCTCCAAGAGCGTCTAATACTCCCCATTGCCTGGCTCCAAGAGCGTCTAATACTCCCCATTGCCTGGCTCCAAGAGCCTAATACTCCCCAGTGCCTGGCTCCAAGAGCCTAATACTCCCCATTGCCTGGCTCCAAGAGCGTCTAATACTCCCCATTGCCTGGCTCCAAGAGCCTAATACTCCCCAGTGCCTGGCTCCAAGAGCGTCTAATACTCCCCAGTGCCTGGCTCCAAGAGCGTCTAATACTCCCCATTGCCTGGCTCCAAGAGCCTAATACTCCCCAGTGCCTGGCTCCAAGAGCGTCTAATACTCCCCATTGCCTGGCTCCAAGAGCCTAATACTCCCCAGTGCCTGGCTCCAAGAGCGTCTAATACTCCCCATTGCCTGGCTCCAAGAGCCTAATACTCCCCAGTGCCTGGCTCCAAGAGCGTCTAATACTCCCCAGTGCCTGGCTCCAAGAGCGTCTAATACTCCCCAGTGCCTGGCTCCAAGAGCCTAATACTCCCCAGTGCCTGGCTCCAAGAGCGTCTAATACTCCCCATTGCCTGGCTCCAAGAGCCTAATACTTCCCATTGCCTGTTTCCAAGAGCGCCTAATACTTCCCATTGCCTGGTTTCAAGCGCGCCTAATACTTCCCATTGCCTGTATTCAGGATTGCCTAATACTTCCCATTGCCTGTTTCCAAGAGCGCCTAATACTTCCCATTGCCTGTTTCCAAGAGTGCCTAATACTTCCCATTGCTTGTTTCCAAGAGCGCCTAATACTTCCCATTGCCTGTTTCCAAGAGTGCCTAATACTTCCCATTGCCTGTTTCCAAGAGTGCCTAATACTTCCCATTGCCTGGTTTCAAGCGCGCCTAATACTTCCCATTGCCTGTATTCAGGATTGCCTAATACTTCCCATTATGGCACTCTGATGTCGGTTACATTTTGCCAAACTGGAGAGTGTCCATCGTGTCAGATGCCAACCTCAGACTGAATTTTGTGGGGAGTTTTAGCAAAACCAAGGTAGCCATTTCCAAGAATGAAATGGCTTTGACACCATAGACAAACAAAACCCCTTACAGCCATGTTTTTAAGAAGTTCTGATGCCTTCTTGTTTTGGAGCAGGGACTTGAAATGTGAGAAGAGAGAGTCCTGGGTTCAGGGAACAAGAGACAGAACTATGTAGCACTTTAAAGACTAACAAGATGGTTTATTAGGTGATGAGCTTTCGTAGGCCAGACCCATGAGACGCCTTTTACTGTCCCTGTGAAAATCCACCCACATGTGGCCTGTTATAAATGTTTCAAAACTGCCAGTAGCACATGGCTCACTAGCATTTAACAGGGGAAAGTCTCCTTATATTTCAGCCACAGGGTGTTCTCTAGGCAGAGCTCTCAACAATGGTGCATTGAATAAGTACATCTGTGTTAGGCCGGCTCAACTTCTTTGTCCTGCCTCGCTACATTCTCCACAGTCTACTACAGAACAGGGTTTGCCTGTACTGTACTTTTGGAGCCCTGCTCCTCCACCCATTTCAGTAGCAGAGAGAGGCTTGGGCTGAAAGGAGGAGGGATGGGGGGGAGAGGGACAAGCAAGAGAGGAAGCTCTGGGCTGCACGTCCCTTCCAAAACAGGAAGGGGACGAGTGAGTGGCGCTAGATGTGCAGGGCTCTTTCTGCTTACTCTTATTTCCTTGTGAAAAAATGGTTCCACTCTATGCTCTTCCTACCTTAAATCTCATGTTGGCTCCTGCACAGCTTCTCCATAGGTCTCTCTGCTCCTTGAACAAGCGAGAACTAGAGAAGAGGCCCAGCGGGACTTTCAGCTGGAAGTTCCTGGGCTCTAGGAGGACTAACTACACTGTTGGGTACAGCCAGCAGTGACTGACAAAAGAAGATGTGTTTACTGTGTGCATGGCAGTACTGTACAGTCAGGGAGGGTGCCCTTGAGTGCAGATGTGTATCAATTTACATGTGGAGTTGCATTCATTAAATTTGGGGAGCTCATATCTGAAGAACTAGTCTAGGCAAAGCAGTGTGCCTTTAGTAGAGTTAAAGCCTAGGAGAGAGCACTGAATAAAGCAGGGAGAGAAGAAAAAATACAAGACTTTTGGTGGGTGGTGGGGTGGGGAGGGGAGGGAGGGTGGTGGGGAGGGAGAAGGAGGCGAGATCTCTGTTTCGCTCTTTTGCTATGGGGATGGGTATTTGCCGTTTCAGTTTTCACCTTTTAACTCTCTTTGGGTATTGATAAACACACCCTGTCCAGATTTCCTGCCTCTTCACAGGCCCCTTTCTATGCAGTTGTCCTCAGCTTTCTTCTGCTCTTGCATTGCTCTAGTCTCCCATTTAGCAATTGGATTCATGACATGAATAAAACCATTGAATTACCACGGGACGAGATGCCTGAAATGTATTGAAACACAAGCCGAAGCATGTTTCATCATCATGGCTGACAACACTGACATTGCTTTCCAGAATCTCAGGCTCTCTGTTCCTAAAAGGTATCCTGACCTGACTGGGCCAGAGAAAAGCAACTAAATAATATCAGCATCTCATCTCCATCTAGTTCTACCAAATCCCGAACAACACCTATGCTTGTGAGTCCTGTATCAGTCTGGGACCTAACCCCACGGCAGCTCTGCAATTTAAATGTTATAGGAGTTGGGCTGCCTGCCTACCCAGCTCCTACTACATTTAAACTTCAGAGCCGCAGCGGGGTGAGCTCCTGGACCCGTAGCGAGCCAGGACTGAGTGTTTCTTCCCTTATCAACTAATTGTGTAATAGATAAAATTCGATGACACCATTAATGAATTACCTGCCTCTTAACATCCTTAAAGGAAAGGCAATACGAGAACGAAGTTAAATGATTTTACTAATTTCAAATGCTGTTTTTCATTGTGTTTCATTTTTTCTTTTGTGTGTGCCTTATAGTAAAAGATTGTAACGGTTTTCAATGGTGCAAATAAGCCAGTGATAACTTGATATTAAACCCTGGGCTACACTATAATTAATTTTCCAACGTTGTACCAGTCAGCGAGAGTTTTAATAGCACCTCATCCCTTGTAGGGTTTTAGGACGTCTCAGAACTGACTTCTCTGATCCTCCAATTGCAGGAGACAGTCTCATGATGAGGGACAGAACACACTTTCTGAGGATGTACAGCTTGGTACACTTACACTGTGTCAAAGGATCAATAAGACTCAATGCTTCTATTCACCTTGACTGTATTAACCAGTGTTTCTTAAAATTTTTTAAGACCGAGGAACACCAACCAATATTTTTTTTTATGAGGAACACCAAGGATTTTTTGTTGAGAAAAAAAAAAAGAGTCTGGGGAAAAGTTGAGCAGCAAAAAGCGGGGGGGGGGGGGGGGGGGTAGTTATTGAGCAAAAAAAAAAAAAATCTCATCTGCCCCTTTAAGGGTGGCCATTTTTAACTCTGTTGTTCTCCGCAGCACAGCTGTGACAATTTAAGAAACACTGGTATTAACGTATGGGTGGCCCTATGTAGCCAGACAGAAACCCCCCCTTGTAACATCCATTTTTGCTTGCCTGGAGCATCTAGGGCACACAGAGCAGAAGGCCCAGGCTGTGTGACCGTGAATGGCTGTAAACAGAGATACGCCAATTGCTGACCAAGAGGCTGCCAAGGAGTGCCCTTGACTCAAACCCATATTGATACGAACACACATCCATCCGCGGGGGGAGGAATCTCTCGCCCAGTAAAAAAATGTCTAGTGCTCACAATTTAGTTATCTCTCTTGCAAGTGTAAATTAACTTGAAACTTGCTTATAAGAACTGGCGCCACAAAACGGACCAGTACAATTCGGCATCTTAGATAAGAAAGAGAATACGAGCCCACAGGGGTATAAAGATAGGTCCAGCAGCGCATTTTCTCTGAGTGTCAATCTACCATCTATCTGCTGGTCGGGTTTGGTGTTTGATCTCCCGAGGTTCCAAGGGGACGCCCACCTCGTATTCGTCTTTCCTAGGAATTGAGAGACCGGCCCTGGCCTGACACGCTGGAGTCGAGAGGCACAGAAAGGGGTAAAAATTGTACCTGGATGTGGTCCTTTGTTTAAGTATATATATACATAGTGTTAGAGCTCTTTAAAGATTAAGCTGTCACTTAGTACCATTATTTCTATTTTCTATCTTTATTTTCTTTGTAACTATTTTTAAAATCTGTATTTGTTAGCATTTAAGAAATAGAGCAATAGCCATTGTAACCATATGCTTTTATAAGTCTTTTAATAAACCTGTAACTGTTTAAGTTTTAACCTGACTCCTTCAGTTGCTGTAACAGAACCAAGCACAATTTAAAAGAACTTCAGCCGGTCATAAAGGGACAGACATAGGGAGAGCTTGGGCGTTTGGATCTGTGTCACTCCCAGGTGACAAGATCCGTTAGGGCACCTTTCCAGCCTTTCCCAGGCTGCCCGCTGCGAAGGAACTTTTGTGTTCTAGCAGTTAAAATCTAAGGTGTAATAAGCTCTTCCTACACACTGGGGCGTCTGTTAGCCTGTTTGGCTACCCTCTGCGACGGGACCTTGGTCCTAGCAGTAAAGTCACGGACGTTAAACACTCGGGGCTCCTTTCAGCCTTCTGGGCTGCCCGCTGCGACGAGACTTCGTGTCTTAGCAGTTAAAGACTTAGGAGACATACCCACACACACTGCCCTGACCGTCGGCTGACACCCTATCTACATGCTATGGAAATTTTCCCGAACTTCTCCACTGTTGCTTACTGCACAGGTTCAGCTCCGCGGGTGCTAACAACAACGTTGGGCATCCTGATGTAGATTGTTCACTGGCTCCCATGGGCCTTTTCAACTTTCTGTCATTAACTCTATTCACAGCATAGCTAAGAGAGGCTATGTTAAAATACCATCAGCCCATGTATGCTAGAACAGCTTAATACTGTTGGAGAAGAAGTGGTATTAGCAAGAGGGACTCGTGTGTGTGCCAGGAAGTAGGAAGGAGCTGGTTTGATGGTGTGTTTCCCAGCCAAGAGGTGAAGTCATGAATATTCAATGAGCCTCATAAGAGGCATGCTAAGGTCTCCTTCACTGGATGATGAACACAAATTTAAACATAAAATCAGTGATGTGTGTGTAGCCCTCCTTAGTTGTTTGCACTGCAAGCTGTGTACTGTGGGAGGTTTTAAAAAAAAAAAAGTCTGGTAATGTTTTCCCTCCAGGTAGGTCTGTGACTCCCTGCTGATTTAATCTTTTAGGTTTCCCTTCTCCATCCTTGCCTGCTGCAGCAAATTCAATGTCATGTTGCTTGCAAAAAAGGCCACCTTTGTCTGAGAGCCCTTCCCCCTCCCTCTGTCCAAGAGCTATTTTGGGAACCAGCAGCTGAGCTCGAGGATTGTTAATTGTTTGTCAAACCCTTCCAGACCAGTTAGGTCACATGCAGAAATTAGAGTGCATAGTCACACCCCATCCTCCACCTCCTTTTCCAATCCCCCTGGGATCTCGGAGGAAGTGGGAATACCCTTTTCCAGGCAGGGAGAGAGACGCAGAACATCACGGTGACACACAGTCACAAACAACAGACATATTCTAGAGTCAATCACAGCTGCAAGAACAGCACTGACACACTTTCACAGCAGAGGTGCATGCTGTCAACCAGTCCAAATTCAGAGAAAATCCCTGACACACATCTAGAAACACAGCACGCTCCAAACCAATCGTCTGTCACACAGGCTATGAATCTAAAACCAATCACAGCCCAGAGAGAAAAACCCGCACACAGGCGCATTCCCCCTGATCAAAGTAGAGAGGCTCTTCTCACACACATACAGCCACAAGCCCAGAGACAGGCAGACAGACAACAAAGCCATCCAGGGTTCTGACCTCAAAAGCCACCATGTGACTTTGTCTGAAACTTACTGCATTACATCAGCCTGGGAATGAAAGAAAAGCATTGGGACCAAAATATTGGCCTTTTTTAAAAGGGCAATTGCATCCACACTTTTAAGGAGGACTGGACTGTTTTCTAGTCCCCTCTGCCTTTGTGCCTTGCTTACAGGTATCACAGAGTTGTGGGAAGGGCATGTTTAAAGTACAAAACAAGCAAAAAAACAAAACCCCCCCAAAAACCCCTTTTATGCAAACTCAAAAGAGGGTTGGCCAAGCACTGGGCAGCTATGATAATTCTATGGAGATAGGTGACACTGGAAATAGAAAGGTATTTGTGAATCGCTGTTGAAATGAAGCGATGTGATATGTTGACACTTCTGTAGCACCTTCCATGCATGGATCTCACAGCGCTTTATGAGCAATGATGAAGTTAGACTGTCCCCTGGATGTAACGCTGTGGTCACCAACCAGTCGATCGCGATCGACTGGTAGATCTCGGAGGCTCTAAGAGTAGCTCTTGAGCCCTCTCTGAACTGCGCGCCTGCGCAGTACATTTACATTAGATTTCCTCATTTGAGGAGCAGCTACTCACCGAGCAACAGCACAGGTGAGTAGCTGCGAGGAATGGTTGGAATTTTTTTTTTAAAGTAGCAGTATAAGTATTGGGGATAGCAAGTGATGGAGAGGAGGAGAATAGAGAGGGCGGGGCTTCGAGGAAGGGGCGGGGTGGTAGATCTTGGCTTGGTCTGTCATTTAAAAAGTGATCTTGGGTGTAAAAAGGTTGCAGACCACTGATGTAACGTGACGTTATGAACACTTTAGAAATGGAGAAACAGGCACAGAAGTTAAGAGCAACATTTTCAAAAATGGCCACTAACTTAGGATACTGTAATTTTTGAGTGTCCAACTTGACACACAAAATGAGTACCCACTTTTGAAAATATAGTTGGTAGTGACAAGCCCAAGTTTGAGCAAGAAATCTGGCAAAACCAATCATACCTGAGCTTATATAAAGACATTAACTCCCTACAAAGACAATTTTCCCTGCCTTTGACATTCGCATTTTCACATCAAAAGCTATGAATGGAACACATCCAGCCCACTTAATTAGCTTCATTAGCATGAGTCCTACAATTGACAGGTCACTGCTTTTGCATAACATCTTGGATTCTGTTATTTCTACTCCAGCTCATCTGATTAAATAGGTTTTACCCACGAAAGCTCATGATCCTATATGTTTTTGTTAGTCTCTAAGCCTGTGTCTACATTATCAGGTTATTTCAAAATAACTTATTTTGAAATAATAACTCCCGAAATAACTATTTCGAAATAAGCGTATTCCTCTTTATAAGCAGGAGTTGTTATTTTGAAATAACAAACCCATTATTTTGAAATAACGGGTGTGGTAATGTGGACGATCACCTTGTTATTTCGAAATAAGGGGAGTTATTTCAAAATAAGTCCCCAGTGTAGACATGCCCTAAGGTGCCACAGAACTGCTCTTTGTTTTTAAAGTTACAGACTAACATGGCTACCCCTCTGAGACAATCAGACCCGACCAAGAGCATAATCACCTGTCTCTGCATCTCCTGCTTTGAAGCACTAGATGGTGCTTTCTCTCCAAATACCTGTCAGCTTTTTCCAGGATGCCAGGAATAATGCTTACTAGATTCCTCCACTTTTCTGTTGCCATGTGTACAGCTCCTTGCTCCAGTATTGGGCCATCAGAGGCAAGTTGCTTCTTGTGCTCCTTCCCTTTTTCTCCTCTTCTCTCTGGTGACAAATGAAATGAGTCAGTAAAGTCAGTGGTATAACTAAATCTCTGGGGTAGCTTCTTTGAAGCCAGTCACATTGAACCAGGGATGAAAATGGCCCTAAACACCGAGGCTACATGTACACTGCAAAGTTTTTGCGCAAAAATGATTATTTTTCTGTAAAAACCTGCGGAGCATCCACACCTCAAATGCACTTTTGCGCAAGTAAGTCAGCAGTAAAACGGCAGAACAGAGGGCTTTTTCCGCTGTAGGTAAACCTCCTTCTATGAGGCATAACTCCCTTTCGCGCTACAGCTATAGCACAAAAAGGCAAGTGTGGACGTTCCAGAGGGGTTTCTTGCACAAGAAATCCCTATGGGAAAAAGCACAGGTGCTCTGATGGCCATTCTGTGAATGGCCATCAGAGCTTTCTTGCACAAGAGCATCCATGCAGTGAGGACGCTCTCTTGCACAAAAGCACAGCACTTTTGTGATGCGCTTTGAGGAGTGGGACATGCTCTTGTGCAAGAATTTTCTGTGCAAAAACTCTTGTGCAAAAAGCTTCTTGTGCAAGAAGCCTGAGGCTACGTCTACACTGTAGCCTTCTTGCAGAAAAGCTTATGCAAATAAAGCTCGGCTTGGAATATTGCCGTGCTTCATTTGCATCATTAATGAGCAGCCATTTTTGCACAAGAGGCTTTTGCACAGGAAGGAGCTGTGTAGACAGCTCCTTTTTGCACAAAACCCCCCTCTTGTGCAAGAACCGTTCTTCCTCAAAAAATGAGGAAGAATGCCTTTTTCGCAAGAGCGGTTTTCTGCGCAAAAAGGAGCTGTCTATACTGCCCTTGTTTGCGCAAAAGCCTCTTGTGCAAAAACAGCTGCTCATTAATTACGCAAAGGAAGCACGGTGATATTCCAGGCTGAGCTCCTTTGCATAAGCTTTTCTGCAAGAAGGCTACAGTGTAGACGTAATCTAACTGAAATCATGGACTTACCGTTTATGTGTCCAGGCAAATCAACAGCTGCCATCCACAGGTGTCAATGTCTAGTAATAAAGATTCACGACAGAGGAGAATTGGGCCTGGAAACTGAATCTATAGCAGAAACATGATTAGAGAGGGCCCCAAGCTGCAAAGTTTGGTGCACGGATGATGAAGAGGGTCTTGGAGCTTATGGCAAGCCCCTTATTAATAGAGTTGACCTTTGGTTCCTGTAAACCAGTAGTCACCCATCAGTAGATCGGGATCGACTGGTAGATCTTGGAGCCTCTGACAGGTGATCCTGACTGGTTTGGCCAAGAGGCTATCACATGCCAGCACTTCAGCTGCCCCTTGCCCTGGGGAGCCTCCTGCTTGCTGTGCAGGGCAGGGAGAGGAGGGTACTGATGTCATGGTGTCCCCTCTCCCACTCTGTATCCTTTCTCCACAGCGTGGAAAGGGGGCACAACAGGTAGTTCGTTGGCTGCTTTAGGGAGTGGTGCAGGGCCAGGGCAGGGGCGAGCCTGCCTTAGCCTCACTGCACCACCAAGGAGCCACCAGCAGTGCCCAGCTGGAGCCCACATCCTGAAATCCTACCCCAGTCACAAACTCCCTCCTGCACCCCATGCACCTGCCCCAGCCCCGAGCACCTGTGCATCCAAACACCCTCCCAGACCTGCACCTAGAACCCCCTCCTGCAGCCCAACTGCCTGCCCCAAGAGCAGCTCAGAGCCCCTCTCACACTCCAGATCCCTTAATCCAAGACCAGAGCCTGCACCCCAACCCTCTGCCCCAGGTGAAAGTGAGCGAGGATGGGCAAGAGAGGAAGGATGGAGTGAGCAGGGGCAGGGCCTCGGAGAAGGGCCAGGAGGGAGGTGGGGAAAGGGTAATTATATCTGAGGTAGATCATGGATTGCACTTAAATTCAAAAAGCGATCTCGTGCTCAAAAAGGTTGGAGACCCCTGCTGTAAACAATCTCAGCTTATTATTTATTTGGTAGGAGAAAGGCTTGAGCTCTTTTTCTTGGGAAGTAAAATCCGTACCCACACAAACCGATTGCTAAGGCTGAAAGGAATGTGCAGCTGGGCTCCATTTCTGCAGCCCAAGCCTGGAGATGGACTCGAAAGATTTCTCCCCATGCACACGCACCACATACAGTTTTTATAGGAGGTGAGTCAGTTTAGTTTGGCAGGGATCACACAACATCATCTCACTAACTTTCTCCAGCATCTTGCTTTGTACTTAGCCGTATGATACCTGAATGTAAATAGGAATTGGTTATAGTTGGTAAAAGGTGATAAAAATTGGTTGAGGGAGTTGCACAAAGGGGAAGGATATTTACCCAGCAAATTCCACTTTCATTGCTCACAGAGTCAGGAAATATCTGTGGGAGCTGCTTCTTAAAATGTTGGCAGCGCATCACCATTGGGTATGGCTCCAGTTTCAAGAGTTGGGGAGGTTTTATTCTGAAGTCTTGGATCTTCTGTAATCTTGATCAGCGTTCCCTGTAAGCTGTGCGCTTGGGTGGCCACCCTAGAGAGATTCAGGTGCCACCCAGCAGATTAGCAGAGTGCCCAGAGCAGGCAGCATGTGTTTCTACCAGTGGTGCACATCTGCACATGCCTCAGTGCACAGAACAAAACTTATTCCACGTCTTAGGGAATGTCTACTTTGCAATTAGACAGTCACGGCTGGCCCATATCAGCTGGCTTGGGCTAAGAGGCTGTTTAATTGCAGTGTAGATTTTAGGTTTGCGCTGGTGTCTGGGCTTTGGGACTCTGCAGTCCAACCTGAATATATGCAATTAAAAAGTCTCTTAGCCTGATCCCCACAAGCCCAGTCAGATAGCTTGGGCCAGTTGTGGTGGTATCTATTTGCAGTGTAAATGTGCCTTTCAAATCTTTTGAGGAATCACTTGGTGACAAAAGATGTGAGTCATTAAATAAAAAAGGCTGGATCCAGTGGCCTTTAACCAGGTGAAGATGGCCCTGAAAATCTTCTCCAACCTTTTTTGGACTCTGGAGTAAAGGAATCACATTCCTACCAACTCTAATTGCTTTGTGTGTCAGGTGTATGGCATCAGGAAACCAACAGCAGTTTTTGTCTGAATAAAGACTAGAAAATCAAGTCTAATTATTCTAACTGGACTCATCGCTTCGTATGACATCACAGCCCCAGATCTTTCAGGCTCCAGAATCTGAATGTGATGCGTGGTGTCACTAAAAGAATTTAAATTAGCTTGTGACAGTATAGCACGATGCCACATCACAGACTTGTTTCAGCGTGTCACGGACAGAAATAAAGCTGTTCTATATAAACAGCAGCAACACAACCCCCAAACATCCAGGCCTAGAGCTTTGTGAATTAAACCCTGACTCAAATGCTTATTCCAGAGAGCGGTAGCCTTTCCCAGGCGGGAGATGAGGACACTAAATCAGATTCTGCGGGTATGAGAATTTGAGCCAATTCTTTTCCTTTAGACTATCATATTTCTTCACTCTTATCCTGATTTCTTCTTCCTTCCAGTTTGCCAGAGACCACAGATGTGGGGCACAGAACTCACGTGAGAAGTGAGCATCTCTTAACTCGAGAAGGGCTGAAGGCATAAAAGAAATGGAAATTAATTTCCATTTCCAAGTCACAAAAGAGTTTGGATACCATTGTAGATGTCACAAATTGCCCATGTTGAGGATATTATACTATAATCATGGGCAAGCAGAGTTGCGGCTGGCTTGGAGAAAGGGGGGAAAATGCCATGCCAAACCATAGAGTGTTCTTTGTTTAGAAGACAGTTCCATTGTTTCCAAGAGACAAGTCTCACAGAGCACTTTCAATATAGAGTTAGTGAGATAAAGGAGACCATGCACCATGCACTTAGGCTCCTCCAGTGTCAGATGCTTTCTGATGTATTTGTGGCTTATTCCTTCCTTGATTTTTGTTACTGTCAGAAGCAAATGCCGCTTCAGGGAGTCAGAATTTGGTGGCCATTCCTATTGCCAGTGAACACCAGGCTCACGACTGGAGTCACTGGTGCAGGAAAGTTGACATTTTGTGTGTTGGAAGGGTGGGAACCCAACCAAAGGAATTCAGTAAATAACGGGGAGTTCCCACACGGGACTCTGGTATTGCAGAGAAATTCCATCACCGCCACCTCTGCTTATGTAGGAAGGGCAAATCCCTAATTTTCAGCTGAATAAGGACACTCATTCTCCACTCTATTCCTCTGACAAGCTCTCCTTGTCCACTGCATTGCAGTCCACAGATGTTCCTATTCCCCCGCCCCCCCGATGACTCCATTTATAGCCTTCATATGTCGGTGGGGGTGGCACTGGAGGGTGGGGAAAAGTGCTTAGGAATCCAGGGACAAGTCTGAAATGCTTCAGAAAATGACAGTTCCCCTCCTGTCTGTCTCTGACTAGCATGAGAAAACGGAGTCATTTGTAAAACCCCCGCCGGGGAACAAGGAGCGCTGAGAAAGTGTGATTGGTCACAACCCGCAGGTGAGAGTTCGGACAGACTGGGAAAAGCGCAGAGTGCTGGAAGAAAGGGGAGAGTTTGTCTCTCTAATGAGTATCTAGAAGAGAGATGTGTGTCATGCAATAATAGACAATGGTCTGTGATAGAGGGCAGCACGAGTTATGTGCAGTATTACATTAAACAAATGGCAAGGTTGCAAAGTTGAGCACTTAAATGTTAAGAAATGCCAGAATTAACGTTGCCTGTGCAATTTTAATCTGGTCTCCTTGTGCCTATGCATTATGATACAGTCTTTAATTACATGATTATAATCTAATTTTTCCATAGCACCTTTGCTTCACTCAGTGCACAGACTGGACAGCGCACAGTGAATGTGGAACACTATTCAATAGTTCTTTTTTTCTTCATCCTCGGGTGTGTGGCCTTAATCTTTGTTTACTACAGAGCATCCAAACCCAACATTATGTAGACAGATTTGTTAATTTCCTCATGGCCTTTTCTGTGATGCTTATGTGACCCTAAGAGCCCCTTTATGCTAACTGGCACACATGATAGGCTGCTCCAGGGCCTATCCTCTGAATTTGAGTTCCACAATTTCATCCTTTTTCACCATGTCTGGAAGGCATGGAGAGCACAGGAGAGACGGTGACCTGGCTCTTGGGTACAGTGCCTAGTGCCTCAGTGGCCAAGAGGAGGAATCGCAAGGAAACGTCTTGCTCAGCTGTGAGTTCTGGGGTGAAACTTGCTCTGTCACTGTGGGAAGGGCACATGTGCTGCCCAGTCATCACAGAGGAGCTGTGAGGGGCTGAACCATGCACAGTCTAGATGGAATCCTTCGGGAATTAAATTGCCAAACGCCAACAAACCTCTAGTAAACACAGGTGAACTGAGGTTTTTTTTTCCCCCAGAGGCTTATAACTTGGCTAAATTTGGGCAGATTTTCTCTGGAACCAGGGTGAGACTCCCCTGACAAATTTCAAGAATCTGCCAAAGTTTGCCAAAGTTATTGGTAATTAAAAACAAGGTCTTATAACGGAAAATGTTAGGCAACCTTAACTATAGGTATCACTATTCACTCTATAGTTCTGTGTAAAACAACGCAGGATAGTGTCATTCTTGTGCTCTGATGGTCAACTTCAGGAAGAAAAGTTGGACTTGAGGCCCTCAAGTCTAGAGCCATGGGATATTTCTGCTGCATTTTCAATTGAGCCTAAATTAACATCCCCGCCCCCACAACTCCTATTAAAATTAGGCTCTTTAAAGATCCCAAAACTATTCTTGGCTCTTCCACTGGTTTTACAGAGTGATCTTGGTAAGTCACTTGAAATCCCCATGCAACTGTTTCCATCCACCACACTGTGTGGCTGTGTCTAGACTGGCCAGTTTTTCCAGAAAATCAGCCGCTTTTCCGGAAATACTTGCCAGCTGTCTACACTGGCCGCTTGAATTTCTGCAAAAGCTCTGACTTCCTACTGTAAGAAATCAGTGCTTCTTGCAGAAATACTATGCTGCTCCCGTTCAGGCAAAAGTCCCTTTTACACAAAGCTTTTGCGCAAAAGGGCCACTGTAGACAGCTCAGATTTGTTTTCCGCAAAAAAGCCCCGATCGCGAAAATGGCGATTGGGGCTTTTTTGTGGAAAAGCGCGTCTAGATTGGCATGGATGCTTTTCCGCAAAAAGTGCTTTTGCGGAAAAGTGTCTGTGCCAATCTAGATGCTCTGTTCCGAAAATGCTTTTAACGGAAAACTTTTCCGTTAAAAGCATTTCCGGAAAATCATGCCAATCTAGACGCAGCCTGTATGTATATTAGCTTTAATATATTAATGTCTGTAAGGCACTTAAAAGCTGTCAACATTTCAGTTAGAGGGACCTGCAGCTTTTATCTAGCCAGCATGGACAAGAATAGTTGTATAAATATGGCAGCATGGACTGCGGCCTGGGCAAGCAATGAAAAGAGTTTGGAGAGGTCTGTGACAGCCTGTGCTGATGCTGTTTTTAGCTGTGCTAGCAAGATTAAAGCTAGCCTGGCTATATCTCATCACTGGCAGTTCCTTGATTTGAAGAGGATCTCTGCCATGGATTTACATCTGGATCTTGAAATGATTCAGGAGTCCTTGAGACAATCTGGAGATTCATGATGGATCTAACAAGGTGATGGTCTGTCCAACCATTTTCTATTCTGTGTGTAGCCCTTCTGATATGGACACCCTTCCAATCTTAAGCTGTGCTAGTGACATAGTCAAGAAGGTGCAAATGGCTCAAGTCAGGGTCTTATAGTTCTCCCTTTGTCTAAAGATGACGTTTGTGACTCGGAGGCCATGTTCTATGCGTTTGCTCGGGAGGAGGATGCTGACGGAGTTGGCCTTTCCTAGTCCTTCTGTTCTGATATTGCCATTCCAGAGATCTGATTCATGCCCACTCTAGCCTTGACATTTCTGAGGAGAAGCTGTAATCACACCTCCAATGGCAGTGTGGACAGACTCATAGAGAACCTCAGTTGGAATATGGCACTTTTCAGCAGCACCAAATTCACAAGGAAATCTGAGACAGCTGTCAGATGGGTCAGGGGCCGGGGGGTGTCCATGCCCATCACAAGGAGGGATGTTTTGGTGAGCCATCCAGGAGCTGTGCCTGGAAAGGTAAGAGAGAGCCCCCTTTTCCTCAGCCAGACAGCCTGTCTGTCTGCCCTGTGGCTGCTGCAAGGGGCGGGGAGGGGCAGGTCTCACTGGAAGATCTGCGGGGCAGGGGCTCAGTGTGTTCCATGCCTGAGCTGACCCTGGAGGTTTGCAGGTCCCCAGACCAGTCCCCTCTCTTGAGTGCACTGGTCCGTCTGCACAGCTTCCTGGGGCGGACGCTGGGGGTGCTACATGCCCACCAGGGGGGGAACTCAGGCCTTGCCGGCAGGATCGAAAGCTACATCGCAGTCGGGATGCCACGCGGACTCTCGCCGCTCTGCACGGGCTGGTCCGTGGGCCCCACGCTCTCCAAACATTGCCCTTTTAAGCCCCCCACTCCGCGGGGCCAGCGTTCGAACCCTCTGCCGCCCTCCTCATTGGCCGGAACGAGCGGGCGGGCGGGGAGGGGGCAGGTAGCGCGGGACCAATGGGCTGCCGGCTCGGGCGGCGGGGCGCTCCGATTGGCCGCGGGGCGGGGGGCGCGCTATAAAGCGGGCCGCGGGCCGGGGGCCGGCCGCAGTGTGCCGGCGCGCGGGCTGGCGCGCGCGCGCCATGGAGTTCCGGCTGGAGGCGCACCGCATCGTCAGCATCTCGCTGGGCAAGATCTACAGCGCGCGCGGCCAGCGCGGCGGCCTCAAGCTGCACAAGAACCTGCTGGTGTCGCTGGTGCTGCGCAGCGCGCGCCGCGTCTACCTGGGCGAGCCCGCCCCGCCCGCCTGCCGCCCGCCGGCCGAGCCCCCCCGCAAGCGGGGCGCGCCCCCGCGGGGCCCGGCGCTGGGCTCGCCCGGCAAGAAGCCCCGGCTGGAGCCCGCCCCGCCCGAGGACATGGAGACGGGCGGCGTGGCCGGCCTCATCAGCATCTTCGGCGCCGGCTTCTCCGGGCTGCTGGGCAAGGAGCGCGGCCAGGCGGAGGCGGCCGAGCCCGCGCCGGGATGCTGCGAGCCGCCGGGGCTGCGGAGCCTCAACCCCTGGAGCACGGCCATCGTGGCCTTCTGAGCCCCGCCGCGCACGGACCCGCCGCCGGGCTGCACCTTCCGTCCCGGAGCCCCTTCCAGCGGACACTCGCCCTGCCCCCTCGGGGCGATTCCAGCGGACACTCGCCCTGCCCCCTCGGGGCGATTCCAGCGGACACTCTCGTCCCTGCCCCCTCGGGGCGATTCCAGCGGACACTCTCGTCCCTGCCCCCTCGGGGCGATTCCAGCGGACACTCTCGTCCCTGCCCCCTCGGGGCGATTCCAGCGGACACTCTCGTCCCTGCCCCCTCGGGGCGATTCCAGCGGACACTCTCGTCCCTGCCCCCTCGGGGCGATTCCAGCGGACACTCGCCCTGCCCCCTCGGGGCGATTCCAGCGGACACTCGCCCTGCCCCCTCGGGGCGATTCCAGCGGACACTCTCGTCCCTGCCCCCTCGGGGCGATTCCTTCCCTCCTGGACACTCGCAGCCGGCGGAGGCTGGAGCTGGCGGGGGCGCTCCCCCCGGGACAAGCCGGCGGTGGGAGCGCTCTGACATGGTGCTTTACAAGCGAGAAGTGTTTTGCGACGTGAGCGAAGAAGTTTACAGACTGACTTGGAAAGTCTTTGGCGAGGCTCGGTCGCTCCTGGTCTTTGTTCTATAAAGGCTCGGGGCTCCGCTGGGGCTCTTGTACAGTGTGTTCTCCTCCACTGATGTATTATGGTTTTGTATCAACGTAACTCGACGTGTGTAACACGGATTAAATATTTTGCATCTGTTTCAGTGTAGTCCTGTCTCTCCAGCGGCTTGGTCGGAGAGGGAGGGCTGGGTCGATGCCAATGGGTGTAGTTACTATGTGGCTGTGGCTTAAAGCCACCTCGCACAGCCAGAGGAATTTGGTTCCAGTTCCTCTGAGCTTTGTATAAAAACATTGTTGGGGGAAGACGGTAAAAAGCCCTCCGAAGACTTTACCAAGCCATCGGACTCTTGCTGCAATCTAAAGTGCTGTACTCAGGCAAACTGCCTGCTGAATGGCTCTCCCGTTCTTCTTATTGATAACATATGCTCATTGGCCCAGAGACTTAGTAATGTACTTGTGAGTGGGATGGAGCCATACAGTTTTAACTCTTCTTTTCTGGATAAGCATGTGCAAAATTGTTGGCTTAGTAGTGCATTAAGAACTGCTGCTCGGTGCCAGATCTGCACTCGTGCCACTATTCATCTCTAATTTGAGCTTTCCTACACAATGTTCTATGTTGCTAGCAAATTTTTGCAGTCGCGTCTTGGTGTTGGGTAGGGCTATGTAACTTTAACCTGCTTGGCCCTCCCCTTCAGTTGCCTGTTCCTCAGAATAGGCAGTAGATAGGGAGTCTGAGTGCTTAGAGCAAAATTCCATGTAACTCTGCCTATGGAAGCAGTACAAATTAAAACACAACTATACACTTAAGGCCTTTGTTCTTATTTCTAAACTACATTCAGGTTGCTGTCAAAGGTGACATGCAGAATAGGGTTGTTAAATTTTGATTAAGTAGCTAATTGAGCAGTCAATGGAATTTCCATCCACTACTTGATAGATCGATGAGGGGAGCTGCGCCTCCAGGCCCTGTCAAAGAATTTGTGGGGCCAAAGGCGGCATGTTGAGGTTGGCTGCATCACGTAGCTGGGCCAGAGGCAGTGAGCAAGCAGGCAGTGCGGGGCCCATGGCAACCACCTTACTCACTTTGCCCCTGTGGAGATGGTGCTGGGGAAACCGGCTTTTAAGCTGGCTCCCCACAGCACTGGCTCCTGCTCCCTGCCCTTGCTGCTTCTCTCTGATAGAGACTAGATTAATCGCTCCTCCCTCCCACATGCTGCCTCTATTTGACTATCTGAGAAGCTAATGCAGAGGGAGAAAATGGATGAGTAATCTTACTTCAGAATGCATACAGAATTTTTCAAAGGAAAGTCCCATTTTGCAGGACAGACTTGTTGGTCTCAGATGGGTAATGGGAGACTTTTCAGCCTTAATTGGTAAATGAGGATTAAGTCCTCATATCCCACAGAAATGGGTTCATGCCTTGTGTTTTGCTATTTCATGTAAAATAACCTGAAACATGGTATCCCTCTTTATGAATATCAGTTACATTCCAGTCTCTTGGAAGACTGGACAACTAGTGAAATATCACAGGTGACAGTTGAGCAATTAAGAGAAGGCATTTTTGTGGCTGTCTAACTTGCTTTTTGTGTTGAGGTAGTTAAATAGGCATTCCTTACTATTTTGGATAAGTGATGCTTCTGATAAAGATTTGCTGTTTTGAGGCTTAAATAAGCCCCTGAAATTTCCATGTCCTTTAGCAAAACCATCCAAGAACCAGATTTGGAACTGCTAGGGTACTAGACAACCAGCAGAAGGAAAACTTACCTGTTGGGGGGGGGGGGGGTGAGAACTTTTTGGGCCCATCTTTGGTTAAATTAAAAAAAAACCAACCTTTTCATGTTGCCCTTAACCGTGACAGCTTTTCTCCCAATTGTCTGGGTTAAGTACTTTTGTAACTTAAAGAACTCTTCCAATCTCTGTGGTTTCACTTTGATACATGTCATACTGTGTGGCGCTAACTCTATAGGCTGGTAGCTCCAATCTTCGTGTGGAGGGGGAAGGGGAACTTGCACAACTTTGCACATCCAGAAAAAGGCTCAAAGCCCTTGTCCTTCCCACCCTATTTCCCTTATCAGGTCATCTTCAAACTGTTCTGAGCGCTTTACTTAAAAGGACTGTCAACTGACAGGTGAAGAAGACTGAGCCTGGTGAAGCAAGAAGTTGGATTTGGGAAGAGTTAATCTGTGCCATTTTGGGGGTTGTGCTGGCAAGAACTCTCCCTGTGACTGCTCCTTCCCCATGGCTTCACTGGGAAAACTTTTTTGGGCTGAGACCACCCTCTTGAAAGACGTGTGGATCGAAAGTAAGGCTCTGCCAAATTCATGGCCATGAAAAATGTCACGGGTTGTGAAATCTGACCTCTTGTGTGCTTTTACGTTATACTATACAGATTTCTGGTCAAGGTGGACTGTACCCTTTTCATGAGCAGCGCTCGACAAACCACAGCGAAATCCACTCATCAGACCCGCACTGCGCATGTGCACACTGCTGGTGTACAGGGTTGACTGGCTGAAATCTACTCACCATGAGTGAGAAGATAAACGGGTTTGTTGAGCCCTGTCCATGAAGAATGTGTACCTAGAGCTGAAGGCAGTAATTGATAAAACAAAACTATCAATTAAAACGCAACACTAATAAGGGTAGCAGTACTGCAGTTCCTCCTTCCACAACCTTGTGACCCCCCCCAACTTCCTTTTGGGGCAGGACCTCTACAATTAAAGCATCATGGAATTTCAGACTTAAATAGCTGAAATGAAATTTATTTTAAAATGTCTGTGCCTGTGGAAATGGGCCATGATTTTAGTAGGACCCTAATCATAAGATGGTCAAGGACTCTTGTTCAGGCAAGAGGGTTTCTATTCAAATCTTGATTGAGTAGATTTCAATCCTACTTTTTCCTCATTTTTATTTTTGGGAAGCTGTTTCCAAACAGCTTGGAGTTTCTCTGAAATATCATGGCCTGTTGTAGGCATGGCACTGTTCCTGCTTAATTCAGTGTGGACACTGCTACTCTGGAATAAAGGTGTGGGGAGGAGTTCTCTGTTTAAAAATCAGTAAAGGAAGGTCTAATGTTATGTCTGGGCAGAAGACACTGAATGCCTACCTGCATTGTAGACAAGCCGTAACTTCCTTTCTGCATGGCATTGGTTCTATATCTAATGTCCACAGAGGAGTTGTGTAATTTGTGTCCAACAAAATATTTTGGTAGTTGGAAGCATCTAAAGGCTGGTCTGGTACACATCACACCTGTGCTTCTCACTGCAGAGAGCCATCCAGTTCACATCTGAATTGTTTTTTTTCTTTACCAAATGATAAATTGACTCTACACAAGAGAGAGCACAATCCAGCTACAGAAACTGCCACCTAAATGGTCTCTGGGGGTATTAATGAACGTCAGTGGGGTTTCACAGCTGAGACAGCATTTGACTAATGCAAACAATGAAATGCATCCACATCTGGGGCAGTAGGTAGCAGCTAAAAAGCAGTCCTCACTAATCTGTAGGAGGAGAGCCTAAGCTACTTGGTATAGGGGAAACAAGTGAATGCATTTACAGATGAAGTTGGCTTCAGTACCAGAAAGCCAGAGACTGGCGTGTCTTGGTGAGGTTATTTAATGGCGCTGTGTCTTAGAAAAAAACCCAGAGTAGGGCATGATACTAGACTAGAGGCTGCCTTTTAATTAAAGCTGTGGAAGGATTAGCTGAGCTATAGCTTGACAGTTGGCGCACCTGACACTGCATGTGGCCTACACTTGAGGCACAGCGCTGTGTATTTCAGTGAAGGCTTCAGGTCAAGGATAATCTTTAAATGTCTTTACATCACATCTAGAGAAGTATGACTGATTCTTTCCTCACCCCGACCTGGTCGAGAGCTTCCTTTTTGCTTCTGGGCTTGTGAGCTATGCAGTTATGTACAGACTTCTCTAGAAAATCCTTTACACCTTCCTGAAGTATTAGCCTTTTGCTGCAGGAGCTGGTGCAAACACTACAGCATACAACAGGCCCGCATCAAGGGATGCTAGACTGACCGAAGCCTCACAGCAAATGGTCTGCTGTATCTAGAAACAACCATCAGATTCTATTGTTACTATGGACGCTGGCAAAATAAAAGGAGCTATAGCTTCAGCCTTTTCCGGTGCCAAACTCAATTGAAGTCTGAGGCTGTGTGCCTTAGTTCATCGGTTCTACCTGCTGGTTTTTTCTCTTGACTCTTGCATCTCTTGATGGCAGTGCATTTAATTAAAAGCAGAGGTGGAGAGGCTGGCACACAGACTTGAGCCTGGGGAAGAACAGGCTCACAAAAATCCAAATATGACTTATGTGCAAATGCCCACTGAGAAATACATAAACCAGATTCCAATAAACTTTTCACTTGACAGAGGAATCTTGTGGAAACTATTAACAAGGCCTCGAAGGAGCTGACAATAGTAACATGGCAGAATCCTTGCTGTCCTGTGAGAGCAATGAATGTTGAACTGTTATTAAGCATGAAGACTATCTAAAGTAGGATGGGGGGAAGGAGAAGTGTCTTTTGTTCCATCTCTGCATAGACTTCTCTGTAACCTTACCTCAGTTTCCCCCAAGCGGGGCTACCTGGCAGGGTTGCTGAGCAGCTGAATGAGTGTCTGTAAAGACTTTGAGGGCCTGTGTGGAAAGTACAATAAAGTATTCAGTATTGGAAGAGAGTGGTAATAACTTGGAAAGAGTTGGGCTGGTGTAGGGTGTGAAATCATTCTCCCAGGGTGGAGTTGTGTCCCGAGAGAAGGGAGACCGTATTTGCTTTCACCTTTCTCATGCGGTAATTGTTAATGAACAGTCTCCAATTTCTGTCTCTGGTGTATGAGCTATTGCTCTAATTAGGGATGCCTTCTGCAGAGAGGAAATCATTTAAAAATATGTAATGGTAGGGGAGCATTAATGCTGTGAATCATCGCATCCTTTTAAAGGGGCAAATAAATCTGTATTTCAGCCGGCGCCAGCCAGCCAGGATAGTGGACAAAACAGGCATGGGTGGAGGGAAGGTGAAAGGAAACAGTGGATTTGGCTTTCAGTGTGTCCCTTCTTTGGGCCCACGCCCTGGAAGACTGCCCCAAGATGACCTTGGGGAGCCAATGCTTATTGCTGCAGCATCTCTATGGGACTTGTCTCATCACTCTGGAATCTAGTGAGCTGCTGGGAGGGCGGGTGAGAAATCTCTGGGGGCTGCATTCTTCATGCCTCCGTTCCCTTGCCTAGAGAGCAGCAGCTGGTGGCTGCGCACTTTGGGGAGAGCGGCAGCGGCCGTAGCACTTGGGTGGCGCGAGGAAAGCACGAGAGGCGATTAAATAGCAGGCCCGTGTCTTAATGCAGGAAAAGGGGGTGGAAGAGTTTGAAAAAGCTCCCTGCATTTTGTGGGTGGCAGAGAG
This sequence comes from Pelodiscus sinensis, assembly GCF_049634645.1. NCBI lineage: Eukaryota > Metazoa > Chordata > Testudines > Trionychidae > Pelodiscus > Pelodiscus sinensis. The sequence goes on along the minus strand of NC_134719.1, from coordinate 58,720,526 downwards.
GGGCAACTGGTACTTTATAAAAAACCTTCCCTACTGCTCCTGTATAGATCCTATAGGCTCTTCGGGGCTTGCCGGGCTGTAGGCTGCTGTACATGCCTCTGGTGCTGTAGAGACCTTAGTTAACCTTCCCTGTCAGATCTTGATGCCCTTGTCTTCAGGTCTGTGCTGTTGAGTATGGGTACGCTGTGTGCTTGACGTTGGGGTGTAGAGCTAGCTAGTGCTGTTTTCCTCTACTGGCTCCTGGAGTGCTCTCTAGGGCAAAGAGGGCTGGGCTCTCCTTCTTGGCCTTGGGTTCCTGCTGCGGCTTGGGGGGGCCTGTGCCATGGCGAGCGGGGTTTACAGGCTCGTAGGGAAATAATCTGATGGCACAGGGTAGGCTGCTGATGGAAAGAGGAGAAAGTTGGCTGGGAGGGATTGGGCTCTGGTGGCTTTTGGGGAACCTCACCCTAAAGGGCATGCACAGACTCTGCCGTCATGGAAATGCCCTGCCAGTCAGGTACAGGGCCTATCTTGGAAGCTTCTCAGCAGGGCCATGAGCATTGGGTGCAAAGAGCCCTGTGGTGTTGGAAATAGAAGCAGCAGCTGAGCGGGGAGGGTATCACCATGCCCGGGAGGAGGTAGATGCTGTCATGAAAGCGTCATCAGCCAGTGAAGGGACCCTGCCGTTAGACTAGGAGGGCTAGTCATGGGAATGCTAATGCCAGGCTGAACTAGGTCAATAAAACCCTGAGATTGGGATCTGATCTTGCAAGAAGATGCTGCAATTAGGGATGTTAAATATCGCTTAATTTAAGAGTCGATACTGTCATGAGTTATTGGTTTCTTGACTATTCTATAGTCCCCATGGGTGGGGAATGCGGCCACTGTGCTCTGGCCCCGCTCCCAAGGAGCCCCCTTCCATTCCGTGCTGCTGCCTCTGTATCAGAGGCAGCAGCATGAGGTGCCAGGTGGGAGCTGGTCCACGAGGGGAGCCAGCTTAAAAACCAGCTCCCCTCACGGACCGTCGCCACGTGCTGCTGCCTCTGATAGAGAGGCAGCAGTGTGGGGTGGCAGCAGCCCCTGTCCAAGGCAGAGTGTGAGCTCCTGGACCTGGCGTGAGCCAGACCTGAGCCGGGCTGCCTGCCTTCCTGGCTCCTAGCATACTTTAAATGCAGAGCTGCAGTGGGGGTAGGTCTCAGGCCAGCACAAGCCAGGACTGAGTAGGGTTGCTAGCTAGCCTGCTACAAGTGTGTGTGTGTGTGTGTGTGGAGGCCATAGCATTAACTGATATGCTTTTGCTCATTGGTTAAACTACACTGTTACATCCTAGCTGCACTCGCCATCCTTGTGGAACTGGATCTGCTGCCTTGAGGGGGGAGAGGGATTTGCTAACTCCTCTGGTTAGTAAATCCAGAAAATGCTACTTGAGAGTTGGAAAGAGAGACCCATAGGGCACTAGAACAGGACGGGACCCCGAGAGGCCATCACGTCCAGTCCCCTGCCCTCATGGCAGGATCAAACACTGTCTACATCCCATATAAAACAAAAGGAAAAACTATGTAGCACTTTAAAGACTAACAGGATGGTTTAATAGGTGGAGACTTACACAGCTACCTCTCTATTGCAGCCCTGATAGACGTCTGTCCAAACTGCTCTTTGCTTTGTGTTTCTGCTGCTGACCCTCACTCCTCTATCTAACGTGTGTGGTGGTGGTTTGATTTCTTGCGGGTGCGTGGGGGAGGTGATGTTATGGAGGGAGGGACGCATATAAACACGGCTTGGAGCTGCAGCCGGAAACCGTCCCAGTGTATTTCTCAAGTACTCATTCGAACTACAAGGAGGAGGAAGGAGGAAAGTGCCAGAGAAGTCATGGAAGAAAAGACAGAGAATACATTACTCAAGGGAGAGCAAAAGGGGAATTTTCCAGGCTTCCCACTTAGAAACCACAGCTTCCAAGAGACTTAGTCTTGGCACACATGGGGGTGAGTTCAGGGCAGCCGTGCTTGGCCTCCATGCGGAATTTCCTGGCTATTGTTAATCTGGGTCACAACCTAGATCACTTCACGTCCAAACTATTTTTTTTATTTGGACCAGACGGCGGGAGCTGTTTTGACTTGTGTTTAGGCAGGTGCTTGTTAAAAATGTGTAACACTCTTGGGAAACCAGGACAGCTCCTCCCTTTTCTTTTACGAAGGTGCCAAGTTCCAACCTGGAGGGAATATTTTCTATAGCTGGGGTAGAAACGGCAGAAAATAAGGGTTTTCAAATGGGAAATACACAAGCTACCTGCTGTGGTAGTTATTGCTCTGGGTCTGCTGCCCTTCCTTTGCTACAGGCCAGGAGCTATAAGGATCGAGACTTGGGGGGCAGGTTGGTGTGGGTCTTTCCATAGCATCAGTGCATCCATGTTCTTCCTGTGCATCGGGGAGTGTCTTCTATTCCTACCCCAGGCTTGATTATAGACCCATGCCTACGACCTGGTCCCTGGGGCAACAGCAGATGACTCCCAGCTTTCATTTTAAAAACAAAACGCCAGCAGCCCTGATGGAGAAAAGCCTGAAAATGCAGCTTATGGAATAAGCCTCCCTTTGCAGGCAGCCTGTAACAGTAGCAGTGACACGGACTATCTGCCCCTATATCTGGATGGGGGCTGCTAATGCCACTGCAGCAGGAGCTGTATGGACAGCTGGAGAAGCAAACTGAGGGCCTTCCAAGTTGCTGGGATGAGTCATGGGGCGCGTCTGGCTGAGCACACTTGCCTTTTTGCAGGGTGGGGTGGAAGGAAATATACCTGATCCTGCCTTTGGGCTGTGTCTACACGGGCGCGATCTCACGCAAAAGCGGCCGCTCTTGCGCAAAAACTTTCTGCCTATCTACACTGGCTGCGTGTTCTTGCGCAAGTAAACTGACGTTCTACTGTATAAAATCAGGGCTTTTTGTGCCAGAACTCTGACGCTCCCGCTCAGGAAGAAGCCCTCTTGGGCAAGAGCTCTTCCAGAAGAGGCCAGTGTAGACAGGCACATGAATTTCTTGTGCAAGAAAGCCCTATGGTTAAAATGGCCATCGGAGCTTTCTTGCGCAAGAGAGCGTCAACACTGGCATGGATGCTCTTGCGCAAAAGCACATGCCAGTGTAGACGCTCTCTTCTTGAAGAGTTTTTCCAGAAGAACTCTTCCGCAAAAGAGTTTTTGCGTGAGATTGTGCCAGTGTAGACATATTGGCGTATATGTTGGGGTGAGCTAGAGGAGCCTTAAATCCTGGTGAGTTTAGGGCCTAGATTTCCTTAACTTAGCTTTGTCCATACATCAACAAATAGCCCCCTCCCCTAACCTTTTATCCTTCTTTCTGCTGCAGAAATAACCCATGAGCCATTGCTCTGCTCCATCTCTCCAGGACCCTTGGCAGTTAGTGCCAGCAGCAGAGATGGTCTCCTACCACTGCTGGCTAGGATTCCAGTGTCATTTGCCCTCATGCTGTTTTTCAAGATGCCCTCTCACACCAGGCAGAATAATAGAATTGCCTCCCTATTGAGCGGCACTGAACGGTGTCTCTCCAGTAGGAAGGTTATAGCCGTGACATAAGGATTTTACGCTTCCTCCCTTTCCTTGGGATCTGTGGGAAGCACTGGGCTGCAGTAGCACGGTGCGGCTGTGCAGGCTTTGGGCTCTTGCCAGCAGTATTAACAGTCTGACAACCAGGCCCAGCCGTCTGTTGTTCACATTCAGGGCTTTGGTTAGGAACGTGTGTGGTTTCCTGGGGAAAAGATTTCCTCCTCCCCTCAGCCGACAGCATCTGACCGCAGCTGTCGTCTCTGGTGTAGTGGGGGATTAATCTGAGCCTAAGGACAGGTTCAGGCGTGTCCGATGGAGAAGGGAGCTTTGCGCACGGTAATGCAGGGGGAGGACGACAATGAAGCATTTTATTGCAGCTCCCCAAGGCTGCTGAGTAGAGCAGGCAGGAGAAAATACGTGTATAAATTGTCAAAGGTGGGCCTGAGCCTTGGATTCATTTCCCCACCACTCTGAGCACCAGGCTGGCTCTTAACCCATAGCGAGTCCCAGATCTGACTGTTGGAAGTGACTCCTGTGTCCACAAGTCGAGCCAAACCTCTGAGCTGAACACCTGTGGTCAGCAGCATGTCCAGAATCCAGGGATGAGGGGACTCCAGGCTCTGAAGCGTGCACGTCTAAGAGCTCTGCCCCCTATTTCTAGGGTCCCCATAACCCTAATACGGACTTTAAGACCAGAGAGGCTGTTTTGTTAGTCACTAGTCTGTCCTCCTGCGTGACACAGGCCAGAACTTGCTCTGTAATCTCAGCCTTGAGCTCATAACTGCCCTGTTAATGTAATACAGTCTGGACTCCCCACTCGGGTAAGGTTCCCAGAGAATTCTCTATAGGGGCCTCCTGTCTTTGCCTTGTCTAAGTTCTGCAGCTCTTACAAGTCCTCGGTATGCTGTGGTGCGGCTTTTGTTCAAGTCACATTGACAAAATGACCCATGTAACCTGGAGGAGAGTGAGAAAACAGGTGTGTAGGAAGGGGGAGGGCAGAAACGCAGAGAGAGTGAATAGTGAGCCATGGGAAGCAGAGTGCAGCGAATCAGACGGCTGGGAAGAGAATGGGAAAGAAAAAGAACCAAGGAGACAGCTGACATAAGAGATTGCAGCCCATCAGAGAGGGAGGGGAAGAAGAGAAGAAGAGTATCACTCAGGCAGGGTCCACGCTTGCTCCACAAAACTTGTGGTGTTCGTGGGTGCTTAACACCTTGCCCCCCATGAGTGACAAGGTTTTGCAGTGGCAAGTACACATCTGGAAGGAGCGCTGTCCTACTGGCCAAGCAACACCTGTTCGCTGTGGGTGGAAGTATTTTGGCAGCAGAATTGCCACCTGAGGCTATGTCTACACTGCCGGTTTTGCTGGCAGTGAGTATGCAAATGAAGTGCAGATTAGCATACTGCTGGGCCTCATTTGCATAATTTACTCAAGCTGTTTCTGTGGAAAAAAAAGTAGTGTGGATGTTTTCTTTTTGCGCGAAGCCCCCTTCTCCCGCCAGATCCTTGTGCCCCAAAAAAGGTTTACTGATCTGGCGTGAAAAGGGGTTTTTGTGCAAAAAGAAAACGTCCAAACGTCCCCCCCCCCAGCAAAAATGGCTTGCGTAAATTATGCAAATGGAGTGTGGTAATATGCTAATCCATACCTCATTTGCATACACACTGTCGGTAAAACCAGTAGTGTAGATGTAGCCAGAAAGCATGCACGCATGAAGACTTTTAGCAAGAGGAGACACAGCTTTGTAATGAAAAGTTGTGTGTGTCGACATGGCCTCCCGCAGCAGCCTGGCAGGAGCGACAGTCAGAGGCCCATAAGGACAGGAATGAAAGAGCAGCCTCAGAGGATGTGGAGAGGCCAGGGCAGCAGCGGCCTGAACAGAGGGTGGAAGGTGCAGTTTGTTTCCCTGCAGCTTGATGCTTCTTGGAGCCAGGGACAGTTCCCTCGTCGAATTCTCGGGAATAAGCCAAGACACGGCTGCCGCCTCCTCTCCTGACCGCCCCCTTTCCTGGGCTTGGGGCCTTGCTGTGGTTTCCTATTCCTTCCCTACCACACAAAAGCTCCAGACAGCAGAGCAAGGCAGGCCAAAGAGAAAGCAGACTGCCCCACCCCTTCCCTTGCAAACTTGCTTCATGTTCTGCAGCCACTGGGATGGAATTTCACTGGAGAGGATGGGGCAGGAAGTGGCATTCCTAGAGAGAAATCCCCATCAATCTTCAGTCAGCAAATAGTGGGAACAGATCCTCCCGCTGTGCCCTTTAAACCTGTTCTCTCACCCCCCACGCGCACATGCTTTCTCTAATGTGTGTGTCTCCCAGTTCTCTGCCTCTTGCTCATCTCTGGTTACTGTGCTTCCCCTGTGTTAAACACGCTGGTTTCAGGGTGGTGCTGGCCTGTGGAGGACGCTTTCCAGGCTGACGAGGATAGTTCAAAGCCCAGTTTAAATAGAAAACAGATGCAGGTTTTCTGGTCCCAGCCTCATCCAGAGTCAACATGTAGTCGACCTGTATTGCCATATCCCGTGGATTGTGGGTGGTGGCGTCCCAGGAAATTCCCAAGATAAATAAGAGATTCTGAGAGTTTGACTCTAAAAGGAGAGGTTTGGTCAGGTCTTACTCGGTTTGTTTTGCACACTCAATCACAGTTTCAGTAGAAATGCTGGGTTTTTCTGTCTTAGGGCTGTGTCTACATTGGTGCGATCTTGCACAAAAGCGACTGCTTTTGCGCCAAAACTTGCTGCCTGTCTACACTGGCCACAAGTTCTTCTGCAAGAAAACTGATGTTCTAATGTATGAAATCAGCGCTTCTTGTGCAAGAACTGTGATGTTCCCGCTCAGGAATAAGCCCTCTTGCGCAACTGTTCTTGCGCAAGAGGCCAGTGTAGACAGGCAACATGAATCGCACAAGAAAACCCTCTGGTTAAAATGGCCATCAGAGCTTTCTTGCACAAGAGAGCGTCTATGCTGGAAAGGATGCTCTTGTGCAAAAGCACATCTCTTGTGCAAAGGCACATGCCAGTGTAGACGCTCTCTTCTGGAACAGTTTTCACACAAGAACTCTTTCGCAAAAGAGTTCTTGCGCAAAATCATGCCAGTGTAGACGTAGCCATTCTGTCTTGTGTTTAATCATTAAGCTTTTAGTTTGAGTGAACGCTTGTGAGCATTCACCAACTAATGCAGCAAACCATGGGCTCTGTTTAAAAATAACCTCCAATGCTTCTATCACTGTGTCATGCTGGACAGAGACGGTTAGTTCATAAACAGTTTTAACACTTTTACCTTTGAGATCAACAGCCAAAAATGTATTTCAGATCAGTGCTGTTTACATGAATCCTTGCTAGACAAGTACTGGGTTCCCCTACGTCTGCTGCTGCACCCACAGCCTCACTCATAATATACCCAGAACTGGGTCCCTTTGTGACTTTTGACCACAGACAACAGAAACCTCTTCTGTTCAAGCCATTGATGGCCTGCTTTGCATTTGCTCCGACTGCGGGAGGCACAGAATGAAGTGTGCACTGGTATAGGTCCTCAGACTCCTGGAAGTGTAACGGGAACCTCCCAAATTGGCCGGGGAGCATTCAGAGAAAAAACAGTCAGATCCTAATGTAACTGGCAAAAGCAACCAAGTCACTTAGGAGCCTAAGTCCCATTTTCAGACAGAGGCACTTTGGAGGCTGGGTTTGCTGAAAGTGACTGGAACATTAGCTCCTAAATCACTTAAGTACTTTTGGAAATGGCACCCAGTATCCCTACTAGCTCACCCATGCAGCTATCTTATTCTCCACCTGGCTGCTTTTTGCACCTTTTACAAACTTCATCACTGTCAACGGCTAGCCCTGTGTTTCATGGTTATTGTAACATCTGTCATTAGGAACTTTCACACCCTTTTACAGTTGAGTGTAGGGTAACTTTGAAATGACCCTGGAAAGTCTCTGTCCTTTTGGAGTCAAACTGTCGGAGTCTTTATTTTCAACCTTTTTGGATGAAAAGAAAAAGGTTAATTTTAGTCTCAGGACCACTGTATAGATAGCATTCATGTATCTCTTATCTTAAGGAACAGAGGGTATGTCTACACTACCACCCTAGTTCGAACTAGGGTGGTAATGTAGGCAACCGGAGTTGCAAATGAAGCCCGGGATTTGAATTTCCCGGGCTTCATTTACATAAAGCCGGCGCCGCCATTTTTAAATGTCCGCTAGTGCGGACTCCGTGCCGCGCGGTTACACGCGGCACGGACTAGGTAGTTCGGACTAGGCTTCCTAGTCCGAACTACCGTTACTCCTCGTGAAATTTAGTTCGAACTAGGGTGGTAGTGTAGACATACCCAGAGAGACACTAGGGGCTACGTCTACATTGGCAAGATTTTGCGCAAATACTTTTAACAAGAGTTTTTGCGTTAAAATATTTGCGCAAGAGAGCGTCTACACTAGCATGTGCTTTTGCGCAAAAGCATCCGTGCCAGTGTAGACGCTCTCTTGCGCAAGAAAGCTCCGATGGTCATTTTAGCCATTGGGCTTTCTTGCGCAAGAAATTCATGTTGCCTGTCTACACTGGGCTCTTGTGCAAGAACAGTTGTACAAGAGGGCTTATTCCTGAGCGGGAGCATCATAGTTCTTGCGCAAGAAGCACTGATTTCACATATTAGAATGTCAGTGTTCTTGTACAATAACTCCCCACCAGTGTAGACAGGCAGCATGTTTTGGTCATGTCAATGTAGACACAGCCTCGGAGGAGGAGCGAGAAGTTAGAAAAGAGGTGAACAGTGACGTTTGATGATGTTTTTGTCACGCTGATGAGGTACAAGGGAATGCTTTAGTTTTGGAGTCAACCACTGCACTTGCTGCTTGGACCCTGGTTAGTTACAATCTGGCCAGGGATGTTGTCTCCTTGGATCTTTTCTCCGTAGGGCAGGCTTGGATGAATGCTGAATAGAAGACATAAGGATTTGATGGACAGCCAAGAGCATGAGAGAGGTTCGGGGGGCAGGGGGGAGAGGGAGAAGGAGTGACATGAGATGGGAAAATCACACAGCAAAGGCAGAGAATACATCACAGGCTCTTACCTGCCTTTGTGGGGCTGGTAATTCGTTATCGCACTGGTGGGTGAGGACTGGATACTGAGATGACATTCAGCACTTACAGGTGAAAACAAAATGCCTCAAGCAAGGCTTTCCCCTCAGGAAGAGAGCCCATTAGAGGAGCTGAGATGAACTGCAGAGCTGGCAGGCTGGGAGATGACTTGGGGGAAGATCATTCTGATTTTTTCCTACAGTCCTAAAAGGAGTAAAAGTGGGTAGGATATTTTATCCTCATTACTTTGTGTCCCAATTAAATCCATTTCTGTGAGGCCAAACTTGGCCTGGGTAACTTGGTTCTCACATTTTCTTGTTTCTCCTCACAGTCCTTGGTTTAGATCAGCAGGCCGTTTTGTTTAGACTAATTCAAGTTCTCGGGCTGGTTGCTTTTTGCACCTTTTACAAACTTCATCACTGTGAACAGCTGGCCCTGATTTCATGGTTATTGTAACATCTTGGGAACTTTCACACCCTTTTACAGCGGAGCGGAGGGAAACGTTGTAGGTCTAATAATCACATTAGACACCAGTGGAGACAGGAGTCCCGGGCCTCAGTGGTACTGATGTGCCCAACTCCCATTGATTCAGTGGGAATTAGGCACCTACATGCCTTCGAGGATCTGGATGGAGGTACACAGACCTGCCTGTGATATGCCCTTTTTCCAGTCCTTTCAGGGGCACTTTGGGGTTTGGACGAACACAGAGGCACAGACTCTCGTGGCAGGAGCAAGGGGGTGGGCAGAAGTTAGTAGTTCTGAGTTCTGCCCTGGAACCTTGTGCACATCACTTTGTCATCTTGTGTCCCCAATTATCCACCCACAGCAAAGCAGTGGGTGCTGCTCAGCTAAGGGCACTCTATAAGAGCAGACCGGGGTGATTTTACATTGAGATAGCAGTAGTGCCCAGAGGCCAGCCAAAGCAGGCACCCCCCCCCTTATATTAGGTGCTGTACAAATATACGTGAAATTATAGCCCCTCCCCCTAACCGACGAGATGTTAGAGGCAGATGCAGCAAACAAGCAGGTTCCATTGGGGGTGGGGAAGGAGTGTATGGGGAGACAGTGTTACAAAAACTGCATAGGGTGCTTGCAATTCTTAGCCACTTAGAGCAACGGTCACAATTCACCCTTGCCTGGCCATTAGCCGATTGCCATTTCTGGAAGAGGTGAGTTTGGAAGAAGGACTTGGACGAGGGTAAGGGGTGGCTCTGTGGAGTCTGTCTGCTGTTCTTTCTTGCTGGAGCGGCATGGGACAGACTGTGAAAGTGCTTGTGATGGATGACGGGTGATGGAGGGTGGGGGGGGTCCACCGTGAAGAGGGAGGTGTTACTGGAGCAAAATGATCCTGCTGTATCTCCAGTGGGGAGAATTTGGCCCATTGTCCCTACTCCCTGATGGAGATGCTGATGAGGCTGGGTTAAGTGACTCGACCAAGGCCACGGTGGGAAGTAGTGTCAGTAAGTATGAGGGCTTGTGAGTTCCAGGCTCTCCTGTCTGGAGGCAGATAACACCTCTAGGTCTCTTGCTGCTCTTGTTGGGTTGGTGCCATGGCCGGCCCTGGGAGTGTACAGGGTCACTGCTGGTGGGGCAGGTAGACGGAGATTTTCATATTGCCAGAGGTGCCTGGCTGTCTAGGACTTCCCTAGCCGTGGTCCCATGCCAGGCGGAGTGGGAGGATGAGGTGGAGCCGGTGGAAATATTACCATCGTGCTGACTCCTTTCCACCTTTGAGAGCTCAGGGCTGGAGAGAGGATTTCCTGCCCATGCCCACGCGGTGCTGTGACCTTCCCCAGCCGGGGCTCCCCATGCAGCCGCCGGGGCTGCTCCAAGCAGCGGGCTGGCCCCAGCCTGGGGCTGTCCTCGGCGTGCAGCGGGACCTGCAGCCAGGGGAGTCGCTGGTTGGGTGGATGAGCTGCCTTGCCTGCCAGGGACTCGGTTACCAGGGTAACTTGCGTGACAACTGGAGGAGAAAGCAGCCGGCTGGGCTGGCAGGAGGGAGGGACAGGCAGGCCCTGGGGAGGGAGTAGCTGTTTGGTCTCCATGGCAACGGTGCTGCTATTTTCAATGCAGGCCGGATTCCAGTGGCACCCTCCCAGGGAGCCGTTCTGTCGCAGGCCAGGAGCAGGCGGCTGCGAAGCGCAATGCAAACAAGCGGCGGATTCCCTGCTGGGCACCGGGGTGGTGGCAGGGAGCTACGGCGGCTCAAACCAGGGGATGCAGCTGGTGCCCTGATCCTGGCACAGGAGCCCCCTTTGCCGGGGGGTAGGCGACTCTCCATCCAAGGCGGCTGTGTGGGCTGTCAATACGGGTGGGGCCTTGCTAACGGGTGCCGCTTCCTTGCACGATTCTTCTCGTGCGCCTCGAAATGCTCTCTCCGTGCTTCTTCCAGAGCACTCGCCTCTCGGCTCTGGTTTTGCGGCTGCCCTCTCTCTAAACTGTCTTTTTCCCCAGTCCTTCCTCCCTCTCTCGGTCCCGTTCTTCAACTCCCCTTACCCCAGTCAGCTCTGTCTCTCCCCTCCTTCCTGTGCCCCATCTCATGCCCCCTGCCAGACCTGTCTGTCTGCTCCCTCCCTGCCGTGAGAAGAGCGCAGCCTGCCGAGGGAAAGCAATTAAAGCCACAGCAGGCTAATCTCCCTTGCACCATGCCAGCGCCTGTCCCGGGGCTGGCAGGGCCGTACTGGCGAGCCAAGCTTCCCAATGAACATCTGGTGCCTCGGAGGAGGTGGCTGGAGGACCCCCTGGCTCAGCAAGGCACTAATGAGAAGAGCCATTTCCCGGCTGCTCTGCACCCCCGAGGCTGAGCTGGCTCTGGCTTGCGCGGCTCCCCTGCCCCACCTCCTCCACCCAGTCCTGCTGTTTGTTCAGAAAGGGAATGTTTGACCCGGGATGCCCTTGGCGGCAGAGGAGCTGGGAGGAGCTGTGTCCGCAGGAAGGCAGAGCCCAGAGACTCCCACAGGAAGGGAGGCAGCAAGGGAAGGAAGGAAGGGTCTAGCAGCAGAAAGAGGAGGAGTGGAGACATTTGTTTTCCCATGTGGCTGAAAGTCAAACCGCAAGCTGGCCTCACGCAGGCAGGGCTGGCCTTTCCATGAGGCGAACTGAGGCAGCCGCCTCAGGTGCCAGACTGTGTGTGTGTGGGGAGGGAGGGGCACCACTCGGACCCAGAGAATTGAGACCTTTCAAAGTTTTGGCCCCAGCGTGGGGGTAGGGGGGCATCATTTGAGCTCCCCGCCTCAGGTGCCAAAATGTTGTGGGCCGGCCCTACACGCAGAACCAAACTCCAGCCTCATCTGGCTGCCCACTCGGTAACAAGCCCTACGGCCATGGTGGCTGGAGCTGCTGGCAGGGGGGCCCACAAATGGCCTCTGTGCACCTGCATGGGTGGCGGGTGGGACTTGCGACGTAGGGTTTATGGGGCCCTGTGCAGCACTATGAAACTGGCACCCCACGCCCAATGGCAGCCCGGGGTGGGGGAAGGGCGGTTTTTAGAGGTGTGATTTTGTAATCTTCAGCAACACGCTCACAACATCGTTTTAAAGCACATTTTAAACCAAGGGCCTGTCGACGCACCCAGTACGTTCAGAAACCGACGGCATTTACCTGGAGCTGGCAAAGGCCAGTTAAATGGCTTCATTACCGCTTAAATGGCGCATTCACAGGCTCAGTGTTCTGCTAACGGGTCGGGTGGGCATTTTCTCTTTCAAGTTCACTAGATCCTCTCTGGAGGAAGCAGAGCCACAGAACAGGGGGAGAAAGAGGGGTGGACATTAAGACCCAGTGGTGCCCCAAATTTTCAGGTGCCCTCTGCACCTGCGTGTTCAGCATATGGCTACGGACGACTCTGAGCAAGGGATGGTATGAGCAGTGGCAGCAGCTTCCCCTCCTGTTCCAACTGGAGGAACCACTTCTAGGGATGAGTTTCCTCTTTCTGCCCCCTTGATTGCATAGCCCTTACTGCTCAGAATGTCAGCCGGGGGCCAAGAAATACTGCACCGAGCATGGCCCCTGCCTAGTGCATCTGCTGGCTAAGCTGAGCCTGGCTGTGCATCGCTTGGGGGAGGCCACAGGCATCGCTGTGGGGCCATCTCCCTTTGGTTGTACTTCCTCCAGAGCGTTGTCTAGCTCTTCTTGAAAGCACGTGTCCATTAGCCGCTGCTGTTGCTGACCTGGGCAGTCTTTGCCCACCACAATTCTCTTTGTGGGTGTCCATTACCGGTGCCTGGCAATTGACTCCGGAAATTAATTTTTTGAGACAGATCCTTGGGCCGTAGTTCGACTGGAACATGTAATGTTCCCCCTACCCCTAATGGGAGGGGCTGCATCATTCTGGCAATTGGATCACCCCTTGTGCACACGTGGGATTACAGATCACTGCAAATATCTCCTGCTGTGTGCTTAATTTCTGCAGTCAGGGGGCAGTCCTGACACCTCACCTGTATGTTCATGGAAAGCAGACATCAGAGGGGTAGAAATGGCGTTCAGAGAGTCATGGTGAAAAACTCCACCGCTGTGCATCCTCACCTCCTGCTTTCTGTGTGGAGGGATTCACGTCTCTGCTTCTTTTGCTCCTTGGATATGTGCACACTGGAAGTGGAGGCAGCATCTCTCCCCACTAATGCCGTTCATTGCGGTAATGGCTCCTCTGAGAAGCGGGGTAGCCCAGGCACCAACTCTCTCGGTTCAGCTCCCCCGGGATAGGTTTGATCACCTTTTCCCAAAGATGGTTTCCCCAGCCTGACCGCTGACACTGCTTTCTCCCTTGCAGCTCGCTCTTCAAGGGAGGAGAGGAGCCAAGAGCCTCTCTAGCATTTCCCACCTTCCATAAGACAACACGATGAAGCCGTAGAGTGCGGTGCGATCGACCCACCTTCCAGCACTTGGCTATGGCGGCAAGGCTAAGGAAGGATAACAGACACCCCTTAGCTACCTTACTGCCGACGCCAAAGAGAGACCAGGCATCTGTGGCTTTACGGTGCTGTATCTAGGGGTAGTTCATGCTATAGGCCTTATTGCAGACCACTTGTGGTTGGCACTGTGGTAATAATTCAGGCCGGTCCTGTCTGTGGTGTAATCCTTAGGGATGTTAACCGGTTAATTGGGTGAGCATGGGACTGGTGGGCTGGGCAGTGGGACCCCTCTCCCCACAGTGGGACCCTACAGCTGCAGTGGGACCTAGGTTATGTGCTATCCTATAACCAGTTTACCATTTTAACATCCCTAGCAATCCTTACATCAAAACTGCTTGCGACCTGGGGGTGGGAAGGCAGATTTTGAGCTCCTCCATTGGGGTAAAATCTGCCTGCACCTCGTATTTACTAGGATTTGGCAGTGTGATAACTCACACACCTTTGTTAGCTCCCTGTACAAATCCACCTTCTTTGGTATTGACGACAGAATCTGAGTCCCCCCTCTTCCAATTGCTGCCTGGATTCACACCTCCAAGTACAGCGCCCTGAGCGCATCCACGCCGATTTGCATCGGCCGAGAGGCTGTGGTGTTTGGCCTTGATTTGGGTGACAGTGGGAGAAGACAGATTAGGGCTGGTTTAGTGCAGAGAGACTCCCAGAAAGTATTGTCATGTAGGGCAGAGGTCACAGCAAGCCTGAAGATCTCCAGGATGTGCTGGCGGTGTGTGAGTGTGAGTAAGAGTGTGATACCCACTGTAAGGCATGGGGACCCCAGGCTGTGTGATTTCTCCAACTCCTCTAGGGAGAGGTGTGAGCATTAAAATACACAATGGTGACCTACTGGACTGACGATAGGACTGTGACACAGGAGATCTGGACTCTGGCTACAGCTCTGCTTTATCAGTGCAGGCAAATTCCAAGAGTTTGTGTTTCTGTGGGATGGCAGCGAAATGCCTTACTCACCTGAGTATAGTGCGTGGCCATCGATGGCTGGTGTCCGGTTATGTCAGGATTACAGCTGTTTAAAGAGAAGGCTGTTTCCACCATGCATGGCTGCAGAGAAAAGCTTGGGAAAACGGGGTCCCTTGTAAGGCCTCCTCAGCACGCAAAGGCCACAAACACATTAAAAAAAAGAACCGTGTGATTTTTAAGCCAATCGCGTGCCATTCCCAGGCCTCCCCTCCTGAGTTTGGAGCACTGGTGGGTGGCAAGACAGCGCTGTCACACTCAGTCCAGCATGTGCTGTGATCCTCCCATGGAATCCGCACTTGGACTGGGCGTCGGGGCAGATTTGAACCTTTGGCTGCTCTTCCCCATCGGCCTTTTCTCCCTGCCCACAAATGGCCGTGTGCCAGGCCCTTCCCGCAGAGGGACAAGGCACCCATCTGTGGGTTTCACTGTGACTCTCTGAGGCAAGTGTTTGCACAGTTTCTGAATCACACCAGGAAGCAGCAGCTGGGGAGCCAGAACTGGACTCTTGACCCCGCCCAGAAAGGGCAGTGGGTTTATTTCCTGGTCAGAGAATCGGAGCCGGAATTCTGTCCCCTCCTGGAATGAACTCTGATTCAATTTTGGGCCTGCCCCCTTTAGTCTACCTCACACAGCTGCAGGGCGGAGGTGAGTGGGTGACCACTTCTGACGGCAACCTCAGAGTGTATCGTGGACATGTGAACTCACAGCCACGAGGGCACGCGTCTCTTGCACAGGTTCGCATCGATAACTAGTGTGTCTGTATAGAGCAAGCCCCTTGTGCGGCTGTCCCTGGTGCCGGCACTGGCCGTACAACAGGAGCGGAGCCCTGAAGATCCAAGGTGTCCCCTTTTACATGAGGGGGTGCCTGGAATCAGTCGCAGCCGCAGGTGGCTGTCTGGCTCCGGGGATGGGCAGTGGACTATGGACAATTCAGCTGCCACCCAGGTCAGTAGCGAGCAAAAGTTACCTGTGCATCTGGGCTGTCTTGTGGCCTCTGGGAATGAGCTGCGGGTTGTGATCCAATTCAATAGCCAGGTGGCTCCATCACCAAACCGGAGGGGATCAGTTCTGTCTGGTCTGAGGAGTGGAAGAGCTTCTCAGCGGCGGTTCCTGTAGCGTGGGGTTGAGCGGGGATGGCTCCCTTGTTTTATCTGCCCTGCGGCTAAAGAGAAGACTGAGATCTCCAGGGCTGTCAAGCCAGCAATAATATGCCCCAGGCCTTCAGGGGTGACTAGCGCGACGTGCAGGGTGTCTCACAACCCTGTCCCTTGTCAAGCGCTGCTGGCCAGTCTCTCCCCCCGCTTCTGACAAGAAGCTGCTGGGTGTGTGGATGACTTCTCCAACCCGAGGGCATGTCCCCAGCAGGGGGTTGGGGCAGGTGGAGGGCGTGAACGTAGGTGGTAGATCTAGTGGGGTTGGTGAATGCTGCTGCCCTTTGGTTTGGTCCTCCTGCCGTCTGCCACGTTGTTTCTGGGACTGCAGAGCACTTATGCCTCCTCCGCTCCCTGCTGGCACTGATCCAGCTTTGAGATGCAAGCTGAGGGGCAGACGCCTTATCTTTGCTCGCTGGGTGGGTGCACACCAGAGCCTTGCCGGGCCCTGACTTGTGTGGCAGTCCCAGAGTTGGGTTTGCAGCCCATGCGATCAGGTGGCAGTGACGGTGAGAGACAAAGGGGCTGACCGGGGGGAGTGGGCATTAGCCCTACGAGTGGCTGGCATTAGCAGCCGTTCCCTGGCGGAGCAGAGACGAGGCGATTATGGCACCACGTTTCTTTGTTATCTGTGTTGCTTTTGCCTGCCCTTGTGGTCAGATCCTCACACCCTGGTTTCCCAGGCTGCTCACGGGGCAGGGAGTCAGGAAAGTGGCAGGACTTGGGCTTGCGGAGGAAGTTGGGGCCTGCCTGTGGCTCCTCCAGGGCTGGGTGGTCACAGTGCAGAAGCGTACAGGACCAGGATGTGGGACCTGAGCAAAGCTGGGACTTTCCCACGGCACTAACCTCAGAGCTGGCCACCAGCCCTGCCAGCTGAGAAATCCCCCATGCTTGGCTTTCATTTCCCCTGGGGAGTTTTGCTGGTTCTGGATTCGTGACCGCGCTTTCCCCAGAGTGTCTGACTGCCGAGGGAGTTCTAGCAGAGGGGGCTGGAGTGGAATCTGCTTTTTCTCGGTGGAAGGGTGAAGGTCGGGAGGAGAATCCCCGTCAGCCACAGGAGATTCCAGCTGGGGTCCCTGTCAGAGGGCACCTCTCCACACTTTGTAATTAAGTCAGATGTTATCTGCTGAGGGTACCGGGCCAAGCACGTATCCTGCCCCTGCTCACACAGCTGCAGTGGGCACCTGCAAGAAAAGCAGGAAGGAGAGAGCAGAGAGGCCAGTGAATAGGTCACTGCTGCGCCCCCCCCGGGATCTCTTCTCTCCCCTGCATCATTCTCCAGGAATTGAACTGGGATCCTTACACCCGCTCCTCGCCCGGCTCCTGCCCCTGACTTCAGCTTCAGTGTTGCCCAGTGGAGTTCAGCCACGGGGGAAGTACAGGGTTTTGAAAGGGAAGCTACCATTTCCTCCTGCCGCTCACTGCCTGCACAGCTTGTCCGCCTCTCTCGTATAGCGCAGTTGGGTTCCCTCTGTCCTTGGCTTGTCTGCTCTGCAGGCTGAGCCCTGTCTGGAACGGGCTGATGGCCTGAGACAGGAGCCTGGCAGAGTGTGTGTGCGTGTGTGGGTGCGCCAAGGTGCTGCTGGAATATAAACAGCAGAGCCAGCTGGCACAGGCTGGTGCAACCCCATTGGCTACACCTATGGTGGTTAGCCCGGCCCGGAGGACTTTACCACCAGAGCCCCTCTCAGGATGATTTGGGTCTCTTTTCAAACACTGACGGGAGCGAAAATGAGAAGCAAGGTTAAGGGGTGAGTCTACTAGTCCCCCTACAGAATCAATGAATATCGGATTGAAAACCCCCGCAGCTCACTTGGTAGCGGCCCTCTCTCAAGAAAATGCTCTGTTGCCTGGCAAGGGGGATACACCGAAGCCTTATCCCACCACGAAAACATGCTCCTTATGAAGGAGGAAGGATGGTCTAGTGGTTAGGGCACTCAGAAGGTCTTGGTGCAATTTTTGGCTCCACCACAGCCTCTCTGTGGCCATGGGCAGGTGTGTTGGTTGTCTGCGCCTCAATCCTCATCTGTGAAATGGGCAGAAGAGCACATCTGGAGGGTGCAGAGGGACTAAACGCATGGTGCCCGGATTCTGTAGAGAAGGGGGCCAGCCATGATGATTGGAGTAGGCGGAAAACTTGTAGGCTTCTGTTGTGCTGGAGTTCCTTAGCCCAGGATACTTTTGCATCCTTACCTGTGCCAGTTCCATCCCTGGGAGCCACACTTCACCCAAGCTTCCTTCTGGACAGTTCAGGACGTTGACACTGAGCGTTGCCAGTGAAATCCAGCAGCTAGGAAAGGTTTCTGTGTGTGAGGTGGTAACCAACAACACAGCTTCTTTTCATTTCCAGGCCTGGTGTATCCAGGAAAGCAACCCCGCCCACAAACCACGGCACAGGGACAGTGTGACCTTTGCAGCCGTGGCAGCCTGTTCGGGTTGGGCTGTGCCACTGCATCTTGGTGACATACATTCGTCTGGCGCAGTAGCAATGCCAGCACTGAGAGGAGCTTCTGGTTCTGGCTTACTGTTGGGAGTGGATCCGATCTCCAATCCGCACGGTTTCCATCCCCTGCCTTGTAACCACGCTGACCCCTTCTGGGGAGAACAGGGAAGGCTGCTCACAGCCGCAGGCTCATCATGTGGCTGAGAATGTCCTCTGAGCGGCTCCAGACTCCAGCTGGCGTGTCAGCTGCACACAGAGGGGCTGGAAGCCAGGCTAGATTTCCTGAGGCCATTTGGGTGTAGGTCACCCTGAAATTATCCCGCAGATGCTTCAAAAACAAACCATTTATGGTCATGCCACTGAAGCACTGAGATAGAAGGAAACCCTACAGCCGCAAGAGTGGAAAGAATATTCCCTGATTTATCCTTTCCCAAAGCCTCAGCACTGGACTAGCCCGTGGGAAGGGATGCTCCCATACACAGATTTTGCAGTGTGTAGTTAATATGGCACTTGCTGCCCCTGGCAGTTTTTGAAGCAAATAGTATTGTTTTCTAGACGAATAGGTATTATGCAAAGAACAGCACTTTGTGTTACCAGGGAAGACGAAAATCCGAAAGCTAACAATCCACATGCTTCAAGGCATTAACTAATCTCAGCAGCTGGAGTCAGGAGGTAACTTTCCTCCTTTGGCACAGTACAGCATAACCAGCCAGGTACATCATGGACATCTTGACCCCAGGCACAGGGTGCTGGTTACTGGCTGAGTCAGCATAGTGGATTAGGTGGATAGCGGTCTATTTCCCTGTTTGCTGGGAATAGCTTATTGACTTTTTCTGCCTCTTTTTCTTTGAGATCTTCTATGCTATCTCCTTGGGTGAATTAGTTGCTTTTTAGAGCTTTTTTTTTACTCCACTCTTAAGCCCCCTTGCTGTGTTTATGCTTGGGAAGGGTCATTCTTACCTACTAAATCTTAAATGCAAAGAGGCGCACAGCAGGAGTAGGAGATACTCGGTGTTGTAGCCATATGCCCGCAGAAAGTTTAGCGCCAATATTTTTTTGGTTTCTTGTACAGCAAAGACCTCTAGTGGACATCTGAGGCACTGCAACAGAGAGAAAGCCATCTGCTATAATGTACCGCACAAGGACAACTCTGCCACGTCTATACTAGTGAGAAGATTGATGCTGCGGCAGTTAATCTTCGGGCGTTCGATTTAGTGGGTCTAGTGAAGACCCACTAAATCAAATGTCGAGGGTGCCCCCATCAACGCTGATACTCCTCAATTTGTGAGGAATAAAGGAAGTTGACAGGAGCATTTGCTCCCATTGGCCTCCCGCTGTGAAGCCTGCACAAAAGAGCGAATTAAGGTACGTCTTCTCCAGCTACACAATTAACCTAGCTGAAATTGCGTAACTTAATTCAGACTTCCTGGTAAGCATAGCTATGGCCTTAGAAGAGGTGGGAGGCAGGAGTCCCACATCAGAACATGTCTTGTTGGCTCACGCCAGGTTATCATCAAACCTTTCCCTGTTCTAGACTCCTGCTGCTGTCAAAAGCGCCAAGAAGCTACACAGACTATGCAAAGCAGGAACAGATCACTTGGGCAAGAATCAGGCCTTGTTCAGGACAGTCTTGTGTAATCTTCCCTCTCATTTTTTCCATCCACATGCAGAATAAATTTTGCCATGTGCACCAAGGCATGTGCAGATGTGTACCAGGTGGTCTGCTAATTAACCAGGTGGCACCTGAATCTCTCCTGGGTGGCTGCCCAAGTGCTCAGCTTACAGGGAACACTGCGCTTGTGTTTTATTGCAGCCTGCCTTTGCAATCTTTGTGTCTTCTGCTGGGGTGGACAGAGCAGATCATTGCTTGCTGCCTAGTGGTTAGGCCAGTGGGACAGTTCTCCCTCTGACCCCTTACCATGGTTGTGTGCACGGGGGCTTGCAAATCTGTAGATCTTAGAACTGGGAGACTTTTGGGTAGGGCACTCAGCACTTCCCCGTGGCCAAACCCTCAATGCTTAGCCAAACCCCATTGATGGGGATGGAGACCAGCCTCCACCAGTGTGTGCCCCCTGGAGCCAGGCCCAGCTGCCCAGCAGATCTATCAGCCAACTGTCCTCCCTTACACTGTGCCTGTCGAGAGGGCCCTGCTCAGACCCTCCCCCAACCTCCACAGGCCACTACTTGAAAGAAGTCAGCTGCGGGGACGCAAGCGGGCCACTGTCACTCTCAAAGCAGTGATCTCGGCTGCTTAAGCTAAAGGACCGTGGCACAGAGACAGTAGCAGCCACGCAAATGTTGTCACACAGCCTGGCCGCTAGAGGGGGACGAAGAGCCCGCTGTTATGGGTTCTATTTAAATATCTGGCTAGTGTTAAAAATCTACAGGCCGTGTACAAAATGGGATTCCCTGCTCCGCCTCCTCTCCCTCCTGCAAAGTTTTGTAAGTTCGATAAATCTCGGCCAGTTTTCACTGTGCTCTTCACTGGCACTTGTCTTGAATAAAGGCATCTCCCTGGTAAACTGCTAGCCCAGCCACTTTGCATGCCAAGAACTATGCCCTAACAACACCAATTGCCCCTCTGCCTCCCTGAGCTCAGACACAGCCGGTCTGTTTTCAGGCAGAAGAAACACACACACACGCACCCCTGCAGGGGAACACGTTGACCTCCTTGGCCATTCAATAACGGATTTGAAGCCATTCTGCCAGGAAAGAACTTCAAAACCCCGTTACAAAGAGAGCCAGCTGACCTGGAGTTCATTTGCTAATTCAATACAATCAGTTTTGGATTGAATAAGGATCTGAACTGGTTAACGCACGTCAAAGGCAATATCCTCTCTCTGGATATTCACAACTCCACCTCAACTGCTGTGAATGAGCCACGTCTCCCTGGCTTGATTTGCTTCATTAACACAAGCAACTTCTTTCTGTTGTTCTGATTTATATCCCAGCCCCTGTAATTTCCATGCTAATTCATCTGATGGCCTTACCCATGAAAGCTTATGCGCTAATAACTCTGTTAGTGTCTAAGGTACCACAGGACTCCTCCTTCTTTCTGGCTAAAGTCAGGCCCAGCTAATTTCACCCTGATGGCTAAAACTCTGAGCTATTTATGAACACCTGGAAAAGGGGTATCTTGGAGTTGCTCCAGTTGCCACTACATGCTACCCTTGTCAGCTCATTGGGTAGGGACCTGAGTACATGGGTAGGGCACAGAAGGCTAGTGAGGGTCACCTGTTTACCTCCTGGTGGGGTGTATCTCCTGCACTGACCCAGGAGGACTGGCCCTTTATGCAGAACAATGTTCTGGGGCAGTACCAGAGGGAAGCACATCCCTAGCAGCTAACACCCAGGCTACTGCTAGACTGCATCCCCCGTCGACAGAGGGATGCAAATCAAGCACTTTGAAATTGCTAATGAAGCCGGGATTTAAATTTCCCCTGCCTCATTAGCATAAACATGGCCACTGCTTTTTTCCGAAATGGAGTTTTTTCGGAAAAAAATGGCAGTCTAGACGCAGAGCTGTCGAAAATAAACCCTTTTTCGACAAATCCTGTATTCCTCAAAAAATGAGGCTTACACGATCTGTCGAAAAGTGTTTATTTTCGACTGATCTGTGTCTAGACTGCCGTTTTTTCGAAAAAAACTCCGTTAAAAAAAAAAGCGGTGGCCATGTTTATGCTAATGAGGCAGGGGATATTTAAATCCCGGCTTCGTTAGCAATTTTGATGTGCCTAATCTACATCTCTCTGTCAACAGAGAGGCGTAGTTTAGACACACCCCTAGCTGCGTAGCTGAGAAGGAGGCGCTGCCGCTGCAAGATGTTTGGTAGCCAGGGAGGGTCTCGGGACAGGCAGTCGTCTGTCAATGAGGCTCAGGGTACCTGGAAATGCCACTGATCGAAACCCTCGGGGTCTTCTCCCCCACGGAGCCATGTCAGAGGCATTTCCCCAAGAAGCTGTGTTGTGTTAGGTTTTGCCCAGGAGCCCTGTTTCCCAGCAGTAAAAGGTCCCCCAGCTTGGCAGGGGACCAGTTCATATCCAAGTCTCCCCTGGTTCCTCCAGGTCGCTTTTATGTTGGGGCTTTGGAGCTAGATTGAAGCTGGTTCGTGCCACAGCCAGGTGGAGGTTAGCCGCTGTACCAATATGACCTGTGTCCAGGGACCCCAGCCAATTGGGGGCCCTGGGAAAAATGGGCACCCCCATACTCTTCTCTGTCCATCCAGCACTCCTGCTGAGGGATGGGATAGGAGGGCAGGGGCTTGCTCCACTCTGCCTTCCTGGCCCTCTTGCCAGAAAGCAGGCCAAACCCCTGTGTCCCGGCCCTGCTCTCCGGCAGGAGTGGTAGGTGGGGGGTGGGGTGAGGCAAGCCCCCACATCCTGATCCCTTTCTCCTGTGGGGCAGGTACTACTTGGGAGTGAGTCCATGTTGTAGATCTGGGCTCGCTCTGGTTTGTCTGCAGCATAGACAGCCCTTGGCGAGAGGCCTCCAGGAGACCCCATGAGGAAGGGAAAGGGGAGAAAGGATCCTTCTACCCCTTTACATTCGTCCACAATACAAGGCAAGAGAGAGAGATGGTGACACTGAAAAGCAGGAAGGACAAAACCCACCCTAGGACAACCATCGTAAAGACGGAGCTGCAGGTGGCAGTACAATATTACCCGACTGTCGAAAGCACAAACAATAGCAAATGACAGGAAAAAAGTGAATTCACCCAACTCTGACATCTGCTGGTGTCAGTGTAATCTGCTATGTATCGTAGGGAGTTTGTCTGTCTGTCCAAGAACTCCTCCTAAACAGGAAGAGCTAGGACCATCACATTCGGAATACAGCTTCCTCTTACCAAGGTACGGGTTGGGTCGTGTCAGGACAATGGGATGGGCCTGGAATGGGATTGCTTCTCATAAAACCATATAGGCAATAGACAGAATGACTAGGCAGGTGAAAGAAGCTGGCTGCGAGCACCCCTCACCTCTGTCTGGGACTGCTCCAGCCCCGGGCCTCCTACCCCCTAGGCACCGTATAGAGAAGTCAGGGGGCACTGAAGCCTCCCTGGATTCGTACAGGGACATTGCTGGCTGTTTCCCTTCATCAGAGAGCGAGGGGGAAAGAGCAGTTTGCTGCATTCCTCCCTCTGCCTGGGGAGCATGGGGCAGACGAACTGTGCACTTTGCTCTCGCTCCCTAGCCAGGATCAGGAAGGGGAAGAGCAAGCAGCCCTGGCACCAATCTGGGGGGGGCTTTGGCCTGCCCAGAGCCCCCCCTCAGCCCTGACTCCTGCACCCCCAGTCCCCTGTCCTGAGTCCCGCCTCAACCCCAACACCCTCCAGTCTCCTGCCTTGAACCCCTCCTCACCCCCAACCCTGGTACATTTTCCTTTTATTTAAAAAAAAAAAAAAAAAGAGCTAAGGCCCCAGCAGTGCCAGGTAAACGTGCCCATCCCACTGCTTTCCAAAGCACCTCGGGGGGACAGAAGGGTGTAAAGTCGTACAGGGGTTTGCCCCCAGTTCCCTGGCAGAGCTGGGGCTCGAACAAAAGATTCCAAGCCCCTCAAGCCAACCTGTGAGCCACTGAACCCCACTGTCAGGCAGCGAGTCACAGCAGGAATGTAGCACTGCCGAGGTCTATTCTAGTCTCTCTGGTGTAGCAGCCGGGCCCACCCTTGTCACAGTGGCACGGGCCTTTGTGAAATAGTGGCAACCTACCCCCGAACAGCCGCCGTGGCAGCTTCCTGTGTGACTGCCTGGCTCCCACTCTCAGATCACTTTCTTACAGGAACCTCCCCCCAGCATTGCCCGGGACTGGCCCTTTAAATATGGCAAAGCCAAGCAGCTGCAGCCCTAAGGCGGCCATGTTGCACCAAGCTGTTGCCTCTTCTCTTCCTGCTGGTAAGTCCTGTTCTGTTTTCCACAGCTTGCTCTGGAGGAAATGACACTCCGGGGTATGGGGACAGAGTGTGGATCCTCCTGCTGCCTGGACAGAAGCGCTGGCAATTTGGAGCCAAAGGAAAAGTTCTTGGTTAGGACAAAGTCCGGCCAGATCCCCAGTCCGGTGCGTACCCACTGGCACAGTCTGGCCTGCCCTAGCTTGGCGGGGACTCGGACTCAGCCTGTGATGCTCTTTCCCAGCTGAGCCTCTCTGGCCGTGTAATTGCCCTTAGGGACTGCAGCCTTGAAAGGGAGGAGCCACCTCTCTCAGCTGGTGTTCCTGCCCAAAGACTCTTCAACGCAGGGTTGCGCTGTGCCACAGGCAGAGGAGTGAGCAGATCTCTTGTGGGGAGTCTGGCTTTCTAGCGGCCCTTCTGTTGCCACGGATGGGGCCTGGAGGAGGCGTGGAGGGCCGTATATTGGGCAGAGATAGGCCCAGGAGGGGACCGGCAGGGGACTCTAGAGCGAAGATCCCCGCAGTGCCACCGTCCCATGCTAGGGTGCGCAGTGTCTGGATCTCAGCCTTTAGCAAAGCATGCGCTTGGGCGCTCTGTGCAAGGTTCAAGCATGTGGCTTGTAACTACCCCAGGCATGTGGCACGTGGATTCCGCCAGCACCGGGTGGAGCAGTTCAGTGGAACAGTGGCTGGAGGTGCATTTCTGGGCAGGGCTCAGTCCTTCCCTGCCAAGGATCAGCCGAAGCGGAGGGGCCTTTGCGGTCAGCTCAGTGGGTGCTTGCGTGACTGGCTGTGGAAGGAAACCTGTGGAAATGACCGGGCAGCTCATAGCTGACGGTAGCTCTAGTATGAACAGGAGTGAAGAACAAGGGCTCTGCTTTGCGATCAGGCCTCTTTGCTGCGGTCCCTGCCCAATAGCTGGTGGATCATTCTGGAAACGTGGGTGTGGCATGCACGTGCCACAGAGGTGGCGTTTACGGTGGAGGAAGGGGGTTGATTTGGTGATGGCCGCATTCCCCCCCCAAGGCTGGCTCTGTTTCGCTGGTGGGGGGGACTCTGGCTTCTCAAGGTGGCTTGTGGTCCATGGAACATGAAAGTACAATTCTGCTCAGAAAAGTCACTACGAATCCCCCTCCCCCTTACTCTGTGAACTTGCCTGCTCCCCGCAGGTCTCTCTGGTTGACTGACTGAAATCAGCTTTTCCTTGGTTGTTAACACTGCCCAGCTACTGAGCACACGGACTGGGCACTGTTCTTGTGCCACGTCTGCTGGTGGAGCTGTGGCTGCAGTTTTTTTTTTCTTTAGTCAATCGTTAAACTAGTATCTGCAGCTCCTCTTGGGCCCTGGGAAGCGAGTCACCTCGCTCCAGGTCTGTCTCTGTAAAAATAAAGGAGCAGTTACACCAACCGGGGTACCTGTTACAATGCTTATTCTCAGGCAAACCTGTGGGGAGAGATGCGTCATACCTGGGCCGTGGTCCTGGCGTACAAGGGGCCAGTCTTTCCAAGCGCCTCGGTGTCTATTTCGGCACCATAGTAAGAGGCTGGACCTTCGGAGGTGCTAGGTGCATTGGCTGCCTGTTGCATGCTGAGTTCTCTGGAAAATCTGCCCGTCAGCGTGGCTTGGTTCTTTACTGCCTGATTCCTCCCCTGCATCCGGCATAGGCTGTTATCTGGGGCCGGGAGCCGGCTGGGCTACTGCAGCAGATCTGGTCTGTTCCTGTTGGTGTTGCATGTGTGTCTGCAGCAAGCTGATATCCATGCCCTCTGTGGCCTGGGATGCTTATGGTAAATAGTGGGCTAATTTCAATGACATTGGTGGAACACCTTCAGAAGGGAACAGGTGCAGCACCCAGCTAAGTGAAGGCCGGGTTGGGCCCTAGGCTGTTGAGATCTAAACTTTGTACGGAACCCGGTGGACATTCATCCTGCCTCTCTGGTGGGTGTTCTCGTTGCACTACACCCCGCTTGTGCCTCCGGACTGCACAGCATGCTCCTTTATTTGCTGGGTACATTCCATCTATTGTAAGCGGCTGCGTCCCCTGCAGTGCTATATAAATAACTGTATTCAAACTCCGTGAGCAAGGAATGAGCAGCTCGAAGGGATTGTTTGCATTTTATTTTCAGGCATTGTTTAATGGTGACTTTACAAATAGCATTGCATTACGAGCCCCAGAGTCCTGGATGAATTCCAGTCTGGGTAATTACATCCTGCCTCATGAAAATACGTTCCCTGCCCTTCCCAGCCGTACACCCTTGTAGTTTCATTGGCAGAGATGTTCCTTTACTTTTACTCCAGGAAACACTGTGGTGCTGGCACCAGCTGGCTGTTGTGTTCCACCCCAGAGCTGGCTCCATTTCAGCAGTGGGCGACTGAGCCTTTCATATAGCTCTATAAACACTTTGGGATCGTTCAGAATGAAAGGCGCCGTAGTGTAAATGCAGCTTGTATTAATAATAAACCCTGCATAGCCTGTCCGAGCCACAGGAGCTGTGCTTTTACATTGCAACCCTCTAGTATCTGAATTTACCAAAGTAGTTGATTTTTGTGGTCCCAAATCATTTTAATGTCTTGCATTTTGTATGTAGTAAATAGTATTCTTGTATTTCCCAGTATAACAAAAATTGTCATGCTGGTTGCATTTAAGTTGTACAGTTCCCTTCCTCTCAGCTGGGGGCTGAATATAAACCATATAAATAGTCTTGATAGGATTCAATTTATATTGCTAGTGGTCATTAACTGTCAGTTTCATCTTCTGCACAGAAATTGACCCAAAAGAATCCATCTACAATAATTGAACGGTGTCTTCTTCTTTGCTCGACAAATGCAGCTTCCCCCTGTACTGAGCACTCGCCAAGGTCAGTTGTTGTGGTAGGAAACTGCGGAAAAATGAAATCAATGCAAATTGGGGTGTTTATGTTAAGAATAAACATCAGTTTGATCCATCAAAATTACATAGAGTAAAAATCGAAGTCTACCAAACATTAGAGATTTCTAATCAATCTGCTGTGGCCATAGAGAGGGTGGGGCAGGGTAGATAATCTACCATTTTAAATGAAATCACTCTGGTCAGAGCATAAATTTCTCTCAATGTCGTATCTCCAACAGTCTGAATGTGGCTCTGCTCGACTTACACAGTGAAAACATGAGGGGTGCCTGAGAAGCTGTCAAAAGGGCCTGTGAATTGTGCTACTAGCAGTAATGGAAGAAGGCAGGATGGTCTAGTGGCTAGATCGCTGGCGTGGGGGTCAGCAGGCCCAGAGCCCTGGTTCTGCTACTAAATCCTTTGGGGGAAGTGTCGGTACTTACTACACATCTGATTCCTTTTTTGCCTGTCTTCATTAGCTCTGTGGGGGTGGCGCTGTTCACTGTGTCTGTACAGGGACGTGGCTTTTGTGTGGCGTCTAGGCACTGCTGCCTAACAGCTTCTTCCACGGCAGCCTACCAAGTGACAGAGGGGGAATGTGGAGGCAGCAAGAGCTCCTACGGCAAAGGCTCTGTTTTCAATCGTGCATCCCATTCAACTGGGGGTAGGAGGTTGGATACCTGAAGGTGGAGTTGTGGCGTCTGGTGGGACATCTAGAGGAGGTAAGTGACCTTGGGTGAGGCTCACGTCAGTGGGGCTTGGATGCCGAGGTGATGGAGACCAGGCTGGTCCTTGCAGCTGCCCTCCTGGACAAGCCATGTGCGAACTGGATGGGCAGGAGCCTATGGGCCCCAGCATTATGCTTCACTGCAAACATGGAGGGAGAGAGAGCGATACCCCAAATGCTCCGTTGAAAGCTGCACTATGATGCTGTTTAGAATCCAGACCCAAAAGCAGTGAGGAGGCAGGATGCTCCTTAAGGCACCGCTGACCCCACCATGCTCCCCAGGCTTCCCTAAGGAGCCCCGGAGCCTGAAAGCAGGACCAGGAAACCCCTTACAAGTTACAGTGATGGGCTTGCAATGAGAACACCGTTTTCAATATGCCACGTGCAGTACAGGGTGGGGATCCAGCCTCCCCCACCCCCCGCATCCCTCTGCAATCCATGGCTGGCCTAGCTCTGCCCAGCACCTCTTGCTCCTAGGACACATGCTCTCCCAGCTCTGCACCAGCGGCGTCCTGGCTAGGTTTGGAGCTGCGGAAAGGGAGTGATTGCTGCTCATAGCAGCATGAGAGCCAACTCGGGGATGCCCGAGGGGCAGCTCGGAGAGGGAGTGTGTTCTGGAGAGTGGCTGGTCCCCTGACACATCCTCGTCCCCTTTGCTGAACCTCGTGCTACCGAGGAGTCCAGGCTATTGGGGAATGGGGCACGTGCTGTGGAACTGATATTCCCCCTGGTGTCCAGGTAAGGACAGGAGCATTAGGGCCATGGACCAGCCGCTGGGGGCTGTCTCCTTGCCGGCAGCAGTGCCTGGGAGGAGGATCTCTATGGCTGGGAAATGCCCTCAGGGCAAGAGGAGGCCTTGGCAGTTCGGCCTGCCTGGTGCGATCTGCTGGGGCCTTGCTGCCTACATTGCCGCTTGAAAACGGCCCCCCCTTCGCGGGCTAGAGCCCATGGGGGGACGTTCCGAATGCCCGTGACCAGACAGCCAGGACAGTGCCTTCCCTCCCAGGCAACAGCAGCTAGCGCAGCTCTAGCCGGGCCAGGGTCCCAGCGTTCCTGCCCGGCTGGTGTGTGTTGGAAGCATGGCCCTGAATGGAACAGGTGGATTTTGGCAGCCGCCAGCCAGAGCTGGGCGTGCAGCTCTGAGAGGCGTGTTTCACACAGCGGCCACCAGGTGGGGCTGCAGCCCACCGCCTGAAGCCCCCACCTCAGCACCGGCTGCATTTGGGCTTGGGCGGGTGTCTCAGCGCCCCGCTTTGCCTTGCACCGTGTCATCGAGCCACGGCGGGCTCCCAGGGAGGCGGGACAGGCCCTGGGTGGGTTTGCCAAGGAGTTGGGGGGACTCTGAGCAGGTGATGGCTGCGCCAGGGCCACCAAGGAATTTCCCACGAGGCCCCTTTTTTGGCCCAAAGGCAGGGCCGGCGCTGGCTGGGGGGGGGGGAGGGAACTCTGGCCACGGCTCTCCGTGGATGAGATGGCGCTAGGCCCATCTCCCAAGTAGGCAAGGGATCTGCCAAAGAGCGGCCACACAAGCGGGGCCTGGCTGTCACCGGCGTGGGTCTCTGGATTATTCGATATCCCTGCCCATAAACCCTGGGGGACCATCCTGGGCCAACTGTGCCTGAGGCAATGCAGCAGCGTGTCCCTCCTCATAGGCACCCGGCCTGAGCTCTGCTTTGGAGAGGGGGGCCCTGCAAGGTTCCCGCCAATATTTTCCATCCATGTGCAGAATAAAGTTTCTATGTGGCATGTGGGAATGTGCACCACCGGCAGCAACACAAATCCTAGCTGTGGGTGCTCTGGCACTCAGCCGGGCAGCATTCGAGTCTCTTCAAAGTGGCCGCACAAGCGCTTACAGGGGACAGCTCAGGCGGGAAGGGGCTGAGCTGGAATGATGACACTGCAGGCAACAGGGACGGCATGAAAAACAACTGCTCTGCTCGCCTCCTGCCATCGCCAAGTCATGTCTGTCATTCTCTCCCTCCCTCCCCTCCGCCGCTGGGAAACCAGCACCTTCCCGCTGCGCACTGAGGAGTTACCTCTGCCCATGTTGCTCTCAGGGACTTGGGCTGCCTGTAGTGACGCTTGCTTGGCAGCGCCATTCCCCCCCCGATTTCCACCAGTCTGGGAGCTGCCTCTGACCTGCGGCTGACTTCCCCAAGGCCTGGCTGCTGTGGGAGACACACACGTGGAAGGCAGAGAGCTCCGGGCGCTGCCGCAGGAGCCGTTCAGCAGTGGGGAGGCCTCTCCTACAGCCAGGGGCTTGTCCTCCTCGCTCTGCTGGCCAGGGTCTGTGCTCTGTTATCCGCACCTCGGCGTGGGCCCAATCCCCTCCTCAGCTCAAGAACGAGGCCCACGGCTGTAGGGCCGGAGCGGACTGGGCTCGTGGTGGTTCGGACGACAGGGTGTGGGAGAAAGGGGAGAGGGTCCGTGACGTGGGTTAGCTCCCCCTGTCATTTGTCGGTGTTTAGCCCCGCTGGCCCAGCACTCCAGGCTGGGTCTGGTGAGGTCTTGCAAGGCCGGGCCTGACGCGCAGGTAGATGGGAGCCCTCCAAGGAGCACCCCAAGAGCTGCAGGTGGGAGCTTTAGCAGCTCCTCTGGGAGTCTGTGCTGAGCCGGGGAGCCAGCATGGGCGCTGGAGGGCGCAGCACCGATGAAGGGTGCCCCTTCGGGCGGGGGGGAAAAGCTGGGCTCTGAGTTCTTCGGAGGGAGTTACTGAGGAGCAGGCAAGGTTCCCTGCTGGCAGCACTGGGGTGGGGGATCCCTTGGTTTCCTGGCCCACTTCCAAGCTGAGTAAAAAGATTTGCTGGTAATTTTGAGGCAAAGCAATTGGTGGCTGCGTGTGCCTTACACTTCCGGGACCAGGGGACGCCTTGGGATTTTGCTGGGGTTAACACGTCTTGATAGTCTCCTCGCCGTTTACCTCAGCAGAACTCCGTGGGTTCAATTCTCTCGCCCGAGCAGAGCCCCTCTGCTTCTAACACTGCTGCCTGGTGGTAACAGAGCCTGGTCTGTTTATCTGTGTGTGGTCACGCTTGGGTCCCTCCGGCCCATTGCTCCCTGGCCCATTTC
This sequence comes from Pelodiscus sinensis, assembly GCF_049634645.1. Taxonomy (NCBI): domain Eukaryota; kingdom Metazoa; phylum Chordata; order Testudines; family Trionychidae; genus Pelodiscus; species Pelodiscus sinensis. The sequence goes on along the minus strand of NC_134719.1, from coordinate 58,689,910 downwards.
CACACAGAGCTGAATTGTCGCTGCTGTGAACTCTCCCTCCGCACCGCTCCTAGTCGCCTTCACGCTCCCCGGGGTGGGCCCTTTCTGGGACAGGAGTCGTGTCGCTCTTCAGCCTTCCATCTCGCTCGCTTGTCCTTCGGCTTTTCTTCTTCCACCCTCGTTTCCTGGCATCCCTCCCAGCCCCTCCATCTGTCCCTTTTGTGAGCGCAGAGGCAAAGAATTAATTGTAATTGTTCAGCAACATTTACTCCTTTGATCAATAAATTACCCTCTGCCATCTCGTAAGTAATAAAACAAACCTGCAAGATCTAGAATGATTGTTATTGAAATTAATGATTTTCTCCTCCTCGCCAAGCAGCAAAGTAGCTCATTCCGCCCAACTGTCATTCCAGCTCCTGTCTGCTCTCCTCTTACCATGAAGTCTCCCTCCCCTGCCTCGGGGAAAACTATTTTGGGGGCGGTGCTACTTCAGGGCCCCGCCTTCCACGTACGGCTCGCTCAGTCCAGCCTGGACCAGATCGAAGGGAGTCGGTTGTTAGCATCTGACAGCTGATGAGATATGGGATGAGGTTGCTGGCACCTGCCCATTCCTAGTGGACATGTGTAGCCACTAAACCCATCACCTCAGGCCCTCCTCCTGCCACGCCTTCTTTGGCAGTCACAGCAGAAAGGGCAAGGAGAGGCGGGTTCCCTGCTTCGCTACAGACTTCCTGTGGGATCTTGAGCACATCATTTAATCTCTCTGGGCCCATCTGCACAATGGGGGCGAGAGCTTTGCCTGGCTCGCTGACGGGGATATGCAGGTCACTTGCGCTGGGGCTGGCCAGATGGCTGCTGACACTGCAAATGCTAGTGGCAGAAGCACCACACTGCTGGCTTGTGCGGTGACACAGCTGGGGCCGGCCTGAGCGGGTGGCACGAAACCGTGTCCTTGTCACATGGAAGGATTGTGTAGTAGCCCAGGTCTTACAGCCTCCTGTGAGGCACATGGGTTTGCACGGAGCCAGAGCCAGCTGGCTGAAAATCTCTATTCCCATCCGGCAACTCCTAAAGCAGGAATTCCTGCCCCAGTGCTGAAGCTAAGTGAAGATCCGGATTCTCTCTGCTTGGGATTTTTTTTCCTCTGTGGCAGCAGTTTCAGTAGAAACTAGGCATGCTTCTCCCTGTTCCCCCTATGCTACGTAAAGGCGATATGTGCAGCTGACTGTGACAGGGCCTGCTCCTTACCCACAGATTCCCAATAGACCTTACTGCTTTGCCTCATCCCTTCCAGGCGTCAGGCACTGACAGGCTGGGTTTTAGGCTTAAGCTTAACCATCCCTGGTAACTATACAGGAGCTGTGCAAAGACTTCTGACTACACTGGAGCATCCTTAGGATTCGTGGGGCCCAACCCAGCACACTTAAACTGGAGCCTTATGCCCGACGGTAGCCCTGGGAGAGGAGATAATTTTTAGAGGTGTGATTTTTATAATCTTTAGCAACACACGAGCGAAATATTTTTAAAACAAATTTGAACCTAAGGTCCTGTCAACTGACATAGTAAATTCAGAAACTGACAACCTATATCTGGGGTTGGCAAATACCGGTTAAATGGCTTCATTACCTCTTGAATGGCCCTTTCACAGGTCCAGTGTTCTGCTAAGAAGTCTGGCAGGCTTTTTTGCTTTCAAGTTAACTAGATCCTCTTGGGAGGAAGCAGAGCCACAGATTAAGAAGAGTGGGTAGGTGGACATTAAGATCCAGGAGTGCGCCAAATTTTCAGGTGCCCTACGCAGCTGCATGTTCTGCATATGGGTAAAGATGGCCTTGTGACTGCAGCTGGTATTTCTGTTGTGCTTGGAAGCTTTTTTTGTGCTTTTTTAAAAGGATGCTTTAAAGCAAAGACCTAGATCTGGGCACAGTTTTTCAAATGAAAATTTGCCCAGTGAAAAATGCAGAGTTGGGGGACTGAAACATTTAAGTATCAGAGGGGTAGCCGTGTTAGTCTGAATCTGCAAAAGTGGCGAGGAGTCCCGTGGGACCTTATAGACTAACTGAAGTGTAGCAGCATAAGCTTTCATGGGCAAAGACCCACAAATGACATGCATCTGACGAAGTGGGTCTTTGCCCACGAAAGCTTATGCTCCTACCCTTCAGTTAGTCTATAAGGTGCCACAGGACTCCTTGCCGCTGAAACATTTAAGGAATTTGTGCTGGTGTTGCTGAACTGTGGTTTAGAAAAGAAACCCCCAAAGTTGAAATGTTTCCTTTCTACATATTCCAAAGATTTCTAAGTTTAGAAATGTCCTTCAATGTAAGTGCCTAACAATCACAGCATGCTGCAAACGTGGTTCGTGGGGGAAGTTCTTTTTGTGCCACCCCTTTCCTGCCCCAGTGCCTCTGCCTGGTGTGCCGGGCAAGTGACTTTAGGCGCTGGAGGGTACCTGAATTTCTCTTCCCTTTCATCTCTCCCCTGACACTGCCAATGCACAAGGCGGCCAACTACAGCTGTGGTTGTTTGAAATGTCCCGTGGGACCTGAACGGAGACTGCAGTTCATATAAATCAGGCAGCCAATAGTAATAGCTTTTGGTTGTCACAGGTCTGGACTGGGCTGCATTTGAAGTAGAAACCCACAAAATCAGTGGCTTATCAATCTCCACACCTCGCCCGTTCCCAAGTCTCAGCTCTGCCAAGAATCAAGCAAATGTAGCACAAATGTTTGCAGTTTCCCTCCCTACTTTTTTTCGACTCACCCTGGCAGTAAGTGACATAAGAAATTGATGATGGAAGGTTAAACATCAGGCACCAGCTAGTAGGTCAGGCAGCTTTCTCTTACTGTGCCCCTCGGATTTGGCAGCAGACTTTGAGCAAAGATGGATCATTCAGTCACCTGCTGTGAAGGGTTATACACTAGCTAGCTAAAGGTTAGCAGAGAATCAATGGGATCTATTGGGGCCATGTTTATAAAAGTATTGTCTGGGTCTCCAGGGGAGCGTGGACGTTGCAGAAACCCAGGTACCACCTGCGAAGAGAAAGGCAGTTAGCTAGCGGCTAGAGAAAGGGGAAAAGAAGAGATGCCCCACATCCTTTTCCAGCCCCTCAAACATAATACTGTCCGAAAAGGTGACCTTTAATGTCGGTGCGTGAGTCCGACCTGCTGTGCCAGGCCAAGAGACGCTGCTCTGAGGTGGAATGCGCCAAGGCAAGCGGAAGCCCACATAAGGAAAGGAGAAGATGGAGAAAATGCAACCTGCCACAGACAAACTCTGCTACAACAGTGCTGCTACAGCCCAGGAAGGGGACCGGGTGCCAGAGGCGGCCGATGGAGCTGAGAGGAGAACAAGGCTGAAACATGGCCCGACGCCCTGAGAGTGAGAGAATTTGTTTACGTGGGGAAACAGCCGTCAGGGCTCTGGCCACACCTTGAGGGCCCACCGGCAGCGTGAATATCTGCGGGCTGTCAGAATACAGTGGCGAGGAAGGAAGGCTGGTGGTCTTACAGGGCCTAGGGGCTTGGTTGTTGGTCACAGTAAAGTCCCTGTGTATCCCTCTGGCCTGAACATGGGTGCAAGGTTCCATGACACTGCCCAGGGTGTTCACAGGGGCCTGGTTGGACTGTGATCCCATTTCTCTGTTCTACAAAGAGCCACTTCAGGTGCCATATCCTTTTTCTAATACACTGAAAATGGTAGCCCCCACCCTGCTGTGGTATTGCTGTGAAGTGTCTGCCTCTAGTCCAGACTGCAGTTGCCTTTCCCCTTTGTTAACAAACGCAACAAGGCTTCGGAGGAAATGGGTCTGTACCCTTTTGTCTTCTGCTTCATGCAGGATGAAGAAGACCTGCAAGGGGTGGTGTAGTTTTACTTCAGATTCAGCTTTTGTCAGGCCTGTTGGTCCTGGTAGAGACTAAAATGACTGGAGAACTAATGGGACTGAGAGTAACTGCATTCAAGGATAACAGCCTACAACTGCTACCCGCTAATGACATTAGCATTCTAACTCTACTTGTAGAGCTCAGTGCTGAAGGGTTCAGTTCAGCCCGCAGGTGTAATGCTGTAAAAGTGTCATTAAAAAGAAGGAAGGTCTGTATGGATACTATCTGAATAATGAACTAGGCAAATCTTTGCTTGTTTGTTTTTCCAACCAACCAACCAACCAACCAACCAACCAACCAACCAACCCAGTTTCTTACCTAAAAATGTAGCTAGTGGATGGCTTTTCTATCCAACTTCTCCTCACTGATCTGAAATGGGTCTTTACACAACTTCTTACAGGAATGTTCCCGCTAATATTTTCCGTCCATGTGCAGAATAAATTTTATGTGCATCAAGTCATGTGCAGATGTGCACCACAGATAGAAACACATGCTGGCAGCTGTGGGCATTCTGCTAATCAGCTGGGTGGCATTTGAATCTCTCTAGGCAGCTGGATGTCAAGGACTTATTGTAGGGCAGTGGTGGGTGATCTGTGGCCCGTTGGGGTTCTACGTGTGGCCCACAAGACATTTTGTTTACTGTTGCCCAGCTACGAGGTTGCCAGATTCTTCTCCACGTAGGTTTTTTTCCCTGCCTCTAATGCAAAAGTGACACACACAAAGCCCGGGCACATGAAGGGAGGTGCGGGCTGTTTGCACACAGCATTGACCGCGAGAGCCGGGCGCTCCCTCTGCCTCCAACCAAAGCGCTGCTGCGGTTCCTTCGGCACCCCCTGCAAACTCTAGGTACGCAAGTACAGTTACCAAAACTACCGTATCCCAGGAGACCGTCTTAATTACGACAATCCTGCGGCCCACTGAGATGGAGGAGGGCCACTTACGCGGCCCACTCCCTAGCCTGGGTTGCTCCTCGCTGCCATACAGACTCAGACCAGTAGTCTATATAGGAAGGCACAAGAAACAATCTACCCTTAGATGAAAGTTTGTTGTCCCCTTCTCCACCCTACCCCTCTGCTCTTGGCAGCTAATGCCTGGCTTGTGTCCTGAAACACGAGGGCTTATCTCCTTCTTCTTATTTTTTTTATAATCCAATCTATTGTCTAGCGTGGCTCTACTATCTAGTGTGAGTGTTTTCATTCTGAATGTAAATGCCATTCTTTTTTTGAATCATCGGGAGCTCTTGCTCTCAATTACAGCTTGTGGCAAGGAGCTCTCCAGGTTAATTATATGTTGTTTTGAAAAAAATCCCTTTATTAGTCTTTAATTTATTGCCTTTCAAGGTTTTGAATTGCATTGTGAGAGTGGGTAAATAGGCCGGGCTGGTCTACCTTCTCCATATCATTCATAGCTCTGTGTACCTCTCGTGTCCCCTCTTGTCTCCACTCTGAACCTAAACAGCACCTCCCATCCAATCCCTCTTCATTGGGAAGCTTTTTTCAGGCTGCTAATTGATTTGTTGCTTGCCTCGGAACTGCCAGCCCCCTCCCTTTTCTGCTCCCACTTGCTGTGAGCAGAGCAGAACTGAACGCAGCGGGTGAGGAGAGGGCACTCCACTCATCTGCAGAATGGCAGCTGAATTGTTGTCGAAGAGTCGCATTTTCAAAAGGGCTCCATATTGGCCTAACCCTGCTCCCGTGTGCTTCGGTGAGTGAAGAAGAAGGGCCGTCCCATTCTGACAATCCCACCCTATGTCTTTTCCCTTTCCTGATGGATCCTAAGGCTGGTCTCTTTCCTAAATGCTTGTAATAAATGTAGAACCCAGCAAGTTCAATTTCTTTCTTTCTTTCTTTCTTTCTTTCTTTCTTTCTTTCTTTCTTTCTTTCTTTCTTTCTTTCTTTCTTTCTTTCTTTCTTTCTTTCTTTCTTTCTTTCTTTCTTTCTTTCTTTCTTTCTTTCTCCCTCTCCCTCTCCCTCTCCCTCTCCCTCTCCCTCTCCCTCTCCCTCTCCCTTCCTCCCAAAAAAACTTCACTTACATCCATATGGCTATTGCATTCTTTCAAAAGAAAATCGAAAGAACGCAGGGGTTTTCCCAAAATTGGTAAACCTCATTCAATGAGGAAGAACGCCTTTTCCAAAAGAGCTCTTTAGGAAAAAGGTGTGTGTGGACGCGGAAGAGGGAGTTTTTTCGAAAGAAGAGGCCTCCAGGAAAAAGCACAGGTGCCCTGGTGGCTAGTCCGTCCATAGTAAACACAGCTTAAATGAGAGAGTGTCCATTCAATGTGGATGCTATCTTTCAAAAAAGCAGATCACTTTTTCGATGTGCTTTGGCAGTATGGATGCTGTATTTCGGAAGAAGTTTTTTCAGAAGATCTCTTCCAGAAAAGCTTCTTTTGAAAGGTGCTTGCAGTCTAGATGTTTGTTTGTTTCCTTTCTTCCTTCCTTGCCCCCCTCCTCCACTTCCCACCTTTGCTCTCAGTGAATTTTGTCTACTGTCACGTTGCCCATTCACCTACCTTTTGACTCTGGAGTTTCTCACAGTCTTTTTGACTGTCTTAAATTAATGGTCCACTGCAGATTTTTTTCACCCAGTGTTCCAGATTCTAAACAGACACAGAACAGCAGCTCCAAAGTGGAATCTCCGGGGCTCCCAGTATTAAAAACATTGACCCAGCTGAAAACGGACCATTTTATTCCTACTAGCCAGTTTCGGATGTACGGTTGTCATTTACCTCTCAGTGCCTGCCTATTAGGTTTCCTGAACAGCCTCTTGTGGGGGACTTTTATCAACAGCTTTTTGAAAGTTCAAGTAAATTATATCAACCAGTTCTTTAGCCACTTGCTTGCTGACCTGCTATAATGTGCGAGTAGGTTAGTGGGGCATAGATTTCCTTTACAGAAGTCCTGTAGGTTTATTGCTACCATATGTTCCTATAGGTCAGTGACTGTCAACCTTTTCAGACTACTGAGTCTCTTTCAGGAGTGTGATTTGTCTTGTTTCACATCACTTAGGGTATGTCTTCACTAGGAAACTATTTTGAAATAACTAAAATCGATTTAATAACTCCCAAAATAACACAATCGAAATAGCATGTCCTCACTACAGGGAAGCCTCGAAATTAGTCCGAGGCAGCTCTCTTAATGCAGACGTGCTACCTTGGACTTGGAGCCCTACTGGGGAATAGTCTGAATTATTCTGGGGAGTAGTTATTTTGAAATAGCAGTACCGGCGTGTCCACACTCAAAATTAACATTGTTCCCAGAGGAAAGCAGGAGCACAAATTTCAAAATATTTTGAATTAACGGACTTGGTAGTGTGGACGTTCCGCTTATAAATTTGACTTAAGGAGGGTTATTTCGAAATAACTCCCTAGGGCTTAAAAAACTATTTGCTTATACAATCAGACATACAATTATGAAAGGGTCACAGTGCACTAGTACTGAAACATGGCTTACCTTCTCATAATATAATTCTAAAATAAATCAGTTGGAATATAAACATGATCCTTACATTTCAGTGTATAGTATACAGAGTAGTATAAATAAGTAATTACATGAAATTTTAATTTGTACTGACTTGCCTAGTGCTTTTTTTGTCACCAGTTGTAAAACCAGGAAAATATCGAGGTGGAGGGAGGGACCCATCTGTAACCTCTGCTCTAGGTCTTTTAAAATTCTATCTTTGATGATCATTTCAATCCATTTCCCTGGCAACAGCTCCCTGGTGTATAACGACCATCATCCCCCTGCGGCCTTTTTAAAAGTCAGGGTGAGTATTTACTACTGTCTAATCATCTGGTGGCGTAAACGCCTTCACACTCCATGGGCAAAAGTCAGAGGTGAGGAGGGGGCTGTCAGTGACTTAGGTCTGGTCTGCACTAAGGAGTTAGGTCCACATGAGGCAGCTGATGTTGATCTAACTGAGGGTGCAGCTAACCTGAAATTTTACTGTTGCAGATGTAAGTGCCCAGCTGTTCTGACTTAATGAGGCTGCCTTGATGAACGGCATAGAGTCAGGCTGGATGTAGTTATGTAGAAGCAGTGTCTGCATAGTTGCTACATTACGTCTGCCAATTGTTACTGGCATTCGGGAGCCTTTGCACAATGTCCCACACTGACAGTATGCTCAATACAAGTGCTCCTGGTGATGGCAGGCACAGCTGACAGAAGGCACAAAGCCTATCCACACACAAGCCATGTAATTACTATGGCAGCTGTATGCCGATTTAAATTTGAAGCGTAGACGTGGCCTTAGACCTATACCCATGCAGCGTTTTCAGCAGGGTCAATGTTTAACAGTGGGGGCTGCATCAGTGCTATGCGGTAGTGCAGATAAAATGGAGGCTTGGAAAAGATGAATGTTGCTGGTGCTCCTGCTTTCTGTATCCTTGGCATGCAGAGCAAGGGTCCCTCTAATTTTTTCCATCCATGTGCGGAATAAATTTTGTTGACTGCTCCAAGGTATGTGAAGATGTGCACCACCAGAAGTGTCAAATCTGGAGGCAGTCTGAGCTGATGTAGCAATGAACACTAAGCATGGGGTAGGGAGAAAAGAATAAATTGGTGCAAGTACCATCTTCTACTCAACTCACATAGGCCTGATCTCTACAGTACTCCTCCAATACTCACTGCTTCTGGTCCAACTCTACTGCAGGGAGCAGCTGAGGGACCACTAGTGGAGATAGCAGCCCATGGTGCCCTGGCATTTTTACCACCTGCCTGCCTGGGCTTGTCCTGAACAGGATTAGAGGAGAAAAATGCAGGTGCCTTGCCCACAGTCGGGGAGCTGCGCCAGAGCAAGCAGTGGTGGGATATTTTGAGAAGAAAGGGCTGCTGTAGACAAAGCCCTGGACGTGCCTCTCTCCGTGGCCTGTCGTGGCAGCTCACACCCTATGCATATGGTGAGGCAAAGGAGCTGACGGGAGAGGTTGGAGGGCATGTGTCGGAAGGGACAGGGCTCACACTGGAAAGCCAGGGATCTTGCCCCTGTCCCTGTGTTCTGGCCCCATTGCACGGCCACTTCACCCTCCTTTCGCTCTGGCATTTGGAGGCAGTTGATTTGCTGGGGTTTGAGTTCATGCCGGGAGTGGGAGGCAGCAGCCACCCCGAAGAGAGAGGGTTCTAACCTCACCAGCTTCTACGGCCCGTGGCGTATCGCCGTCCCCAGCCCAGCCTGCCGTGGAGGCTCGCCGGCTGATGACTGCATCTGCCTCCCTCCGCATGGGAGGCCACAAGAGTCGAGGAAGGGGACTGGCAACAAGGGGTCTTGCTTCCCACCTGTGCGCATCCCTAGCACTGTCTGGGCTGCGGGCAAAATCCTGAAGGGGAGGCCAGGGCATAAGCGGCGCACAAGGAACTTGTTTCGTTTCCGCCTGTACGATGTGTGTGTGTGTCAGTCTCTTCGCTGCACCATGGCCTCCCACTCAGCACGTTTCTTTGTGTAGGGAGTAATTAGTGCTGGGCGTGAGCAGTCAATATTGCAGCCAGGTGGATGGGGGGTGAGAAGCGGGAGCAAGGGAGAGGATGCTGGGTGCCACTGGAGGGGACCCAGAGACCTCTGGGAGGCTGGCCAGTTTGAGTCTCTCAACTGGACGGAATTACAGCTCCCTACAGCCAGGAAGGGTGTGCGTACCCCTGGGGGAAAGGCTGCTTAGACAGGACACAGCTTGCCTGTGCAAATGAGTCCCTGGGGGCTCTTAAAGGGGGCTGAAGTAGACATAGATACCAAGGCGTCTTGCTAAGGTTGGCGAGGTGCAGTACCGGCGCTGACGGGAGAGCGCTCGGAGATCGATTTATTGCATCTAAGCAGATGTGACAAATCGATGGCTGGTGGATCAATCGCTGCAGCGTCGATCCCCAGCGCAGTGGTGACAAGCCCTGAGTCGGTGGGCGCTCAGGGCCCATTAAAGCTAGTGGGAGCTGGGCGTTCAGATTAGGGATGTAAAATCCCATTTAACTAGGCCGTCCCTGTGTGCAGAAGGCCCCGCGGGCCTGGAGCAGCCCACTGCCCAGAGCGGGTGGAGAGCTGCTCCAACCCCCACTGGTTAAGGGTGATGTTTACAAGTTAACTGGTTAACCTTTCACATCCCTAGTTCAGATCCCCATGCCGAGTGACCCTGGGTGACAGGGGCAAAGTCCCTAATAAACTGCTGTCTGGACCCTGCACCCATCTCCCGATGGCTTTCTTACAGCAGTGTTGGTCTGATCTGATAGATAACACTTGGAAGCCCAACTTGCTGTTTTTCCCCCTTGTGGAGAGTAGAGTCACATCCTGGACAGGCCACCTCAGGCCCAGAGTGGGGGAGAAGAGAACTGTGCTCTTAGTAAGTTTTACGAAGAAGAGAGCAGAAAAGGAAAGTAGCTAAACAAAACCAGACTGATGCCTTCTGGGTGAAAATACTAATTTAGCCGTAAGATAGCTGTGTGGTAGCGGTCTGTTTTGTGTAGTCTGTGCTGGAAGGTGATGTGCTTTGAGGCCAAGAATTTTGAACTAAGTTGCGCTATGAGTTTGTGTGTATTTAGTGAAAGAAAAACGAATCTAGCCGCTATGGTGCATAATAAGCTCAAATCAGCATTGTTAGTATCAGCTGCTCAGATATCAGTGGGCCTGCCTAGGGATGTTAGATAATCATGTAATTGAATAACCAGGGAACTGCAACAAATTTTAGCAGTTACACGATTATTCGATGGTCTCCGGGGATGAGGCTGACAGCCAGTGCACTCCCAGTCCCACTCGCGGGAAGCTGCCTGCCCCCCACACTGCAGCCTCCGTATTGGAGGCGGCAACACGGGGAAACAGCAGCCCCTGTATGCGGAGGGCTTAAGTTCCCCGCGGACAGAAGCTGCACCAGCATCCATAGAGCAGCCTCCCTCCGCGGCAAGCCGGCGGCAGCATCATGGGAGTGCGGAGGGGGCAGGCAGCTCCGTGGGATCCGGTGCTCATGGGAAGCTGGCTTAAAAGCTGGCTCCAGCCTGATACAGAGGCAGCGGCGTGGGTGGTGGGTGGGTGGGTGGTGGTGGGAGAATGCGTGTAGTCAACAGAATTAACCGGTAAGCCCAGGCTTATCTGTCAATCGTGTAATCGACTGTATGTTGACATCCGTAGTCATGCCTAGAGATCTCAGCTGAGCTCGGGGCTCTGTGAAGGGTACGGTATAGACAGAGTGTGAGACAGTCCCTGCCCAGAAGACCTGGCAATCTAAGTAGACAAGCAGAAGAAGGGCAAGAGAGGAAGAATTAGTGTCCGTGTTTTAAAAGGAACTGAGGCCCAGAGGATTTCAAAATAAAATGTTCCAAAGCACCAAAGTGACTTGCCCAGAGTCCCACAAGAAGTTTGCAGCAAAGGCAGGAACTGAGTCTAGTTCTGTAGCCTACCTACAAGCCCATCTTGCCTCTGAAAGAAAGGAGCTGAGCGTCCAGTTATTTTCTTCCGAGGAGAAAACGCAACAGTTAAGCAGGGCTCGCTGCAAGCGTGTTATTTATCTCTGGAACGAGTACGCCTCTGGCTGGCACTGATTGGTGTGTGGGTTTTGTTTTGTTTTCGGTTCTCATTCGCGTTTGTAGTTCCACAAAGTATAATAAGCAAAGCGTCTGCAAATGTTAGGGGCAATAAAGCACTGACAAAACAGGAGGGAGGTTCCTGTCTGTCACGCCGAGTGCCCTGGGTTGCAGGGCAGGAAACACAGCTCGGGAAGAGAGGGCCGGGTCAAAGCAGATGCCAGGAAAGCTCCATCCCTGGAAGCTTTTTGGCAGGGCTACATTTCATTTCTTTCCAACACCATCCTCCAGCTGAGCGACCTTGCTGCTGCCAAGCACCGGTAGAATGGAAGCTGTCAATGGGCCATGCCCCCAGCTCCCTGCACGGGAGGTATTGAAATACAGGTCCCAGTGCTTCTGAAACCTCCCTTGGCACGGGGCCTTTTAGTTCGCAATTAGCGCTGCTAAACCACAGCGGCGGCTTTTTCCTGGAATGAGTTGCCGGTGCCGGTTACAGCGAGGGGAAAGTTGCCTCTTTGGCCCAGCTTTCCCCCCCAATATCACAGGAACAAGTTGCAGGGCTGCCCTGTGGTTGGGGGTGGAGAGAACTGTCCCCTCAACAAGCCATTGGCTGTTTGGCCTGCACGTGCTGTAGGATGCCATTGCAAAAGACAGGACAGGCAGGGGGCACTTTGAATCTGGGCACTGACCAAACGGACACATCAAGGATCGTACAGGGCCAGTTTACGCTGGCAGGTAAAAGCCACCATTGGCCACGGCTACCCTGAGCAGGGTCTCAAACTCATCTGAGACCCACCCTCCTGTAGCATGGATAGCTCTGGTGTCCTGGAAGGATCAGGGTGTAGCAGCTCGTGGGACGTTGAGTCCCCGAGGGAATGTAGCATTACACGGAGGGAGGGCTGGACTGGGACTCAGGAGACCTGGTCTCCATTGCTGGCTCTGCCATGAACTCCTAGGCTATGTCTAGACTGCAGGCTTCTTTCGAAAGAGCCTCTTTCGAAAGAGAGCGTCTAGACTGCACGGAGAAATTTCGAAAAAGCGGCTTGCTTTTTCGAAAGAAAGCATCCAGTGAGTCTGGATGCTCTCTTTCGAAGAAGCCCTATTTACATTGAAGAACGCCTTCTTTCGAAAGAGGAACTTTCGAAAGAAGGCGTTCTTCCTCGTAAATTGAGGTTTACCGCCATCGAAAGAAAAGCCGCGTTCTTTCGAATTAATTTCGAAAGAACGCAGCTTGAGTCTGGACGCAGGGGAAGTTTTTTCGAAAAAACCCCTGAGTCTGGACACAGCCCTAGTGTGAACTCAAGTGGGAGAGTTTGCAGAGGGCCTTTCTTGGGAATGCCGGTGGGTAGCAGGCGCCAAATTGGGCCCTTGGGATGGATCTCCGCTACTGCGCCACAGCAGCACAGCTGCCGCGTGTCTGGTGGAGACGTGCCATGCTGAGGGGAGTGTCTCCTGCCGCTCTAGGGGGGTGTGGAGAGTGCTTGAGGGCTTGTTGTTTTCACCCCCTGGGAGTGACGTCATGTCAGCATGAGCGGCAGTGCTGACAAAACGGACACCGGGCCGAGCTGAATGTTGTTGGTTCTCCTGCTCTCTGCATGCTGGGCGTGCGGAGCCACCTTCTCTCTAATTTCATGTGAGGAATACGTATTGCTGGGTGCAGAGGCACCACCAGTAGAATCACAGGCTGAAAGCTCTGGGCGCTCTGCTCATCAGCTGGGTGGCATTTGACTCTCTTGTGGGTGGCTGCCCGAGTGCACAGCTTACCGGGAACACGGGTGCAGAGAGTCCGGTCCAGCAGATAACATGTGCCAAGGCAAAGACGTGTCCCCTGTTCCTGCAAGGGGCGGTTTTCAGCCAGTGGTCTGCTCCCCATTTCAGCAGTGGGTGGGTGAGGTTCTGCAGTCTGCTGGAGGTCACTATGATCATCTGCTCTAGTCTCTTCTGACCTTAAAGTTTAGGAGTTACATTTGTACCCTTCATATAAGGCCAGGTCCACACTCGCCCTGGCAGCTCAGCTTACGGGACGTATCTGGAATAGGCTTACCTTAAGTTGAGCTTGGTGGCGTCCCTACAGCAGGAGGCCAATGGAAGCAAACGCTCCTGTTGGCTTCCCTTACTCCTCGGAGTACTGGACGCTGGCGGGGGGACCCTCTGAGTTCAATTTAGTGAGTCTTAACTAGACTTGCTAAATCAAACTCCGGAAGATCGATTGTAGCTGTGGCGATCTTCTGTGTAGTGAAGACAAGCCCTAAGATATTGTATTAGTCCTGTGCACCATTTCAGAGCTCCACAGATACCTCACCAGTCCCAGATGGGGGAGAGAAAAAAGTCTGTTCACTAAGCAGTGGGTGGGGGGGAAGGTAACCTGGAACTGATGGGTCATAGTGACTTCTGAATCCCTTTCACAAGAGACTGTGACACTAGCAGACTAGGACCTTCCAGAATTATAAAGCTTCTGGAATTCCAGAAGGGTCAGAACATTTGTGCACTAGTTAGGGACAGGAAAGATACAAGCAAATTTCTGTGAGGGACAAACAGCCTGAGGTTTGCACTTAAATCTTGCTACAAAACATCTAGAACGTCACTGAATTCTGCTCTACCTTGAATAACAGAAATATTTTTTCTAGGACTTTTCACTTAGCTGATTGCTAGAGGTGGGTGGTAGTTTTTGTACACAAATTTTTGATGATGAATGCATATTCATCAACATTAAAACGTTTTGTGAATTGGTGTTGGCTTCACTGAGTGATTTTTATTTTTGGGAGCAGTGAGTAAAGAACTCCAAAATATTTTGTTTTGCCATTTTTTAAAATAAATGTCCTCCTCCCCCCGCCCTCCCTCAGTTTGAAGGGACTTTTCATTTCAAAATATACTTGGTTTAAAATCAAATTAAGTATACATTTTTAAAATGTAGACATTTTGGGGTCAGATTCTAAATATCATCTTTTACTTTTTGATTTGTGAGAATGTAAAAACCCCTCATTCTTGGTTCACTCCAAAATGAATTTTTTTTCCTGCTTCAGAATTGCCAACAAACCAAAAAGATAATTATTCTCACAGCTCTAGTCATTCCTTCATCCTATTTTTATTTCAGCCGTGCAAAAGCAAGCACTGTGTTGAAGGGTAGGCCCAAAATATAGTGGAGGAAGAGAAATCCAACAAAATGTAATATGAATTAAACATTTGTAAAATTTAAAATAAGTCCTGTTGAAAAATGTATTTTTATTGTGGGCTGGTTTTCGTTGTTCTCGGGTAGTTTCTAGCACTTTAAACATTGAAAACTGGACTGGTACATGAGAACTAGAAAATAAAACTGAAGAGAAAGTCACCGATGTATTTTTAGTACCCAAATTAGGGGAAATAAAAACAGAAAACACAGCTTAAATGGGGGGAAAACAAATCAGACTTTAAAATTCTCAGTTTGAATATTGCAACTGGCAGCAGATTTAAAACAAACAAAAGAAAGTACTTCTTCACATAATTCACAGTCAACTTGTGGAACTCCTTGCCAGAAGATGTTGTGAAGGCCAAACATATAATGGGGTTCAAAAAAGAATTAGATAAGTTCATGAAGGATTCATCCGTCGAAGGCTATTTTCCAAGCTGATCAGGGATAAAACCCCATGGTCTGGGAGTCCCATGTCCTGCCTGGCAGATGCTGGTAATAAATGATGGGATCAACCAGTTGACTGCCTGTTCTACTCATTCCTTCTGAAGCATATGTGCTGGCCATGGTTGGAAGACAAGATACTGGGCTAGATGGATCCCTGGTCTGTTTCAGTCGGGCTGTTCTTGTGTACGTTGTTTGACAAGATGAAAATCTGAGTCAGTAAATGGATCTTGACCTATTATTTCCTATTTGTTTGTTGGTTCTGCTCGTCTGATTTGCATAATCTCTGTAGGGTTAATGCTAAAGAAATGTCCAATGTGCAAATTCCTAAACTGGGATTAGCTAATAACAGTGGTCAGCCAATCGGAGTACAGACATTTGCATAATCAGTATGGCAATTTCTCTGTAACCATACAAATCTATGCTGATGGGCTACTAACATCCCTGTGCTCTGTTTGGCTCATCTAGCCTGGATTTTTGAACTGTTTCCCAGCAACAGATATGCCTCTCTAGCTTCTGGCTCCCTTCAGCTGAAGTAAGACACCCCTGTTGACTTGCAAGAAAAGTGGGGGAAATACAAAATTGCACAAAAAATTGAGGCTGCAAGATTGAAAGGAAAAATTTGCTTAAAGATTCCCCCCATCAAAAACAAACAAACAAACAAACAAAACCCCACCACCATGGATTTGATTTACTTTCTTCCAAGTTTGATCCAGCTTCCTGTTAATCCAATGGGAAGTCTCCTAGTGACTTGGTTATTAACTCCAGTGTCTTTACATTGGTTGAACCCCAGTATCTCCTTGTGAAATCAGAGCTGGTTGAAAAATGGCAACAAAATTCTGAAGTTTCACAGTAATTCTTTTTTCCTCCTTGTCACCATTTCTAAAGGTTTGACGTTTTCCAACTGGCTCTCCCGATTAGTTTGAAACACAGTGGGGAAAAAATCCAACATATTGAAGTCTGAAGAGAGGAGCCATGTGGCCATGCATCACACAGTCTGTGGAACTCCTTGCCAAAAGACATCGCTGAAGGCAAGAGCTTTGCAAGGTTCAGAAAGAGGTTAGACATTCATGTCGATAAAAATAACCCAAGTTAGAACAATAATAATTAAAAACAAACTCACCAAAGATATTTGGAGATGGACTTTAGACCCTCCTACTCCAAGGCTTAGGTCAGAACTTTGAGGGTTGGAGAGAATTTTCTCTGAAGGTTCATCTCCTAGCTGCCTGCAGCAAAGTTTCTGTTCTGGTGTTGGTCATGGTCAGCCGGGATAATAGACGAGATGGATTCAGTAGGAAAATTCCTAGGAAGGGGTGGAGAAAGAAAGGCCCAAAATAGGTTAACTTCTTCAAAGCAAGTTTATTATTCTGCAGCTCTGTGGCCCACTCTAGTGGTTTGGATTGCTTTCTTTCTTAAATTTAGCATTTTAAAATGTCACTTACAAACTCCACTACAATAACGTGAGTTTTTCTCATCAGCACAGTGCTAACCAAGTCCTTCGTTAAAGAATCTGGAGGCATTTATCTTCTTAACGTGATAAAAATCCCTCAGCCACAGAGGCTGTGTCCAGACTCAGGGGTTTTTTCGGGAAAAGTAGCCTTTTTCCGAAAAAACTTCACCTGCGTCTAGACTGCAGCCGCGTTCTTTCGAAATTAAATCGAAAGAACGCGGCTTTTCTTTCGACGGCAGTAAACCTCATTTCACGAGGAAGAACGCCTTCTTTCGAAAGTGCTTCTTTCGAAAGAAGGCGTTCTTGAATGTAAATAGGGCTTCTTCGAAAGAGAGCATCCAGACTCACTGGGTGCTTTCTTTCGAAAAAGCGGCTTGCTCTTTCGAAAGTTCCGCGTGCAGTCTAGACGCTCTCTTTCGAAAGAGGCTCTTTCGAAAGTATCTTTCGAAAGAGCCTCTTTCGAAAGAGGCTTGCAGTCTAGACATAGCCAGACTGGCGTATGATGTTCAATCTTGTAAAAAGGGCACACCAAAATCAGGACCGGTGTGAACATGGTCTCATACCAATCTGACTTCATGGAGTTTTATACCGATTTTTGAGAGGGAAACCCAGCTCCCAGTGTGCGGAGTACTCTCTGAAGGTAATTCTGAATACAGTATTGCTTAGTAGAAGAACTGCCCGTTTTCCTCTCCAGAAGTTGGATGTGTCTTGGAGAATGAAAATAAGGTTTATGGCATTGTTACCAGCAACCTTTATGGTCTGTTCCTCCGTTCAGCGTGTGAATCCCTTTTCCTATGGTGAGTAGTTAATCCAGAGGACTTCTGTGAATTTCTTTTACAAAGCCTGCTCTGTTTTGAACCTGACAGCTTCCTTCAGTCTCTAACACTGTGCAATAAGTAAAGAGGTCCTCTTAGAGCAGCATTTTCAGGTTTTAGTTCAGCCAACGTGTGCAAGGCCTTTTTTTGGTGTCCGAAGGCCTAGTGCAGCTTTCTCTTGGAATACGCTTGCAGACTTGTTCATAACATGGACAAGTTGCCCCGATGGGTGAAGTATCGTCTGTGACTCAGAATGAGTTCCCGCCACTGTATTTCATAGTGGAGGGCAGGGAGAGCTCCCAACCCCCATGGGACAGCCAGCTGGGGGCCAGTGGCTGCTCTTTTGGGCCCTCAACAGTAGGCAGCAGTCTCAAGCTAAGCCCTCCTGTTGGCTTCCCACAACAACCCCTCTCCCTCAGTGTTCAGTGGAACCAGGGCTGTAGCCAGGCAACAGATGGGCACAGTTCTTTGGCTTCCTCTTCCCTTTGCAAGCAAAGCTAGAGGGCAGCTCTGTGGTGATCCAAACCCCAGCCAAGCCCAGATCTACACCCTTTCTTCCTGCAGGCCGAGTGTAGGCCCTTTTCTGTACCGCTGGCCAGTGGTGTAGCCAGGAGGGCCTACTTGGGTGGGCCCTGACGTGGGGGCAAGAATGAGGGGTGAGGAGAAGGTGGGATAGGAAGGGTGGGGGGTAAACTCCAGCCCCACTCCCCAGCCTGAGTGCTGGGTCAGGGCGGGGAAACCCCTGGCGCCCTGGCCCCACTGTCTGGCTGGCTTGCTAGACAGAGCTCTGTAAGCCCCAGGGGGTGGGCCTAATGCAAAGTGGGTGGCCATGGCCCACTCAGGCCCACCCGTGGCTTCGCTCCTGTGGCTGGTTCTAGGGAATCCCTCTCTGCAGGACAGCACAGTATAGGCAAAAACGAACCTGGCTTCTTAGAACGTGCGAGGAACAAATGTTTCCAGGCTCAGCCAGCCACCGGGGCTGCTGATCGCACCCAGCAGCCCTCCGTAAATGAACCCCTTCTGACAAACGCTCTCTGCAGGTTAACAGGTGCCAGCTGTGTCCTGGCTCGGATGGTCAACATTCCCTTCTCAGTGTGGATCTCCGTGGCTTCCTGACCCAGCTGCCTGGGGGCTTGGAAGTGTGATAGATCCAATCGTGTCCCTTCTACTGCTGTCTTTCTCTCTGGGGATTAGCACCTACAAGGCAAGGCCAGCATGACCGGGAGCTTTCATCTGACATCAGCGGGATACCACCAGCGCTGCTGTACCTGCCATCTCTGCGCCAACCTGAGTTGTCTTCTGTGGCCCTATTGCAGAGTCTCCTGAACTATCACAGGCTGAGAGAAGCAAATGCAATTAAGGGAAGCTTGTCCACTTAGCACGGTGGCGCAGGCTCTGATAATGCCTGCCATTCCCCAGGGGCTGCTCCTCACTCCTCTCCTAGTGCCCCCAACATCTAGCTTCTACCACCAGCAAGAATCCTATCCATGCTCTCACTTTTCGCTGCTCTCATGGTAGCTTGCTGCAGTGAACATTCGGTTTGTCGAAAGTGGGACAAGCCAGAGCGCACGTCTGAGCTAAGCAGCCTGGATGGCAGATGAGGGACTTGGCTCTCTGTTTAGTGCTGCGTTAATGGCTCAACAGGCATTAATTGCGATTTGACCTACCTTCCAGGGCTTCTAGACACGCAGCCCCCATCATCCTCCTACTACGTGTCTTCCAGTTAGATGCTGCCCTTCCATTCTGAGGGATCTCAAAATAACATATCAGCTCTATATGGGGGTTTCATCTTCCACATGGTAACTGCTGAACAGGACCTAATAACATGGGAGTTTAGGATGGATGGGAAGAACAGTGCAGCATCCTCGTGAAAGGGCAAGGGATCAAGTTAAACAGAGTGTGCCCAATGATTATTTTACCCCTCTTCCTCCTGGAGCAGAAATAGACAAGGCCTGATGATTGATCTTTCTATGGATTGCTCACTCAACCAGACTTTCCTCTTCCCTCCTCGCTCCCATCCGCTAAGACCCTAAAATTGACCACAGAACCATGTTTCTTTTGGAGTGATGGGAGATGTAGGCTTTGTGCTGATGAATACCAGCAAAGAACTGGATTCAGCTTACATCACAAAATCCTCTGGAAACAGACAATATAATGCAAGGCTGCTTCAAAATCACAGAGATGCAGGACTGGAAGGGCCCTAGACGGGACATCTTATCCAGTGCCCTGCACTGAAACACAGCTAAATAGTACACTAGATTGAGGTGGGGAATCACTTCTGGGTCAGGGGCTGCTGACCCACAGAAAAATAATTTGGGGGCCACACACAAGTGAGAAGCAAAAAAACCCCACACAAACAAACACAAAATCAAACTGACGTGGCCCCTAACTGAGAAGGAGAAAGACCCTCCCCATGTTCCGCTCTCTCACCAGAGCCTAGAGGAGCCAGGCTAGTAGATTTTATGTGCTCCAGTCCGACAGGAGAGTGGGGGCTAGAGTGCCAGTGTGGTGTGGCGGGGGCTGGGGGGAGAGAGCTCTGAGCCTTGGGGCCCGGAGCCAGGCAAGCCGGGGGCCAGATATGGCCCCCGGTCCTGAGGTTCCCCACCCCTGTGCTAGACCCCCTCTGACAAGTGTTTCTCTTGCAAACCTCCAATGATGAAGATTCCGCAACCTGCCGGGGTAATTTGTTCCAGTGATTAACTATCCTTAAGTTAGGGAGTTTTTCTTAATGTCTAATCTAAATCTCCCTTTCCACAATTTAAGACCATTACTACTTGTTCTGTCTTCGGTGGTTAAGGAGAACCATTTATCATCCTCTCCTTTATAATGTTTTACATACTGGAAGACTGTTCCCTTGTTCCCTTGTCAGTCTTCTCTTCTCCAAACTAAGCAAATTACATGTTTTCAAGTTTTCCTCATAAATTATATTTTCTTGGCCCTTGAATAATTTGTGTTGCTCTCCTCTGGGCTTTCTCCAGTTTGTCCACAGCTTTCCGAAACAGTGGTGCCCAGATTTGGACATAGTACCCTCACTGAGATCTTACCAGTGCTGAGGGAGAGAATTACTTCTCATGTCTTGTGTCAGAGGGGTAGCCGTGTTAGTCTGAATCTGCAAAAGTGACGAGGAGTCCTGTGGCGCCTTATAGACTAACAGATTTATTGGAGCATAAGCTTTTGTGGGCAAAGACCCACTTTATCAGATGCATTCACGGGATTCCTCCTCTCTTTCTCATGTCTTGTGTACTGCACTCCAGCTAAAGCATACGTGGGGGGGTGGACTGAGCCCACAGGTCCCCTGCTGGAGACTGCAGGGCTCTGCCACTCCTATCCCAGGAAGAGAGCAGTGGAGAGGTCCTCCAAGCAAGCTAGAGTGTCTGCAGGGGATCCAATCAGGGCCCAATAGGGCCTATAAAAAGGAGGGGCACAACAGAGCAGAGAGAGTTGGTGGGAGTTGCTAGGCTGATTTGCTACTAGGAGCTGAAGAAGTCTGCATGCCTCGCTGCCTGAAGGAACTGCAGCACAGCCACAGCTGAGCGGGGAGTCGGTGAGAGGCTGCTCGGACCGATTTGCAGGCAGGGACTCGGAGCATTGAGGGAGCTCCTGGCTGGCGGCAAGGTCCGGGTGAGGACTGAGTCTGAGGAGAGCCGCAGGAGAAGAGCGTCTCCAAGGGGAAGCCCTGGGGACATGGCCCTATACCAGGGCTGAGATTATTCAAAGACAGAGCCCCGGGCGGAACTAGAGAAACCGCGGGAGAACCGCTGAAGGGGGGGTCAGCAGAGGACAAAGGACACAGACGCATGCCACCAGCGGGGGTGTTGGCCCCGTCGCAGCCTCCCAGCGTGATGTTTGCTGGCTTTGCAACAGTGCGACATTGCTGATGGATCTTTATTCTGTGATCCGCTCTAACCCCATTTTGTACCTGTGCAACTGATGATGGAGTGCTCCGTGTTTGTCCTTGTGACGGGGGATCTGACCCCGCAGTCTGGACCGCTCACTGGCGGTCCCCCGCTGCCCAGGCACCGATGTTGCCAGTGTCCCGAGCGGTGAACGGAGCGGTGAGTGTGCAGGCACGGAGAGGTCGGGGCCAGGAGCGACGGGCCTTAGGACTCAGGGGTGACCGGCCGGCTCCGACGCTGAGCCGGGGTATGCCACCGGCTGGGGCGTACAAGAGGGAGAGGGAGGAAGGAGACGGGGGGAAGAGCAGGAGTTGGCTGTGCTCTTGAACCCCACAGGCGGTGAGCGAGCCCGGGAGGCCAAGGGAGTGCCGGACGCCACCGCGAACTGAACCGCCGGGAGCCCTGGAGGAGAGCAGCCCAACCGCAGACCGCTGGGGACTCTGCAGGTCGAACGACTGGAGGGCCGGGCAGGCGCCAACTGATGATGTTGGAGCTGGGTCAGGTGACGGCAATGCAAGCAGCGAGGAGGACTAAAGGGCGGACCTTGTAGGGGGAAGGACAACCCGGAAGGGTCAGAAAGTGGGAAGGGCACCAGGGTGAGAAGCCCGATGGGCAAACCCCACCCTCCGCTACAGTCCTCACTGAATTTCATTCTGTTTTCTTCAGGCCATTTTTCCAAGAGCATCCTGAATTCTAATGCTGTCATCCAAAGCAGTTGCAGGCCTCCCATCTGGGCATCGTTCACACACTTTACAAGGGTACTCTCTCTATCATTATCCAAACCATTCCTCGAGATATTTAATAGAGCCAGACCCAGGCCAGATCCCTGCGGGACCTCACTCAATGTGCCCTTCCAGATTGACTGTGAACCCCTGATAATAACTTTCTAAGTACATTTTTCCAAACAGTTGTGCACCCATCCTATGGTAGATTTGTCTAGGCTATACTTACCTAGTTTGCTTACAAATAGGCCCTGTGAGTCATTATCCAAAGACTTGTATGGTCTTCTCATAAGCTTGGCTTCAGAGAGCAGCGCATTAACAAACTCCTCTTTGTGTCCCACATATTAAGATACCATTTTGGTGACATCCATAGGAAAGGTGCCATGTATGTAGAATAACGCTCAAACCTGCTTTGTTCTAAATTGGTCACGTGTTCTGTTTTCTTTTTAAATTAAAGTTGTCCGCAAATGCCGACAAATGACTTTGTTTTTCATGTCTGTGTTATGAAAGTGGTTTGAGTTGAGGGAGTACCAAGACCTGAAACTTTTGCAGTTCTTCACAAGATTGCTCCCGACTCCGTAAAAATAGCTTACGCAGGATTTGGGGAGTTTAAGTTCGAATACTGAGCTAAAGAAGACTGTAAGTGCGAGTGAGTGTTTTCTGTGTGTGTGTTTGTGTTTTATCACAGCTAGGCTAGTTTCTCTTGTGCTACAGGAGTGGTTGCATGGAAGATGTTTTGGGGCTTCTGCTGCAGGAAAGGGTGTATATTAACATGCTGTTGTTATCTGCACAATTAAAGGTCTTTTTCAGTAAAAATCATGTTCTAAGGCAAACAAAAACAGGGCAAGAGTGAGTAGATGGATTACACACTTGAGGACACTGGATGGTTCTGAAAGAGAGGAGGCAAGATGGCCGAGACCATGTGAATTGAATCCTATAGAATGATGACTTGATTCAGTCTGAATAGAACAAACAACCCCTGAATTGTTCCCATAAGAGATATGACCAATCCCATAAGAGGTAAATGAAAGTAAGGGTATTGCTGACCTTGGCGTTGGTTTGTTCTCCATGTAACTAACTGCTGTAGCGGGATTCTCTACTGACGCTCTGTCTCTAAAAATAGAAGCTTTTTTTTTTTACAATCCTACCCCTACAAACTCGCTGAAGGGAAGTTGGTTCAGATTAGGGAAGTTAAAATTAGATTAATCAACTAATCGAATAGTCGATGGAATTTCCATCAACTATTCAATTAGTCAATAAGGGCGGTTCCACTTTGAAATGTATCAAGGACTCGCCTGGCTGTTGCTACATTTCAAAGACGGAAGTGCTGCATGGTTTTCTGCCTTTGAAATGTACAAGAATTTGTGTGGGGCTCTTGTGTGTGTCAAAGATTGAAACTCCGCATGGAGCCTGAGTCCCCCGCTGGACCCGAGCTCCATGTGGTGCTTCCACTTTGAAATGTACAAGAGTTGTGTTGAGTGTTTATGAAAGGAGCTGGATTGACAGCTCGGGAGTCTGTAGTGTGGTTTATACCCAGGACAGGTGCAGCAGGATGGGCATTGGCTGTGTGAGCTTCCCTAACCTCCAGCCATCAATGTGCCTCAATCTACAGTCGTCTTGTGCCCATTCAGTCCTTGACTTAAGAGACTACCAGCAAGGAGACCACTTATGGTGCTGATTAGGTCCACTGGGAACCAGACTGAGGAAACTTCTCATGCGTTTCGCCTGTGTGCCCTAACAGCCCCTGGATGGCAACAATTTCCCTCCTGGCCTGGATCCAAACCAACAATCTGGATGGGAAAGACTTTTTACCAAGCCCCTAAGCAGCTCATTTCAACGGAGGCGCTGTGTGAACTGAATTAAACCTGGTAAGAGCTGTCTGGGAGTGCCAGCCTCTCCCAGATGTGGTACTTGACAGCCGTTTCTCGAAGAGCTTAAACCTAGATTGCAAACAATTCTGCTAAGCAGAAGGATACGAGTTCTTTAGCATTGCCGGGGTTTAGGAGATGGAGAGGTTTAATGTGCGCAGCATGAGGATTAGTTTTAAGCATAATGTCGGCTCTTGCTTTGTGGGGATGTGGGATGCCTCCGGTTGGCAGTAAAATCATTGCAATCTCTTTTTCCTGATGATTACTCCTCTAAGGGAGCCAATGGCCCATAAATGACGGCGTGCCAGTCATTTGTATGCTGTTCATGCTTGAAATGTAGGCAGGAACACGGATGCTTTGGGAGCATGGTTTGGTCCTGTTTTGTGCTGCAAGATTGAACAAGACTTTAACCTTATTAGGAGTTCCCCACTATTGGAGGAGCTATTGCTAAGAGAGGCTTATAGAGCAACTAGATTATAGTCTATATGTATCTACACAAGGAGCAAATATTTAATTATGGGCTCCTCTGTGCTGATTAGCCCTCAGCTGGAGGATTGTGTCCAGTTCTGGGCCCCACATTTCAAGAAAGGTGGAGAAATTGGAGGAGGTCCAGAGAAGAGTGACAAAATTGATTAAAATTGACAAAATTAAAGGTCTAGAGAACGTGAGCTATGAAGGAAGACTGAAAGAATTGGAATTGTTTAGTTTGGAAAGGAGACGACCGAGAGGGGACATGACAGCAGTTTTCAAGTATCTCAAAGGGTGTTACAAGGAGAAGGGAGAAAAATTCTTCTCCTTGCCTTCTAAGGATAGAATAAGAAGCAATGGGATTAAACTGCAGCAAGGGAGGTTTAGGTTGGACATTAGGAAAAATGTCCTAACTGTCATGGTGATTAAACCCTAAAATAAGTTGCCTAGGGAGGTTGTGGAATCTCCATCACTGGAGAGATTTAAGAGCAGGTTAGACAGACATCTGTCAGGGATGGTCTAGATCCGTGGTCACCAACCAGTAGATTGCGATCTACCGGTAGATCTCGGAGGCTCTAAGAGTAGCTCTTGAGCCCTCTCTGAACTGCGCGCCTGTGCAGTACATTTACATTAGATTTCCTCATTTGAGGAGCAGCTACTCACCGAGCAACAGCACAGGTGAGTAGCTGCGAGAAATGGTGGGAATTTTGTTTTAAAGTAGCAGTATAAGGATTGGGGATAGCAAGTGATGGAGAGGAGGAGAAGAGAGAGGGCGGGGCTTCAAGGAAGGGGCGGGGCGGTAGATCTTGGCTTGGTCTGTCATTTAAAAAGTGATCTTGGGTGTAAAAAGATTGGAGACCACTGGTCTAGATGGTGCTTGGTCCTGCCATGAGGGCAGGGGATTGGACTTGATGACCTCTTGGGGTCTGGTATTCTATGATTCTATGATTCCTTGCTCTTGCAGTGAAAGGTTTAACACCATCCAATGGCTGGAAGTTGAAGTTAGTTGAAGCTAGACAAATTCTGACTTGAAAGAATAGTGATAGAAATGTAGCCATGTTAGTCTAGGGTAGCTGAAACAAAATACAGGACTATGTAGCACTTTAAAGACTAACAAGATGATTTATTAGATGATGAGCTTTCGTGGGCCAGACCCACTTCCTCAGATCAAATAGTGGAAGAAAATAGCCACAGCCATATATACCAAAGGATACAATTAAAAAAATGAACACATATGAAAAGGATAAATCAAATTTCAGAACAGGAGGAGGATGCGGGGGAGGGGGAGGTAAATGTCTGTGAGCTAATGGTATTAGATCACCTCTAATATCATTAGCTCCCAGACATTTACCTTTCCCCCTCCTTCACATCCCCCTTCTGTTCTGAAATGTGATTTGTCCTTTTCATATGTGTTCATTTTTTTAATTGTATCCTTTGGTATATATGGCTGTGGCTATTTTCTTCCACTATTTGATCTGAGGAAGTGGGTCTGGCCCACGAAAGCTCATCATCTAATAAACCATCTTGTTAGTCTTTAAAGTGCTGCATAGTCCTGTGACTTGAAAGAAGACATTCATTTTTGACTGTAAGAGGAATTAACCCTTGGAACAATTTACCAAGGGTCACGGACACAGTGGATTCTCCATCATTGAGCGGGTTTAAATCAAGACTGGATGGTTTTTCCTTAAGCAGCTCTAGTAATTACTTAGGGGAAATGCTGTTGCCTGTGTTATATAGACTGGATAATCACAGCAGTTCCTTCTGGCCCTGGTATCTGTGAATCGGGATGAAACCAAAACTTGGGTTTGCCAATTCCCTTCTGGGCTCTCTGTGTCCAGGCAGTTTTGTGGAGACCAGACAGGTGCATGTTTCAGAGGGGTGGGGGAGGAACACGGATGGTACTTGAATTCAGCCCCTAAGTATGAGACAATTTCCTTTAATTGCAGCTCCCAGGCACACCCTCCTCTCCCCCAGAAGAGCCCTGTTGTCTCAGCTTTGTAGTCTCTTAAAAAAAAAGCTGTTGATTGTGAGAAATGTTCCTTTTTCTCACCCAGAGGTGTTTGAATGCTTCTAGTTAAAGGCTGCCTCAATGTGTTAGCAGGAGGGTACACTTTGGGGTCCAGCTAGACTAGAATGTCTTGGATTATTATTCATTAAATATTCCAGTAGCACCTACAGGCCTGAAACACATTCGGATCACTAGCAACAGGCCGCTGCAGCCTGTTGGAAATGGCTTGGTTGCTAGCGAAGGGGAGACCGGACTGTCCTGCACTGGTACAGGTAGGCTTGCTATAAACCTTTTGCAATGTGTTGTCTCGTTCACTGCTAAGTGTTGCCCAAGACTCCCTGAAGTCCACTAGAAACTCTGCTGTGACTCCCCCATTCCCTACCCACATCAGAGCCTAGGGGGGCACAGGCTTGTAGATTTGTGGGGCGGTGGCAGGGGGGAGGGGCTGTGGCACCAGCACAGACTTCTCAGTGCTGGGGGCAGGGAAGCCCATAACCTCAAGGGCCAGATCCAGGCAAGCTGAGGATGACATCTGGCCCTGGGGCTTTAGGTACCCCACCCCTGTCTCAAACGCTCAAAAGCCAGGAGGGAAATAAACAGAAACCATCCCTGATTTAAAATAAAAATGGTGTGGTACATTTTTCAGCCAAGCTCATGATTTTTGAATGCTTAGGGTTGACCATTTTGATAAGAACGGCCATACTGGGTCAGACCAAAGGTCCATCTAGCCTAGTGTCCTGTCTGCCAACAGTGGCCAATACCAGATGCCCCAAAGGGAGTGAACCGAACAGGTAATGATCAAAATGGGAAGCGACTGTCTAGGAAGGAGTACGGCAGAAAGGGATCTAGAGGTATGAGTGGACCACAAGCTGAATTTGAGTCAACAGTGTGCAAAAAAAGCAAATATGATTCTAGGATGCATTACCAGGTGTGTTGCGAGCAAGACACCAGAAGTCATTCTTCCGCTCTACTCTGCGCTAGTTAAGCCTCAGTCCGAATATTGTGTCCAGTTCTGAGCACCGCATTTCAAGAAGGATGTGGAGAAATTGGAGAGGGTCCAGAGAAGAGCAAAAACAATGATTAAAGGTCTAGAGAACATGACCTATGAAGGAAGGCTGAAAGAATTGGGTTTGTTTAGTTTAGAAAAGAGAAGGTTGAGGGGGGACATGATAGCCGTTTTCAGGTATCTAAAAGGGTGTCATAAGGAAGAGGGAGAAATCTTGTTCATCTTGGCCTCTGAGGACAGAACAAGAAGCAATGGGCTTAAACTGCAGCAAGGGAGGTTTAGGTTGGACATTAGGAAAAAGTTCCTAACTGTCAGGGTAGTCAGACACTGGAATAAATTGCCCAGGGAGGTTGTGGAATCCCCATCTCTGGAGATATTGAAGAGTAGGTTAGATAAATGTCTATCAGGGATGGTCTAGTCAGTATTTGGTTCTGCCATGAGGGCAGGGGGCTGGACTCAATGACCTCTTGATGTCCCTTCCAGTCATAGTATTCTATGATTCTATGATCTCTCTCCTGCCATCCATCTCCACCCTCTGACAAACAGAGGCTAGGGACACCATTTCTTACCCATCCTGGCTAATAGCCATTAATGGACTTAACCTCCACGAATTTATCCAGTTCTCTTTTAAACCCTGTTATAGTCCTAGCCTTCATAACCTCCTCAGGCAAGGAGTTCCACAGGTTGACTGTGTGCTGTGTGAAGAAGAACTTCCTTTTATTTGATGCTCCCTTCTAGCTGCACAGAAGAGGGGAGGGAGGTCTAGTGCCTGACGGTCACGTACCTTTGGAGAGGTCCTTTGCTCGTTTCACATGTAAGCGTGCTCCACATCCAGAAGGTGTGTGGGTTTAACTAGGGTTTGGCAGAGTTAACAAGTGGCCCTCTTCTGCCTCAGCCTCAGTTTCCCAATAGGTTATTTGCCCAGGGAGGTTGTGGAGTCTCCATCACTGGAGATATTTAAGAGCAGGTTGGATAGACATCTCTAAGGGATGGTCTAGATGGTGCTTGGTCCTGCCGTCAGGGCAGGGGGCTGGACTCGATGACCTCTCGAGGTCCCTTCCGGTTCTAGCATTCTATGGTTCTCAATTTTACATGGAAGGCACCCAGATGTCATGGTGACGGGCAGCAGTGTGAAACCGCAAGACAGCTAGAAAAGAAGGGTGTCTGCTCTTTCTAGAGATACACCCAACCTGTTTCCAACAGCAGCTGCAGATGGGGGTGGGGTGGGTGAAGTTTGATTTTTCACCCCGCGAGTGTGTTGCATATGCAAGACAAGTCTGGTGGCTCCAGCGCTGCGTGGAGGAGGAAATGATCAGTAGAGTCAGCGGGAATGTTTGTAACGAGCTTTGAAATAACCACGGGAAGAGCACACCCCGGCACGTCAGCTGGATGGCAGCGCGGTGCACATCACACGTGTGGACCCGGTGGAGATTCTGCACGTACGGCAATGGAGACACACAAGTGACGTGCCCAGGCCACGCGGGCTGTAAGTAACACAGCCAGAAGAGACGTCTGGCTGCAGCTTTGTTCCTTCCTCTGTGTGTGGAACAGATCGGATCCTGTGCGGAACAAAGGCCTGGAGAGTCCCATGCTCATCTCTGGCAGTCTTGTACTTCTCTCCTTCTCCATGTGATTTTTCTTTGAGATGGTTTATTCCGAGGACTGAGTCCTCTCTCCCTTGTGCCAAATGCACGCCAGTGCCCCTCCTCTCATTTCATCTTACGCCAGCACCAATCGGGAGTGATGCAGTGGAGGGAAGCAAGCCCAGATTACTTAAGCTGCAGCCTGAGACTAAAGGCCCTGCAGCCTGCTTGCTGCAGCCTGGGGAGGAGAGAACTTCCCTATGGCCCTCCACAGCCAGGCTGCTTTCATTGCCACCGACAGTAAATCGAATAAAGTGGCGAGGAAAGCCCCAGGCTTTCTCTTGGGTGGAGAAGGCTCTAGCCATAAATTCTTGGGCGACAATACCAGGGGAATGAGATCCAGGCTGCGTTGATGTTCACAAATATGGGTGAAAGGATTCTGGTGGCTTAGACAAATTAAATTCTGATGGCCAAACACAGTGGCATCAAGAGGGGCGGATTAGGGACTGCCCACTAAGCCCCTGGGTGTATTGCACTGCAAGCTCTAGGGTGAATGAGGAGAGGAAGCATGTAGGGGGCTGCCCTCTAAACAGGGCTCCCATGGGGCCCGCTTCAGCTCAAACTCTCTCGCTTGTGCTGCTAGGGCGGGGGGAGAAGATGTAAGTGGGGCTTTCAGGCCACTGCAGCTGCATGGACTCTGCAGGTGTTGAAAGGCGAGTGCCGGGCTAGTGGGGTGTCTGAAATCTCCCAGGAGCGACCGCTGGAGTCTTTCTACAGTGTGTAGGGCCGTGACTTCCCTCCCCAGCCTCCTGTTGGTGTCCCTCGCGCCACAGCCCTGTGCCTTTGCACGTTTTCTCCATCTCTCTCCCCTCGGCCATTTTCTCTCTTTGGTTGTCCCTGCTCCTCGGGGGGGAAATTCTTCTGTTTTATAAATATTGCTCTGCCTGCACAGCGAGCTCCTGCACGCTCCAGGAGGCCGGGCTGCTTGCCACCGGCAGACGAGCAGCTCTCAACAGCCAGCTCCCTTGGAGAGGGGCGGGAAGGCAAGGACCAGGCTCTGTGTAGGTAGGGAGAGAGAGGTGGGCAGCGGGGTCTGGGACCGGGCAGCTTTTCACCCTCACTGCCCCTCTCCCCTGACCTGTCCGCCACAGGTATAGAAATACAGCCCCATTCTCGCTGCTCCTGGGAGGGCCCCTTTCCCATTACCCCCCAGGCCAGCAATCAGTCACACATCAGTTTGAACTGAGCACCAACTAGCAATACCAGCCACTGGTTAGTGCTTTCTGGATTACCCTGCAGTACCCTCCCAGTGCCGTTAGTATTCCCGCTCCTCCGTCCCTCCTGTGCGACTGGACAGCATTAAGGGCTGAAACCAGCGGATAATCTTCCACTGTGAAGTCTGTGGGTCAGGCACTAAGCTAGTATTTCCCCAAACCACCAGGGATCCACGACCCCCTGTGCAGAAAGAATCAACTTCCAGCCATGCTGCTGCAAGGAACCCACTTCAAAGCAGAAGGTAGCACAGCTCTGCTCTGCAGCGGTGAACACCGTGACTGCGTGCCGGCGAAATCCCTACAAACACTTCATTCTTAGCCGATGTTTCCAGCTTGCCGATAACATGGCTGGTGGGACTTGCCCACATGCTCACAGAACAACCGGTTGTGATATTTAAGGCGCGGGAAGGAATTCCTTCCCCCACCCCAGGTCAGATTGGCAGAGAATTTGCTTCTACTTTCCTCCACAGCATGGGGCGCAATACTTGCAGGTTCACACTATGAGTCTCTCCAGGGAGAGCTTGCCACGTGAGAAATGGTAGACGGGGATTGAAAAAATCAAAAGTCCCAGGGAAACGAATGTCCCTGATATCTGGCTTCACAACAAGGAAGTTTGGAATCTGGTTATGCCTACAACTGCCTGGGTATAACTCCCACCGCCCTCTTAATAATGCAGGCAAGGGAGACGTGTTTGATCGAAGGGTCTGTTCTGGATTTGTGAACAAGCCAGGTGACGTATTTGCATCAAACGATTCTTCTTTTGAGTGGCAAGAGAGGTGTTTAGCCGGGCTCAGCATCAGAGGAGGATGAAGAAATTCTTTCCCATTCCAACAGCAGCGAAAGATGTTAAACAGCTGCTGTTTATGCTGGGAGACAAGGTGAGTGCAGGGATGTTTTGTATAGGTCCAACTTCCATTGGGGGGGAGAGAGGCTTTAAAGCAGAGGTGAGGAATTTGTGGTCTGCGGGCCAGAGCTGCCCTGCAACTTGCCTGGAACCAGCCTGGAAAGTTTGGGGCTCCAGCCCCCACAGCAGTGTGAGCCTGGCACCGGCACCCCAGCCACATGGGGGGCCATGGCTGGAGTGTCAGTGCCAGCCCCCCACTGCTGGGGGAAGCCCTGAGCCTCACGGGCCCCATCAAAGCAACCTGGGGCCAGATGTGACCCAGAGGCTCTGCCTCGTCGTAAGGCTGTTAAGGAGCAGGTATCTGGCTCATTGTGTAGTTGCCACAATTTGTATCAACTACACAATTAGTTGATAAGGGGAGGAGCTCTGCAGAGATGCAGCGGGGGTAGCTCCTGGAGCTGGCGTGAGCCGGGACAGCTCAGTCCTGGCTCGTGCCAGCTCCCACACTGCTGCACCTCTGCCTTTTAAATGTAGTAAGAGCTGCCAAGGCAGAGTCACAGCGGGAGTAGGTCCGGGACCCACCCACAAGCCCGGTCTGAGCAGCCCTGGCTCACATCCAGTCCCTGACTACAGCGCCTCTGCCTTTTAAATGTAGTAAGAGCTGCCAAGTCAGAGTCACAGTGGGGGTAGGTCTGGGACCCACCCACAAGCCCGGTCTGAGCAGCCTTGGCTCACACCCGGTCCCTGACTGCTGCGTCTCTGCCTTTTAAATGTAGTAAGAACTGGACGGCTCTTACTACATTTAAAAGGCAGAGCTGCAGTGGTGCTGACTGACATGCCCCAGGACTTCTGGATCCCAGCTCGGGTCAGGCCCAGCAGCCCCTGTCGGCAGCGGCCCGGGCTGGAGGAGAGCTGTTCCAGCCCCCACTAGTTAACCTTAACTGTTAACACCAGTTAAACCTTCACAGCCCTGCTAGGGAGTCAGGAACTGCTCTGATGAGAGAACTGATAAAGGTAAGAGTGTTTGATGTAATACACTTGGACTTCTGTAAGGCATTTGATCTGGTACCGCACAACGTTTCCATTAAGAAAGTAGCATGACGTAAAATCAATGTGGCATGCATCAAGTGGATTCAAAACTATCGGACAGGCTTCCAAATAGAACTGTAAATGGGACTCACGGAGAGGGGGTGTTGCCAGTGGGCCTGTGCAGGGATTGGGTCTTGGCTCTATGCTATTTTCTCTCTTGTCCTATTACAGAAACTAAAACTCCTCACTGACGAAGTGAGCGGGTGGGACACGGCTTGGGGGGAGCAGTAAATAATGAGGAGGACAGGTCACGGATACAGAGCAGTCTGGGTCTCTTGGGAATCTGGGTGCAAGCAAACAATATGGGTATGTCTAAACTACATGGCTTCGTCGATGGAGCCTTGTAGATTTGTTTGTTCGGCAAAGGGAAATGAAGCCGCGATTTAAATAATCGCAGCTTAATTTAAATTTACATGGCTGCCAAGCTGAGCCGACAAACAGCTGATCAGCTGTTTGTCGGCTCAGCGCGCTAGTCTGGATGCTTCCCTGTCGACATGAAAGCCCTTTATTGACCTCTCCGGTAAACCTCATCCTACGAGGCATAACGGGGAGGTCGATAAAGGGCTTTCAGGTCAGCGCAGGAGCGTCCAGACTAGCGCGCTGAGCCGACAAACAGCTGATCAGCTGTTTGTCGGCTCAGCGCAGCAGCCATGTAAATTTAAATGGAGCCGCGATTATTTAAATAAGGACTTTGCCGATCAGCCTAATCTACATGGCTCTATCGATGGAGCCATGTAGTTTAGACACACTCTAGGTGCTTTAATGGTGCCAAGAGTATAACTAGATGGCTGGGAACAAAGTTCGGCCACGTTTGCAGGAAGGGGTGTCCCAGGTCAGGGCAACGCGACTGTCTTTCCCGTGCATGGTCCAGCACGGGTGGTGACTCCAGGCTCCGGGCTCCTCAGCTGCCAGCACTCTTGGGCCGAGTTCCTTCTCCCTCTCCCTCCAGACTGGAATTTTTCCAGGGGGCGTGGCACCCTGCCTATGCTGGGCTGCCCCCACTGAGACAGACTGCTTTGATAGGCCAACGGCTATCCCTTGCTTTCTCCTTGAAGAGTCACTGATTGCAGGTTTACGGTATCACGTAGCTTTTCCCAAACCAGGGAAAAGGCATTAAGAACCATAAAAGAGCCTACCTGTATTCTAAGAAGCTTACCCGAGATTACCCCTACTCCAGTCACCCGTCAGTCCTTCCAACGCCTTAATTCTGACCCAAAGCCCAGCACAAAAGATCCTGTCCATTTGCTGGATCAAAAAGAAGGCCCTGAGACTGTTTAGACTCAGGCTATTTATCCGTATGTCCTTTGTTTGTCTATTGATCTTTGGAGAATTCCATTTGAATTCGCATTGGGAAGGGAAGAAGGGTTAGAAAAGACGAACTGTGTAACCGATTACAGTTTAATCGGTTACACGGTTAAATACTGGTATTGTGTAATTCGCCAGTGGCTGCAGGCTCCTGGCAGCTGCCGGCCCAGCAGAAGTTTAATCCGTAACTGGAACTGGTTAAACTCTTACATCCCTAATTTGGAGAAGCAAGCACACCCTGGTGGGGCTACGTCATGAAGGTGTTACAACCGAAGTGGATTTGCCTGTAGTTACCCTCCCTCATGGAGTTATACGCGGTCCCTGGCCCAGCATGATACAGATAGAGTAAGAGCTTCCAAAGATATAGCAGGGATTTGTCATATGAGTCACCGAAGGACTCTGTTGTGGAAGTGGGGACTCAGAAAGACTTGAGGTCCTGATGCATAGTCAGCTGAACACGAGCTCCCTTTCAAAAGGCGCTAGTCAAAGCTGGGGGTGTACAAATCAGGGGATCCTGAGAAAGGAGCTTATCTTACCCCTTGTCAGTGCCAGGGCTATAGGAAGATAGGGCTCCGTTCTGGATTCAAGAGTTCGAGAAGGAAGTTGAGAAGTAGGTGAGGTTTCAATGAGCAGCCACAGAATGGTTAAAGAGCTAGAAAATGTCTTAGAGGGAGACGCAATGAATTCAGAAGCTTCAGGGGACAGCTGATCAGTGTAGTTTGAAGCGAAAGTTTAAGGGGTGACTTGATCACAGTCTATAAGTGGGGAACAGACATTTGATTATAGAGGAAACTTCAGTTTATCAGACAAAAAATTCCGGTGGGTGGAAGTTGTAGATCAATTCCAACTACAGGTTGGGCTTCCCCAGTCCGGCAACCTCTGGGCTTGACTGGTTCTAAACGAGGGAGTTTGCCAGACCAGGGAAGGTCATTTCTGACCCTGCCAGCACTGGCCCCTGAGCCTGGCTCTACTCTCGGTCCTGGCCACTGGTCACCGTCTGCCCAGCTCTGCTCCAGGCCCTGTTGCAGGCTCTGCTGCCCCAGGCACCCTTCTGTGCTCCTGGCCTGGGAAAGGGGCCAAACCTGGTCCTCCTGCTGCCAGATTTCCAAGGGTTGCAGTGGATTCTCCATCAGTGGAAATTTAAAAATCTGGCTTGTATGATTTTGAACCAGATCTGCTCTAATTCAACCACGGCTGGAAGCAGGAATTAATTCAGGGACGTTCTGTGGCCTGTGTTACTCAGGTCAGATGAGATGATCAGTGGTGCATTTTGGCCTGCAAAATCTATGAACACTGATGGGATAAAAATAAGGCCTTTTGAATGCAAAGTTGCAAAATGGATCCCCTGTAGGATTTCAACAAGGTCCAAGCTACCTGTTGCCAAGGGCCAGGGAGTAGGGCGGGGGGAAGAGCTTTCGAGAGGGCGCTGCTTCCAAGAGGCTGCTAATTAATGGAAAAGGAATTCTTGTTGGCTTAATTTTCCTTTTCCCTCGTGAGTGAACCGAATGGCTAATGAATCCGGCTGCAGGGCCTTGGAGTGCATGGCGGGGCCAGGGAGTGGTGCTTTAACGGAGGTCTGGGGAGGGGGTGGGTTTGTGTGGGGAGGAGGGGAATGCAATAGGGTCCCCACAGACTGAAGTGGGGATGAAGACAGCAGTTCCAGCGGACAGTTAAGAAATCCTCTGGCGGTTCTGCTCAGTCCCGAGTTTCTCCGCGCTGTCTCTTCAATCCCCTCCCCCCCCATTGTTCGTGAACTCCCCCTCTGCAAGACGCGGTATTCAGTCTTTCTGTATTGATTCAGTGCCTGGCGTCTGCCTCAGCTAGGGCTCTGCTGACAGTAGGCCCAATTGCGGTAGGCGCTGCACGGACGCCGCGCCGTTGTTGTCCTAACAGCAAGCGACAGTGCCTCCCTTGAAGAACTTGCCGTCTAAGCAGATGAGACAGGCGAAGGCTGGCAGGAAAGACACAGCTCAAAGGAGGCATTTCACGTCGCTTGGCAGACTAGGCATCAGAAATCGGCAAAGTCCAAACCCATCAAAATCAAAGCCCGGCGCAAAGCCGCAGTTCGCCCTCCTGGAGAGACCCCGAATGCGGCGCTTTCTGCTCCAGACGGAGGAGGATGGCGTGTGCGCATGCTGGCTGCCACGGAGTGAGGCGTTTGGGCCGACAGATGCCTGGTTATGTGGGGGGGGGGGGGGGGGGGTGCTGGCGAGGGAGAGGCTCCCCACTTTGATTTTTCACATCTTCTTTAGTCCACTGGAGCCAACGTTTTTGTTGGGGGTTCTCTGCTTAGTGTCCTTTACTGCAGGGATGGGGAATGTAGGGCCCGGGGGCCGGATGTAGCCCCTGGCTTGCCTGGATTTGGCCCCCCAACGCTCAGGGATGCTGGTGCTCCTACCCCCCCTGTTGCCCCATCACTGAGCTGGAGCACATAAAACCTCCCAGCCTGACCCCTGTAGGCTCTGTTGTGTGAGGGGGTTGTGGGGAGGGTCTTTCTCCTCAGTCAGGGGCCACGTCAGTGAGGGGTTTGGGGTTGTTTTTTTTTGCTTCTCACTTGTGTGCAGCTCCTGACTGATTTTTCTGCGGGTCAGGTTCTCCACCCCTGCACTACTGGAGCAATGCCCAGGTCTGTTGGCTTTCGGTGTTTGCTGTAGGTAGGGTTTATCTGTCCCTCCAGGCAGTCGGGGGGGGGGGGGGGGAGGGAGGGGACGGGACGATACACCTACACTGCAACAGACAAGGCCGTGGGGGCGCAAAGCTACAGTGTGAGCATTTGAGTGGAGGCTGGAGCCTGGGCCCCGAAACTCTGCAAGGTTGGGGGGGTGTGGATCTCCGAGCCTGAGCAACCTGGAGCAGCCACTGCTCTGATTTCTTCACTGCAGTTCTCAGCTCTGCAGCCAGAATCCCCCCCAAGCAGAGTCCATTGGCTGGGAGTTCATTCCAGTGGGTGAACCTGATGATAGCTCCTTCTGAGACCGTGCATGGTGGATTGACAGGGCCTGTCCGTGGGTTTAGAGCACTGTGACCTAGCAGGCGGGCTGAAAAAATACAATCTAATAATGATAATTTTAGGGGGATTTTTCAGGCAGGGAAATGGATCTTCTGGAAGAGCAAATTGAAATCCGGCCTCCGGCTCCATTTCTTGGAAGCCCAGTGTGTCTGACTTTTTGCCTGGGGAGAGCACCCCCAGATGACATGGCCGGAGCATTGAATGTGCGGAGCCATCCCTTCCAGGAACGATGAGCGCGGGAGGAGGGGTGGGGAGTGCAGGAGGGAGACGAAGGGGATATAGGGCAATGCGGGGGGTGGGGGGGCAGAGACGGCAAATATCAAGGGCGAGGAGAGGACATTGCAAGGAAGGGGAGTCGGACAGGTGCTGCAGGAGAGTGGGAGAAATGTCAGCGGGCAGGGAGGAAGACAGGGTGGGGCTGGAGGAGAACTGAATAAAGTAGCCCCAGCCCAGAGGCGAGGAGCAGGGAAGAAAGGGGCGTTCCCCCAGCAGGAAAGCGGCGTTGTTACATCTTCCCTTCAGTTACATTTTGAACCTGAAATGCTCACACACGCCCTAGGGTCCCCAGAACGGGAAGCCAGTAACACAACCCTTCCTGCCCCCCGGGCACACCTGCTGCTGCACAGACCCAGGGTTTTCATCTTCAGACTTGTGTGCAGTCTGGCTCACGAGAGTCCAATGCTGGGCCTCGGTTAACAAAGGCCCCAATGCGGCGAGTAGGTGAGCCCAGGCCTTTCCCCTGATGCCTGCAGGCTCTGGGCAGGTGCACAGGTCTGGTCACGGAGGCACTGGCCACATCAGATCAAGACTCAAGATGCTTCTCGTATTTGAGTCCTTCAGGAGCAAGAATTAAAATATTGCAAACCATCAGCACCAACTATCTGGGTCAGAGTCCTGACTGAAGACTCCCTGTCTTGTCTCTGAGCTCCCAGGGAAGATGTTGCTTCCTGCTAGGCTAACTGGCCGTGTATATAGGTCACCCAGGGCACATCTACACTGCAGGGCAAAAGTCGAATTAAGCAACGCAACTTCAGCTACGTCAGCTACGGAGTACGGCAGAAAGGGATCTAGGGGTTATAGTGGACCACAAGCTGAATATGAGTCAGCAGTGTGATGCTGTTGCAAAAAAAGCAAACATGATTCTGGGATGCATTAACAGGTGTGTTGCGAGCAAGACACGAGAAGTCATTCTTCCGCTCTACTCTGTGCTGGTTAGGCCTCAGTTGGAGTATTGTGTCCAGTTCTGGGCACCACACTTCAAGAAAGATGTGGAGAAATTGGAGAGGATCCAGAGAGGAGCAACAAAAATGATTAAAGGTCTAGAGAACATGACCTATGAGGGAAGGCTGAAGGAATTGGGTTTGTTTAGTTTAGAAAAGAGAAGATTGAGGGGGGACATGATAGCCGTTTTCAGGTATCTAAAAGGGTGTCATAAGGAGGTGAGAGAAAACTTGTTCATCTTGGCCTCTGAGTATAGGACAAGGAGCAATGGGCTTAAACTGCAGCAAGGGAGGTTTAGGTTGGACATTAGGAAAAAGTTCCTAACTGTCAGGGTAGTCAAACACTGGAATAAATTGCCCAGGGAGGTTGTGGAATCCCCATCTCTGGAGATATTTAAGAGTAGGTTAGATAAATGTCTATCAGGGATAGTCTAGACAGTATTTGGTCCTGCCATGGGGGCAGGGGACTGGACTCGATGACCTCTCGAGGTCCCATCCAGTCCTAGTATTCTATGATTCTATGATTCTAAGAATTGCGTAGCTGAAGTCGAAATAGCTTAACTTGGCTTTTGGCACTGTCTGCACAGCAGGACGTCAAAGGGAGAACACTCTTCCTCTGACTTTCCTTGCTCCCCATGAAATGAGAGTTACAGGGGTCGGAGTAAGAAGTCCTCCAGCTCGCCATTATTTTGAAATAATGGTTTGCTGCATAGCCACGCTCGTTGTGATTTTGAAATGACGGCAGGTATTCCAAAATAACGCTGCTGTGTAGATGTACCCACCTCTGAGCAAACCCACTCACGTAGGCCAGGGCAATATAAGCCAATTGCTGAATGTTGGAGGTCTTTGAGAGTGTTTATTAAAAGCTGAATGAACATGGAATACAAAGTGGCCTTGTACAGGGTAGGCTGTTGCAAGAAGCTAATGAAAACTGAGCCAGAGTCCTTTGCAGGGGGAAGTGACTAACTTACTAATAAAGAGCTCTGTGATCTCCTAGACAATGTGCGTTTTTCAGGTGGCATCATTTCAAAAAATCTGAAACTGGAGAGGATGGAAAACAAATAATCTGAATAGGACTAAATGGCTTTCTGGCAACAATCCCCCCTGC
Source organism: Pelodiscus sinensis (assembly GCF_049634645.1). NCBI lineage: Eukaryota > Metazoa > Chordata > Testudines > Trionychidae > Pelodiscus > Pelodiscus sinensis. The sequence goes on along the minus strand of NC_134719.1, from coordinate 58,651,284 downwards.
GCAAATGGGGGAAGGAGTCGCAAGCCAGGAAATTGCTCCCGATTTGGTCAGCTATGTCGGCTGCAGCTAGAAATATAATCAAAGGTGTGTTGGCTACTCAAACCCAATCATTTCCAAGTGGTTGGAGCACAGCCAGGCAGGGATGCAGATCTTTTTGTAGGCACAGTTTCTGTGTCCAGTTGGCAAGTGTAGCTGTAGTGCTTAATGGCAGAGTTGTGTACTTTAAGTTGCATACTGGAGCACAATGCAAAATTAGTGCAAGGTAAGCAGATAATGCTGGGGCTAAAATAAAGCTTGTTTTCTAATCAAGAAGTTGACTCCTGTACAAGGTAAAGTACCTAGTGTAACACCGACAGGCAGAACCAAGCCTGGGACTTCTGGAGGTTGGGGTTAGGGTTAGGGTTAGGGTTAGGCCATTACAACTGGAGCTAAAAGCCAACTGGCTCTCAGCTAAGGCTATCGAGGAAACTCATTCTCTCTCTCTCTAAGTGGTCTCAGGGCCACTGAATGGGACAATGAACCACACCCAGTAGGTGTGTGGGTTACACCTGTTTCAAAAAACTTTAAAATCTGCCATGCCATGAGCTAATAAACATTTGCTGTAAATGTAAAAGTCTCGCATAAAGACCAGATTAGGGACATTCTTGATTATCTCCTAAGGCCTATATAATGTCTGAAAACTGCCCATAGCAGTGCCACCTGTCTGCTATATATACCTCCAGACCAGTGGCACTGCTATGGGCACCCGCATGGCCCCACAATACGCCAACATTTTTATGGAACAACGCTTCCTCAGCTCTTGTCCACTTATGCCCCTTCTCTACCTACGCTACGTCGATGACATCTTCATCATCTAGACCCATGGGAAGGAGACTCCAGAAGAATTTCACCATGATTTCAACAGCTTCCACCCCACCATCAACCTCAGCATGGACCAGTCTACACGGGAGGTCCATTTCTTGGACGCCATGGTGCAAATAAGTGATGGTCACATAAACACCACTCTATACCAAAAGCCTACCAACCACTATGCTTACCTGCATGCCTCCAGCTTCCATCCCGGACACACCACACAATCCATTGCTTACAGCCAAGCACTGAGGTACAACTGCATATGCTCCAACCCCAGACAGAGACCTACACCCACAAGATCTTCAACAAGCATTCTGTAAACTACAATACCCACACGAGGAAGTGAGGAGACAGATTGACAGAGCCAAACATGTACCCAGAAGCCTCCTGCTACAGGAGAAGCCCAAGAAAGAAACTAACAGAACACCACTGGCCATCACCTACAGTCCTCAGCTAAAACCTCTCCAATGCATCATTAGTGATCTACAACCCATCCTGGACAATGATCCCTCGCTTTCACAGGCCTTGGGAGGCAGGCCAGTCCTCACCCACAGACAGCCCGCCAACCTGAAGCATATTTTCACCAGCAATTATACACCGCCCCATAATAACTCTAACTCAGGAACCAATCCATGCAACAAACCTCGGTGCCAGCTCTGCCCTCATATATACACCAGCAACACCATCACAGGACCTAACCAGGTCAGCCATACTGTCACTGGTTCATTCTCCTGCACATCTACTAATGTAATATATGCCATCATGTGCCAACAATGCCCCACTGCTATATACATTGGCCAAACTGGACAGTCCCTACGTAAAAGAATCAATGGACACAAATCAGATATTAGGAATGGCAACATACAAAAACCTGTAGGGGAACACTTCAGTCTCTCTGGACACACAATTGCAGATCTAAAGGTAGCCATCCTGCAGCAAAAAAACTTCAGGACCAGACTTCAAAGAGAAACTGCTGAGCTACAGTTCATCTTCAAGTCTGACACAATCAACTCAGGATTTAACAAAGACTGTGAATGACTTGCTAACTACAAAAGCAGCTTCTCCTCTCTTGGAATTCACACCTCCAGATCAGCTACTAGAAGTGGGCCTCATCCTCCTTGATTGGATCCACCTCGTCATCTCAAGCCTGATTCTGGCCTGCATATTTATACCTGCCTCTGGAAATTTCCACTACATGCGTCTGACAAAGTGGGTCTTTGCCCATGAAATATTATGCTCCAACACTTCGGTTAGTCTATAAGGTGCCATAGGACTCCTCGCCGCTTTTGCAGATTTAGACTAACACGGCTATCTCTCTGATACTGAACTGTTGAAGTGGCAGCTAAGTTTTCAGAAGTGAAAACCGTATTTAGGATTTACAGCTGGTCAAAAATGTCAATATTTCTCAGGAAATCTTTCAGATACAAGATTCCCAGGAAAACTTTTTATGTTTGTTTGTTTTTTTTTTAATGAAAATCCCAAACAACAGCAGAATGTCTCTTAGTTTTTGGGGTTTTTTAAATAGTCACTTTGGTCACAATTCCTGATTTTTTTGAAAATCAATACTGACGTAAAAAAAAAATGGAACAAACCCCCAAATTTCATTGGCTTTCTTGTTTTGGAGGGAAACTGGAAAACATCAGCTAAAGTGAAAAATTTCCATGAAGAATGTTGTGGTTTTATTTTTTTTTAACGAACAAGAGAGTTATGACATGCAGGGCATGCATTTTGTGGCAAATAGAGATAGGAGATAAAGCCTTAACAATTATTTGAAAACGACACTTAGAAAATACACATTTATACTAAAAGCCATTTTCCTAGCTCTTCTCCTGAGGTAGTCAGTGACTAATTTCACAGGTTTCTGAGGGATTACAAAGTGTTGAAGCTATGCAGAAATCTTTGGCCTATTTATAATCCATATGGAAATTACAGACCAGATCCTCTTTTCAGTGGAGGTACACTTATTTACACCAGTAGCAGGTATAACAGACACCATGGTTTGCTTCTCCTTTACAGTTTTGCGCTGATGTGCAAAGAAAATCACATACCCCATATCTTTGCAGTTTCACCAGCCTTGCTATGCACTGGATTCTAGGCTATGCCGAAGTCAAAGATAAATGGCTTTTTTTAAAAAGAACACATTTTCTAATGGCATGTAGTTCAGTTTTACCTCTATCTTTTTTCTCAGATATTAAAATGTATAAATTTTAACCACAATGGATACCCTTAGCACAACTGTAAACAGATCACCTTGAAAGCCACTTTGATGAATATGGAATTCAGGAAGTGAAACTCATCCTGTTGCTACTTCAAAAATAGCAGCATTTCTAAACAGGCACAGTCCTGCTTTGAATTGTCGGAATGGAGAAGTTTTACAAGGATGACTTCCAATAAAGAGCAGAGTTAGAGCCGCAAACTTAAATCATGCTGGAAATAAATTGGTGAGAGGGGGCATTGTTTTATTGAAAGGAGAAAAGGCTTGCTGCTGACCGACTGAGAAAAGAAATGCTCATTAAAACATATGGTTGTCATTTCTGTGCAGAAAAACATAAACAAAGGGCAAGAACTATTTTGTCCTTGCTTAGGATAAGTGATAGAACAGTATCAATAGTTGTTTGTTATCCATCCAATTGTTTTCATAAAGAGCAAACAAGAATATACCGGCTCATAAAATCACAGGGTAACCCTTGCAAAACCAAGAAGATGACTGATTTCCACTTGACAAAGACATGGATTTATTACTCTGTTGCTACTCTGCTGATGGTGATTTGAGAAATCCCAAACACATGCAGAAGAATTGCCAGGACCAAATTATGGTTTGAAAGGCACAGAATACAGGATGTTCCCATGACTGGCAAGAGGTGGGTGTCTTCACAAAGAGAGACATGTCAGAAAATCCTACCAGAGCTCATCTCCTTGCCAAAACCACCCCAAGAGTAATGGGATGGTTGACAGAAGCACACGGAAAAATCCCTTTAAGAAAGAGGATAAATTCCTTTGACTCCTAATGATAATGCCTCATTTCTAACAAGGCTGGATCTGAGAAGCACAAGGGTTTGTGGTGTTCTTTGCACTGTTACTAATGAGAAAACAGAGCCTTTGCTTCCACAAGATCTCAGTCTAACAAAACTAAAGGCCAATGAAGACTAACAAAAGTAAAACTGAAAAAGATGAGGAAAACGCATCTCAAAATGTGACATCTCTATCTAACCACTATCCGGGCCAGTCTGCCTGAGGACTGACTATTCGCAGTGAACATGGTTATCCCTGTCTCACAGCCACAATCTCATGTTCTGGAAATGGAGGACACAAGGAAACCAAGGGTTACTTGTAACACCACCTGTTGATACAGGAGAAAAAAGGCAAAAGCTCTATTTCTCAAGGAGAAGATTTGGGCAGCAGAGAAGAGACTTGAATCACTCCCGGTTTGGGCAGTCATTTCCATCTGTGCAAACTGTGTGTAAAAGGTTTTCCTTCTGACTTGGGGCCAAACAATGGAGAATCCCGCCGGGGGTCTGTATCAGTGACCCTGGTAGAAGTCTCAGCATAAGTCGCCTGAACTGAGTCACGTTAGTGGCTGCATTTGCAGGAAAAACCCAGCTAGTTCCTTGCAGGGCTGAAACACTAGAGCTGTGAGTAATATTTCCAAATCTGTTGGCTGGCTGCTGTATAGGACTGACATGACTAACGAGGGGGATGCAAGAACACACATTGTCTTCTCCATAAGGCAGTAACTGTGCTAATGAGAGGCTAGTTTGGGAGTGGCTGGGAGTCCTGCTTCTGAGACTGTTCCACCAGAACTAGTTGTTTCCAGGAGCCCTAGGTACATTCAGTCTGAGCTGGCTACTCATGAGGCTCATAAAATTACTGTCATTTCTCTCCACCTTACCTGCTTTACCCCCTGCACAGGCCGTATACAGGCCTCCCCATTAGAGGCGTTAAATTTAGATTAATTGGCTAATCAAATAGTCAATACAATTTGCATTGACTATTCGATGAGTCGATAAGGGCGCCTCCACCTTTGAAGTGTAGCAACAGTCTCAGGGCTGTTGCTACACTTCAAAGGTGAGAGCGCTGCGGGGTGCTTGGGGCCAGCGGGGGACTCAAGCAGTTCCCCCTGGCCCTGTGCTCCCTGTGGCGTTTCAAAACGGCAATGCCACATGGAGCCCAGGGTCAGCGGAGGACTCACAGCTGGCCCCGAGCTCAAAAAACACTGCCACTTTGAAACACCACCTCCTTCCCCCACTGCTGATAGAGGCAGCAAGGCAGGGAGAGGTGACTAGACGACTAGTCATTCACATCCCTAGTCCCCATGTCACTTTCTTTTGAGTGATGTTTATTTCAGAAGCCTCTGGTGGACCAGGGAAGCCCTGTTTAAGCCTCTTGTCTGTCTGGGCTGGGCCTGGTCAGAGAAGGGAAGATAAACATTAGGGACAGGCCCTGGGATCTAAACAGGTCCGAACTTTGCTGACGTTAGGATCTGGAGCTGGATCTGAACTTTGCATCTGAAATCCATCTTGTCTGTACAGCACCTAGCACGGCTGGGTCCCACTGCCTGGTGAGGGCCCCTCGAGGCTACCGTCCTGCCAATAATAAATAAGCTGCCGTTGAAATCCTGGGCACACCCGGCTGGCAGCCTGCTGTGGAGAGACTCCAGCATGTGGGTGAGTGTGTGTTTTGTGATTGGTTCCCAAGAGACTCAGGCAGTCTCAATGCTCAATTGTCAGCGCTGATATGACGATGTCGTCCCGTGTTTCATTCCAGTCTATCCTGCGCTGAGTTAGTGGGAGTAGAAGCTTGATTGCCGCTCTCTGTGGACGTGGAGTCTCCTTCCTTTCGGTGTGTACAGAATCTCTCCCTTAGCATGCACATTAACATCTGCTTCTCTGAGGAGCTGGCTGAATGATTCTATTAATGGAGCTCTGGGGAGGAACCCTGGTAGATTCTGCTCCCATGGAGCAGGTGAGGACTGGGATTCACACCGGCATTGCTTCTTCCTGGAAGAGCAGAGATGGTCTGTGATGAAATGCAGAGTGAGCCAGAGTGCAGAACAGTGAACCCCAAGAGTTCAATTACCCCAGCTCCCATCACAAAAGGTAACCATGGATACATTATAATCCAAGGCATCCCTCATCCCTGAGCAACAACAAAAAGAAATTAAATACAAACCCTGGGCAGGTCAGGGAGGAGGAGTAGACTGTGTTGTGTACACACAGCATGGGTGCCATGTTGGGCTTCTGGTGAGTGGCGTGTGGGTTGTGCCATTGTGCAGGCTGGTGGGTATGCAAGCAGGATAGGATTCTAGTGTGCCAGCTGTCCTCTTGTATGCATATGGATGTACATGTTGGTGGAGTGTGTCTGAGTTTGGTCCTGACTTTCCCGAGAGTGCTGAATTTGTGCATACACAGTGTTCTTCTCAGTGTGGGGTGTGTATACCTGGAAGCCGGTGGCTTAATTGGCAAAGTGTGCGCTGTAGTAATAAAGTGCATTAAGGTGTGTCTGGAGGTGTGTGTGTGCTGTTCAGTGGATTATGTTAATTTACATGGCTGAATATAGGATTTAATTCTGTCTCTGTGCCACATGTGTAAACTCTGCATGTATCGGTTTTGCTTCTGCGTATATGGCAACATTTGTTTTTTTATGTGTATCCAAAGGGGCATGCAGACTATATGGTTTGTTGGCCATTCACTGTGCTGGATCTTCTACATCTGAATGGATCCGTCATAGTATTAAGGAGCTGGGTGTGTAGTGTTTGCATGCTTTGTGCCTTGAATGTGGGTGTATGGGCTTTTATTTCGATTTGCTTGCTGTCTGAATGGGTGGCTCTCTTCATTTCGTATGCTTGCCATGCCTCCGAGAAGCCTACACATGGAATTGCATTTGCATGGGAGCATGTTCGTTTTGTGTGTGTGAATGAAACAGAGCACTGACGGCGGCATGTACATGGAACGCTTGTCTACAGGATTTTCCTTCTGGTTTTCATTCAGATTTACAGCTGAAGATTTTAAAGAGGCAGTGTCAAAACAGAACATACCCGTAATATTATGGGTTGTGAGAGAACCTTCTCTGGGCATCCAGAATTGGACAGCCCCTTGAAAAGAGCTAACCTGTCTAAAACCCTTGCTCTTCAGCTAGACAGCCTGGTTCCCTGCACCAAACCACTTCCCCAGTCCGCTTTGCACTCCTGCCAGATTTACAAAGGCTGAAATTTCACCCTCGGGAGTATCTTTAAAAGCAAAATAGTATTTACCTCTCAATTATATTGTAGGCCTGCCAGCCCTCCCCACAGCCCGAACTCGCGGGTCTGTCTGCGAAGAAGTCTGCTGCGTGAACGGATGTGTGAACAGATGTGCGACATGGTGGGCAGTGGGCATTTCTGGGTGTGCACATTGTGTCCGGCTATGCACTATGTGACTACTTTTTGCCTTGGGATATGCCTCGTCATGTTTAACTGGCATGTGATGTGGGTGCAGCCATGTCCCCATTTTGTCTGGGCTGCAAACTTGGTTTGGACCGAGTGGCTCTCCTCAGACTGTGCACATTCCTTCAAGCAGTCCTTATTTTCTTTGAACGCGACAAAAGCCAAACGCGGAGACTGCCACGCAACCTGCTGCCTACTGGGAGCGGAGACACTTTGGTGGCATGAGCAGTGAGCAATCCGCAAAAATGAGGAAGGTGTGAAATCTGAATAGGATTAATAATGCTGGCAGTGGCTGCCTGTGCCAATGTGTAATTGGAAAGTTTATGATGTGTGCGTGCGTGCGCGCTCTCTCTTCTCCCTTTCCCCTTCTAATAACGTCCTGCCTACAATTGGATGTCAGCAAGCTGGTTGCCATGGCTACTAAATGGAATCCATGCCGGCTGAATTATTAAACCAGGCCTTTTCTTCAGAGCCGCTGCTCCCATTAAAGAAGTCACTTTAGGAGGCACAGTCTGTGGAATGGAGCATTGGCTGGGCTATTGAATGGCATTTGCTGCCTGGAGGGGCTTCGGACACAGCAGGGGAAGGCCTTGCGAACCAGTGTCCTTCCTTCAGTCCCCCTGCAAAGAGGGTGGGAGGACCAAACCCATGTTGCATGGCGCTGGTGGGATGGACTCCATCTTGGGTTTTGAGTGTGGTGGGGAATGAGGTGGCTGGCTGAACTAGGCATAGTTAGGAGAGCACAGGAGTGTCCTTTCCACCTGCCAATAACATCAAGCCGTGATGCCTGGGATGATCCTGTTGATGGACTGGGAGTGGAGGTGAAACAAAATACAGGACTATGTAGCACTTTAAAGACTAACAAGATGGTTTATTAGATGATGAGCTTTCTGGGCCAGACCCACTTCCTCAGATCAAATAGTGGAAGAAAATAGTCACAACCATATATATGAAAGGATACAATTAAAAAAATTGCTGCTCTAGCATGGAGCTGTGGGACAGATGCTTGGTGTTTGGGAGGGAGTAGGGATGTCTCACTGTTGCTCTCGAGGTGATTTTGAAGCCAATGTCCTTGGAGTTCAAATGATTCAATCCAATCCAATCACTTGGTTCTAAAGTGACGTTAGTCCTGGCATTTAGCTGCTGGTGTGACCGCTCTGTGGCTGGGCTCACCATGTGCAACACGTCCTTGGTTTCTCTGGCTCAGCTGGCAGCATCTAGCAATGAGAGGCTGGGCTGAAATTCCTCACGGTGTATCTGACACAACTCAGCCAGGCTACCAGTGGCCTCTCAGGTGGTGACTCTTCTTCCCTCATTCCCTGGGTAAACTGGGCTGTCTTTTAGTGCCATTCCCTGTGGTAAACAGGGCTGTCTTTTGGTGCCATTCCCTGGGGAAAACAGGGCTGTCTTTTGGTGCCATTCCCTGGGGTAAACAGGGCTGTCTTTTGGTGCCATTCCCTGGGGTAAACAGGGCTGTCTTTTAGTTGCCATTCCCTGGGGTAAACAGGGCTGTCTTTTGGTGCCATTCCCTGGGGTAAACAGGGCTGTCTTTTAGTTGCCATTCCCTGGGGTAAACAGGGCTGTCTTTTGATGCCATTCCCTGGGGTAAACAGGGCTGTCTTTTGGTGCCATTCCCTGGGGTAAACAGGGCTGTCTTTTGATGCCATTCCCTGGGGTAAACAGGGCTGTCTTTTGGTGCCATTCCCTGGGGTAAACAGGGCTGTCTTTTAGTTGCCATTCCCTGGGGTAAACAGGGCTGTCTTTTAGTTGCCATTCCCTGGGGTAAACAGGGCTGTCTTTTGGTGCCATTCCCTGGGGTAAACAGGGCTGTCTTTTGGTGCCATTGAAGGGGACATAATGGAGGCTCTAGTTAATGGCGCATGTGGGACTGAGTCCACCCATCAAAGTCACTTTAATGGGCACAGTTGTCTCCTTCATTCTCTGCCTTCACGTTGAGTGGCAGCGTTCAGAAAATTGTTGCTAACAGCTGCTGACCTTCCTCGCAGCATGGACCATTGATTGCAGCAACATGCAGTCAAGCCTCGGCTTCTAGCTGGAAACTTGTTAATGGGGAAACTTCGTCCTGGGTGTAATGCCCTTGCAAAACCATATGCCTTCAATCTGCCTCTGTCCAGATGGGTAGGTGGTAAGGATGGAGCAGAAGAAGCCACCATATGTTGTAGTTGTTCTGTTCCAAGCAGCTTCATGGTGTTCCCGTGTGCCTCATGGTGTTCCGCTAGTAGCCCATGACCTGGGAAGGCCATCCTTTCCTGGAGCTAGGGGAGAAATTCTGTCTGATGTTCATTTAACCACGTGTGTTTTGTATTTCTCTCGGATAAACCCTAAGCCTGTATTGTTGCTTGGTCTCCTGGCCGGAGAAGGGGAATGCTGTTTGTACTAACAGATCTTTCAGGATTGTTTACATTCAGCAAAGAGGAGAAAACATAAGAACATAAGAACGGCCGTACTGGATCAGCCAAAGGTTGATCTAGCCCAGTGTCCTGTCTTCTGAGAGTGGCCAATGCCAGGTGCCCCGGAGGGAGTGAACAGTACAGGGAATCATCAAGTGATCCCTCCCCATTGTTCATTCCCAGCTTCTGACAAACAGATGCTCGGGATGCTATTCTTACACATCCAGGCTAATAGCCATTGATGGATCTGTCCTCTATGAATGTATCTAGTTCTTTTTTGAACCCTGTTAAAGTCCTGGCCTTCACAGCATCCTCTGGCAAGGAGTTCCACAGGTTGACTGTGTGCTGTGTGATGAAATTCTTCCTTTTGTTCATTTTAAACCTGCTACCTATTAACTTCATTTTGTGACCCCCTAGTTCTTATGTTATAGGAACAACTAAATCACTTTTCCTTATTCACTTTCTCCATACTTGTCATGATTTTATAGACCTCTATCCTATCCCCCAGTCTCTGCTTTTCTAAACTGAAAAGTCCCAGTCTTTTTAATCTCTCTTCATACGGCAACCGTTCCAAACCTCTAATCATTTTTGATCAGGAATTAGTTTCTCTCTCCTGCACCTCCCTGGGTGTGTCTTGCCTGTTGTGTATGGGGATGGAAGAGGAGTGCGTAATCGAGTGAAATGGAGTTCAGTCTGGAATGCTTTGCATAGACCCTTGGCCACTTTTTTTTGTTTGTAGATTCTGCTGAAATTGGCAATGACTATTTCCCAGGTTCAAGGACCCTTTTACATAAGAATCCATTCAATTAATTTGCCTCATAACTCTTTATTTTTAATTAGGGATGAACTCAGACTATAGACTTTTATGCAACCCTGCATCTCTTGGATTCAGGGCTGTTGAAAAATGGGATGTGGATGAGAGCCATTCCTGGTCTGCGAAAGCAAAACCATCACGAGTGTCCTTGCTAATCTCATTGGTTGGTCCCACAACCTAATTGCCTTATCCTCTCCACCTTCTGTCTTGTGGCTCCGAGCCACGCTTTGGTTGTTGGTCGAGGCGGAGACAGTCCTCAAGTAGGAGTCAGGGTGTAGATGAGTGAGGGGTGGGAAGTGTGGGCCCTTTGAATGGGATTGTGCTTCTCTGAGTTACTATGTAGCATGTGACTCTCGGTTGGCTGGATTTACAGAGGTGTCCAGCACTGTGGAGTTTTAGTGCCTCTGAAAACCAGGTCATGGGTGCCTTAAAGAGCAATAGCCTGGACAGCAAGGAGCTCCAGCTTGTAGAGGGAATTTGAGGACAGGAGCCGTTTCTGTGTGACCTTGTGGCCCATCCCCACTTGTCACACGGGGAGAGAGCGAAACAGGAGCACGTGTGGCGGGTTTTTCCCTCTCTGCTCAGACGGAAGGTGGATGCGGCTTTGGATCATTCCAATTGTTTGTTTTTTTGTCAACTATCGCTCAGGAATAAGTTACAGGGTGCTGAACTCCTCACCACCTCAGCTGGCCTGAATTCCCAGGCACGTGTCTGTTTACTATTCCAATTATGCAAAATGGGCCAAACCTTTCCCCACTCTTTCCCAAGTGGGTAAATGTGTCTCTGTGTGTGTGTTTGTGTGTGTGTGATGCCTGCACATTTCTTTTTCTGTTTTGATTTAGCTCCAGTCTCCTTTTCTCCTTTGTTATTCCCTGTCTGCCCCCTCTGGTATGTGTGTGAGTTCTCTTTCTGATTGTCAGAAATTTCTTTTCCACTGTGTGGGCAGGAGACAGATTTTAACTGTCTCTATTTTTTCCCTTTTTGATTTTTTAAAATCATTCTTTTAATTCCTTCCGTTCCTCCTCTTCCTTCCTCTTTAATTCTCTCCTTCTCCCCCTCCTCTTCTTGTGTCTGCCTCTCCCACCCCCCACCCCCCCCACGATCTCTCTCCCTCCCCTCTTTTCCCCTCTCCTCTGTCTTCTTTTCTCTTCATATTACAATAATGTCTCTGGAATAGTATCATAACCTCACCCAGCTTAAGTGCAGGAGCAATGCATTTAATTCAAGGTAAGCTCTTGCTTTTGCTTGCTGTTTGTAGGGCTTGTGTTTCTCAGTAGCTTTCTAAAAGTAGATAATGCTGTAGGTTTGGGTTTTGGGGTTTGTTTGAGGGTTTTTTTGGGGGGAGGCATCTTGCATTCTTACCTAGCACAGAGAACCCGATTGGAGCCAGACTCCGGGGAATGCGGCTACCTGTTGGGAGTGATGGCTGGCTTTCTGCTCTCTTAACTACGCCACACCCTTTAAAAATGTGTGCGTCTGTGTGTGAATATATATACTTCAAAAAAATCCTCTCTACATTGTGGCTGCTTCTTTGCTTTTATCTCAGGAAGAGATTTAATCTCTGCTGAAATTTGTGTCTGTGCTAGCTTTCCTTTGGCAAAGCTCTTGGTGTGGGGTTTGTATATTGCTACCGAACACAAACCATACCGAGGAACTACAAATAGAGGGATGGGAGTCTGGTCGAAAGCAAAGTGCCGGGTTGTCTCTTCCACCGCTCCTCTCGAACGGATCTTCTGCACATTGCTCTCTCTCTCTCTGTGTGTGTGTGTGTTTGTGTGTATTTTCTCCCCATTTTCACATTCCACGTTCCACTACAGAGAATTGACACTGAACTTAGGTGGCTTTGAAGTTGGACGAGGAACTTCTTCGCAGGAGAATTCTCTGCACCTGTGGGGCTTGGCTGTGCTCTGGAGCAGCTCTGGCTCGCAAAGTTTTTATTAAGGTAGCCTTTGTGCGTTCTGAGGCTATTCAGTCACTTTAAGGTGGATCCCTTGCATTCCTTAAGATGTGCTTTGACTGGGTGAGCAGAGGCTGGGGAAGGAGCAGGGGCTAGGGGCCTTTCCTTAGGACTGCAAGCTGAAGGAGGCTGGTGGTGGGGAAGGTGACAAGCTCTCCTTGGCTTTCGTCTGCCTTGGCTTGTTGTCTTTAAGGCTGCTTGAGGCTGTTTCCATCAGACGGATGCTTCCCCTGCCACGCAGGCAGGGTGTTCTAGCTCCTGCTTCATTGATGCCGAGCGCCTCAGGTTTCATTCACAGGGTTGTGAACCCCATTCGCTGGGTCTGTGGAAATGAGGCTTCCACTCATTTCTCTCTCATTGTTTACATGGGGCAGGGAGGGGTTTGTGGGGGTAGGGAGGGGTTTGTGTGGGGGTCTTTTGTAACAGGCTGAAGGTGCCTCTAGTCCCAGGGTGCTGGAACAGTTTTTATAGTGCGGGTGCTGAGAGCCGCTGGACAAAACCACCCCCTGAATGTGATGGAGATGATGCTGTCCCCTACTTCCAGCAGCCCGCTCTAGTCTCAGAGTAAGGTGGTGCCATCCTGCCATTGCTCTTCTCGCCTGTCTGGCTGCCCGTTAATAACCCAGCTCAGGACTCTATTTGTGCAGCCCTCTCCCCTCCACTTATTACTTTGGCTTGAGTGCTCCATAGGGCTACAGCTCCATCCCCCCTGGGCACAGCCCCTGCGCGCCACTGGCTTGCACTTGCATGAAGCTGACCTGGGCCCTACTGGCACATTGCATCTCTCTCCCCCATGCAACTCCGTACACCGTGGCTTCCTTGTTTCTCCAGCTGGGCTACTCAGATTCGTTCCCTGCCTGCGTGAGGCCGGGCATTCTTGTGTCCCACTGTCGCTGCTTCCTTCTGGGTTTCTCTTCTCCCGGTGTCAGCTCTTGGAAGCCCTCTGCCCCCCTTCCAAAGCTCACTTGGGCCATGGCTGTTCACAGGCATGTCCATGGCCCATCAATTGGTTAGCCTGCTGGTCTTGCTCAAAGCAGGCTTGGCTCTGCCTCTCTCCCCATGCCTGAGGCCTCTGCAATGCATTGTTATCTCCTTTCTTTAGCAAGCTTGCCTTTCTGCACTTCAGGCTATAAAATGCATGTCTTCCTGCCAGGCTGCTTCCCGCCTTGTTCCTTGCCACCTCCTGGGAGCTAAGGCCTTGCACTAGCCACGTGGGTTGCTCCCTTGTCAAATGAGCCTCAGGTGTTCATTTTTGTTCTTTCTGTTTGGTCTGAGCGAGGCTGGATCCATCTGCAGCAAACAAGTGGAGCCCTGCCTGGGGCCACTTGAGCGGCATTGATTGCAGAGTGATGAATGATTGGCCCCCGAGTTGTTGCCTGGTTTCCGAAGCTTGCTTGGGTCTTGAGCATGATGCTGTTTGGCAAATGAGTGTCTGTTCCTGCCTTAAAGTGCTGGGATTGGGGCTGCACTGGAGCTTTCACCAGTGGGGAAGCTATTTCTTTTCTCTGAAAGATGCAGAGTGGACTTTTCGTGGCTTGGATTTCATGGTTCCTATGCGCTTGGCTTGTATTACCTTCTAGAGTGGATCATACCACCTTGGGCTGGGATCTACTAGTTCCCAGGGGGAGCAAGTTAGGCCCAGTCAGCATGCACAGGGACAGCTCTACACTTGATGCTGTAGGTGGGTGAGCTCTCTGGCCATTGTTCCAGCATGGGGTTGAAGAGGCATTGTGCTGCCAAAAGTGCTGTCTGAGCATGGGACTGGGACATGAAATTGACTTTGACTCCTGAGGGCATCTCTGCAAGATCTGGAATATTACAGCTCCGGAGTCCTTGGAATACGGCCACCAGCTGAATGTGGATTCTCCTTACTGCAATCCCAGCCGTAGCTTCTTTTAGAGACGTTTCCCTCCACTACTGCCTGCTAAAAGCCTTCCCCGTGTAGAGCTGCTGTTGCAAACTGCTCTGTGAGGGGGGCAGCCTAGATCTGCTACCTGTCATCATGCCCAGGTCAGCTGCCTGCAGCTCTTCAGTAGTTCCCATTGTGCCTTCTGGCCACAGGGCTGCTGTGCAGGGTGGCCGCCTTGGTGGCACTGCCCAGAAGGTGAATGCAAAGTTCCTGGTCTAGTTTGCTTAGCCCCTGGCCGGAGGGAGAACTGTGCATTCCTTGCTGGAGTCCTCCCTAAGGAGCTGAGCGTAGGGGCTGTCGGAGACTGAGATTCCCTCTGGTCTCTGCACTTTTCTCAGAGGAAGAGGGAGTTTCCCCAGTGACCTCTGTCTCCCAGTTGGCCTCCTTCCAATCCCGTTGGGGTTGTCGTCCATTCCCCATGGCTCTTGACATCCTGTACTGCTCTGCACTAGAGTGCTAGACTTACTCTGCACACTATGTTCCTCTCACTGGCAAGTTTCTTCTTCGGCCCTGAGCACGGGAAGGAATTGGACTCCAAGGAAGGTCTGGGCTGCAGCACGGTCCAGCCATACGTAGAGCATATGTGCTTTGGGTCCTGTCCCCACACCCACAAGTCCAAACTCTATCATGTCCTGGCCAATGCCCTCTGTAAGCTGAGTGTAATCCACACACCTAGTGTAGTTCACTTGAGCACTTGGGTGGCCACCCAGGAGAGATTCAGGTACCACCCAGCTGATTAGCAGAGTGCCCATATTGCTCCCCGCTTTGTAGCATGTGTTTCTACTGGTGGTGCACATCTGTGCATGACTCAGTGCACATAATAAAATTTATCCAGCACATGACTGAAAAAAGTTAACGAGAATGCTGGTCCTGACCAGGCACAAAGGCAAGAGCGAGAGCATGCTATCCTGTGTCATATGGATAGGCCACTGCCTGCTGTCAGCCCCTTCTCTGCTGCCTGCGAAGGAAGGCCCTCATTAAGAGTTGTAGATCGAACCCTGCGCAGGAGGAACACTGGGCAAGTGGCAGTGCTTATTCAATGTGAATACAACTCTTCCATTGATTGACTTTGTGGCCCCTCTTACCCTCCCCTCCCGGGTAGTTGAGTCAATGCAGCCCACCCACTGAATCTAGTACAGTGAGTCACAGGCTTTTCATACCCTGGAGTGAATCACTCACTCACAGCAGCAATGATGACAGCTGAAAAGAGAAAACAATTAACCCTCTTCCCCCCCACCATGAATCCAGGCTCTCTGCTCTGGGGCCTGGCGCCAAAGCTCCCCTAACTTTTCTGCCTCCCTGACCGACAGCCATTGGCTGAACCCCAGCACTTTCTGTTCTGTGTCTAGGGGCTTTACCGGCAGGGACTCACTACTGAATGTCCAGGAGGATCCAGGAGTTGAGCCTTAAGGTCAGTGGTTCTTGAACTGTGGGACAACCCCTATGAGTGGCATCACTAGCATAGGTAACCGGTGCCTGCGGAGGGAGGGGCCGCAGGGAGGGCCACCTAGATGAACAGAGAGGGGGCATGAGGAGGCCCCCCATTCGGTGGGGACATGGGAGGTGGAGGGGTGCACCTCCTGAGTGTTACCACAAGTGGCCTATGGTTGCTAGGGCTGGCTTTGATTTGCTGGGGCCCAGGGTCAAAGCCAAAGCCTCAGGGCTTAGGTTACAGGCTTACGGCCTGCGGCGAAAGCCCTGAATATCGGGACTGTCCCTATAAAATGAGTGGGGAACCTCAGATCTGGGGGCCAAATGCGGCCCCCGGCTTGCCTGGATCCAGCCCCCGAAGCTCAAGGCCCCCCTCCCCAGTATTGGGGAGCCTGCTGTAGTGCCCCAGCACTCACAGTCTACTAGCCTTACCCCCCCTCCCCAGGCTCGGCTGTGTGAGGAGAATGTGGGGAGTGTCTTTTTTCTTTTCATTCGGGGGCCACGTCTGTGAGGGTTTCTTTTGTTTTGTTTTTTGCTTCTCACTAGTGTGTGGCCCCCGACTGATTTTTCTGTGGGTCAGCGCCCCCAGACCCAAAAAAGGTTCCCCACCCCTGCTGTAAAATCAGAACATCTGGTCACCCTAATGGGGGGGGGGGGGGGAGAGAGGGTGTATTCAGGCTTTGGCCCCTCACTGGGGCAGCAGGGCTCGGGCTTCAGCCCCCTCGCCCCTGGGCCAGAAGTAATTTTATTGTCAGAAGGGGGTCGTGGTACAGTGCAGTCTGAGAGCCCCTGCGAGGGGCCATCCACCAGCCAGGGCTGGTGTGTGGGGCCTCCACCAGTGGCGGATGAGATCCTGACCCCCTGGGTGCCATCATGTGTGCGTGACAGAGAGACTAGGAACCCCTGGCCCACGGGCTGTGGTTGTGTGTGTGTGTGTGTGGGGTGGGGTGGCTTGGAATTGCCGGCCCATGGACTGTGTCTGTGTGTAGCTTGGAATCCCTGGCCTGTGCATAGTCTGTGGCTCGGTGTGTGTAGGGGCATGGATTGGAGCCCCTGGCCTGTTCATGGGCTTGGCTGTGTGTGTGTGTGTGTGTGTGTGTGTGTGTGTGTGTGTGTGTGTGTGTGTGTGTGTGTGTGTGTGTGTGTGTGTGTGTGTGTGTGTGTGTGTGTGTGTGTGTGTGTGTGTGTGTGTGTGTGTGTGTGTGTGTGTGTGAGGGGGGAAGGGAGCGGGGGTGGATTGGAGCCCCTGGCTGATGGGCTGTCTGGGTGTGGGGGGAAGGGAGCTGGTTTGGAGGCCTGGCGGAGGAGGGCAGGCAAGAGGCATCTCCATGCATAGCTTTGCCAGCGCCTCTTCCGAGTCACTCCTGCTGCAAACGCAGAGTGACATCGGCCCCAGTGCGCCGCTCTGTGCCTGTCCCCCAGCCCTCGCTGCCCACCGCAGGCCCCATGAGTGCACAAGAAACATCTCAACCCCAGCGTGAGCAGCTGACAAGCTCCAGAGCTTCAGAATGCTCTTTCCTGCTCTTCTCCCTCCTGCTCCTGGTGTGACAGATGGCCGCAGTCATCTGCTCTGCTGGTGGCCAGGACACTTTGTTTGCTTCTCTGCTGAAGGCCTGGGCTGTGTCTGGCCCCCTGGGACCGGAGATACTGTTTTAACAATGGGAAGATGCTGGTTAATTACCTTCCTCCACCGCACACTCCATCCCTACCGGGCTTCTGAGAGAGAGACTGAATCATGGCAGAGCTGGCGGGGTGCAGGCTTGGAGGCTTGGTTTCTAGTACCCTCCCTGCCCCCACTTCCCTGCCAGGTTGGTGTTAGGATCAGGGCTGGTGGCTGTTCCAGGTCCCGCTGTTTCTCCCCGCTGGAGGGATCTCTCCACAGGGCAGAGGATTCGCTCTGGTAATTAGTACAGCAGCCACGCGGCGCTGGTTTCCAGGGTCCGTGATCTCAGGAAGTGGAAGAGCCGGATGGATGCACAAGTTGTTGTGGATCAGTGGAGGTGTGTTTGCGACGTTAGTGCCCTCGGGCTGTGCTGGGCCCAGCCCCCTGCCTCTGACCCTTTCCGCCAAACCGTCCATCCCGGGCACGTTTCTTTCGGTTGAGCTCAGCTCTTTTCTTGCCGCCCCTCTGCCATCTCTGACTTGGCTCCCCACCATCATGGCCCTCCTTTCCCCTTATTCCCTGCGGCTGAAATGAAGTGCTGGAGTATTTCAGAGATGTCAAAACATACCATTAGATGCAGCTGTGAGGCCTTTTGCCCAGGGAGCAACCGCTGAGTGCCGTGTCAGGCTGAGAAATGAGCACTGTTTTTAGGAGCAGGGGGAGAGGAAGGGTTGCCAGAGGCCAGACTCTGGGTTTGGGATTCCCAGACCCTCATCTCTCTTTACCTGCTTCCTTCTGGTGCAGATTAAAGCTGCCTCCCCTCCTCCCTAGTGCCAAAATACTGGCTGGTGACTCTCGGGCTAAGTTGCCCATGATTAGTGAAAGAATATCAGAATAGAACTGCCCCAAAAGTGGAGGGGAGGTGACTTGGGTCCATGCAGCAGGATGCTGAGGTAAAAGCCTGCTGGTGGGGGTATGAGGGGGGGAGGGTCTCCTGAAGTAGGTTTGAAAGCAGGTCGTTGGGACAAGACTCAGGTCAGAACATGTGTTGCCTGGTGCCAGTTTGTGTGGGAAGAACCGAGGTGGGCAGCCGAGGTGGGCACGGCCTCGTGCAGCTCCTGTTGGCTGTGGTTCGCCGTTCCTGTCCAATGGGAGCTGTGGGAAGGGGTGTGGAAACAGTGCGAGCCGCCGTAGCTGTGGGCCCTCAGACACATGAAGCAACGGCAGCCTGCCAGGGGCTAACCCTGGCTAACTGCATCCAACCCACAGGTTGCTTGTTGCCCACCTGAAGGACGTGGCTTTCTATAAGTTCTTGGTAGTTATTACAAGGTTCCGGGATATGGCTCCTATTGGTGGGTAGGCGGCAATTGACTCTCTCGGGCTAAGCAGGGGTCAGGCCTGTGGAGCGTTGAGCTGGACAAGAAAAAACAGGCTGCAAGGAAGCCCAGTGAGTGTGCGTCTGTAAGTGGCATCCAATCCTGTGAGTCAGCATTGGGCTAGAGCCCCGGCATAGAGCAAGGGGCTGTGGATGCTACAGCTGCCACCTCTCAGAGGAGACAGAACCAGAGTCCTGATTGCAGATGGTCATTAAATCTATCATGACACTTTTTGCAGGTGCAGGGAAGAGGCATTGCTTTTGGTGCTGTTGCCGGGTTACTGCAGTCCACCTCGGAAAACAGTTTACGCCGAATACTGTCGTTTTTTCAGAAAAGATCTAAATAGCCCAATGCTCAGTCCTGACTTGACTGCTCCCTGTCCAAAACGGCACCCAGGACTCCTGAGCTGTCTGTTGCTATCCAGTAAATAGAGGCACATGGAATTTCTTTGGATTTTTTAAATTTTCTTTTAAAAAATATGAGCAAATCCTAGAAATTCCCTTTAAAACACATGCCCACAAAATACTTGCGGGCCAGGGTTGGGGAGGATGTAATTAAGGTTGAGGAGTCTGAGTGCTCCAAAGTCAGGCTCAGTCAGAATTAAAATGGCTTGTGTAACTTTAATCCCCCTGCCCCAGCCCTGATAAGCTGTTTTCCCTTTCTCCTAACCTGGCAAGGTGGCAGGAAAACTCAAGATTGTCAAAATTCCTTTGAAGGGGTTGGGCTTAATCTCTCCTCAGAGTTCATAGAGGATTGGTGCCTATAAATAGGCCTGAAACCAGCCAGAAAGGGTTCCTTAAAGTGCTGAAATGTAGGCAGCACTGGACTGATAATGAGACTTCTCCCTCTCAGAGGAGTGCTCAGGGAAAGCTAATTAAGCCACAGCTAATATGTCTCAGGAAGTCTTTGGGTCCCGCAAAGTATTTTGTATTGCCCTGTGTCTCTCGTCTCGGTGTTGTCACTATACTGCCTTTCATTACTCAAGGACAGTTGGGATGTTGTGTGAGCTTCCTCACAGCAGTGCCCTGGTGGGCTGCTAGCAGCTTGTGCTTTATTCATATAGCACCCCCTTCCCCCCCGCCTCCCCAGTGGTGCCAGTTGAAACCGCCAGCCCTCTGAGTAGTCTCCCTGCATGTCTGGAACATGATTCCCTACTCCTGCCAGTGCCTTATGGGCGTGCCTGGTCAGTCAGCTACCTTGCTAAAACTGACAGAGAGACAGACCCATGTTGAAGACTCTAGATTTCATTAGTGAAGGAGGATCCAATAAATCCTCTTCAGCCAAGCTACATTGTAGCAGGCCCTGCGGCCCAGTGGTCTGCAAGCAGCCCTGGATAATTTGCATGTCTGTGGGATCTGGGCTGGCCCGTTCCAAATAAGGAAAGACAGCAGCCTACTCCTTGTAGTCCCAAGGAAGGAAGTATGAGCAGTGGCGATTAAAGCAAGTGTGTTTACTACCTGTGTTGATGAACGGAGAGCTGTTTCTGAATGTGCTAATTCAGCAGTATAGGCAGAGATGAAAAGCCAGCAGGGAGCTATTGAAAGAGCTGACAGGGCCCTGGCTTGCAATAGGACAGCACCTGTAAGAAATGTTAAGTTCCTTTCGCTGCTGGGTATGGGTCACAACTCCAGAGCGAAGAATGTTTGGCACGTAAATCCGGGATTCAATCTCTTACTTCTGCACGAAACCTACCGCATCTCCTCCTCAAACGTACGGTGCCTGCCTTTTGAGTCCGGAGTGAATTTTGTGGTTAAATCCTGCAATTAGCTTGAGTTTAAAATAAATGGATATGAATCTCTGAAGAAATATAACATTGGCCGGTCTTTTCTTCGTCGGGAATGATCTTAACAAGGGAATAATGCAGACCCGTCACTTTCCAGACAGAGTTAATTGAAATCTTGTTCGCGGACTATATTTGAAGACGCTAGGTTGTAATTAAGTGAAGTTATTAATGATTGTTGGATCTAATTGCTATGATTAATAAGCTGCAGACAGACTTGGATCAGCAATTCAGATAGTTGAAATCAGAGAGAACTCAAGCATTCTTGCTCGTCCCTTTACAACTGTTTTGCATGGCTGATTCCGGTGGTTGTAGCCACTCAGGGGTGGCAGAGAGATTGGACACATGTCAAGAATTCTCATTGGTGGATTTCTTGGCCCAGCTGTTGCTGCATGTTAACCCCGGGGATCAGTGCATGAAAGGTTCGAGGGACTGAGGCAGGGGCCCATAGGGCGACCCTTACTGCACAGAAGCATTGGAAGTCACAGAGTGAACTCCCCACCTCCCTTCACATTTTCCTCACTTCACTAGCGCGGCCTTCTCAGCCAGTCAGTCAGTCAGGTGCAAGACAGGGGCTGGCCCAGCTTGGGCAGCTTTGCCGAAATGTCAGTGGTGACTCTACCCTTAACAATTACACGACGATTGAGAGTTAATATTATCACTCCTTGTTAAAAGGGTCGGGGATTAGCTTCCACTTTGGGTTTCTTTTTCCATGTGCAGGCAACTATCGATAACTTTGAAACCCAAGGAAATCTCACGGGAACAAACTGCTCAGAAGCCACAAGTTGGGATGTTAGATTGTGGGTAATAGAATAGTCAACTAACCACATGAAATCTTTGCAGTTACACGACTATTCTGTAGTGCCTGGAGGAGGGGCTGGCAGCCAGTGTGCTCTGGCCCCACTCCCAGGGAGCCCCCTGTCATCCTGCACTGTACCAGAAGAAGCAGTGTGGGGTAGCAGGCGGGAGCTGATCCCCACAGGGGGAGCCAGTTTAAAAACCAGCTCCCTGTGCAGACCGGCTGCTTGAAACAGAGGCAGCAGTGTGGGGTAGCAGCAGCCCCTGTCTGCGGGGGGGTCCAAGCTCCCCGCGAACAGAGGCTGCTGGGGAGGGAAAGGTGGGGGAGGCTGCCGCAAAGCCAGGGCTGTTTCCAGGGGCCAGTCCCTATCCGCACTGGGCCCAAGCTTGCTGGAGACAGAGGCTGCTCTGCAGGATGTAGAGGAGCCTGGGCCTGTTGCGGGCATGGGCTGCTGCTGCAAAACAGCCTCTGCCTATGGTGAGCCAGGGCCTACTGTGGGCAGAAGCTGCTTTGCAGC
Organism: Pelodiscus sinensis; assembly: GCF_049634645.1. NCBI lineage: Eukaryota > Metazoa > Chordata > Testudines > Trionychidae > Pelodiscus > Pelodiscus sinensis. The sequence continues at coordinate 58,629,414 of NC_134719.1, read as the reverse complement.
ATCCTCTCCTACCCCCCCTGCCCCATGCTGTGCCTCTGATAGAGGCAACAGCACGGGGGGGGGGGGGGGGGGTGAGGGGCAGCAGGCAGCACCGGCTCCTGCTTCCCCACTCCCCTTGCTGCTTCTGTATCAGAGGCATCAAGGGGGGGAAATGCGAGTAGTCGACTAGATTAACCGATTAATTATCAGTTAATTGCCTAGTCAACTACTCGATGTCCCTAGCCATGAGTGCTCAAGTGCCTTAATCACCATTCTATTGTGGCACAACTACAGGCCAGAGGCAGAGTTGTCTGGGTGCTTTGAATGTGTAGTTTTTACTAGACCGTGCTTGGATTCCTTTTATGTTCCACCTTAACTCAGAATTTCTGGTGTGTTTTTTTCCCTTTAATGTTTGGTTTGGGCTCATTTCAGCATCCCTGTGATGGTTTTTACTCTTTACGTTCCTGCTGTGGATGTGAATCTTGCTCGTATTCGACAGACTTGGCTGCTTTGGAAAGGAGGACATGAAACCTTGTGGCCCATGGTGCTTGTTACCTCTACCTGAGCTAGCATTTAGTGTCGTACGAGGTAGTTACTAGCTATAGATCGGGGTGGTCAGTGTTTGCAGGGGGGCCATTCTAAGAACCTTGGTAAGTGGTCACAGGCTGTGCTTTTCTATTCTGTCAAAGGGGATGTGGTGGGAGGGAGTTCAGGTGCAGGGTGGAGGAGGGGTGCAAGGTCTGGGAGGGAGTTTGGGTGCAGGAGGGGATTGTGATCGGGGACGGGGGTGGAGGAGGGGTGCAGAATCTGGGAGGGAGTTTGGGTGCAGGAGGGGATTGTGATCGGGTACAGGGTGGAGGAGGGGTGCAGAGTCTGGGAGGGAGTTTGGGTGCAGGAGGGGATTGTGATCGGGGACGGGGGTGGAGGAGGGGTGCAGAATCTGGGAGGGAGTTTGGGTGCAGGAGGGGATTGTGATCGGGTACAGGGTGGAGGAGGGGTGCAGAGTCTGGGAGGGAGTTTGGGTGCAGGAGGGGATTGTGATCGGGGACAGGGGTGGAGGAGGGGTGCAGGATCTGGGAGGGAGGTTGAGCATGGTAGGGGATGCTGACCTGGCGCAGGATCTGGGAGGAAGCTCAGGTGCAGGAGAAGGTTCTGACCTGTGGAAGGACTGTGGGAAGGGGTGCGAGAGGGGGCCTAAGGCCCAAGCATTGGCCTGGCTGGGAGGAGTTTGCCATATGCGGCTGGTGTCCCCATGCTACACAAAGCTGCTAGCTACTGCTGACAGGCAAATGTGTGTCTGCACACCTCTTTGGGGGGAGGGGAGGGGAGGCACTGGGCCTCTGCATGCTGCCTGTGCCCACAAGCACCACCGATTGGCTGGTTTACAGCCAATGGGAGCTGTGAGGATGGCGCTGGGGGTGAGGGCAGCACACAGAGACCTGCTGCTCGTCTCCCACCAAGGGGCACACAGAGACATGCTTGCCAGCAGCCTCTGACTATGGCGCTGGGGCTTCTGGGGCTGCCTGAGCGTCCCAGTGGGCTGCAGGTCACTTTCTTCCTTTGGATGCTTATTTCAGAGCTTAGCTAACTTGCTGGTGAGAGAGGTTTGCCTGCTACCCAGCCTACATCTCCCTTCCGGCAGTAGAAGCCCATTATTTCTTGTCTGACTTCCAGTGGTCCTGGAGAACAATTGATCCTCATCCTCTTTGTGACAGGGCTTAACAAATGGAAGACGGTCAAGCACAAATAGAAAGATTATCAGGCTCCCTTCCTCAGGATTTTCCCTGAAGAAGAGTCAGCCCGGTTCTGTAAACCTTTCCTCACAGATCTCATCTTGCTTTCCTCTGGACTGTCTCCAGTTTGACCCTGTCTTGCTTAGTGTGGTGCCCAGAACTGGACCCCAGGCTCCAGCTGAGACCTCACCAGCGCTCAGTGGCACATTGCCACTCCCTCCTGTGCCGTACGGCTGGCGCTCCTGGTAATACACCCCAGAATGATATCGGTCTTTTTGGCAACTGCATCACATTGGTGACTCATATTCACTTTGTAATCTGCTCCAATCCCTCAATTCTTTTCAGCAGAGCTGCCTCCTGGCCGGTTATTCCTCATTTGGAGTTCTTTGATTTTTATACTAGGGATGCAAAATCCTGTTTAATCAGTTAACCAGTGTTAATCAGTTAACCAAATGTTACGCGGCCCGCCCGACATGCCACGCCTCTGGTTAATCGGTTAACTAGTAAGCATCACCCAGTAAGAATGATGCTTGCTGGTTAACTGGTGACATCCCTATTTTATACCGTCTTAAATGAACTACTCTGCGCTTGTCTGTATTGAATTTCATCTTGTTCGGTTCAGACTAATTCTCCCATCTGTCAAAGGGGTGCCGAAAGCTAAACCTGTCCTCCACTGTGCTGCCTCTCCCTCCCAGCTTGGTGTTATCTGCAGGCTTTATGAGCATGCCCTCCACCCCGTTATCCATTCACTGATGAAAATAACTGATGAACAGAACCATGCCCAGGACTGACCCCTGTGAGAACCCACTGGAGACATCTCCTCCCTCCCAGTTTGGTTGCAAGCTGTTGATAATTACTATCAGTAATAAGTATTAAGGAGTGGAATGGGGACAGAGTGGAGCAGGGGTGGGGTTAAGGAAGGAGTGGAATGGGGTAGGGGCTGGGCTGGAGGAGGGGGTCGAGCACCACTTGGCTGGAAGCGAAGTTGGCACCTGTACGTGGGTGCTGGCGTGTGTGTTTTTCCGTGAATCCAACCATCTGCACTGCCTCCAAGACTCTGGGGGCAACATTTGTTTCCCAACATCACCTGCTGCCCAGTGCGGGGGGCTCAGTGGTGCTCAGTGTGGCTCTGTCCCCCTCCCCGGGCCAAGCCCCACAGAAATTGAAGAGTCCCCTGCAGCCTTTGAGCTGGGTCTTTTCACTCCACCTCCAGGTGGGAGGCTGCGGAGATGCATGTTCAATGTGCCCTGGAGATGCCTGGAGGCAGATTGTACCTGGCTGTTATTTCCAGCCGCCTGCAGACTCCAGAAGGCAGTGGCATGCCAGGTCATGTGCAGGAATCCTTCCGAAGGGCTCAGTCTGGCAATTACCGGTACTACCGTCGCCCTTGGAGGTCCCATGTGCAGCCCATCGTGGTAGGCGATATAGGAAGGAGCTGTGCAGGGAAGTAGGTGGACGCCAGGTACGTTTATGTCTCTGAGCAGGGACCTGGCTTACAGCTCACGGAGGAGACGGAGCAGCATCTGTGGAGCCTTTTACTGAATCTCCTATGCAGGAAGTGAAGGAGAAGGCAGGCAGCAATAGGGGTGGGGAGCAAGTCCGTAAGAGCAGATGCTCACTTATGCCTCAAAAATTGGGATGGGTGAGAGGGGGCTCAAAGAGGAGACTGTCCTGGCCAAACAGGGATGTACGATCACCCCGTGCAGCAAAGAGAGAGATGGGGAATGAACTCCGAGTGGAGGGCGTATGGGCACCGGGGCATTCAAGCTCTACTCAGGCTGCTGCCCCCAAATGCTCACCATCTCAGTGCAACAGAGACAGTAGGTGGGAAACTTCCTGTAAAAAAAAAAAAAAACGCTTTGATTCTTCAGGAGCTGCTGGGTTAGCGTCACACCTTCCAGGCCCCCTGCAAGCAGGTAAGCAGTGTCTCCGTGTGCTTTTCATATTGCCACATTCTCTGCTTCTCGCTTTGGTCTCCCCTTACCGCCCCCTCCTTTTCTCTCCGACACCTCAGAAGAGCACGGCTTGTGTTTGCTGTGTAGCGACTTACTAGGCAGCCTGGGAAGTGTTTACAAAACACAGCGCCGGTGATGCACGCTAATGTTTCGCTCGCCATTCTGCTGCGCTCCTCAGTTGCTGACAAATGTGTCGTGCTCCTAAAGTTGCTTGGCAGGTTCGGTTTTGGAACGGTCTGCGTGAGCGTTCCCACGGCACGCTGTTCACCATCCACATCCTGCCTGGAGGCCTTTTTGCTACCGTTGCCGCCAGATTGGGGCCAGTATCCTCGCCTGCCATGCAAGCCCCCAACTGGTGGCAAACTTTGATTTCTCCCTCGCCTTTCCCATAATCCTCTCTTGCCTGGGATTCAGTAGCCAGCTCCCAAGGCGTCTCCGTGGCTCAGCCTTTTCAGCCCATGCAGCTTCCAGTACTGGTCAACGTTACCGCTTAAACGGCCGCCACTTACATCGCTCAGGGGTGTGAAATAGACCCCGCCCCCCGAGCAACTCCAGTGACACGGGTGCTACGTCCACAGGAGACGCTCTCCCATCGGCATAGCATGTCTTCACCAGACGTGCTGCTGCAGCGCGACTGCAGTGGGGTGGCGCTAGAGTGTCGGCTCGCCCTGAGTGACACCACCCTCGTCCTGGTCCAGCACTCGAACTGCCTCCACGCCTCTGCCTGCCTGACGGGCCAGCCCCTCCTGATCTGTGCTGCGCTGCACAGCGCTCGCCCCTCTCCTCTCCGGGCCCTCTCCCACCTGCTAGAGAAGAACAGGCTACCTGGAAGTGGAGGGGGTAGAAGGGCACCTTTATTTCAGACACTCGTCCCGTCCCCCCCACCTTGGGGTGCGAGGGAGCAACAAAGGAGTCCCAGGTGCACCTTTTTGCCCGAGTTCCTATGTAAACACACTCAGCAAATTCCACACCCCGTGAGCCCTAATTTGGTAACGTAACCACCCATCAATGCATAATCGTAACCGTGTGATGCGTACCGTTCCATCCGCCCCTGCTGACGGCTTGTTGGTTGGTGTTGGCAGTTTTGACAACTCCTTGAATCAGCAGCTTACAAGAGGGAGAGGAGACAGGACCCTGAAGGCACTTGGGAGCAAACAGGAATGGAGAAGGGGGTGAGGCGGGTAGCACGGTTAGCGCACAGACCATGCGTGGAAAGTTACCGCCTGGGTACAGCTGTCGTGGCTCCATCCGGAACGAGCAGGAAAGGAGGAAGCAAAGGAAGGCTACAAACCAGTGGAAGCAGAATCTGCTCATGCTGTCCCGCCGTCACCATGGTAGCAATTCCCCAGACCCCTGTTTAACCCCTCCACACCTACAGCAATACCTTGTGCTACCTTCGCTCCCTTTGTCTCCTCTCACTCTTGCCTTCAGGCCTTTCTTTTCAGGCGGCCTGCAGAGACTGGGTTGGCACCTCGCCTGGTGGGCAGCCAATGTCCTTGCTCTCCCCCTCCAACGACATTTGTCAACTCCCCATGCACTGCTGACATCCAGCCCTGGGCGACGTATTCCTTCCCTCTAGCCCTGCTATGCTAGCAATCATCAGCCCCTACAATATCCGCACCTTAAGAATCCCTGGTGTTAACCCTCCTCCTGCAGTCCGCTTGCCTTGCCCGCCAGCGTTCTCTGTGGCCCTCTCAGGGTGGCGATTGCCAGAGCGTTCAGCAATAAACTGCTCCCCCTGGAGTCCAGAGGGAAATTCCTGCTGATAGGAAAATTCCCACTGACTTCAGGGGGAGCAGTGTTTGGCTGTTAGCTGGAAAATCCCGCCTTGATCTCGCAGGTGACTGAAAATGTGGCTATTCTGTGTACTGGGGATGATGTACTTCCTGGGGCTGGGAGGGAGAATTTCTTTGAGCCCCTTTGCATCTCCTGGGATGCGACTGAGCGACACACATTCAGGGGGAAACCGTTCTTCCTGGTGAAAACAATTCGACTGGGAAAGAGGCCCCGAAAAGGCAGGGAGAGAAGCCCCCTTGCCTAAGCCGCTTGCAAACCAGCCAGGCAAAGGGGCCAGCGAGGGAGGGATTCTGCCCTGGCCCTTGCGGGATGGACAGGGTGACTGTACCCTTGCTCAGACTGGGAGCTCCGCAAATCAGAGGGCCCGATTCAGTCGGGACTGAAGTCAGCGGGGTCTTGGCCATCAGTTGAGGCCCTAGACTCTCATCAGGGAGGGATTTTCAGGGGCACAGGCACATTGGTCTAGCTCTGTTCCTGAGGGAAGCAAGGGGCGTCCCCTTGTTCTCAATGGGAGCAGATAGGCCAAGGCCCTGACCTCTGCATTTAGGGTTACCAGGTAGGTTTAGAAAAAATACTGGACACACTTGATGGGGGGAGGGGGGGCTGGCTGCAGGAGATGGGGGGGAGCTGGGGGGCGGGGCTGATGGGCAGGGGGTCAGGGGCAGTGCAGCTGGCTGGAGGAGATGGGGGGATCGGGGCAGCGCGGCTGGCCAAAGGAGATGCAGTGGTGGGGGTTGAGGGCAGCGCGGCTGGCCTGGGGAGATGGGGGAGGGGTTGGGGGCAGCATGGCTGGCCAGGGGAGATCAGGAGGAGAAGAACTGGGTGGCCAGGAGGGGATCGGGGGCACCAGAGCTGGTCGGGAAGGGTCGGGGGAAGGGGGAGGAGGGGCGGGACTGACCCGGGCATGTGCAGATCCCGAGGTGCTGTCAGTCCCGTGCACGGTCCGGTGAAGCACCAGTGAATCCGGCTGCGGCTCCACCACGCGCTCAGGAGCAGGCACAGGGCTTCTCCTCCTCCCCAAGGTGTCAGGCACAGCCAGGGCTCCCAGCGCCGATCGCACCCCGACTCCCAGTCACTCCCCCAGCTCCCGCCAGGCTTCCGTCCGGCGCCCAGCCAGAAATCCAGAAAATACTGGACATTGCACAAATCCGGTATTTTCTGGGGTTTTTTACCGGACAGAGGGCCCCAAAACCGGACTGTCCGGTAGAATACCGGCCACCTGGCAACCCTAATTACTGCATTTGGCCTGAGAAGGAGACCCTAGGGGGTGTCTCTACTGAGGCTGTTTCAGCCCAGAAGGGATGTCACCAGGGCGTATTGATCAGGAGTAGCCATGGCCTGTTTTGGGTAGGGCTGCAAAGTCATTTTCCCCTCCTTCCTTGGCCAGAACTGAGCCCTTCCCACAGTATGCCTGGGGCCAGCCTGTGGGGGTTAGAGAGATGAGCCTTTGGGTGCAAAAAGAGATGACGCCTGGCTGCAAAGTGGGAGGGGGATGCTGGCAACAGGGATGGCAAGAATCCATCTTTTTGTGGTAATTTCTGAGGTTTTTCTTTCAAAAGCTGGGCTTCCTGTGGGTGGGGATGCAGCCTCCTAGGACAGGGGAGACTTGGGTTTAAGTCCTTACTCTGACCAATTCCCTTACAATCACTTGAATCCGGCAGAGCAGGGATTGAACCGAAAGTCCTTGAAGTGATGTCTCTGCACCACGTTTCCATTGAGAGGAAACAGCCTATGTTAGCGGAATTTCCTTTGGAGAAATGCTCAGCCAGTCCTCGTCTTTGGTTATGGCCTGAGCGAGTAAAAAATGTGTGATGAAACCAGTCCCCTTTTCAGAACGTGATTCTGTCTGTGTAGAAACAATTTGTGGAATTGTCCGGCTTGTGCTGAAATTTTGTTTGGGAGAGAGAAAATTGTTCTGGCCAAGTCAATATGGTCCATTTTGAACTGATTTTTTTGTTCAGAAATTTTGATATTTTTTATGAAATGAAGTGAAACCGAAATGTTTACTGAAACTGCAGGTTTGTCAACCCCCAAACAATTTATTTAGATTTTTTTTGCAGGGAATTTAGAATTTTACAAAGTTTCCTTCCTGCTCCTAACGTCAACATTTTGAAATCCTCCACAAAACAGAATTCTGTGCGGTTCTATTGGTTATATCCTACGAGTACCTGTCTGCAACGGCCAATGTTATAAAAGCGTAGCAAGGCAGAATAGTCCAGTGAAACTCAGCCATGATGGGAGTACCCAGCTTTTACACTGTATAACTTCTTTAGATGTCAAAGTGCTTTACAACCATTCTTCCCACTTTACACAAGTCCCACAGGCAGTGTAGGTTTTTGAGTGGGTTTCAGTGAATTCCAGCACTTTACTGATACTAACAGCTCATCACTGCTTCCTGTCGGGGGTGGGAGGGAGAGGAGCTATTCTCACTCCCATTTTATGGGTGGGAAAACTGAGGCAGAAAGGTTCAGTGACTTTACCAAGCTACAGAGGGAGTCTGTGTCAAGGTCGGGATTGGAACGAGGGGACCTGTGCTTACTTCACTAGGCCACAGTATTAAACTGACTCTCCTTCTAGCCGTGCGTCAATGGCTGCTTAGTAGAGCTGCCATCTTCAGAATCCATCTACTGAATTGCTTCTGTCAGCCATCAACCGATCGTGGGTGTTCCCAAACAGGGGGCGATCTCTGGCTGTGTGCATGATGGATGCTCAGCGCCATCTTTGGCTGCTGGAGGGGAGACTAGACAACCCGTGGTTGCCAAGAAAGATGCTTTCATGCCTGGCGGTCGGTTTTGTTTCTAGGGCTGCCCTCACCAGGAAAAGAGGCTGGGGTCTTTGAAATTCAAGCCCCTCCCTGTGATGGCTGAATGAAAGCAAGTCATCTCCTTTGCCCTTCTTTGCAGCAGGGGGACTTGGCAATAAAGTCCCGATTTCTATCGCTCTGATGGCTACCAGGCCTGATTACTGTAGCTTGATGCTTTTCCTATCTGCAGTGTGTCTGTGGTCATGCCATGTTGCAACCCATGGGCGTTCTAGTCCTGAAGATGTAACCGTACCAAAGCGTTTCTTTTCCCAGTCCAAGGAGCCGGCTGGGAGGAGCATGGCGCAATTGTGGCCGCACTGCTGAGGCACAGTCAGAAGAATTCAAGCTCTTAAAAAAAAAGAAAAGAAAAGTCCCCTCTTCATGCAGACCTGGAGCTGGTTCCCCAGGGGTTGGACCTGACACAGAGGTTTTTCATTCTAGTGATTTCTGGCAGCTAATTGAAGAAACATAGCTACGCGCATCTCTCGCTTGACTTATTTGGGAGCGTCGTGACTTAGTTTTTGTCATTTTTATGTTTTACTCGTGCAGAAGAGCGTTCATGTCATCGGGGGATTGCTAAGCAAAAATCTGTCACCTGTTTTCTTGGGTGTCCTAGTTGGTTAAGCTGATGCACTGGATTGTGGCTGCATTCAGTCACAAAGGGCCGTCTGTGATGTTAGCCCTGTTTTGAATCCCTGCACCCCAATAGCTCTTGCATGGTAAACATTATACCTTCTCAGACCAGGGAGCTGATGGCCAAGTGTTCATTAAGTCCTGAGTTTCCTAGTCTGTCCTGTCACTAGTACTTGGAAGGCCCACCCTCCCAGTCCTTGTCCCTGCTAAAACTGGCTGTGATAGACGTACTGCAGGGAACTTGGCACAGTGGAAGGCCACTTGTTCTGTAGCCTTCCTGAAGCTGTAGTTGGCTGAAAGCCAGCGGGAGCCTTTTTCTGTGTGGACATGCGAATGCCATATCCTTGGGCATTTCCAGGGCCCAGGATTTCCAGAGCTAAAGCAAGAGCCTCTACAATATGGGCTAAAGAGCCAAATCCCCTAGCCAGTGGCTATAGCAGCCTGGTATCATTTATAGAGCTGGTTCAGAGGGGTATTCATAACACACTGAGCTGTGGGTTAGACACGTGGCATGTCAGACTTGGTAGGAGGGTCACACTAGTTCATAGGCCAAATTTCTCTTGTAGACAAGGCCACTATTGAGAATATCTGAGGCGCTACTTCTCCAGCACCAAGTCTGACACACGGTGTGTGGTGTGGCTGCCGCACAGTTTTAGAACTGGGCAAGGTGGTCACAAACCATGTGGGGTGCTCGGAGGCTGGTCTAATGTGGACGGAGCTGGGGCGCATGGGATACACACGTTCCCCCTTTTCCTTCCATCCCATCCACTCCACTATCTTGATACAGCAGCAAGAAATCTGAACAGGTACTCTCCCGAGGGGGAGGATTCTGCAAACTTATTCAGTCAAAACTTTTCTCTCGCGGTCCCCCTGGGGGACTGCAGGGCTGAACTGGTGGGAATTCCCCGTCGCTGTGGATGTGGGGCAGGGTGTGTGTTGGATTCTGCCTGTCCTTCAGCATGTGGTGCTCAGCCTTGCTTAGCATTACAAGTCTTTTCAGGCGTCTGTTCTTGGCACCAGCCTTGTCTTCAGCCAAGCTGAAGTCTGAATTAATGTTTTCATTATCTAGGAATCTTCCCCAAGGGCCACATTCTCCATTTTAATTTTGGAAGTCTCTCATCTGCAGCATCTTTCTTCTCCGGATCCTGCCATCTATCACACAGAAAGCATCCCCTGGGGATTGTGACAGGGACACAAACGGCTGCTCTGCGTGGAACAGTCGGTAACTGCCGAGTGCACTTGCAGAGCCCGGCCCACCGTTCTAGTGCTGCACGGAGCCGTGCCAACGCGAGGGGCGCGGGTACCTTGGCCGAGAAGGGCAAAGAACCACATTGACAAAGGCATCTCAGTGCCTGAAGATGGAGACGGGTGCCCAATGGGATTTTGATAAATACCTAAGCAGGGTCGGTGTCCGAGTGCCACTGGGAGGGATGTAGGCACCTAACCGGTTTGGGCACTTTTGAAAATCTGGCCCTAGATCTAACATACAGGGCAACAACTTCTATGCCAACTAGACCAAAGAGGGAGCCACCATCCTGTAATAAGTGGTAGTTCGTAGGGTACTTTTCCTCCAAGGATCTCTAAGCGCTCTCCAAAGTGAACAAACCCCCCTGCCACCCTGGCAGGTCTGGGAGCATTTAATGTGGCCGTTTTATGGGTCAGTGAAGCAGAGGTCTGAGGAGATGCCAGGCTTCTTGAATACGTGGATTTATGCTGGCATAACCAAAGGAGCGTGTTTACAGTGATCGGGGGAAACTAGTGTGTAGCCCTGTGTACACCCTGTTACTGTGAATGAGGCGATGTTGATTTAGCTTAAATGGATTCCTTACTGATTTAAGCAAACCTGAAATGAGATTGTCTAGGCAGAGTTTTCTACTGCTTTCAGTGACACTGGTTTCTCTGTAGTTCGCCAGCCATGAGCTCTAGAATATGGCTTTTCTGACGCTCTCCAGACCAGGAGAGACTGCTGGATTTTGGAAGGGGTCACACTGAAAGTCACAGAAGCCAATGTCCTCTTTGCACAAGGCAGGTGTAGTTAGGTGGATTTACCGCCACGGTGTCCTCACAGGTCTCTGGCTCCGTTGATGATGATAACAACCAGAAGGCTGCCTGTGTGTGTGCTCAATGATGTGGGTCCAATGAGCACAGTAGACCCCAAGAGGGTCCCCAAAGACCACAAACCAGATAAGGATCAAAGGTACCAGACCAGGTTTATTGTTAAGTCAAGTACATAGTTGTCAGTAGATTCTACTGAACCACTACACACATGTATTTGCCACAGTGGAATGACTCAATCAGTGGGAAATTTCCACTGCCCCTCGGGTCATACAAAGACTGTCCCCCCAAGACACCATCTTATATACAGGTACAAATAAATCACACCTCACTGCTGACATTGTCAGGTTCCCATCCTCTGATGCTACTTAGATACCACCCATCATCCTGTACTTCGTGGTTTGATTAGATCATCTCTATCCATCATGTTGTCATTTTAAACCCTTTCTTGAACCTATATCTGTGTCTGTGAGGAGTGGGTACCAAGGTCTTTTTTAATGAGCTAGTGGTATCACGTGCTTTCCACTTATGACCAGTACCAATTACTGTTCTGCATCTGGAACTATTACCAATTAGTGTTTTGCACTCTCAGCCCTGTCCGTGCCAAGTTCCGTGCGCTGGGGCCTGCTTCTTGCTCAAAGCTTAGCTTTGCTTTATGTTAGTCATGTTTTGCCCATTGTTAGCTAGGCCTCAGGCCTCAAACCAGACCTGTGTTGAATGGGCTTATGTTTCAGGCCTTACTACAGCAGGTATGATCTCCCCAATGGCCGGTGTGTAGAGGCAGGTGGTAGGTGTTCCTTGGACCTGCTCGCAGGCTGGGAGCTCTGTTGTAAAGTGTGATGTCAGAGTCATTCGACAAAAAATCAGCTTTACACAAGGTGGGGTGAATTGGAGCTTGCTGGGAGTAACCTGTTTTCTGTCTCTGTTTTAGGGTCCTTGCATGGTAGTGTTCCGAATTTTTAGAAATAAAATCCTGTTATGTTGCTTCCCCCAGAAAAGTGTTCCTGTTTTTTTTCCCCCTAATTTCTCCGGATATGCTGTGAACATAGCAGTTGAGTTTCCAGGTGCAATAATAAGAACATAAAAATGGCCATAGTAGGTCAGACCAAAGGGCTATCTAGCCCAGTATCCTGTCTGCCAATAGTGGCCAATACCAGATGCCCCAGAGGGAGGGATCACAACAGGTAATCCTCATGTGATCCCTCCCCTGTCACCCACTTCCAGAGAAACAGACGCTAGGGACACCATTCTTACCCATCCTGGCTAATAGCTATTGATGGATCTAAAGGTTCAGAAAAGGGCAACAAAAATGATTAGGGTTTTGGAATGGGTCACATATAAGAAAGATTAAAAAGTCTTGGACTTTTCATCTTAGAAAAGAAGAGACTGGGGGGGATATGATCGAGGTCTATAAAATCATGACTGGTGTAGAAAAAATGAATAAGGAAACATTATTTACTTATTCCCACAATATTAGAACTAGGGGTTGCCAAATGAAAGTAATAGGTAGCAGGTTTAAAACAAAATTACGTTTTTCTTCACACAGTGCACAGACAACCTGTGGAACTCCTCGCCAGAGGATGTTGTGAAGACTAGGACTTGAACAGGGTTGAAAAAAGATCTAGATAAATTCATGGAGGTTAGGTCTATCAATGGCTATTAGCCAGGATGGGTAGGAATGGTGTCCCTAGTCTCTGTAGGACTGGAAATGCATGAAAGGAAAGGGATCACTGGATGATTGCCTGTTGTGTTCACTCCCTCTGGGGCATCTGGCATTGGCCACTGTCGGTAGACAGGAAACTGGGCTAGATGGACCTTTCGTCTGATCCAGTATGGCCGTTCTTATGTTCTATGGCTCTCCAGCCAGAGCCTTGTTTCCCTCTGTAGCCAGTCCTCCCCCACCTTTCTCTTCCTTAGGGATGAGAGGCAGCTCCTTAGAGCATCGCCTCATTAGCATTTGTCCTAAGTAGCATCCCAAGGCCCCAAACTAGAGCAGACCCCCATTGAGTTAGGAGGTGCCACGCAACAGAGAGAGATGGGCGTGACACACTGCTCTGGTAACCCTGTAACCCCAACAGGACAGCGTGAACTGAATGTAAGAAACGGTAGGAGGGAGCGAGGCCCCCAGCTTTCTCCCGTGCAGAGTCCTGGGGCTGCCACCGTCACAACATTGGCTCAAGCATGAAACTCTAATTGTCCCTCCTCCCCTACTGTACCGTTGTCACTAAATCATCAGGCCAGCCGGCAGCCTAATAGTGTGTATTATCGGGAGGAGAAGACAAATAACCTCATTTAAGCTGGGGCTGATTCCCAGCACTATTATTTATAAGAGGCTGTTTCTAAGAGTGTTGAATGTATTTCTGGAAGGCTGCCTGATCTAGACTGCTTGGGATAGCTTTCTTGCTTGTTGATGGGGTCAACACCTGATTTCAACACCCCCTAATTATGTGGGTTCAAAGTTTCAGTATTAAGGGGCCAATTCTTGGTTACTCTCCTGGTATTGCTGACTCTTAGGCCATGTCCCCACTTATCAGAAGCGCTCTGGTAATCAATCTTCTGGGGTTTGATTTAGTGGGTCTAGTGAAGACCTGCTAAATCAAACCCTGAGGGCACCTCTGTAGGTGCCTGTACTCCTTGTAAAAAGAAGTCACCGTCAGCCTCCTGCTATGGAGATGGTGCCAAGCTCAGCTTAAGGTACGTCGACTCCAGCTACATTATTTAGGTAGTTGGAGTTGCATATTTTAAGCCGACCTTCCCACCACCGAATAGAGTTGGCCTTAGTGCTCAAAATTTGAGTCAGCCCTTTCCTCCCCACCAAAATCATGATATTCTTTCAAACAAATGAGGCTCTTGCTTTCCTTTCTGGTTTCTGAGCCTTTAGGATGTGCTTGGATCATGCTCTCAATCTTTTGTCCACAAACCAGGCGGGCTAGTCACCTGACTCCAGAAGCCGGGGCTGGAAGGAGAATGTTGAATGTTGTTAGACTTGAAATAAAGCAGCAACTAAGGCAACATAAAGAAACTTAAAATGGGTGTAAACAGCTTCCAAAGAATAGGATACCGAACATGGCGGGGGAAAAATAGATTGAGCAAAAAAAAACCCCCAAAAAAACTGGGGACCAAAGTTGTTGAGAGGGAAAAAACCCCCCCCCCCAAAGACAACCACTCAAAAAAGAGTCACTGTGCCTTTAAATCCCCACGCTCCCCCTACCTCCATCAGACGTAGCAGGAGAAGAATTTTCCAAGTGGCCTTCTATTCAAGAAAAACAGAAAATACTGGACATTTTACATGTCCTGCATTTTCTTTTTTTTTACCGGACAGAAGCCGCAAATACCGGACTGTCCAGGCCAATACTGGACACCTGGCAACCCTACCAAAGAATACCTCCTGGCCAGCTCTGAAACAGATCTCTACCAAGGGCCTGGAAGGGGCACCCATCAGAGTGTGTGAGGACATGACTCAAGAGCTCTGCCCACTGGCAAGTCACATTGAATCCCGCAGACTTCGGTTGTAAGTTAGAGCCACCTTAAGGCTGCTCTAATTTACACTGGAGCTGGGTAAGCCCCTTCACTGCCCCCAAATATGAAGAGTGTAAATGTGTTTTTCAAAGTCGTCATAATCCCCAGAGCAGGTAGGGGGGAACTTTGAATCAGGTCCCCGTGAGTTTGCATAGGAGAGATTGTGGCAGGTGTAGGACAGCTGAGAGAGGAAGATAAATTCTAACGGGGAAAAAATAGCTCCCGTATGAATGCTGTAGGTAGGCCACCCACGCCTGTCTGCCTAGATTGCTGAGGAGCAGGGCGTCTGACTCCTTTAATACACGGTTCAGGATGTTAATCACACGTGACAGGTGTTAGTCACATCACAGCGCTACAGGGACGCTTTAGATGCGGATGGCGGCTGTGTGAGAATCCCTGGAGAACATGGTCGGCCTCCCGTTCATTGGGATTTTTTTTTCCAATGGTTTAAATTACACTGGGCAAAGGGCTCCCACATTTGACTAGTTTGTCAGACCTCCAGCAAGGAGTCCAGGGGCTCTCGCGCTCCCACATGCCTCGGCAGTCCCTGTTCGCTGATCACAAGAGAGCCCGTGTTTCCAGGGGCTTCCAGAGGGGCTGATGGGTGTGTCCCCCAGGGAGGCTGCGGTGGTTTTGCCGATGATGAAGAAGGCTTGTGCTAGTGGTGAGCAGTCCTTAGGCTTCACAAGATGGAGCATTTTCCTTCCTTACCCAAATCTGCCTGGCCAGGAGTGGCAAGCACAGCTGCTTGGCTATGCCAGATGCCAGCTTGAGCTGGTTGCTGGAAGAGTTAGCAAGTGCGCGATGGAGTCCGGGGTCGTGGGCTGCTCAGAGGCGGGGGTCGAATTCCGAATGAGCGGTGAGAGGTGGGGTGGGGATAGGCCTGAAAAGTGAAGACCAGCTGCCAGAGCGGAGGGAGCTCAGCCAGGGAAGCGGTGCTAGAATAAGGGCAGTCTTGGTTCATGTGTTCCCAACTCCTAGTTTACAGCTAAGGAGTAGCGCCAAGTCTCCATGGTGGTGACTAAACATTGAATTATGTGGAGGGCTGTGATGTTGTAACATTAACCATTTTTATTTAACATAAAATTAGTTAAAGCAAACCGGGATTACAGCATAACCCCATTTATACTCCTTGTCCAAGAGGAAATGTCGCAGCCAGGGTGCTCGGTCCCCAGATGAGGAGAAGGGATCCACAGGCCTTCCTGTAACAGTACCTTCTTCCAGGGCCATTCTTGTCAGGAGCCTGAACCACCACAGCTGGCTCCTAGTGGTACCTTTCCGCTTCTTCCACCAAGCCTGGCTCCTTGCCTGCCAGCAAAGTGACATTCCCCTTGCGGTGGAGGGGCTTGTGTGTTCTGACCAACACTAAAGCTACGTTATCTGGAGCCGAGTGCTCCTGGAAGGGTCGCCCTGGGCGTATAGGTCTGGGGGGAGATTCCAGACTGAAAATCATCCACCTCAAGACCCCCCTGAAAGCCCCACGAGAACCTGGACTAGGGATACCAGGATCTCCCCTGCGGATGGCGTCAGGCGAGCGTCCAGTGGTTGGACTAGCCATATAACTAGTCGGGCCCGGGCTAAAAAGTGACATGGACCCAGGTCATGAGCTCACCGCCTGTGCGGCGAAGGGTGAGGGTCACGTGCAATAGCAGAATGGCAACAAGAGGAATGTCACAGGACAAACTGGGCCTCCGCAAAGGAAACTTGATGGCGGAAAAGCGCACTCATCTGAATGAGCACGTGGCCCTTTTACCACCAGTTCTAATGACACCCCTGAGCATTAAACCAGCATTCGTATCATCTCTGTATTTTGGCTACCATATTTCCTCTTCCGTACCCTGAAACCCTAATATCTTCCACTCCTGGGTTGGCTATTCACAGCAAAACATCCTCCTCCTTGTCATTTGTGTCAGTGCAAATGCTGCTATCTCCAATATCCTGGAACATCCAGAAATTCCTCCTTCCCCCCTTGACACTTGCTTAAACCATTTGAAACCAAAACCTTTTTATGCCCCAGCTGATCTCTAACTAGCTTCTAAATTATCTGTCTTTGCTCCACTCCTATATTATTAGGCCTTAGTATTATTTCCTACATGGTCCATGTTTATGCCTCGGGTCACTGTTATCAATCCCTCTATTTGCTCATGCTAATAACTTAACTTCAGTTGTCATGAAGCCTAAACTTGTGGCCTAAAGGCCCTGCTCTCTGCTTGTGTTTCAACACGTTTCTATTTAAATAAGTAACGTCAATCTCCGTAGGTGACTAAGGCGCCGTGATCGAAGCGACGGATCAGGAAAACGCCCATTGCATGACCCCATGACATGCTTTTGATTTTTTTAAAAATAAGTTGTCATTTTATTCTTCAGGAATTGCTCGGTTCATTGTGTCTGTTAAAATGTTTGTTTTCTGTGTGCTCCATTAATAAGTAAAAAGCCTGCACTTCTCCATGCCCACTCAGTGAGTGAGACACACGCCAGGGCGGACACAGATCTTCCCAACCCCTACTGCTTCCTTCTCTTATGCATTTATGTATTGCCCCTCTCTCTCTGAACCTCACCCCAAGCCCCAGCTAACCCCAGAAACCTCTCTCCCACTCCCCTTAAGTATTCCCTCAATGAGTCTCTGTGCCCCAGCCATCTCACTGGTTCCAGGGACACTTCCTTTGTAGGCCTTCTATATCCCCCTCCCTCACTGGACCCCAACTCCACCACTAGTTCCACATTCTGGGGGATGGAGGGATTGGGTCCTCCCTCCAGGAGTTTTAGGCCCTGGAAGTGCACGGCTCGTGCCCCGAGGAAGCGGTTACACTCTGCTCCCTGCCCCAGACTTAGCACGCTGGGACGCAGCGTCTGGCCCCCCGGTCCTTCGTCATGCCCTGCGGGGTCGTCGCTGTGGGGACGGGGAGGGGGAAGTGTTTTGTTTTATGTTGGTTCTTACATTCTGCTTCGTCGGCCACAGTCTTTCACATTTGGCGGGAAGCCCGGGGCTCTAGATAGGAGCGTGGGCAAGGGGGCCGTAGGTGAGGCAAGAGGACACTGCAGCGATGGAGAGACATGAGATACCTAGAGGCACTGAACGGCTCACAGGCTTTTGGTGTAAATTATAGCAGACCCTCGGGGCTGTTCTAACTTATGCTCGGCTGCCCGAGTCCTGGAGTGGCCATGGCAGCAAGAAAGACTGGGCTGCAGTCACCTTCCCCTCTCCGTGCCCATGCCTGAAGCACTCCATGTGATGGAAGCTGGGGGCAGAGGCAGAGGAGTGCTGTTCTTCTAGCTCTTCGCTGCTCTGGGAACCCCCTTACACCGGGGTGCTCTCTTGGGGCTGTTCCCGCCCCGTTTATGTTGGGGCCAGAGTGCACGGGAGAACTAGTGCTCCGGCAGTCCCCACCCGCAGGAGCAACGTTTGTCCCTTGTATTTGTAGCATTCACATTCTATAGAGGGTCCTTCAACACCTGCTGTGTCACCCCTATTCTGTCCGCTCGTCTCATGTGGTGCCTTGAGTATATAACACTCCTCAGAGCCTGGGTAGGGGCCCGGTGTTCTCAGCTCTCACTGATGTCAGTCTGAGCTGAGAGCTCTCAGCCCTTTGTCCTTAATAATAGTTTGTCAGTCATTGCTTTAGTGCCTTTCTCCTACAAAGCCCCAAGCACTTGACAAGTGGAGTGGCAGCCTGTCACAGAGATAGTGGTAATTAAGGGTGAACTGTGATCACCTTACCCCCAAGGGATATGCAGCCATCTCTGGGGTGAGGCACAGCAGTTGTTTACTCATAACAGTTCAGGTCAAGAAGTGAATTGTGCTCTTTCTCCCCACCTTTACGGTGTCCGGCGAAGCTGTCTCTGTACCCTTTGGTGCTTGGTGTGGCATGCCTGCCTGTCCTGGCCATGCCCAGTCTGGGTGGATTTCACATTCGCACTGAGTCTTGTACTTCTGTTCTAACCAAAGAAACTCCCGTAACGTCTTTTACTTCTTGGCTGTTAAAAGAGCTAGTTGCTAAAATAAATGGCACATGTGAATGCAGCAGCAAGGAAACTCAGTTAGTGGTGCTCTTTGTAAAGAAAGCCCGTTGACAGATCAGCTATTATAAGTTTTTCTTCTAACTCTGGTTTGAATGGCACTCTCCGAAGCATGTGTTTTCTTAAGGATGGCATGATAATTTCCCAGCAGAGACTCGTTTCCCACTTTAAATAGCACTGGAAATTATAGGAAATGCTTTATTATCTCCTCTCTGCTTTTTGACTTTTTATTTTTAATTTGCATACACCAGTAGCCAAGGGTGGAATAAATGAGATTTGTCATCGTCTGCTGGCAGGCTGCACGTTTGCCATCTTTGTCTCCCGGGAGAGTGTAGGGTGGGTTTTCAAAAGCACTCAGTGCCAGCCTAATCTTGTTCCCATGGAAAAACTCCTATGGCCTTCCATAGGAGCAGAGTTTGGCCAAAGCTGAATGCTTTTTGAAAAACCCATTTGTGCTATATAGAGAATCCTAGGGCTTGTTTCTGTGAGCTCCCCATGGCAGGACAGAGGCATCCGTTTCAACAGGAGAAGTATGAACAGAAAGTTTGCAAGCTCAGGACCAGAGGAAGCATGGCCTAGTGGTTAGGGTGTTCATATGGGACTTGGGAGACCTCTCTGTGTCACATCCTTTCAGTGTGACCATGGGTAAATCTCTGCAAAAAATCTGTCCTTACCTGTTGAGGGGAAAAAGATACTCAGATACTGCACTGGTGGGGGCCAGAGAAGTATATTGGATAAATAGACTCACACGAAAGAAAAAAAAAAAGACTTTGCAGTGCCAAGTTAATGCAATACATCAGTTAACTCCTGAAAAATATTCATAAGCGCCACGTCATATCGTGCAGAACTCAAAAGTTAAAGTTCTATAAAACAATCTTTGCTCTCTCCGTGTGATGGGGTAGAGAGGGTAGAGGTAGCCCAGGTCCAGCTGGCTGACAGGGCCCCGCCCTTGTGGCCCTGCTGGGCATGCTCCCAGCCAGGCCAGTATATAAAGCAGGCAGTGGCCCAGCAGAGGGGAGAGCAGCCAGAGGTCAGAAGGAGCCAGTCTGCAAACGCAGCATTCCGGTGGCCACAACCCTGCGGAGTAACAGGCGCCCCTACCCTGCCAACTCCAGCCGGTAAGGACCGCCGCACAGGCGGACAGGCTACGAGAAGGGGGTGCTAGGGTGGTAGGAAGCGGCCCAGGGCAGAGGTTTCCTAAACCAGCTTGGTGAGTAGCGGCTGGATTCCCCACCAAGCCGGCAGGACCTAGAGTCCCTGCCCACAGGGCCCTGGGCCGGGACCCGGTGGAGAGGGAGGGCCCGGGTCCCCCTACCGCCCCTCGCAGAGCCTGGGGAGTCACTCAGGCCTGAAGAGGCTTTTCCCCAGAACTAGGCTGGACTACCGTATATGCCCTGATAGAAGGGCCGAGACTTTTGGGAGTTTGGGCTACCGAATATGCGCTGATAGAAGGGCCGAGACTGGTACGTCGGTACTTTGGGTACTGGGTAGGCCTGGCAGGAGGGGGCCAAAACCCCTGATAGGGGCGTACCCCCTGACACCCTGTTTTTCTGGTGCACCAAGTTCCTACTGCCACATGCGATGTTGCTTTGGAGCCAGGATAAGCGTTACAGCTGTCTCGCCAATGTCTGGCAAAGTTAATAATTCAGAAGGCAAATGCTGCAGGCAGGTCCTTTACCCCCTTTAACCAGCTGGTAAGGTCAGCGTGTGCCATTTACAGTGAAGGAAACTGGTTGAATCTTTTGATCTGCGGTAAATTACCCTAGGCTGGGATCCACGCTGGAAGGCAGTCTAGGGGTGAGCCTCTGTATGGAGCGTTGGGCAGGTTGAGGAGAAAAGGATAAACATTGTGGGAGATTTTCAAAATGTGTCACTCTTTCCTCCCTCACAATTGAAGGAATGGTTGACATTCTGAAGTTTCACGGAAGTTTGATGGTCAGATGTTTGTAGCTGGCTGGGAACCCAGACTATCATATTTTTTGGGCGGCATGGGAGGGGATTCTCTTGAGTTTGATTTGTTTATATTTTTTTTCCAGTGAAAATTGTCCTATTCAAGATGTAGGAAATGTTTTCCAGCTCCACAGGAGAGGTTTGGATCAGGGGCAGTTGAATTGCTTCCGCTTGACAGTGCTGCCTTTGTGGCCAATAGTGGAGTGGGCTAGTTAGCAGCAGTGGATGTTTGAGGATCTTGGGAAGAGAGAGAGAGATGTGCAATGTTGCAGCTTCTTGACCCTGGTGGGAAATGGAGGATGAGGGAGGGGACAGATGTTTAGCAAGAGGCAAAGGCTGCTGTGAGAGACTCATAAAGGAGAGTGAATTGAAGGTGGGTCTGGGACGGGGTTGGTTGGTAGCTGGGTCATACTCAGCATGTGCATTATTATGGAGAGAAAGAATTGCTCAAAGGGGGCACAGGATGTGGCTCATATTGGAAACAAAAAAGAGTCCGGTATGACAGTGTCTTGGGCATTTAGCTTTTGGGGATAAAGAGAAGGGACAGAGTTAAGGGTATTTCTCCTCCCCCAAATAATTTATAGATCTTTATATTAGGGGTGTTAAAATGTGAGTAATGAAGTAACCGGATAGCTGCTGAAATGTTCAGTGGTTATACGTGGGAGGGGCAGTTGGCTTCCCACGAGCCGGTGCGTGTGGCGAGCCTGCCCGTAACTGTGAATGTTAATCCAGGAGCCCAGTCTCAGTAGTTAACCAGGTACATGGTTACACTTTCACATCACTACTTTCTACTTAAAACCTTCAGGCTACGTCTACACTACGAGTTTTCTTGGCAAAAAATATGCCTCCTTTTTGGGGGCATAAGGATCTTGCGGGGAAAGGGGGTTTTGCACGAAAAGAAAATGTCCACACTGCTTGTTTTTGTGCAAAAACCCCAGTGCAAAAACCGGATCATCAGAAAATATGCAAATGAGAGCACCACTCATGCAAATGAGTCCCTCATTAGCATCTTTGGCCAAGAACCTCGTAGTGTAGACGTAGCCTCCGAGTGAAGACTTTTGTCTGAGAATTTCCTTCTTTCATCCCCCCAAAAGAGAACTAAAACTGTCGTATGTTCCTGTCTCTTTCTTCCTGTCACCATCATGAAGTTAATATTCAGCTGAAAGTCCTTTTTAAGTAAGAAGGAGGAAAAGTCAGATTACCCATACAGCTGCCTATGGGCCAAACCCACCTGCACCCCCCGTTGGTGTAAAAAATCAATACACACAAATGGTAGGTGCTTAGCTAGGCATTATCCCTGCTGACTTTGGGTGTGTCTAGACTACAGAGTTTTGTCGACAAAAGTGGACTTTTGTCGACAAAACTATACCTGCGTCTACACTACCGCTGAGTTCTGTCGACATAACGTCAACAGAACTCAGCAGTTTTGTCGACGCTGGTAAACCTCATTTCACGAGGCATAACGCCTTCTGTCAACAGAACTCTGTCGACAGAAGGTGTTATTGCATGTAAACTGTCCTTGCGTCTACACTGCCATGTCGACAAAGCAGCTTGCTTTGGCGACAGAACTGAATGTAGTCTAGACGCTCTTTGTCGACAGTATCTGTCGACAAAGCTTCTGTCGACAAAACCCTGTAGTCTAGACGTACCCTTTGAAAGCTTCCCTGTGGGGTAAAGCTCTAAGTCTAGCTGCATTGCTGTCGAGTGCAAAGTCTCTGCTTCGGCTGCTACCTTCACTCTGGGAGCTCCACAGTGCCGGCATTGTCTTTTCTGTTCCTGGGTAGCTTATGAAGGCTTCCCGGCATCACTGAAAAGTCCGCAGGAGTCCTATGCTAGGTGACTGTCGCCCTTTTTAGGGAGCTAGTGAACTCTACCAGGCACTGAGGCGAGTTTGTGAAAGTGTAGAGCACATGGGGGGAGTGCAGGCTTCACAGCCCCTTAAACCAACTCATCCTACCAATC
This sequence comes from Pelodiscus sinensis, assembly GCF_049634645.1. Lineage (NCBI taxonomy): Eukaryota > Metazoa > Chordata > Testudines > Trionychidae > Pelodiscus > Pelodiscus sinensis. Next base: position 58,607,011 of record NC_134719.1, on the reverse strand, counting down.
CACGTTGTGAGGTCTACGTCCTTCAGCTGCGGGCATCTTTCCCCTCCCGTGCCTTGCTGGCAAAGCGAAAGGCTTTCCAAAGTCTTCCACCGCCGGATCTCTGGGGCAAGCCTGTGGAGAACCAGTTCCCAAATCAATTGTTTTCTCCCCCTCTGCCAAGTTTGGAATAAATAGATCCATGGCCCCAATGCTCTGTGAGAAACACTTCCATAAGGAAAATCCATGCTCGCTGGCCAATGCCTCTCACGCGTCTGTGTCCCGGTAAAGGGGAAAGAATAGTGAGTGTTCGGCCAGCAAGGGAGAAAGCCTATGGGCATAGTACAGCAACATCAGGGGAGAAGATCGGTGACTCAGTTGTCTCATAAGAGCATCATGGAGGGAGGCAACTGCAGCAGGTGTCCTGTTCAGGCTGTAAGGGCTGGGTGTGTTATCTGACTAGTCAGGGAAGATGGATGGGCACCCGTCTACATTCCCAGGATGTGCCCAAACGGTAGTGATCCCCAAAGCAGCGTGTGCAGTCCTGCCAGCCACAGTGAGTCCAATGGGTGTATTGGCACAGCTGGCCTGTGACACGGCACCTCGTGGGCCATGACAAATCTTAGGCTGGTCACATCTTGGTCTTGCTGGTCCACAGCCTATTACAAGCACATGTCTAGTGGGGAGTGACGCTAGCAGGGCAGAGTACGCAGCTCCAAGGGGGATGGGTGCTCCATTTCCTTCCCCTGGCTGCTGCTGATCATCGTCTACAATGAGCCTTTCTTAGCACAGCAGTGGCTCCCCACGTGCAGGGCGGCACGCAGCTGGATGAGCTGAGCACGGCCCACAGACGCTGGCTGCCAAGACCAAGCTGCCAGGACTGGGCTACAGGAGAGACCCTGCTTGATAGGGGAACACGCCCACGCCCGTTGTGCTTAGCCAGCGGTGACCTGGCTCGCTGGGCGCTTGATGTCACATTGCTTGGGCCGGCTTTTGCCAGGAGCTTCTTGAACACCAGTGAGGGGGAGGCCAAGCAGGAACATTCCCCATTGCCACCGCTCCACATGACCCACTCCCTTTCAGCTGCTATACTTGGCCTGCATGCATCCACTGGGCCTGCCTGAGCAGGCTCCCCTGAGCAATGTTAGAGGGGCTGGCTCCGTGCCCCCAGCAGGGGTAGGGCCTTGGGCAAAAGGGGCGGGGCTGGACACCAGGCCAGCCCCACGGCCCTCAGAGCTGGCAGGAGCACATGGCATGGGGCTCTGCAGCACACAGCGCAGGTCTCCGGTGGCACTCTGACACCCAGCAGCCCTGGGCCCTTTGGTATCGCTGGGCCCTGGGGAAATTGCCACTTTGCCCCCCCCATGTCAGTGGGTCTGTGTGTGTCCTACTATGCCAGGGGAGCAGAACAAAATTCACACTTGTATGTTGTTTGCTGCTCTTTAGCCGCAGCAGGCTTGTCGATTCCAAGGCCAGAAGGGACCTTTGAAATCGTTTAGTCTGATCTCCTGGGTAACACCAGCCGTAGAACATCTTTAAATTAATTCCTGGTGGAACCAGAGAGTCTCTTTTAGAAGAAAGATCCAGACTCTCGATTTAAATGTTTCCAGCGCAGGAGAATCTGCAGCTCACCTGTCAGTTGTCCCCGGGGTTAATTTCGCTCACAGTTAAGCATTTCATTTGAGTCTGAATTTGTCTAGCTTCAGCTTCCAGCTGCAAGATGGACTGCCGCCGTCTCAGCAGAAGGGGAAGGTGGAGGGGACAGGCAGGCTAGACTAGTCACGAGGGCATTCCATTAACAATGCCCTTAAAAGGGGAGGGTGAAAAGGGGGGATGAGAGGAGCTCTCATTTAGCACAAAGCCAAGATGGTGAGAAGAAAATGAATCAAGCACTAAGAGACAGGAAGAGAAGAGAGTCTTTAATTGCCTACACCCATGTGCGGCACCTGGTCATAAACAAGAGGCACTGAAATTGCTCATTATGAGCATATATTCAAGCTAGTTGATATTATGGAAGCCCAGTGGGAAGATTGGCATGACTGGAGTGTTAAGATCAGTGGTTCCAAGAAGGATGGAGTGGGCAACAGGCGAGGGAAGAGCGGTACACGGTCAAAACTGGCATGACGTGGTTCCGAGTCATCGGCAACTCAGAAGCAAATGATCTTGAATGTTTCTGGATTAGTGTCCTACAACTGAAAGGGCAAGATGGGGTGCTCATTGGTGCCTGCTACAGAATCCCAAACTGCAGCAGAGAAGAGGAAAATCCACTCCGTACACAACCCTCCATAATGTGTAGGGGGAGAAAAAGCTGAATTGGTATCCGGTGCTCAGTTTGAGTGACATACTAGAGGTCTCATGCTTCCTGTACAGGTTGAACCTCTCTAACCCCCTCGGGACTTTACCGGTGCCGAACCAAAGAATTTGCTGGACCATGGGAGGTCAATATTGTTTAGCAGCATCGCCAACACTCCCAGTGCTTACTCTTACAAGACATTTAGGGATAAATAATAGCCCAGAACACTGAGAGCCAGGATTGGTGGTGGTAAACAAACTTTATGGGACCACGGGAAACTTGGCCATACACATAAGTGCACATCTGGCTAACTAAAATCACGCCGGATCAGAGAGTGCCAGATTAGAGAGGTGCCACCTGTACATTATAGATAATAGTTTCCTAACTCTCAAAGTTTTGTATGTAACATGGCAGAATTCTATATTGGTCTTTGTCTGGACAAATAAAGCGGAATTGACCAAGAATTAGAGGTCGCTTAGATGCAGTTGATCATGACTTTATTATGTTTGTTTTATATAATCAGAATAAAGTCCAAACCAGTAATATGTGTACATGGTGTTTTGAAAGGGTCAGCTTCACAAAAATGGAAACTATTATGAGTCAAATCAACTGAGAGAATTTACACAGAAAAATGTGAATGATAATTGGGGACTATTTAAGAATATTTGACTAGGTGCCCCCAAAAAATCACAAGTGAGACCATCCAAACTGGGAGGAGGAGGATTTCAAAACAGCTAAACATTTTTAAACAAATAGGGAAAAGGGGTAGTGGATAATAATGATTATAAATTAGAAGTTAGGAATTGTAGAAAATTGATAAGAGAAGTAAAAGGACACAAAGAGGAATCTATAGACAGCTCTCAGACTGCATTTCCCAGCTTTTCTCTGAAACTAAGAGTACTTTTGGTTTAAAAGAAAGTTGAAATTCTAATGATTCCAGAAGCTGGAGCTTTAAGACTAACATCAAGTAATCTGAGACTAGCAGTGAAATCACAAAATGTATCAATAATGTAATAACATTAACTAATGTTTAGCACTTTCCATGTCTTCATGCCGCTGGGATGAGTGTCGTCATTCCCACTTTGTAGATGGGGAAACAGGCACCCCAGAGAAGTTATGTGACTTTGTGAAAGTTGCACAGCAAACCAGAGAAAACAGTAGAGAATAAAACACCCCTGGTCTCTTGCTCTAACCACTAGTTCACATTGCTTGCGCCGTTCAGCAACAACAGCATACTTATATCCCTACTCTGTTTTTAGCCCAGGGAAACCCAAGAGAAGATTGGGATGTGTGGGAAACAGCTGTAAATGGTGAGTAGCAAGCTGAGGTGAATAGGCCTACTTGCATTTAAGGTGAGTTCCCATCATGAGCAATGCAAGGGGTGCTAACCAGTTGTCTGGTCAGTGTTAGGGTTGTTCAACTTAGTTTCATCAACTAATCGACAGATTTTCCATCAATTAGTTGATTAGTCCGGAAGTGGGAAGGCCCAGCTGGAAAGCTCCTAGCTTTCGCCTGGGAGCTAGCCCCACTGGGACTCTGCCTTTTAAATGGATTAAGAGCCTTAATATGTTTAAGAAGCAGAGGTGTTTCTGGGACTAGGCGTGTGCCAGGAATCAGCTGATTCGCAGCTCGCGCCTGGTCCCTGCCACTCACCTGCGCCCTGCAGAGACAGCGCTGGGAGGATCCGGCTTTTAAGCTGGCTCCCCCAGCACCAAGCTCCTGCTCCCCCCCATTTGCTCACTCTGATAGAGACAGCAAGGGGGTGGGGGAAGCGACTAGTCGCTTACATCCCTAGTTAGTGTAACACAAGGCACAGGAACCCCCAAAACCCTACACAGCTAGGGAGGCTGCCTAGCTTCACTGGTGTCCAGAGCTGCAGGAATCATGGGGTTACTCAGCACTGATGAGTTGTGCCTCTTTTCTGTGTGGGGTGTGTATGTGCGTGAGATTGGGGGTATCTAGTCACTTTGCTTACCCTAGAAACGGTGTCTATTTTTTGTGCCCAGGCCCTGACGCACTGGGCGGGCTGTGGGAACAGTCTGTGCTTTCACTAAGCATTCTTGTCTGGTACTGCAGTGGGCACGTCGTAACCTCTGCCACCCTCAGTTCGTGATCTCTGGTTGATGGTGCTGTGTGTAGACCTCTGTGCAGTGACTCACATATGTATTGGCAGTTTAACGCAGAGAAACTCTAATGTCCACAAAATACTCGAAGAGACTTAGTGCGTTGTCTGAGCACTGTTCTTTCTGCACATTGGGGGAGCGAGTTCTACTGGGAGTCGGCTGGACGGTGCTGGAGCAAACGCACGTGAGCCATTCGGAGAACAGTCCTTGTTGTTTGGTAGGCGTTCCTGTAATCAAGAGACCTAGCTACAGTAAAGTCTCGGTTACCCGACCTTCCCTTATCCGACCTTCCGTTTTATCTGACGGTGCCGCCTGTCACGTGACGGCAAGGGGCTCCAGGGACACTTCTTACCACAATGGCCTTGCTTTCCCTTTTTCCAGGGCTGGGCAGGAGCTCTGGTTGGCAGGTCTGCGGGGGCTCCCCTCAGCCCGGGACTCAGCGCAGGTTTGGCAACCTTACCTCCCCACCCCACGCCTGTGGCAGCTCCTGCCCGCGGTGCGGGCTCGCCTGGTGCTCAGGTATGCTGGGCCCGTGCACCGCTTGGGGCCCAATCCTGGCCGTCCTGCTGCGTTAGCAGCTCTGCTTTTAGGAGCAGGCCTGGATCCGATTCCCCATCCCAAAACTTTGAGGGCTGGGCGGGGAAGGGAAGGAGTTGCCCCCCTGAGGAACGAGCCTGGCTCCCGGCCGGAACAAGCAGGGAGTTCGGGCCAAGGCAGGAAGGGAAGGAGAGGGGGCGTGTGGCGAGGGGACGGGCCGCCACCGGGCTGAGGAGAGTCAGGAGCGCTAGGGCCTTGGGTACGTCCGGAAGGCCCGGGGGAGGACGGAGGAAGAGGAAGCGGGAGGACGCGGCCCCTCATGAGGACGCAGCATCCGGAATCCGCCGGGGAGGGGTCAGTGCGTGCGCCAACTGCCCCCGAGACAAAGAGCGGAGCCTGCCTGGGAGGCTCCCCCCGCCCCCAGCCACCTCTGCTGCTCCGCTCCTGCCCCTTGGCTAGAGCGCGCCAGGCCCCCGCCCCGCTACGAGCCAGCGTTGTCCCTATTATTCAACATTTCCGTTATCCGACCATCCTCCAGTCCTGTTTAGATTGGATAACCGAGACTTTACTGTATTCGCTCTCCTGGTTCGGGTTCAAGTCAGAATTTCCTCCAGTTCGGTTTAGCAGGGGCTCTTCTCCTTCCTTGCAGCGTAGGGCACAATTGGCCTGCTGAGATCACCTGGACGTGTGTCACCTAATCAGTTCCCTGACACTACAGGGGTCCCGGGACTCTTGGGCATTGGTGGCACTTCAGACTAGATGATCAAATGGTCCAGTCTGGCCTGAAAGTCTGTGAAACTGTACAGCTATAATGCCGTGTCCGAGGGACAGCCTGTAACACGCATTGGGTGGGGAGCACAGGGAGACCAACTGCTACTCCTTCGATAGACATTTACTCCCAGGAACACGCGTTGGTAACTTTTTAACTGGTGCAGTCAGTTCTGCCTGTGATAACTCTGGTGTTGTTCTAGCCCCCGCCTTTAGGACCCTAGCAATCCGTGGCTGATGCTGGCCACGGAAGCGGCATGCTTTCTGGATTCGCGCGGCATGGAGCCGAGTCTTTTGTTTTCTGGAGCCGCATAAGTCAGCGTGTTCATCTGGAAAACACAACTGCCTCCTCCCTCCCTGCAAATGCCCGTCTTTCTCCTAGCACCGTTGGCCCCACTGCTGCTTCCGACAGCAGGTGGTGCGTGTGTCTGCCGCTTAAGGATGGTTTTTTTTTTTTTCCTGAAGGGCTCCAGTGCTGTTTAGCTACGTAAATGAAATGCCTAGATCCTCAAAAGGGCTTGGCTTAGTATGTAGCAGGACCCAGTGGATTTCAGAAGAGCCGCGATCCTGTCTAGTGAGCTAAAGAAAGACAGATTTTTTTAAAACAATCTCAGCACAGGATGCTCGGGTGCAACCTGGGACTGTGGGAGCAATGTGCCCCCTTCAGCTCTCCAGCCTGGGCTATCCCTCATAATGTCTTGCTAGGGACAAGCAGCAACCTCCCACAGGCCCTATTATCACTCATGAGTTCCTCAGAGTAAGGCACCAGCCAAATTCCCTCCTCCCCCAGCTCCCATCACTGCACCTCAGAAATATGCCATTTAATTCATTAATTGGTTCAGTGCTTCATCAATGGAAAGTGGATGTACGCCAGCCTTAGATACCTGAGCAATTTACCAAACACTTCAGGCAAGCTCATTGGTAAAGATACACAGTTAAGCAAGTTTATCGACTACAAAAGATTTTAAGTGACTATAAATGATAGGTAAAAAGCCAGAGTTAGGCTATGTCCACACTGCACTGTTATTTTGGAATAATAGACGTTATTTCAAAATAACAAAGTGCATGTCTATACACATAATGTCGAAATGCTGTCCAGCCAGAGGACTTCTTACTACGATGCCTGTAACCCTCATTTTATGAGGAGTAAGGGAAGTTGGAGGAAGAGGGCTCTATTTTGAAAGAAGTGCTGTGTAGATGCACCCAAATTCGAAATAAGCTCTTTCGACTTAAGCTAAGCAATTAGCGTAGCTCAAGTTGCTTAGCTTATTTCGAGTTTAGCCCTGCTATGTAGATGTGCCCTTAGTGACCCAAAGAAATAAAATATAAGCACACATAAGAGGTTAAGTCTAACCTCTAAGACTATTAGACTAGGCAGCAACTAGATTAAGCAGTTTTTCTCACCTCACTGGACATTGCAGTCCTTAATATACTGGTTTGTCCCTTAAACCTGGGCCTATCTCTTCTATTAGAGTCTTCTTCTCAGTGGCCTTGTTGTTTACAGCATAGCTGGGAGCAGGAGAAAGGCCAAGCATGTGGTCCCTGTGGTCTCTTTTATACCTTCAGGGCTCGTCTTTGCTCCACAGAAGATCAATGCTGCTGCGATCAATCTTTCGGAGTTTGATTTAGTGAGTTTAGCTAAGACTCGCTAAATCAAACACAGAGGATGCCCCTGCTGGCGTCCCGTACTCCTGCTCCTGCAAGGGGTAAAGGAAGCTGCTGGGAGCATTTGCTCCCATTGGCCTCCTGCTGTAGGGACGCCGCCAAGCTTGGCTAAAAGAAAGCCAGCTCCAGCTACATTTTCTACGTAGCTGGAGTTGTGTAACTTAAGCCGAGTAGCTGGGTCTAGTGTAGATCTGTCCTTAGTCCTATGTGTTTGGTGAATGAGTCCCCAGGCAAGGTTGAACAGTTCCCTGGAGTGGCCTCCTGCAGGTGAGTCATTGAATTGTAGCTCTTTTGTGGGACAGTGGCTATTTGACTCCCCACCTGGGCTCTGGCTACTATCCTTGCTATTATCTCTGGGGTGCTAACAGCCGGCTGATTTCCCAACATGCATCATGTTTTAGTGACAACCATACAAAGCAATCTCATCACTTCATATGCACTAAAGGTAGGCAGATTTAGATAAAAAAAATTCACCTTTTCCCTGAGACCTCACATGACCTGCTTTATATGCAATATCACAGTTATACACAGATGAGGAATATTAGGATTACAGGGGGCTCCTCCAAGAATAATAGAATTGCAGAACTGGAAGGGACCTCTAGAGGACATTGAGTCTAGTCCCCTGCACTCACAGCAGGATCAAGCACCGTCTAGACCATCTCTGACAAGTGTTTGTCTAACCTGCTGTTAAACATCTCCAGTGATGAAGATTCTACAGCCTCCCGAGGCAATTTATTCCTGTGTTTAACCACCCTGACAGGTAGGAAGTTTTTCCTAATGTCCAACCTAAACCTCCTTTGCTGCAATTTAAGCTCATTGCTTCTTGTCCTATCATCAGAGGTTAAGGAGAAAAATTTCTCACCCTCCTCCTTGTAACCTTTTAGTGTCCCAACTAGTTCTTTCAGTCTTTCCTCCTAGGTCATGTTTTCTAAACCTTTAATCATTTTTGTTGCTCTTCTTTAGGCTCTCTCCAGTATGTCCACATCCTTCCTGAAATGTGGTGCCCAGAACTAGATACTATCCTTCAGCTGAGAGCTGATCGGTACTGAGTGGAACAGAATTATTTCTCACGTCTTGCTTACAACACTCTTGCTTATGCATCCCACAATGATGTTTGCTTTTTTCAACATTACTCTGTTGACTCATATTTAGCTTATGATCCTTTTCCCCAGTACTCCTACCTAGGCAGTCATTTTCCATTTGTGTGTAATGTATTGTATCTTTCAAGTGGATTACTTTTTATGGGTATATTACTCCTCAAAAAATGAGGCTTAAGGGTTATTTCGAGGGAAGGGTTTTCTCTCAAAATAACCCCGCAGGGACTGAGTTTGATGTCCCGAAATAGTGCTATTGTGGAAAAGCAGCAGTCCGCGATTATGCAGATGAAGCGTGGGATATTTAAATCCCCGCTTCATTTGCAATTTCAGATGTCTACATTTGCATTCCTCTCTCGAAGGAGGAATCAAGTGTAGACATACCCTATGTGTCCTTATTGAATTTCATCCTATTTACCTCAGACTATTTCTCCAGTTTGTCTAGATCATTTTGAATTTTCATCTTGTCCTTCAAAACACCAAACTGGGAGGGGTTGCAAGTATCAGCCACAAACTTTAAAAGTATACTCTGTGTGCTGTTATCTAAACCATTGATAGAGCTATTGAACAGAACCAAACCCAAAACTGATCCCTGTGGAACCCCACTTGTTATGTCCTCCCAGCATGACTGTGAACCATTAATAACTACACTCTGAGAATGGTTATCCCACCAGTTATGTACCCACCTTTCAATAGCTCCATCTAGGATATATTTCCCTAGTCTGTTTATGAGAAGATCATGAAAGACTGTATCGAAAGTTTACTAAAGTCTAGATATACCACATCTACCGCTTCCTCCTCGTCCTCACGACTTGTTACCCTGTCAGAAAAGTTTGGTTTGACATGATTTGCTCTTGACAAATCCAAGCTGACTCCTACTTATCTTATCTTCCAGATGTTTGTAACATGGATTCCTTATTTGCTTCATTGTCTTTCCTGGAACAGAATTTATTCTGACTGGTCTGTAAATCCCTGGGTTGGCCTTATTTCTCTTTTTATAGATGGGCACTATATTTGCCCTTTTCCAGTCTTCTGTAATCTCTTCTGTCCTCCATGACTTTTCAAGGATAATAACGAATAGCTCATATCTCCTCAGGCAGCTCCTTGGTTATTCTAGGGTGCATTTCATCAGGCCCCAGTGACTTGAAGACATCTAAGTTGTCTACGTAATTTTTAACTTGTTCTTTTCCTATTTTAAGTTCTGAACAGCGCTCCCTGTGTGTTTGGGCAGCCTCCCAGGAGAGATTCAAATGCTTCCCAGGTGATTAGCAGAGCACCTACAGTGCCCTCTGCCGGCAGCATGTGTTTCTACTGATGGAGCACATCTGAACATGTCTTGGTGCACGTAATAAAATTGATTCTGCACACGGATAAAAATAATAGAGGTACATTGCTTCTGAATCTACCCCATTTTCATTGGTATTCACTATGTTAGGTATCCAATCATTTAGCCTTCCTGAAAACCAAATCAAATAAATCATTAAGCCTCTTTACCATTTCTGCATTATCTGTTATTGTTTCTCTCTCTTCTACCCTGTCCTTCCTCTTGCTTCTCATGTACTTGTAGAATGTTTCCTTGTTACCCATTATGTTCCTAGCTAGACAGAGCACGTTTTCAGATGGTATATAGAATGGTATATAGAACGTCCCAACCCCTCCTCTCCTAAAAGATCTCTGAAGAGCTCTATTCCCATTTCGGCACCTGACTGAAATGGTTTTCAAAGGGGCTTGGCCACTTCATGTTTCCGTGTAATTGGAGTAGAGGCTCTAGAGCTCTAGAAGCTACTCGGACTAGATTTCTTGGCCCATGTCTAATGCAGCCAGATGGTGCTGTGCATAGATACAGAGCCAGCCACGGTCTCTTCATATCAGATGTTGAACTTAGCAAATTTGTTCCCATTCGCAGACAAGACGGGGTGTTGAAATGTTCCTTTTAAGTGCCTCATCAATAGTTATTTTCTTCCCCTTCCATGCTGAGTACAGCTGAGGTAGCGATAAGGTGGGATCAGGAAAACGCTTTCAGAAGCGGAAGTCTGTGTGTTTGTGTGACAGCCAAGAAGAATTCCCTATTCATTCCTGTGAAATTGCACACGCAGGGAGGACAGGGAGTTACAGTGAGGGAGAGAGAAATGGCGGGGTGGGGAAGGAGTGGAAAAGCGGATGAGGAGAGAGGCAGTGTGGTCTAGTGCATAGAGCACTGGACTAGGGCTTAGAGGACCTGGAGTCCAGTTCTGACTCTGACACTGGCCTTCTGGATGGCCTTGGGCAAATCACTTCACCTCTGAACCGGTGTTTCCCTTCCAACCTTTGGCCTTGGTGTACTTAGGCTGTAATGTTGCCAGGGCAGACACAGTCTCCTGCTATGTGTTTCTAGCACACTGGGGCTTTGATCTGAGTGGGATCCTTTCTTGGCACTACCATCATACAAATGCACCGAGTCTCTCTGACTTTGGGCATACCCGGGTCTGTGCAAACCTGTGCTCGCCAAGCCAACCAGACAGCAGCCACGCTGCAGAGCTGTGCGTGACCTATAGCAGTGTGCACACTGGAGCTGCAGTGGTACGTGTCTGTTGCTAGGCTTACAGGGGCTGTATGCCAGGGGTCTCAGTGCCTGACTGGCTGGAGAAAACATACACTGTGGGAAAACATCTCTGTCCTTCCAACGACCCTGTGTAGAAATGTTCTTAATCCACCAATGCATCTAGCTGAGGAGCTTCCGGCTCTGCACACTGCCTGCTTCTGTCCAGTCCAGCTGGAGCCAAACAATAAATCTGGTGCCAGTGGATGTGCTGTTCCCATTTTGCAGGCTACAGCTAGAGGCCTGAGAGACAGGCACAGCTGTTTCAGTGGCAGTTCTCCTCCTTCAGAAGCTGGCGGAGGGTCTCGGAGGGGAATTCATCCCTGGTATGGTAAACACCTGATGCATGTTGCCATAGCTGCAGATGTCCCAGATGCAGACTGGTGCAGGAGAAAAAGCAGAGCAGAGTGACACTGCACGAGCCTGCAGACCTAAGATGCTCAGCAGTGGTACCCGAACTTCTGGAGGTCTGGACCTCTCCCCTACAATCCAATGGCTGTTTTCCTTTGTTCTCTTAGGCGTGATGCCAGAGGCAGATCGGGGGAGAGGATTGGGATGTCTTGGAGTAGTTGACGCTGCTTTTTAGAGTGTTAGTCCTCCTCGTGCAAACAAAATCCAGCTGGAAAGTAGGAGACATGGTCTGTGTGAAAGGATCTTCGCTACGGGCTCTCCCGGTTTGCGCATCCTTTGTTTTCCCTTCCTGCTTGATATGTCTGGGTCACTGCTTCAGTGAAAATAAAGGCAAACGTCCCTTTCTTCATGACAGACCCGTTCCGCGCTCTGTGAGTGTGGAACATGGATTCCCAACATCATTCAGGGGAATCTTCCAAGGGAAATAAAGGATGCTGTAGGCACCCACGTCCTGGCATGGCATGGGGAGATGTGGGGCTGCGTAGTGTTGTAGTAGGCAGAGATGTGTATTTGCTACAGCTTTGCTGTGGAATTTGTTGTTTTTTAAAAGCCTTTCGATACAACTTGGACTCCTCCTTTTTTCCTTTGCTGCCAACCAGTGACAGTGATTGCAACCAAGCCCATTTGTTCCCAGGCAAAGGAGCAAGGAAATAAGATTAGAGAACCATTGCCGGCATCCCAGCTGGCTGCTGAACACTGAGAGTGCAGCCTGAACGAACAGAAGGGCCGAACAACCGCGCAATGGTGCAACGAAACTGGGCACAGGGCAGCCCGCATAGCCTCACCTGTCATGGAACAGCGGGCCGGTCCTCTCAGTTCAGAGCACGCCCGCCCCAGAACAACCCAGGGGCTGTATTGAGAGAGCTTCACGGCCCAGGGGAATGGGGCTGGAGTGGGACATTCTGAGGGCGAGGAGTAGGTTGGGAGCTCCCTTGTACAAGAGTCACCGCTCTCCTCTGTGCTGTTGTGCTCACAGGCCACCATGGGCTGGGAACCCTGGGGGATCCAAGGAGGAGGTTGCTGTGGGTGACAGGGGAGAGAGCCCACTGAATGCAGGACAGCGAGGAAAAGCTGGGCAAGCTGGTGGTGAGCACCAGGCCGAAGCGGGTGGACATCACCCAAACACAGAGCAGCACTGGGAATGGCACCGTAGGAGAAATGGTTCGGAGCCCGATTCACATTTATACTAGGGCCCTTTTACACCACTCTGGGCAGTGTCAATGCCGGTTACACTGGCTTGAAGGCCCCTTTGTGCTGCCCGAGTGGCGAGGAGGGGCCCTAGCATGAGGGAGAACTGGGCAAAGCTGGTGGGAGAATTAAAAGGAACACGCGCCTTTGAACCACAACTGAAAAGCTGAGGGCAAACTTCAAGCCAAACGACAAAATAAAAGCAGCCGATTGTTCTTCCCATTTGTGCTGTTTAACGCGGTAGAAAGATGACCTTGGTGTTTGGCTAGAACATTGACACCAGCTGATCCTCATGTCTCTCCGTTTGCTGGAGGAGGCAGAGGCCTTGAAAGATTTGGAGGCTCTAATTTAATCCTGTTTCGGAAGCTGCAGCTCCTCCTCTCTCCATCCCATGGGACAGGGTGAAAGGGATGAACCACTCCTCCCTTTGCCAGGGAGTAAATCCTCCAGGAGGTATAAGATATGAGGCTTTCTAGGCAGTGCTGTGTGTTGCAGCCTGGTGTGACATCACGGACTGCCTCCTCCAGCAAAGAAGGAGAAATGAAGATCTGATATTTCTAATGCAAATTAAAAAATATAAGGGAGGGGGGATGAGACCCTTTGATCCCGTCTTTGTACGTAATAAAGAAGCATTAAAGGGCAAAAATATGTCTTCCTTTGTCATTCAGCTTGAACGCATCCCATTGTCTTTTCCTCTCTGGGATGCTATGACTCCTTATGTGCTGAATTTGATGTTTGTGTGATCATATAATTGCCTTTGTTGGTCTACTGAGTAATGACAGACCCACGCTGTGGCGTGTGAGTCACCTTGGCCAAAGCACCAATGACAAAGACTCATTACCAGTGGGTTCCCCCAAGTTAAATAAGGGTTTCATTATTATTATTATTATTTTATTTATTATTAACAAAACATGTAGATGGTATCATGAGCTTTCGTGGGCACAGCCCACTTCAGATGAAAAACTCACGATATCAACTACATGTTTTGTTAGTCTTTAAGGTGCTGCTAGACTATTTGTTGTTTTTCAAGTTTTTCCTGTTACAGACTAACTCGGCTACCCCTCTGAAGATTAGTATTATTATTTGATTGGTTATTTTGATAACAATATTGCAAAGTTCAGGAGAAGAAACCCAAGTGGAAGGAGCACTCACCAACGAGTATGTACCGTGAGAAGGAAAAGAAAGGCCTGAAAAATTGCTGCATCTGTCTGTGGGGAGCATTTTTATTTGAGGATACTGGGGGGAAGTCGCAGACTTACCAAAGCCACATGATGAAACAGTGTCTTATCGTGGTTTAGAGCCTACAGTTCTCTGAATCCCTGTCTTATACTGTGAACGTTCTTGAAGCAAACACATCCCCCCTCCTCTTGGCTTGTGAATCACACGCAGGGAGGAAAATTGGCCTGGTGCTTAAGGTAGAGGACTATTGGGCAGAAAATCTCTTGGCTCTGTTTGGCGCCCTTGGGCAAGCTACTTGACAGATCAGTGCCTCAGTTTCCCCCAGGTGAAATAATACCTACCTCTCACAGATGCTCGTTTCACGAATGTGTAAAATTGATCCTTTGGGAAGTGCTGTACTGGGGCAAAGTATTACAAATATGCTCCCCACCCAGCACCTTAACAGAACGGTTTAGTAATTCCATGGGGCGGGAGTTCATTTTTTAAAAATTGGTTTTCACGTGGCCCTTGTTAGAACTGAATCTATCGGGTGGGTGTGGATGCTTTAAAATAAATACAACACACGCCTGATGTGGAGCAGGAGTGTGCTGCCTGATTGGGGGTCTTGTTCTAGACCGTTGTCTTGAACACCGGGAAATGCACTAGAGTGGAGTGATCTTGACTGAGTGCCATTAGGAAGGGTTGTTAGTAGTGGGGTATTCTGGTAATGCTCGTCACATGGTAAGTGCTGTCCATGCACCTCTGGACACAGCTCCTGCCCTGAAGAACTCATCCTGGATCAGAGCCTGCATCTCAATGTTCAGAATTGGAAACCAAGCTCAGGTACCTCTCAGCTCATCCTATTCTGGCGACTGGTGGTCAGGCTCGCATGGTTGGTAACCAAAGCTGGGTTCTTTTCTTCATGCCCCACCCTGTATTTTCCCCTTTTATTCTACTAAGAAAAAAGTATCCCCCCCAAAAAAAACTTTAGAGAGGTAAAGCGGGAGAGGTCATTTCTTTTATTGGACTAACTTTGCATTGGTAGGAGAGCCCAGCTTTTAAGTCACACAGGGTATGTCTACACTGCCACCCTAGTTCGAACTAGGGTGGCTAATGTCGGCGCTCAAATTTGCAAATTTAAATATCCCAGGCTTCATTTGCATGTTCCCGGGTGCCGCCTCATTGCAGGAGGAGTAACGGTAGTTCGAATTAGGAGCTTTAATTCAAAATACCTAGCCCATGCCACGTGTAGCCGCGGGCAGGTAGTTTGAACTACGGGGCATTTAAAAATGGCGGCACCCGGGAACTGTTTGTGAAGAGTGAAGAGTAAAGTGACCGTGATTAACCAGCCCTTAACTCAGAAGGGGTTGAAGTACGGGCCAGCATGCCACAACCAGGTAGTGCTCTAGGGGAACATGTGTAAGTGACCGGGGACTTGGGAGGTCTGAGGCCCTGCCTTTGGGAACTGGGACAGCTGATGGTGGCATCCCGTGTCCCAAGAGGCCTGAGCCTGAGCGTGCCCCCTATCTGGTCCCCGTTGGCTTAGAAACAGATTGGAAGCTATTGGGTCCAGTCTCGACGCAGCGGTGTCCATACAGTGCAGTCCTGGGCTAGGTTATGCCAGGAATTATAGACAAAGACAAAGAGGAAGCCAAAGTAATTGCTGAGGATCTGCAGCTACGTTTTCCACAAACAACTGGGGCTTCCAAGTGGCCCTCGAAGGTGGCCCCGGAAAGAGCAGCAACCCAGTGTAGGAGTTGTATAGACCTGGCACATCCTTGTCCTGGCGCATCCTTGTCCTGTGCCAGTTGGCTCTTGCAGCCAGCAATGCCACCTGAGATTCCAGCAGCAGAAGGGAATTACCAAGCCCCCTCAAACCTCTCAGACCAAGACCCCGTCCATGGCCTGGGCAGGCGTCTTCACGAACATGGCTCCATCCCCTTTCCTCATGTTTGTATTCACACTCAAGCCCTGTCAGGTGTGGACACACCTTGGCCTCTGGGCCTGACGAGTCCTGGAGCCGTGCGTGTGTCCTGCACATAGTCAGGACAATGCAACCCGACTGTCCGATGGACTCCTCCAACAGCCTCACATGGATCATTTCAGCGCGAGCTTGAGAACATGGCCAAGGGGTAATCTCGCTGCAGCCAGCCCTTTCTGCTCCACTAATTGCTCTGCCGGAGAGAAAGGCCCGGCTCCGTGCAGCCGCCTGCTCTCCCTGCGGCACTGTGCCTGAGATGGAGGGCTGATTTCCTTGACATACATTTGTATAAATAATAGTGGGGTTGTTTAACAGTTATTCTTAAAGGAAAGATGAGATAATTTCATGTTTTGATATTCTTAAAATTGATTCCCTTGAATCTGGAGCATGGTATGTATTACAGAAAGCGTTCTCTTCTCTCCTCCCTCTCTGAAAGGGCGAGGGCAGAGTCCCAGAAGAGTTGAGGAGGAGGAGGGGAAATGGGAATCCAGTTGCCATTGGGGGTAGGTTTAAAGCAGCTGAGAAGGACGTATGGGGGAGCAAAGTGATCGTGGAAAAGAGCTGGTGTAGCAAGTGGCCAAGGAAGAACATGGGGCGGAGGTCTTGATTAGTTCAGTAGAGGTCTGGGTGAATAGCTCTGGGAAAGCTTAGTCCAGGTCTATGCTACAGGGGAAGATCAAATTAAGATCCGCAACTCCAGCTACATTAATTACGTAGCTGGAGTCAGCATACCTTGATTCGAATTTCCCCACAGTCCCCAAAGCGGGAGGCCAATGGGAATAAATGCTTCCATCAGCTTCTCTTACTCCTCACAGGAGTACTGGCTGCTGACAGGGACGTCCTCTGAGTTTGATGTAGCGGGTCTTTACTAAACCTGCTCAATTGAACTCCAGAAGATCGATTGTGGTAGCATCAATTTTCTCCGGAGGGAAGACATGACCTAAGGGAAGCAAACTGGGAATGGTGTGTGGAAGCAACTTCCGTGTGGCTCAGAAAAGAAAGAGGGTGGAATCATTTCCCAAACCTGAGCAAAACCGATAGCGTGTTGTGGATCTTCACCCTGAAAAGTCTGGTGCTGCTTTGTGCATTTCACATCCCTTCTGCCCTCATTTCACTGTGTGCACAATCTCAACCAAATTACTAGATTCCAAGGCCAGATGGGCCCATTGTGCTCCCAGAGTCTAACCTGCATAACACAGGCTGGAGCACTCCCCTCAGGATTCTCACAGCCAACCCATCCCTGGTGTTTGAGCTACCGTACCTCCTTTTGACAGCTGCCCAGCCTGGACGTGTCTGTCTTCGCTTTGGAAATGCAAAGCCTCACGCTGTTCAGAGGAGAGCCGTCTCTCATTTCTGCACAGGTTCTTACACCGCGCTCATCGCCATAGTACCCGGGCATCTTGCAGGAGGGTTTTCAGCATCGTGACTAATCCCTGTCGTGTGCTACTTGTTCCCTCACCCTCTTCCTGGCCGGGGGGAGGGAGCGGAGTGCACCAGTGGAGTGTCTTGTGGTAGAGGTTTTTGAAGATTCCTTGTTCTGTAATTACATTGGAGAAGGCACCTTGCCCTTGGAGGAGTGGAAGGTGATAAGGTTTGTGATGGTCCTTAGTTCCTGGGGGAGTTCAGTCTGGGGCCACCCCCAAGAAGGTCTCGTCTCCTACCGGCTTTGCCCTTATTGTGCTAGAGGAGTGTCGTGTTGACTGCTGTCTTCATCCCAGAGGTCAAAGGATCTTTTAGGTGCCCTACACCCGGGCCGTGGCACTAAAGACTGAGACATTGAACTGTGATTAGCTTCTTCTATGGGAAGCCATTGTAGGGAGCAGAGGGCAGGTCTGATGGGCAGAGTGGCGGTGGAGGCATTCTGCCATGCTCTGGGCTAGTTGGAGTGTCTGGGCACTGGAGGGTTCATGCCCACGTCTATTGCCTTGCTGAACCCCAGCCGAGAGGCGACGAAGGCGTGAATCCCTGAGGCCAGCTCTGTTGCCTGCCAGGGTGGGACCGAGTTCTCCTCACCAGCTGGAGATGACAGCAGCACCTGCAAACAATGCTTCCTAAGCAGGAGCTTGGCATCGGTGAGGAATCCAGGAGCAGCCCTCAACTACAGACAAAATTGACTCCTTCGGGGCGTGCACCTTCAGCCATTGAGAAATGGGCCCTCTTTCTCCTTGGAAACAGCTCTGAGCTGGCTGGCTTGCTTTCTCTCACTCTCTTCCACGTGCACACACGCAAACTTTCCCCCCTGTGCGATTTCTGTGAAAGGAGGCTTGTCGCTGACCTCCCCGTCTGTGTGGCTCTCCTTCAGCCTGGCGCCCTTGTTGTGCTGTTTGCCAAGGAACAAAGCAGCCGCTGGCTCTTTTGTACTTCGCCCATTATCCAGTTCTGATTCTGCCTTCCCCGGGGGTCAGGTTCCTTTGAGACACCAGCCTGTGACTGTGCCATCCACAGCTCTGTGCCGGGGATCGAAAATAGAAGCAGAGTTTCCTAAGGAATAAGAGGCATCGGGAAGTAAGATCAGGTGAACTCACCCTTACCTGGCTGGCTGCTTTGCAAAGATCCATGCCACGTATCCGGCAACAGAGCAGTCGCCCAGACGGGAGGCTGTTTGGATGTCTAGGCCTGTAATACCTCATGTCCCAGGGAGAAATGTCAGGTAATCAGAGCATTACTATCACTATTCAGGTAATCAGAGCTCCTTCTTCCTTTATCTGATCTATTGGAGTTGGCTAAAGCACCTTTCGTCATGTGATCTAAGCTCTACCCAGCTCGGCTCATCACCCCCAAGTGATTTCTTTTACCCAAATGTTCACAGAAACACGAGCTGTCCCTTAAAAATCAACACTGCTTCCCCTTTCTTTTGTGTGGCTGTTCATAGGGGTGCCTCCAAAGCCAGGCGCCTGGCCAGCAGCTGCGGCTGTTCAGCTGCCGAGCAAAGAATAGGGTAAAAGTACCTGACAGGCCAGCTTTCACGGGGGAGACCAGAATTCACAGTCTGTGGTGCATTTTCCATGGCCACCAATTTGGTAGGAGCCTGATATGGCTGTTAGGAGTGTGGACAAAGCCCTGACTGACCGACACAGCTAGTGTAGACGCTGCTTACGCCAGCAAACGTCCTTTGGCTGAGGTAGCCCATTCCCTTCACTGGTTAGGGCAGTTCTGGCAAAGGAACGCTTGTAGGTAAGAAGCTGCTTCTACATGAGGCAGGTTTGCTGGCATAACTCTGCCAGGATTTCCGTACCGGAAAGTCCTTTGAAGTAGAGACAAAGCCTTACTTTGCGGACTGAGCTGGTATAAGTCAGAACAGCAAAAGCAGGTCCTGCCGGCTTGAGTTGCATTTACACTTGCAGAGCTTCACAGGTAAAGTTACAGGGGTGGGGCCGAGGGCAGCCACCCCTCAGTGCTGCCCGGAGTGCGCCACGCTGCCCCCCACAGCCCTTAGAGCCACTTGGAGCGTGGCGCTTTGGTGGCAATTGAACGGACCCAGGGTTCTGGGCAGCAGTGGTAGCTAGGAACCCTGAGCTCTTTAGAATCACCAGGCCCCGGACACTTGCCCCTTTTACTCCCTTCTCCGTGGTTGGCAGGCCTGCCTCTACCAGTATAGTTAAAGTGGCACAAATTTGTAGACAGAGCCCTTAGGCCGAAGTCCTCTCTTCTGCTACTGTCTGCAAAGCCTCACCGATCCCGAACACCGGTTGTGAGAGAGGCCCTTTATGAACCGAAACCAAGCAGCGTTTGCCCAGGCTCAGCAAGAAACAGCCACGTGACTTAAAATCCTATACCTCCTCCGCTGACAGTGACACCTGCCTGTGCCCTGGCGTCGTAACCGCAGAGACGGCTCTCTTGCTACGCGGCCAGTTGCTGAGTTTGTTGAGACTAAACCTTGAATTCCTGGGCAGCCGTGTGCTAGGCAGGGGAAGGCTTTGCCTTCCCAAACTGCAAGCCTAGCCCCGCCCACGCTCCGCCCCCAGAACGCCTACGATAGGCATACTGAGGCGGGCTGTTGCTGCCTCCAGGGCCTGCCCTCCTGCTCTCCTGGCCTGGGAGGCTGGAGCCATGCACCTGCCCGCCCTTCTCGTGCTCCCCTGTGTTGGGGGCGGGGCCTCAGAAGAAGGGGCGGGGCCTCAGCAGAAGGGGCGGGGCTGGGCTACCTTCACCCACTGCTCATGTTTGAATTTCAAGGAGCTCTAGGTTTTGTTCGCCCGCTGCTCCCTGACTATTGTGGAACAAAAGCGACAGGAGGGAAGGCTAATTAACAGCTAAACAGATTAAGACGGTAAGAGACATAGTGAAGCAATGAGAATGAATCACTCATCTGAGTGGCCACTTGACTCTGCTCTGTGAGGCCCTGTAATTAATTTACTCTTATCACGCTAACCTTTTGTGCTCTGCTTCCGAGCGCTGCTTTGCATTATGAAGCGGGTGCCCCCATTTTTCTCACATCTCTTTGGCCAGTGACTAATGTTGTGCAGCTCATCGAGTGCACACTGTTCAGAGCGGGAGGACAGGTGAAAATGAAGTAGCCTGGCGTTAAGGTGGAGGGGTGGGAGAGAGTGGGCAAGAGCAGGTGAAATGGGGGACGTAGGGAGGCGGTGGTCAGACGCGTAAACCAGAAAGAGAGCTGGTAGGGGAGGAGGTGTGGGTGTGACATTTGAGGGAGGGGGATCTGGGTGTGACGTCTGAGGGAGGGGAGTGTGGGTGTGACATTTGAGGGAGGGGGATGTGGGTGTGACGTCTGAGGGATGTGGGTGTGACGTCTGAGGCAGGGGTGTGTGGGTGTGACGTCTGAGGCAGGGGTGTGTGGGTGTGACGTCTAAGGGAGGGGGATGTGGGTGTGACGTCTGAGGCAGGGGCATGTGGGTGTGACGTCTGAGGGAGGGGGATGCGAGTGTGACGTCTGAGGGAGGGGGATGCGGGTGTGACATCTGAGGCAGGGGAGTGTGGGTGTGACATTTGAGGCAAGGGAGTGTGGGTGTGACGTCTGAGGGAGGGGGGTGTGAGTGTGACGTCTGAGGGAGGGGGATGTGGGTGTGACGTCTGAGGCGGGGTGTGTGGGTGTATCGTCTGAGGGAGGGATGTGTGGGTGTGACGTCTGAGGCAGGGGAGTGTGGGTGTGACGTCTGAGGCAGGGGAGTGTGGGTGTGACGTCTGAGGCGGGGTGTGTGGGTGTATCGTCTGAGGGAGGGGTGTGTGGGTGTGACGTCTGAGGCAGGGGAGTGTGGGTGTGACGTCTGAGGCGGGGTGTGTGGGTGTGATGTCTGAGGGAGGTGGGCCTCTTCTTCTCTGCTTGACTCCCCTGGAAGTAACTGCCCCTTCTCCTGTCTGTGATGGTTTCACTGATTGGCTGGCATCCGACTTCAAGAATGCAAAGTGGTTGAATATTTGCTCTGAGGGAAGATGGATGTAACCTCTTCCCCCCACCCCTGATCATCTTAAAGGGCTACGTCTAGACTGCCCCCTCTATGCAAGAAAATATGCAAATGAGGTGAAGCGGTGAACATCGCTGCATCTTATTGGCATCCTTAGTGAGCCGCCATTTTTGCGTGAGGGGCTTTTGCGCAAAACCCCCCTCTTGCGCAAGAGCTGTTCTGCCGCTTTTTTTCAGGAAGAACGGCTCCTACATAAGAGGGGGGTTTTGCGTATAAAGGAGCCGTGTAGACAGCTCCTTTTTGCACAAAAGCCCCTTGCGCAAAAATGGTGGCTCATTAAGTATGCAAATGAGGTGCGGCAATATTCACCGCTTTGCCTCATTTGCAGATTTTCTTGTGCAAGAGGGGGCAGTCTAGATGTAGCTTCAGTATGAGGAAGATTGCACCTTGCAGTGTGGCCTTTGGATGAGGCTGGTTGCGGTCAGTCTGTGATGGACTTCATCAGCTTGCCCCCAGTCAAACCAACGGGACGTGACGGATGTGTGGAAAGAAATAAACTGGGGTCGCATGTGCCCCCCAGCTGGGGGAGGGGGCACAAGTGGCCCAATTTTGCAAACTTAGGAGCCATGGCCAGGAGCAGCACGCACTGCGCAAAAGAGAGAGAACTGATCCAGACAGGATTGGTTTAGGTTGGCCTCAGCACGACTTCAGCAGCATGTTTTGTGCTTTGGTGGTAGGGGACACGTTACCCTCCCACCTCCGTGGTGTTGCCCCGTTGTCATGTGGCTAAGGCAGTCCTGCACCTTTACATCCATATCCCGCAGGGCTGTGATG
Source organism: Pelodiscus sinensis (assembly GCF_049634645.1). Taxonomy (NCBI): domain Eukaryota; kingdom Metazoa; phylum Chordata; order Testudines; family Trionychidae; genus Pelodiscus; species Pelodiscus sinensis. The sequence continues at coordinate 58,585,042 of NC_134719.1, read as the reverse complement.
AGGGCTATTCAGAGAATCAGTGTGCAGTGCATGGATCACTTAAAAGCGCTACTCAAGGGCTGCGCAGGATCATGATGATAATACATGGGCAGAAAAACCTCGCAGCACAAGGCGGAAAAACCTGTGACACGCACCTCCTCTTTCTGACCAGCAATAATGCGTGCAGGATGTCTGCATGTATTACTATGCCTTCTCCCTTTGTTTAATTAGGGTTCTTAAAGTGTGAACAAAAGTTCTGCATATTATAATCTCCTCCCAGCTTTGTAAGTTTCTGGCTGTGTCTTGTATTCAATCAATGCAGTGGGCCAAGTTTTTCTGGGAGTGTTGATTGGCACCACTTTTCTGAAGCCAACGGAGCTGCGCCAATATACACAGCGGAGTGTTTGGCCTTGTATCTCTCGTCAACTGGATGTGAGTCATCCGGTTGTATGTGGCTACTCTCCAAGCCAGCCTGACTTCTGATGGGCTTTCAGTGACGGTGACAAGTGGGATCCAAAAGAATTCCTGGTAATTTCTCTCCCTTAACTTGTTCTCCGAGATCAACGTGTGGAGCGATTTCCAAACAGCCTTCTGCCCCCGTAAAAGATGTCTGGCACGCACGCTCATCTGGTGTCTCTTTTCTCCGGGATCTGGGCATCCATTCTGCATGTACTTGAAGCAAGACCATAATGTTTTTTTTTCTCTTATGAGCAAGAATAAGTTGATTAGTTTCTTAGACTCACAGAATCCTAGAATTGGAAGGGACCTTAAGAGGCCACCGAGTCCAGTCCCTCACGGCAGGACCAGCCATTTTGATGACTGTGTAATGCCCCACAAAACGGAGTTGATTGAGGGTTTTCTCCAGTTCTGTCCAATGGTGTAGCCAAACTTTCTTTTCACTCCTGGCATCTTGCTCCTGACTTGAACGTTCACTGTTCACCCGAATCTGGTCCCTCAACCTCACTTTCCTCTGTGCAGCGTAGGGATGTAAATGACCATTAAAACAGTTAACCAGTTAAACAATTAAAATGATATCGGTTAATTGTGGGTGGGCTGGTGCAGAGCAGCTGGGGATGGGGGTCCCGCCAGCCCCATGGTCCCACTGCCTCTGTGGGGCAGGGGTCCTGCCTGCCAGGCACAGTGGAGGCTGCTCCAGTTCTGCCCGCCGCAGCTGGGGTCCCGGCAACCAGCTTGCCATGGGCAGGCAGCTGCTCCAGGCTGGCCCTAGTGGCTGACTGGTCCAACTGGGTGGGGGTTGCTCCAGGCTGGGCCCCTGCAGGTGGGGTCTTGCCATCCAGGCCACCATGGCTGGCCGACCACTGGGGTTTGGACAGATCCAAATGAACCTAATGCTTACCAGACAACCGGTTAACCTTTTACATCCCTACTTTCCAGGTCTTTCATCTCCTGATGTCTGAATGTCAAGTCACAGAAGGTGAGCATTCAAAATCTCAACCAAGCTGGCTTCCCCACCTCTTGTTTTTATTGGCTGAGAGTCTGAGCAAGGAACCGCTGGCAGGGTTAACCACCCTGGAGCAGAGCCAGGAGAAAGTAACATTTGGCTGCTTGGCATTTATAGTCAACCTCGCCCAATGCTCTTGACTCATATTCCTTCCCCCGATCACTGCAGAGGCAGGAGCAGTAAACGGCAGCATCTTCTATTTGTAATCCCTGTTATCTTCCAGGCACCGTACTACCACAGGCTGAGGAGGTACCATATGTCTGAGAGCAGTCCTCCTAAAAAAATTTGTCCGATGGCTCTCAGTTTTATTGAGGCATTCCCCTGACGCACAGCTTTGGCCCTGAGCTTTCCTGACACAAGTGCCACATAAATACCCTGTTAACATCAATAACCGTGTCCAGCCAAACCATTCAAATTAGCTTTGTCAAAGCCCATATGACCTTTATTACCAGGGGTTATTCCCCAGAAATTCTACTGCCAGGGAATCCTGCTCCCTTGTAATGGGACTACACTTTTACGCAGACTGTGATTTCAACTGTGGCAAGTGAGTATAAATCCCGACAATGTCACACTAACCCATAACAAGGATTGTTGACGGGAAAAGGTGCCTCCCCCCAAAGGCAAACTAAAGTCCAGACAAGAAGAGCTACTGATCTAACTCCAGGAATGTGTTAAGCGCCTGCCTGGGTTTTAAAACCCACCGTCACTAAACCCAAATGGGTGTGTGGGAAATGAGGCCTATTGAAGGATACAAAAAGAGGAGGACGGACTCTTCTGCCCACCACTCCCTTTTGGGGGCTTGACAAGGAAAGCGACTTTTGAAGAAAAGCCGACGATTGTGCTGCTGGCTGGGTGAAAGAGAAGGGGAAGGCGTGAGCTTCGCTGTCATGGCTGCCACCCCACCCTGTTCTGCCTCAAGCTCCTTCAGCCTGCTCGTAATCAATGCCCCGACCTGAGCGGGCCAGACAGTAGGAGCCAGGAACCAAACCACCTTCCCCAGCTCCAGCTAAATCCCAAACCTCATCTGGGATTTGAGACTTTGTCTGATCCCCCCTCCCGTGTATCTTTTTCCGTCCCTACTTTATTTCTTTCCTGTCTCTCCTTCTTCCTTCTCTCTAAGGGTAGGACTGCCCTAGGCAGCTTTTAGCAACGGGGCTGTGTTGACATAGTCCTGTCGCTAACTGTCAGCACAGATGAGTACTGTTTAATTCCACCCTAATGTGCGGGTTTTGCTTTATCAGGAGAGTGCCCCTGTTCTTCGTGGGGGGGTTTCAAGCACCTCTGAATGCCAAACATTTTGTCAGGCCAGTATAAGTGAAGACATAGCCTTAGAGTCTGGCTGAGCCGGCCAAGACTGCATATTTTGCAACACTGCTGTGCGCCTGTGATTAGAGAAGCAGGTAATGAAATGAAATCAAACAGCTGATGCTGGGCTGAGTTTGCCAGGTCTCAGAGTGGCTGATCAGACCATATGCTGGGTCTGTGTTTTCTCATCAGTGGGGTTGCAAGCGAAAGTCAATGCCAGACACAGAAGCTGCATTTTCTGTTGCCGCGGTTGTTTCCTTTCCCTTTGTGGGTGTGTTGTTTTCTAGGAAACGGGGTCAGACTTGGACAGCAGCAATGACAGCCCCAGCCCATATTAACTATTTTTTTTCTCTTTTCCCCCAAAAGGACGTTATGTCCTACATGAGCAAACCGGCACCAGGCTCCATGGACACTGGGAACGCTCCCGGTTCTAGGTCTTCCTCCAGCAGACCTGCTGGGCTACCTCAGGGTTACTCTTCTCAAGTGTCTGAGCAAGACGCCTTGAATTCAGGCAACCACGTGGCTCATCTGTGTCCACAAGCATGTGAGACTGCAGGGCTGGAAGTACAATGTCCCGGTTTATCAAGGTCATCGGTCTGCTCCAGCACAGATCCAGCAGCAGACTTTGATGCGTCTTGTTGCCTTTGATGCCCTGGAGTCTGAAAGTGACGAGCCGCCAGAGATCTTAGTTGCTAACAATCCAGAGTTGGGCACGCCGGTCGCTTTTCCTTTGCTGCCTCTTTGCTGGGATCTGGATGCTAGATTCATATTGCGGAAACATTTTGCTGTAGCCCTTGTCCAGCGTGTCAAGGTGTTCACGAAGGACGGCTGTTCCCAGCTGTCTGCCTCGTGTCTCTGGCCGTCCGCATGCATCCTGGGGTCTGTGTTGGACTTTTTAACAGGTGCTATTGGGAATGCCAAGGGGAAGTGGATTGCTCAATAAGCCATCCTCCAGCCAGGGACAAGCCTGGTCCGTGACCAACAGGGGAAGTCTCATCAGGGCGCTCCCGAAGGTACAGAAAATGCGATGCAGCACTCAGTGGCGTCTGTATCGGCGCAGCTGTTCTAATGTAGTTTCAGCCCCTTTCTCCGAGGCATCTGTCCAGAGCGCCTCTAAATTGCTTCGTGGACGGGGCTGCCTTTCATCTCTTGGCCACAGCCCCCGTTGCAGGGCATGAAGTGGCATCTCTGCGAACATTGTCTCTTGCTCATTATTTACCAGGGGTGTTTGCATCTCAACCCCATGGATTGCTCTCACCCAGAACTTCCCATTCCAGGGCTCCTTGAATCAGAGTTGTGCTAAGGGCCAGGCTTGACTGTGTATTTGTAACTGCGACTTCTCCTTGAGCTTCCCCCTCTTTCTACAGGCCTGTGGCGGATGGGCGCATGACGTCTGAACCTCACAGCGGCTTTACCCCCGGCCAGGCATGGGATGGGGCTGTTGATTTGGGATACCGAGAAGGATCTTTCTCCATCTGTTATGGTAGTGGGACCTCTAAGCCCACGAGAGTTTCCTCTGGCCCTCCTCCCAGTGGGAACACTTATTCCTAGCGAGATCCATTAGGAATATTGTGCTGGGAATCGTGCCGTCGGCAACCTCCACTTTTCCTGACGCCCCTCCTCCTTTCCTTTGGGTCAAGCTGCTATTTCCAAATGACCTTGACGTTTTCTGTGACTGCTGTGAGGCCACAGGGCCAACCAGGGGAGAGCTAGCCCCCCTCACCTGGGTCAACTGGTGGCGTGTGGGTCGCGTGCCTATCTGCTTCCTCCAGCGATTCAAGCAAGGCACCCAGTGGCATTTCTCTCCTTGGTTGTAGCGTGGTGGCTTGTCGATCGCATGGGATCTATTCCAAACGGGCCCAGGGTGGGGCAGTGGCTGCCCCATGCCGCGGGGAGCAGAGTTACTCTGGATGCAAAGGTTTGGCCTGGTGACCTCAGAGCTGAGGGTTCAGATTCAGGAGCAATTCACCCAACTCCAGCCAGCCTCCCCACTCCGCTACGGCTCCTCATCCCTGCTGCTCACACACACAATCAGTCCAGCCCTGTGCTGCCATTCCTGCTACCTGCCAAGAGTCAAGACTCAGAGCCCTCTTGATTTTGATGGGAAACTGGAAAATTAGTAGCTGACAGGCTGGATAGAAGCAGTGTGTCTGCTTGTGTAGCCCACACACCTGCTGGCTGTGGCGCACTGTCCCATGCAGCGGCACTGAGACCACTCCCAGAGAGCGAATGACTTTGCTCTACAGCCCTTAGCTGGGAGCTAGCTGGCTTTTAATTCACACTGTAGAACAGTGTTTCTTAAACTTTTTAGGACCGAGGAACACCAAACAATAATTTTTTTTTTATGAGGAACACCAAGGATTTTTTGTTGAGGGGGGTAAAAAAAGTTGGGGGGAGATTTATTGAGCACAAAAAAAAAGTTGCCTGCCCCTTTAAGGGCGGCCATTTTGAACTCTGTTGTTCTCCGTGGCACACCAGTGTGCCGTGGAACACAGTTTAAGAAACACTGCTGTAGAGGCTCATGCACCAAGCTCCAGAGGTCCCAGGTTCGGTTCCGCCTGTCGGCATTACACATGCATGTTTGTAACCCAGCTTCTTCTCCAACCCCATCACTAAATCCACTCCCTTCACTGCCTGATGGGGAAGTTTGCTTGTTAAGTCAGCGTAAGTTTCCTGACAAGGCTCTGTTGCTGCTGTAGCACAGGGTCTTTCTAGCTTGCTGGTTTCAATATGCAATGCAGCAGGTTTTGCTTCACCCAGGTTCGGTTGCCGAGCTGTGTCGGTGCCTCAGTTGCAGTGCTCAGGTAGCTCTGGAGGGGCTGCTTGCCTGGAGGAGCCTGTCCTGCAGTCACTTGTGGGAGTCTGGAAGAGCTATTCCTCCATGCTAGCGGTTCTTCCCTTTGTTACCTATACTAGTTGTTTATGCAGCTCCCAGTCACCAATGGGAGGCAGTTGCTAAAAGGCCTTTCCATTGTCGGGATACTCTGGTGCTATAAGAATGGCCATACTGGGTCAGACCAAAGGTCCATCTAGCCCAGTATCCTGTTTGCCAACAGGGGCCAAAGCCAGGTGCCCCAGAGGGAATGAACAGAACAGGGAATCATCAAGTGATCTATCAGCTGTCACCCATTCCCAGATTCTGACAATCAGGCTAGGAACACCGTCCCTGCCTATCCTGGCTACCAGCCATTGATGGACCTAGCCTCCATGAATTTATCTAGCTCTTTTTTTGAACCCTTTCAAAGTTCTTATCTTCACAACATCCTCTGGCAAGGAGTTCCACAAGTTGGCTGTGCATTGTGTGAAGAAACCCTTCCTTTTGTTTGTTCCTAATTTCATTTGGTGACCCCTAGTTCTTGTGCTCTGGGAACAGGTAAACTATGCCTTATTCACTTTCTCCACAGCAGTCATGGTTTTATAGACATCCATCAGTCTCCTCTTTTCTAAGATGGAGGCCCCAGGGCGGGAGGGATAAGGGACGCCCTGACGGTCAGGTGGTGGGCCGAGTTCTTTTTAATCTCTCCTGAGATGGCAGCCGTTCCAAACCCCTAGCCATTTAAGTTGTCCCTTTCTGCTTTTTCCAGTGCCAAGATATCTTTTTTTGAAATGAGGTGACCGCATCTGCACATAATATTCAAGATGTGGGCGTACCATGGATTTATACACAAGCAATAAGATAGTCTCTGTCTTCTTCTCTATCCCTTTTTGAATGATTTCTACTGTTCTGTTTGCTTTTTTGACTGCTGCTGCATGTTGAGAGGATGTTTTCAATTGCATTCTCCACAGTGACTCCAAGTTCTCCCTCTTGAGTGGCAATGGCTAATTTAGTGCCCATCAATTTGTACGTATAACCGGGATTGTTTTCCACTGGGCATTACTTTGCATTTATCCACGTTAACATTCATTTGCCGTGTTGTTGCCCTCGTTGTGTGAAATCCTTTGGAACCTCTTCACATCTGCTTTGGACTTCACTCCCTTGCGCAGTTTAGTGTCACCTGCAAATGTTGCCACCTCACTGCTGACCCCTTTCTCCCGATCCTTTATGAATGTGTTGAATCGGATGGGTCCCAGTACGGACCCTGGGGGGACACCCCAGTGACCTCTCTCCACTCTCCCTTTATTTCTACCCTTGCTTCTCAGACTGCTCCTTTGCCCGGATGAGAAGTCAGTGTGCAGCCGCGGGTGTGGCCTGGCTTTCTGAGCGGGCAAATGCGCCGTAGCTGTTGCTCCTTCTCTTGTGGCCTGCCCAGCCCTGCAAATCATGGCCACGTGCCCAGGCCCACACAGAAACCCCCAACCGCGGAGCCCACAGCACTGCCACAGGCGCAGGGGCTCACGCTCTCGGCAGGCAGACAGCGCCACCTACTGTCGCAGATGCAGGTTGAAGTTTTGTCCCGCACCCTCCTCATCTGCCACCGGCTTGCGGGAGTGGGAGCAAGTTGGCGACCGTCTGGCTCTTGGGAGAGCGAGCGTGGGGAGGAGGGAACATTTGGAGCAGGCCGGACGAGACCTCTACCGCTGTTGCTGCAAAGTCTGAGCCAGTGGTTAAGTTCGATTTAGGCAGGAATTTGGGGTCCCCTTTCCCACCCAAGTGAAGGGACGCAGTGAAAATCAAGATGGGGATCCCCCTGCTCAGCAAAGGCCTTGAGCAATAAGGTGTTGCAGGCAGGGACTGAATGGCCATTTCCCTCCCTCTATGTGGCGCATCCTGTCACAGGCAGGTACCCGGAGACAAGGTTTTTGTTCAACTTTTCTGTAGTGGCGGCAGGACACACAGCCCCCTTGGGATCCCGTTTCCTGCTCTCACCCCTCCCCGGCTGGGTGGCGGTGGGTGGGGTGGCCGTGCTGCAGGTGGGGAGTAGGGATGTTCAATATCGGTTAATTGAATAGTCGATTAACCTCATGAATTCTTATTGGTTAGTCGACTATTTTATGGTCCACAGGCAGCCCCTGTCCGATGGGACCCGGACCTGGCACAAGCTGGAATTGAGCCAGGCTCGCTGCCCGCCTGGCTCCTAATACACTTTAAATGCAGAGCTGCAGCGGGGGTAGGTCCAGGACCCAGTGCAAGCCGGGGCTGAGCTGGGTTACTGGCCAGCCCGCTACAAAATTTACTGGGGAAGGGGGAAATGTGTAGGCCATAGTATTAACTGATAAGCTTTTGCTTAGCGGTTAATCGACTGTACTATTATATCCCTAGTGGGGAGGGTATGCTGGGCTGGTTTTAATGGGCTACAGGGGAAGTTCTACCCCCCCCCCGGGCTCGGAAGAAGGGGGGCTGCAAACGTGAGGAGTAAAGGAAAACGTTGGGGTGACCCTAAAGAGCCCTGGTGCTTGTCACTGCTCCCAGGAGCTGGCCGTTCATTCCCCCGTCTCTCTTGTGCCCTCCAGAGTGATGTGCTGCGCCAGCGCCGAAGATGCTTGGACTCAGCGCGTGCTCCCTCAGTGCTCACACGCTCCCCGAGGCCAGCGCCTTCGTGGCCAGCGGCGTCGCCGAGCTGGATGCCGACTCCCGCCGCTACGTCCTGGCCCTCCCCGAGGAAGAGACGTGGCGCAAGCCCCCGCGAGGCGTGACGCAAGCCACCCAGTCCGGCGGCCTGCTGGAGCCCGAGGCCTCGGGGGAGGCGCTGGTCTCGCGCACGGCCAGTTCTGACACCCTCTATGAGCCACCATCCCGGGAAGGGGAGGCCGGCCTGGGCATGGAGGGGAGCGGCGCTTTTGAGCTGGGCCTGAGCCAGTACATCCCAGTGAGCCCGGACGTGATCAAGCGCCGGCGAGGCGGGCTGATCGAGCAGCGGGACATCATCAAGGCGCACGAGGCTCACAAGATGCAGAGCACGCCACAGGCGAGGCGGAAGGAGTGGGAGTAAGTACCCGGCCGGCCCCGGGGCGGCTCTCCAGGTGACTTTGCCCTGCTCCCTAGAGAGGGGAGCTCAGGTCTCTGGCCCCAGAGGCAGTGGGGTGTCTGCAGGGGGGGAAAGCATTGCACAATTGCCCTCCCACCATGACCCCAGAAGGGAGCCAACAGCAGCCAGAAAGCTGGGCCAGCCTATTGCGTGGGCCCTTTGTGGAGCAGAGAGGAAGAGGGGGAGGGATTGTGGAGGCCTCGCCTGCTAAACTACCACTGCCAGTATCATCCCCTGCCCCACCCAGCCTGCCCTCCCGCCTGCAGGGAGCCATTGGACACCAGACTGGAAAATCCCTGGGGTCTTTTCTGCCCCATGTCTCTGGGAAAGGGCCAGATCCTTGACCGGCTCTTTGGCCTGGGAGATGGATCCCAGCCTCCCTGCGTGTTACCAGTTTTGCACACTGGGCATTGCCATTCATCTTTTGGCCCCGCTCCTGGGTCCTCCCCACCAGGGCTGCCTTCATGGGGCTGCGCGGCCAATGGGAATTGGGCTTTGCGCGGGGTGGAGGTCGGTACCTGTGACATAGTGGGCTGCACCATATTAGGCAGTTCAGTACCGGCTGAACCTCTGTTAACCGGGACTCTCTGCTCTAGTAACATCCATGGTCCGGCATGAATGTTGCAGGACCAGAGAGTCCAAGTTGAGGGCTGGTGTCCAGTTCTGTGGGACCGGGAGCCTGGTGCGTGGCTGTGGGGTTGCCTGGTGAGGCTGGGGGCCTGGTCTGTGGCTGCAGGGTTGCCTTGTGATGCTGGGGGCCTGGTGTGCAGCTTAGGGGTTGCCTGGTGAGGCTGGGGGCCTGGTCTGTGGCTGCAGGGCCTTGTGATGCTGGGGGCCTGGTGAGGCCGGGGGCCTGGTGTGCAGCTTAGGGGTTGCCTGGTGAGGCTGGGGGCCTGGTCTGTGGCTGCAGGGCCTTGTGATGCTGGGGGCCTGGTGAGGCCGGGGGCCTGGTGTGCAGCTTAGGGGTTGCCTGGTGAGGCTGGGGGCCTAGTCTGTGGCTGCGGGGTTGCCTTGAGATAGTGGGGGCTTGGTGCACCACAGCAGGGTTGTTTGGTGAGGTTGGGGGCCCAGGGTGTGGCAGCTGGATTTCCCGCTGAGGCTGGGGGCCTGGTGCACCACAGTGGGGCCAGCAGGAGGGGGGCATGTGGCCTCTTGCTGGTAGCTAAGCCAGGGCTGCGGGGGTTGGTGGCAGGGGAGACAGGAAGACCTCCCCTGGTCTGGCAAAATCCCTCATGCAGGGTCAGTCAGGTCCTGAGGTTGCTGGACCAGGGAGGTCCAACCTGTACTCATCAGTCAAGACCAAACAGAATTCATCTCTCTCCCCTCTCTGGGTTGTAGGGGAATATCTGACTGTAACTACACTTGAATGCCAGGAAAAAGCTCTCTATACATTCCTTTGGTTTCCTCGGTGATGGGTGTTTCGTTGTATTGTGTAGTGGGGAAACCCAACAGGCATAAAATCCCTGAGGTAACTTTGATCTTTACACACAGTCTCCAAGGGAACAGGGCACAGTCTAAACTAGCGACACTTATGGCACCAGAGGCTCTAAGGCCAGCTCTGAAAGGAGAGTGTGACTGTCTGGTAGGGCAGAGACAGGGAATGAGCTAACGTCTCTGGAACCGGGGACCTGAAAACGACGCTGCAGGCAGTGAGCTGGACGGCTTGATCCTTTGCCGAACAAGCAGACGTAGTTTCCAGGTGAATATGACTGCCTCCTGGAAGCGATTGATTCGGAATGGATCCTGGATGGAACAATGTTCCGTCGAATGTTTTCCATCCAGGTGCGGAAAATGTTTTGTTCAGTGCACCTAGGCATGTGCAAATGTGCACCACTAATAGAAACTCAGGCTGCCAGCGGCGGGTGCTCTGCAAATCTGCCGGGCGGCATTTGAATCTCTCCTGGGTGGCCACTGAAATGCTCAGCGTATGGGGAACACTGTTCCAGATGCTGATCGTCTGGCTTCACACTTCTTGCTTATTATGTAAGTTCCATGCCGCTGACGTGTGTAGATTATTAGCTTGTCAGCCACGTCTTCCTTGGGGGAATTTTAGCCCTCCCCAGGTAGGCTCATGCCAGTAGGGTTGTTTGCCTTGCCTGTGGTCATGTGTAGCATCTGTCTTGGGCCTCGAGCTCGTCTGAATGAAAATAGGGGTCTAATGAGAAAGGGACTGGGCCATCGGGATTGAGTGTCTAACAGACTAACTCGGGGAGGTGACTGGGAGGGGATGCTGGGCAAAGGCAGTGGGGCTTGGGGGAGCTGCCGCTGGAAAGCACCACTACAGAATCCATTTCCCTGTCAATTGACCAGAACGGCTGCGCTGGGTGCCCAGGTGGAGATGCCGAGGTCCTGGCGGAGTCCTCGTCCTGGTCAAGCACAGATAGTTGCACGCGTCTCTCCTTGGCACGCTGGTCCCTTTAGACACGCCCGCCCCCCACCCGCTTTGTGCCAGGCAGCCAACCCTCGCCCGCTTTGTGCCAGGCTCCCATCCCTCGCCCGCTTTGTGCCAGGCTCCCGTCCCTCGCCCGCTTTGTGCCAGGCTCCCATCCCTCGCCCGCTTTGTGCCAGGCTCCCGACCCTCGCCCGCTTTGTGCCAGGCTCCCATCCCTCGCCCGCTTTGTGCCAGGCTCCCGACCCTCGCCCGCTTTGTGCCGGGCTCCCGACCCTCGCCCGCTTTGTGCCAGGCTCCCATCCCTCGCCCGCTTTGTGCCAGGCTCCCGACCCTCGCCCGCTTTGTGCCAGGCACCCGTCCCTCGCCCGCTTTGTGCCAGGCTCCCGACCCTCGCCCGCTTTGTGCCAGGCTCCCGACCCTCGCCCGCTTTGTGCCAGGCTCCCATCCCTCGCCCGCTTTGTGCCAGGCTCCCGTCCCTCGCCCGCTTTGTGCCGGGCTCCCGACCCTCGCCCGCTTTGTGCCGGGCTCCCGACCCTCGCCCGCTTTGTGCCGGGCTCCCGACCCTCGCCCGCTTTGTGCCGGGCACCCGACCCTCGCCCGCTTTGTGCCGGACACCTGACCCTCGCCCGCTTTGTGCCGGGCACCTGACCCTCGCCCGCTTTGTGCCGGGCACCCGACCCTCGCCCGCTTTGTGCCAGGCACCTGACCCTCGCCCGCTTTGTGCCAGGCACCCGACCCTCGCCCGCTTTGTGCCAGGCACCCGACCCTCGCCCGCTTTGTGCCACCTGCACCAAGAGTGAGCCCCTCTTGTTTGCTGTGAGAGCAGCTTCTGGCCCTGGGCACAGGCAGCTGGAATTGACATGTGGGCTTTGCAAGGGCCACCTGCCTCGTTAGCTACTGGATCCCGCCCAGGCCGCCAAATGAACAAATGATGGACAAGCAGAAGGCTGGGGGAAGGAGCCCTTCATTACCGTGTCCCTAAAATAGCAGATCTCTGAGCTGTCTGGCTGCAGTTTTATTCCAGGCCAGTGAAATGAATCCTCGCTGCTTGTGCAGATGCTCCAGGGCATGAGCCGTGCCTTTCGCCCCTGTGGGGGGGGGGGGGGTGCTCGGTCCAGCTGGAAGCCTACAGCTGGCCGTTCTCCCGGAGACTTAGCGATCTGGGAAATACACAGAAAAGTCCTTCTTGGCCCTGTCTCACCCCCCCCCCCCCTTCCTTTCCCTTTTTTTTCTTTTTTTCTTTTCCTCCCCCATCTCCTTCCCCTTGCCTATTTATTTCAAGTTTTCCTATCCCCTACTCATAACTCCGGTCTTGTGATGAAGTGGGCTGTGCCCACGAAAGCTCATGATCCCATCGACATATTTTGTTAGTCTTCAAAGTGCTACCAGACTCTTTGTTGGTTTTTTTCTCTAACAGACTAACTCGACTACCCCCTGAAGCTCCTTCGTGTGCGTGCGTCTCTTCTGTTGCTTAATCCGCTTGTTCCCCCCATTGGCAGATGGAAGTACTGCAATCACGGAACGTATGGGACCGAGCCTTGGCAGACGTGGTTCTATTCCACATCCACCACTGATCTGCCGTGTGATCTCAGGCAACTCATTTCTCCTCTGTGCCTGGCTTCCCCCTGGCCCCGCCTGCTTTGCCTGTTCAGACTGGAAGCACTTAGGGGAAGTTGTCTGCCACAGGCCCATAGGCAGCAAGTAGAGAGGCAAGGCGGGCAAAGCCTTCCCTGGGCCTTAGCGCTCCCCTGCTCCCCCCTTATAATTCCGTTCCTGCAGGCTTCCACAGCAAGCTGCTGCAGACTGGTGAGTCTCCCCCCACCCCACGTGGCTCTGAAACGTGAAAAAGCCTTCCAGCTTGCTGGATCTAGGAGCATAACATGGAACCTGTGAAAGAGCCACGAAGTGGTAATGAGGCCGTGTAACCGGCACGTGCCTCCCCAGAGGTCGTGGTTTCTGAATTTACCGACAAAACTAGGTGTGTGCAGGAATGGCTCGAAAGCCACCTTTGCAGGTCTTGTTCCAAACACAGCTTATCTCGACAGGTAGGTCTGCCTAGGCTGACAAGTGTCAGAGGGGTCGCCGTGTTAGTCTGGATCTGCATAAACAACAAGAAGTCCTGTGGCATCTTATATAGACTAACAGATTTATTCAATGTATGTATCTGACAAAGTGGGTCTCTGTCCATGAAAGCTTATGTGCCAAGAAATCTGTTCGTCTGTAAGGTGCCACGGGACTTCTTGCTGCCTAGGCTGCAGCATCGTGGTTCTGTCTGCATTGCTCATACTGGCTAGCCAGTAAAACTGGATGGATTTCCCTCTTGAGTTCTCCAGTAATTGATCCATGCTGATAGACCGGCTCAGTAGACGGCTGAAGACAATTAGTTGGATCACTTACAATGTCTGTTGTTTGTCTCCATCTAGTGAGGAAATGATGGTAGACTCGACCTGGCTATGAGAGGGTGGGGACGGAGGTGCCAGCTCTCCTTTCTACGTGGGTCGTCAGGCTGGTATACCAGGGCCTTTAATACACTTTCCAGGGCGCCCCTTCTTTCGGGGAAGAGTGTCCCATTAGTCTGGAGATGGTCTCAGGGAAAAGTAATAATTCCCAGAGGTCAGCATGTGATTGGATCAGGAGGTGGCTTGGCTGCAGAGGAGGGAAACTTTGCCAGAACTTTCTGATCTGAACCCGACGGTTTAAAGCGTCACTTTCTCAGATCTTGATTTGATGATTTGCACAACAGGGTCCTTTAAAATCAGTGGCTCTAGTCTACGCAGGAAGGATCGCGGGGAGGGAAGTGGCAACGTGGGTCAAAAGTGGCATTACCTGTTTGAGAGTCAATGAGAACACTGCAAAAGCGGCGAGGAGTCCTGTGGCACGTTATAGACTAACCAAAGTGTTGGAGCATAAGCTTTCGTGGGCAAAGACCCACTTCGTCAGATGCATGTAGTGGAAATTTCCAGAGGCAGGTATAAATATGCAGGCCAGAATCAGGCTGGAGATGAGGAGGTGGATCCAATCAGGGAGGATGAGGCCCACTTCTAGCAGCTGATCTGGAGGTGTGAATTCCAAGAAAGGAGAAGCTGCTTTTGTAGTTAGCGAGCCATTCACAGTCTTTGTTTAATGAGAACACTGAAGAAAGTGATTAGTGTCCTAACAGATAAAACACCAGACAGGGCATTAGCTGGTGTCTACAGGAGTGGTCTTATACTAGCTGCCAGCAACTGGCACCCTAGGCGAGCCATGCAATCGGCACCCCCCCCTCCAAACCCCTCAATGATAGTGCGCCACCATTTGGCACCCCTTTGTGCCCCATTTAACTTGGCGCCCTAGACGACCACCTAGTTTGCCTATATGGATGGGCCGCCCCTGGGTGTCTGCTCCCCACTGCCAAAATCACACTGGGGGTCAGAGTGGCCAGTTCCTTATGCCCTTATCTGTAAGGTGTAGGGGGAAAAAAGCCGTGTACTCATGGAAGACTTCAGTTTGAGAGACAGACGGCTGGTGGTCTCACGCTGCTGCCAGTACTAAACGTTCTTGGAATTTCTAAACATTATAGATAACAATTTACAAACTCTGAAAGTCTTGAAACCAACACACGGGGATTCTTTTATTAGACCTTGTCCTAACAGATGAAGAGGAACTCATCATAGAACTAAAAATTAATGATAGCTTAGTAATGACTTCGCTTAGCATGCTTCAGTCCCATTTGTAATGTGCAACAGAACAGAGTCCAGCCCAGTAATAAATATACGTGGTGCTTCATTAGGGCCTGTTTCACAAGGCTGAAAACCATTATGAGCCAAAGCAGCTGAGATGAAGAATTTAATCAGACAATATGAATTTTGAACCATTTAAGAACACCCCCAAAAACCCACAGTTGTGAAGGAAACTCATGTTTGTTAAAACTCCAATCTGGTTTAGAGAGGAAGTGAAGGAAGCCAATAAATAAATAACAATGGAAAGAAAGGGTAAGCTGATAGTAATGAATATAAATCAGAAGTCAGGAATTGTAGCCTGTTGCTTCCCTTATCAGTTTTCTACAAGAAGAAATCTTAAGCCAGCAAGTTAAGGGCAATGAGGAGTTTTAAAATATATTAGAAACAAAAAGAATCTTGACTATGGTATTGATCCATTACTAGATGGAAACTGTAGATGTATCAATAATAATGCAGTAAAGCAGTTATGTTTTATATTTGGTGGGAAAACAGCTGATCTTGTCTTCTCTTAGGAACACTCTTTTCATTTCACTAGTTATTATTGGAAGGTATTAAACAGTAGCTACTAAAGTTAGGCACTTCAAAATCAGCAAGTCTGGAGAACTTGCACCCAAGAGTTTTAAAAGAGCTGTCCAAGTAGCTCACTGGACCTTTCGTGTTGCTTTTCAAAAACTCTTGGAATGCTGGGGAAGTTCCAGAAGATACTAGAAGGCTAATGTTGTGCCAGCTTTTAAAAAGGATAAAGAGAATGACCCAGGTAGATTGTAGGCCTCTCAGCCTGACATCAATCCTTGGCAAGATAATGAACTGACTGATATGGGATTCAGTTAATAAAGAATTCAAGAGGGGTAATGTAATGTGTGCAAATCAGGATGGGTTTATGGAAAATTGATCCTGTCCTAACTAAAACGTTGAGATGAAATTGCAAGTTAGGTTGATAAACAGACTTCTATAAGGAGTCTGACTTGGTACTAGGGAAGTAAAATCCCGTTTAATTGGTTAACTGGGAGACTGGGAATAAAGTGTACATTTTTGATAGCAGGCCTGCCGACGGGGATGGGGCAAATGGGGCAATTCCCCAAGGGCCCAGAGAATCAAAAGGGCCAAGAGCTATCGGCAGCTGGAGCCCTGGGCCCCTTTGAATTGCTGCAGATTTGCATGGCTCTGAGGTGGCGCTAAGGGCTGACTGCCGTAGGCCCCGTCTCTTCCGCTCTCGGTCCCACCCCTTCCAGGGGCATGGATCTGTCCTCCCCACCTTGCCTTGGGGCCCGCGGTGGCTGGTGGCCCCGCTGTTTGACAGCGAAGGTTATTAGGAATGGGAACGATTCACCAGGGTGGGGGTGGATTCTCCATCACTGGCAATCTTGAAATCAAGATGGGACGTGTTTCCAAGATACCCGCTCCAGGAGGAGGATGTGGGGAAACTCTGGTGTGTGTTTTGCAGGAGGTGAGAGGATCCAATCACAATGCTCCCTTCTGGCCGGGGGTCTATGATTTTTGCCCTTTTCTGTCTCCTAATGAGCAAAACCTAAGGGCTTCTTGGATTCGACCATGGCTGTCCGCAGTGTAGCCCCAGAGAGAAGTCTGGGTGTCAGCTGCCCTCTCCCTGGAACTGCAGAGCGCAAAGCGGATCCGCGGCGGGGAATCTCAGGCAGCAATTTCTATGCCCTGCGTCTGTCGGGCAGGACAGGGAACAGGCGAAGCACGGAATGCGGGAACACCGTTACGTGCATTTGACTCAGGCACGTGGCCAGTGAGGCTGCTGCTTATGCTGGAGGAGAGGACCCCGGATCAGAACGATTCTGTTTGTTCCATGTGGGGCAGAATCCAGTGTTGGCTTGTTCTGTGCATTAGGCCCTTAATATTGTATTTAATCATGTAGGGCTCAATCCTGCCCTGCCCAGAGCCAGGTTTGCAGTGGGTGAGGGAGTAGGGGAGCCAGGCAGCATCCGGCCTGGGGGAATTGCGTTCCCTGGGCTCAGGAGAGCACAGTGTGTGCAGGGCTGCCCAACGTGGGGCGGGAAGGGGTGGAGAGCTGTGGAGCTGTGATTTCACCTGGGGTCTGGTGGCCTTGCCCTCTTCTTGCTCTCCCCTCCTGTGGTGGTTCTGACCGCTGCTCCCAGCCTTCTCTAGGGTCCTTGAGGCCCAACCATGTGAGCTTTTGCGTGGCTGTCTTGCCACGTGTGCTGCTTCCAAGGCCGGCTCTGCAGGGGTCAGCAGCAGAGAAACTGGCTTCTGCCAGTCCCTTTCCCGATCTCCAGGCACCGGGAAGAGCTTTGCACCATGGGGGGTGGATTTGGCAGCTCTCCCCACTCTTTGCTGGTGCTCTCTTCTCCCATTCGGTGGCTCCTCCTGCTTCCCTTCTGCTTGGATGCGTCTACAGGAGTCCTTACAGCCACTGCTTCTCTCTCCTCTCCCTCCCTACAGGCCACCTACCACGTGGGCGGGTGATGCCTGGGGGTCTCATCCTTCCCTGCCGGAGCAGCTGTGCTGGAGTCAGGGCCAGCACACACTGCGGGAGTTGCTTGTGAGGCTGAGGTCTGATACACGCCGCGTTCCTGTTTGGCTGGTGGGGGAGCCCATGTACCACGGGGAGGGCAAGGCAGTTACGTCTTCCTGCTGGGAGATTTGGGGTGCTGCACTCTAAGCCTGTGGGGGTAACGCCGTTGCATTGCCATTGCGGGGGGTGTGACCCAAGACAGAGGAGAAACAGTTGTGTCCAAGGCCAGGGGGCTATGCTGTAGTTTAGAGGAGGTGTGGCCTTCAGTCGGTGTTTGGAGGACCCTGCTTTGTGATCGAGTGGGTGTAAGGCTGTGGAGCGGGGTGGCCATGTGGTTCTCGTGGAGCGGGAGAGCCCAGGATGCCCAAGCGACAGCAAATGGCAGAATGCAGTCGTCTTTTTCCCCCTTCGTGTCCACACGGCTGTATTCTGATCACGTTACAGTACAGCTCTCCCGGACAGGGCTATTATAAACGATCTAATTAATACAGCAGACCACTGTTTCATTATTTAGACTGTGTGTGTTCTCCCCGGCTCATGCAGCTAAGAGTTATTGCCGTCATTTCTTCCCTCTTCTGGTATTCATGTCACTAATGCACTACTTATGGCGTCCAAGACTTAATTAAATCACCGGTGTCCGATGGGAAAGTGATGTGTAGCCTGGCCCAAATTCCCCAACCTGGAAAATTCACCAGGAAGGAGGGCCACCGATTCAGAAACAGGCCTTGTCTTGCTGCCTGTGGCACCATGGGAAGAGCATTTTAGAGCTGAGAGCGTGTGTGTGTGTGTGTGTGTGTGTGTGTGTGTGTGTGTGTGTGTGTGTGTGTTAGCCATGCACTTTGGAGAATGGGTGACAATAGTTTGGCATTGTTTGGACTCTTTCCAGGCGCTGAGTTGCAAGAAAGCCCTAGGGACAAAAGATGGGGATGACATTCACCCCCGGTGCAGCAGTGAAGTCCCAGGGTGCCCGGCTATTCGTGTGGGGACGTTGGGCTCTGTGCGGAAAGCCCTGCTGTGGGAGATTTAGTGGCTTAACTTTGGCTAGTTCCTCCTTTTGCCGCCTGGTTCGCGAGAGCCGAGGAAGTTCTAGAGCAGCTGTGCAAACCAGCATTCCACCTCCCAACCCCGTCCAGCAGCCGGCTTCTTCACCAGTATTAAACCGATGGCACCCTCATTTCACAAGTGTACGTTTGTGGTTGCATAAGGAACGGGAAGGGAATCCAACCGCTTGAAGAAGTAATGAGATGTACCCGGTCACACTCTTGCAACTGGGGCAGTGTGTCTGGCCTGTGTACGCTGCGCACACAGTTCGGCACCAGATCATCAATCATTTTTAAAAGAGTCTTGGATGTTTATTGATCAGTCGACTCCCAACCGCATACAGAGTCTTTTTTTTTTTTTTTTGGTCTAAAAAACCAGACATCTAGCTTGGGCAGGGCTTGGCTAATTGGCCTGCTCGGGTTTATTGCCTAATAGATCATAGGGTTAGAGGAGGAGAGTTCATAGGGCCTTCTGACTATGCCCGGGAGGCCAGCCTAGAATGGTTGCCTGCAACGGGGTCCCGTCGAGCTTTCGCTGGTTGCGTGACTGACACGTTATTGGGCTGAGCCAGGGTGTCTCTGCAACGGGCCTGGTTCTTGAACTGCTGCACATGAGCGGACGCATGGCTGGCATCAGCTCACTTACTCTGGGGCCCAGATGGCTTTCCCTTCTGGTTCCAGCTGTTGAGTATCTCCCTGGAGGGTTTCAGCTTGTTGCCCCGGCCGTTGGTGAGAGGGGCCAGAGCCAGGACTTCCCTCTGTAAAACTCCCCCTCGCAGGCGTTTCTGCTCACCAGTTGTGATTCGGAGAGACGCCAGGCCAAGCGGACCCTGTCAGTTTAATCAGTGCGTATTTAAAACCGGGAGACCTCTCTGAGGGTATGTCTACACTACCCCGCTAGTGCGATCTAGCGGGGTAATGTATGCATACCGAACGTGCAAATGAAGCCCGGGATTTGAATTTCCCGGGCTTTATTTGCATAGGCCGGCCGGCGCCATTTTTAAATGCCGGCTTGTTTGAACCCCGTGCCGCGCGGCTACACGCGGCACGGGCTAGATAGTTCGGACTAGCAAGCCATTCCGAACTATCTGTACGCCTCGTTCCACGTGGCTTGCTAGTCCGAACTATCTAGCCCATGCCGCGTGTAGCCGCGCGGCACGGGGTTCGAACAAGCCGGCATTTAAAAATGGCGACGGCCAGCTTATGCAAATAAAGCCCGGGAAATTCAAATCCCGGGCTTCATTTGCACGTTCGGTATGCATACATTACCCCGCTAGTTCGCACTAGCGGGGTAGTGTAGACATACCCTGACTGATACAAAAAACAGGACTATGTAGCACTTTAAAGACTAACAAGATGGTTTATTAGGTGATGAACTTTCGTGGGCCGGACCCACTTCCTCAGATCAAATAGTGGAAGAAAATAGTCACAACCATATATACCAAAGGATACAGTTAAAAAAAATGAACACATATGAAAAGGACAAATCAAATTTCAGAATAGAAGGGGGATGGGGAGGGAGGTAAATGTCCATGAGCTAATGATATTAGAGGTGATAATTGGGGAAGCTACCTTTGCAATGAGTAAGATAATTAGCATCTTTGTTAAGACCCCAGCATAAAGTGTCAAATTTAAGCATGAATGACAGTTCAGAGGTTTCTCTTTCAAGTCTGGTGTGACACAACTTCTTGCTGGCAGCATAGTGTGTCTGGGGGGGGCACTGCTTTCTGATTGGATGGCCCGAGTCACTGGCATCTCGCAGACAGAGCATCACTGTCCCCAAGGGAGCTGGGGACCTGAGATCCCAACGAGATACGGGCAGGGTTTTCAGCAAAGATCAGCAGCCCCGAGGGCAGGGAGGAGGGAGAGGACCAGATCCGCAAACCAGTTTGGTTTCTATATAAGAATCGGAACAAGGAATTTGTGGCAGACGTGAAAACTGAGCCAGACCTCCTTAGTCCGGGTCTGTTGCCTTAACAACAAAACTATCCCTCCTTGCAGTCGCTTTCCGGCGTTGGCTTTCAGACCCTGCCCTAGCCCAATGCTCTACATTCCGGGTAATGTTTTAAAACACAAACTAACTTTGGCTTTCCATGACGCTGTTGATTTTAATTTCTGTCCATGTTAATTTTGAACAGTTTTCACAAACCCAACACTTTGTGCCCAAACTACCTGACAGTTCCTTATAACTGAGTGCCCTCATGGACTTTCTCTGCGCACACGTGCTGCTGCCCTTCATATTTTTCCTTTAGGACTTTCTTCTGGTCATTTTTCACTGAGATTGGAATGTATTTAGGGTTGCCAGATGGTTTAACAAAAATGCCGAACATTCTTCCGCCCCCCACCCAAAAAAAACCACAAGGGAAAAATTCTGTTGAGGGGAAAAAAAGGAGGAGACCAAAGTTGTTAAGAAAAAAAAGAGGGGGGGGGGGGAGACCAAAGTTGTTATGCAAAAGTTGCACCACTTCCTCCAGTTTGGGGCCACACACTAACCCCCAATGCACCCACTCCTCCCCCTGAGCCAGGCAGCACCAGTGCCGGGAATGCCTCGCCCCAATAAAATCTCCCCCACAGAGCGAGGCTGTAAAGCATTCTGTAAACTGCGATACCCACACGAGGAAGTGAGGAGACAGATTGACAGAGCCAGACGTGTACCCAGAAGCCTCCTGCTACGGGACAAGCCCAAGAAAGAAACCAACAGAACACCACTGGCCATCACCTACAGTCCCCAGCTAAAACCTCTCCAACGCATCATTAGTGATCTTCAGCCCATCCTGGACAATGACCCCTCGCTCTCACAGGCCTTGGGAGGTAGGCCGGTCCTTGCCCACAGACAACCCGCCAACCTGAAGCATATTCTCACCAGCAACTACACACCGCACCATAATAACTCGAACTCAGGAACCAATCCTTGCAACAAACCTCGGTGCCAACTCTGCCCACATATATACACCAGCAACACCATCACAGGACCTAACCAGATCAGCCATACTGTCACTGGTACATTCTCCTGCACATCCACCAACGTAATATATGCCATCATGTGCCAACAATGCCCCACTGCTATATACATCGGCCAAACAGGACAGTCCCTACGTAAAAGAATCAATGGACACAAATCTGATATTAGGAATGGCAACATACAAAAACCTGTAGGGGAACACTTCAATCTTCCTGGACACACAATTGCAGATCTAAAAGTAGCTATCCTGCAGCAAAAAAACTTCAGGACCAGACTTCAAAGAGAAACTGCTGAGCTACAGTTCATCTTTAAGTTTGACACAATCAACTCTGGATTAAACAAAGACTGTGAATGGCTTGCTAACTACAAAAGCAGCTTCTATTCTCTTGGAATTCACACCTCCAGATCAGCTGCTAGAAGTGGGCCTCATCCTCCTTGATTGGATCCACCTGGTCATCTCCAGCCTGATCCTGGCCTGCATATTTATTCCTGCCTCTGGAAATTTCCACTACATGCATCTGACGAAGTGGGTCTTTGCCCACGAAAGCTTATGCTCCTACACTTCAGTTAGTCTATAAGGTGCCACAGGACTCCTCATCGCTTTTCCTAATATTTTGGTTTCTCCATTGCTCATTTCTGGTTTAAAGCTTCACGCTGGGGAACCTGAATTAATGACAAAAAGGATACACTGATGTTGGCAATTTCAGATCCACTTTGTAACTGTAATTTACTCACCGGGTGTCTCATTACTAGAAAGCAGTCTGTAGGCCTACCTATCTCTGTATTCATCCGTATTAGAAACAGTTTATTTCTGCTTCAAGATCTTTGTTGTCTGGCATGCTTGTGGTGACAAGCTGCCCCGGGAATGTGACTCCTTGCCCTTTGATTAGCCCAGTGTCGGACTGAACAGGATTTCAAGTTGTTTACGGGCTTCTGGGGACTTAGCCTGGTTCTCGCTTTCCCAGCTGGCCCTGCTGCCTTAGGGAATGTCAGAGCCTCGTTGGCAAAGAGAGATGGCAGATTTCTCTGTGGTGTCCTGGTGCTGTGCATTCGCTGAGTCAGAGACGCTGCACTTAGCTCCCTGGTGCCCTTTTTGAGCCGAGCCCCTCAGAAATGAGGGAGGCTATAGTGCAAGTTTTAGCATGGAGGTGTGTTGGACCCAGTGTGATCAGGGCCTGTATCTTTTGCTAGCCTTGGACTGTTCACAGCTGATTGAGGCAGGGGCTCCAACCTGGTGCATGTGGTTAAGTGGCTAGAATCAAACCACATCCTACCGTCATTCAGGGTCCAAAACACCGACGCTCAAACTGCAGCTTCTCCCAGTTGCAGAGGGTTTCTCTAGTGTAGGGCTTCTCAGATTTCTTCATTGTATGGACCATAACCCAACATCCTCCAGGACATCTTCTAACCCAGGCCTGGGCAAAATACAGCCTGAGGGATGGATCCAGCCTGCAGGGTGCCCCAGGCAGGCTCCCCGCTTGCGTTGCCCCACCCACACACCGCTCAGAAATGTGGCTGAGTGATGGTTTTTCTTTAAAAACTGAGGCCGGAGAGGAGGAGGAGGGAAAGCTTTAGGAGCGTCCTCTGCCCCCAACACAATCCCATTGGCTGATTTCTGGCCAGAAACCAGCCAATGGGAGCTGCCTGTTTCAATAACAGGCAGCCACGAAGCACAAGGGGCTCCAGGGCACTTGGCTGCTGCCTATGCAGGTGCGGGGCAGGCAGCAGGGTTCCCTCTAAACTGCCTGGCAGCCCAACTCCACAGGTGATGAATCAGCCCCGCCCAGTCAACTCCATGCACAGAGCCCTGGGCCTCTGGCTGGGAGGGGTTGATTCATCCCCTGTGAAGTTGGGGTGCCGGGCAGATTAGAGGGAACACTGACAGGCAGGGAGGCTGATTCAGGAACTGTTGCAGGCTGGTAAGTCTCCTGGCCAGACCCTGCCTCTGGCACCCTAGTCCCTCCCTTCCCCTACTCTCTGCCCCCCACTCCTGCCTCCTACTCCACATACTCAAATCCTCTGCCCCCCTTCTGTACCCATATACCCTCCTAGATCCGGCACCCCAATTTCCTGCCCCAGATCACAGCCCCCTCCCGCCCTAGCTCACCACCCAAATCCCTGCACCCCCTCCTGTACACCAATTCCCTGCCCTGGGTCACAATCCAACCCTATGCACCCCAGTCCAGTGCCCCAGGTCACAACTGCCTCTTTCACCCAAACTCCTTCCTTTACCCCGAGCTCCTTTCTGCGCCCAACCTCCATCCCAGACCCCGCATCTCCTCCACTAATGCCCTGGAAGAGTGCGGCCCTCGATCACTTGCCAAATTCTTGGAGTGGCCCCCATCAAAATTATTGCCCACCCCTGTCCTAGCCTCTCAATCATAAAGGCCTTCACAATCATGCCATCTCCCTTTGGCAACTGCAACAGTCGCTGTCTCGGGAAGGCATCGATTAACTGTCGGTAATGTGAAAGATGGAAAATGCTCTAGCAGGGGTGCTCTTTATTACGAGAGTATTAAAATGCAGAAACTGGTGCCCTAAAACTTGGCATCTGAGTTTTAAAACTAACCTAATGGTGAGACTCCATTTACTCCTGGCAGCTCTGCCTTCTGTTTTCCTTGCCACAGGAGGTAAGGATCAAAGCTGTTTGGGCCTGTTTCTATGTGATGCAGGAGTGAAATTGTAATGCTGAATCGGTGACTTCCTGTTCAGTATGGCAGACAGTAGTACCGTAAACCTCCTAAATCCATTGTCCTTAAAAGGCCTAAGACTGGGAAACTGCCTGCAAGCCTAGACCTTTGCCGCCTTTTCCTTGGTAAATGTAGTGGAAAAAAGATTTTA
This sequence comes from Pelodiscus sinensis, assembly GCF_049634645.1. Taxonomy (NCBI): domain Eukaryota; kingdom Metazoa; phylum Chordata; order Testudines; family Trionychidae; genus Pelodiscus; species Pelodiscus sinensis. Next base: position 58,560,936 of record NC_134719.1, on the reverse strand, counting down.
ATGGAAAGATGGGTCTAGGAGGTATTTAACTGCACCTTTCAATAGGCTGTTTATCTATGACGTTTGCGAGAGGGACCAGTGTAATGTGCTTTTCTGGATTTACTAAAAGAATAAGTAAATAAAAATGAAGCTATGTACCAATGTTACTAACTAATTTACTTTTAATTTTTCCAAACGAATTAAATATAACACAATGTAGCGATTAAATTAAAGTTACAATTTACATTTAATTAAAAGAGTAATGATTTAATTTATTTGTCTTGCCAGTAACTATAATGAGTAATTAAATTAGTTTATAATGCTAGCATAAGAATTACTTGAATAGTTTGCAGGAAAGCTTAGGAAGAACATTAAAAAATGTGTTAAAAGCAGATGCCGATGCTTGCCAGTGTTTTACAGGAGAATAACTTTTAGCATGATTTTTTAAAAATAGCTTTTCTCTTGGGTATTTTACTGGAAGTTTGTTTTAACATGTACTCTAGCCTAGCTCTTAATTGCTTGATTTATTTATTTAGTTTTTTTACACTAATACGGTGCTTGCATTTTGGACACTTTTACACAGATGCTGAAGTGATGTTTAAATCAGGCACTTAGTGGATTTGGAATAACATGCTTTTAACCCCAAATAATCTTTCACTGATTACATAAAAGATGGGGTAGGGTGAGAGTTTCCTGGGAAACCCAGAAATGCGCATATTTCCATGAGAGGTTAGAGTGTCGATTTTTCTGAATTCTATACAAAAGCCCTTTTATGTTGTTTGGTTTTTGACCTTTTAGCAGATGTGATTTGGTTCCAGTTGAGAACTAGTTTTGATGGTGCAAATAACCTGAGCTTCTTTTGAGCATCGAGAGCTGGTCAGTTCCCCTCTCCCCCACGTTTCACTGCAGACTCTAGGTTTGGCTTAGTGTAGTGTTTCTCAAACAATGGGTCAGTGCCCCCAAGTGGGTCATGACCCTGTTTTAATGGAGTCACCAGGGCTGGTGTCAGATTTGCTGGGACCCTGAAGCCCTGGGTGACATGACTTAGGCTTTGGCCGGGTTCAGGCGATAGGCCTCCTGCTCGGGGCGGTGGGGCTTGTGTGACGTAGTGGGGGTACTTGCTGGGCTGTGGTGACCTCTGCTGTCTGGAGCAAGACCCAGCAGGGAAAACCTCACTATGCAAAGGTGATGCCAAACTTGTTGAACCAGACACCCCCCATGGAGAGGAACAAAGGAAGGTGGATGCTGCCCTGGCTGGGGGGCAGGGGTGGAGGAGAGTTAGTTAGTTCCTGGCTGGAAGGCAGGGAAGAAGGAGCTGGGGAGGGGGGCTGGGACTCCCCTATCTCAAGGGGGGCACTGAGGCCTCTTAGCCCCAGTTCCTGTAACCAGATTACATCTGTGCTGCGCTGTGCTGGAGGAACAATAAACAACCTCCATTCTACTGGCTGGTGAAGTCTGTTCATGCCATTTCGGGGTGCAGGAGACGGGGGACCCCCAACGCGCCGTCACAGCTTGGACTAGGCTTGGGCCCCTCCACCCAGGATGTGGGCGCGCTCAGCATTAGGCCCCCCTCTTGGGGCCGTGTAGTTTTTTTTGCTGTTGGAAGGGAGTCACTTGGAAAAGAAGTTTGAGAACCCCTGGCTTCGCTGGTGTTCGTTGCAGACTTTAGGTTTGGCTTCCCTGGTGGTTAGAAGTTTTTTTTCTTTAATCTTTTGGAAGCCTGGTTTTAGGAAGAGCGCAGGGCACAACTATAGCTCTCATTGGCAGGGCAAGAGAGCTTGTGTGTCTGTCCTCCTTGCACGAGTTGAGTGTCTTATAGGGTTTAGTGCTCCCATGCTCTGCCTTCCAAACCGCCCTTGTGGGCAGGGCCGACTTATTCATTAGGCACAGTAGACACAGTGCCTAGGGCCCACGGTACTTTTAGGGGCCCACAGAAATGTTTTCATTTCTTTTAAAATCAGAAGAAAAAAAATGAACTTTTAGGGTCGAAGAAAATGTTCTAATTTTTTTCTCACATCAGAAAAAAATTAAACTTTTAGGGCCCACGAAAATCTATTACATTTTGCCTAAAACAGAAAAAAAAAATGTTGAAGTCTTTAAAGTTACATCAAAAATAATTTTTAATATTTTTTTTTTATGGAGAGAAGGGGCCCACGAAGGCAAAAGTGCCTGGGGCCTATGAAAGTCATAATGCAGCCCTGCATGTAGGCTATGGCTTATTGGGGGGACCAGTAATTTAGTGCCTCGATTTGAGGTTATAGCAGACGCTATTAGTTGGAGGCGGATGCTCCATGTGCAAGCTCCATTGGTGACCACAGCAGATCTTCTCTTCGTAAGCAGCCCATGGGAGAGGCCTTTGGGAGAGGGCGTTAGCAACAGACGTCTGTTTCATGGAACAAGACTCGGATACGCAGGGTGTATGGGCAAGGCCTCGCAAGGGCTGAGACTGGGAGCCACCTGGAGGACCTAGCCGGGGAAAGAATCTGGATGGGAAGGACAAAAATCCCTGATTGGTCCAGTGCCCATCACTGCAGAGGGCGTGCACCCAGCTACAAAGTAAGTTGCTTGGCGTGTGAATGCTCTCTTCCCTCCCCTCGCTTGTGTCTACACTACACTGCTGCTAGCGACATGGCCGTGTCCGCACAGCTAGCGGACTGTACAGCCCCCATTGGTCGGCTCTTTTGCTGACAACATACTCCCACCCGCCACGAGCGGTGCTCGCGTGGTCAACGGGGGACCGTTGCGACAGGCGATGTGCCGTTCACGCTGGCGCTTGCCGCAGTAAAAGTGTCGTTGGTCAGTCGCTAGCGTAGACGTAGCCTCAGTCTCTCTTCAGCTCCGGCTGTGTTTCCTGTTTCTCCCCGCCCTCCATATTCTCTCCTCCTCCCTCAGCCTGTTGCGTGTGCTCTGCAGGCCCTGCAGTGGGAATACTGTTGCTGTCCAAGTCAGGGAAGGATGTCCCCTGTCTGCCTCCAGCCGAGGGAGAGCTCTTGGGAGAAAGGAGAGGGACCAGTCACCTCAGCACTCAAGCAATTCCTGCTATCCCTTTAGAGGGTTGCCAACAGCTGTGACTTTGCATTCAGGGCCAGCAGCTGGCTGGGGCCCTAAGGCCGGTGGCAGAGCCTCCACGCATGGAGCCAGCAGCCAAGAGGGACCATGGGGCTGGCAGTGTGGCCTCTGCTATGGGGCTGGTGACTGAGAGGGACCCCAGTAAGCAGCAAACCCCCTGGACAGCAGCAGGCCTGGCAGCCAGGACAGTAGGGATGTGGGGCTGGGACACCTAAAACCTGAGGGTGCTCCAGCCCCCCTGCCCCTCTACTTCCTGTGCCTGTGGTGGGTGCTGAAGTTCCTCATTCCCATTTGGACTCTTCTCGGGGAGAGTTAGCAGAAGAGCCGGGGGCTGAGACCGATAGGGCTGGAGGAGGCATCTCTTCTCCTGCTCCCTCCTAGTGGAGGGAAAATGAAACTTCCCCAATTCAGAGGAGGTGGCTGGAGCGAGGCACCTGTGGAGTTTGGCTTCCCTTGTCAATGTGCTTGGCCAGTGCCTGGTCTGGCTCTTTCTGGTTGGCGGAGTTGGAGTAGAGGCCTGATGTGGTGTGGGGCCATATAGGTGTATCAGTGAAGACTGCTAGCTTGTCCGGGTCCAAGTAAACTGGGGGCCAGATATGGCTGGAGGGTCACAGTTCTCCTGCTCTTTGCTACCCTTTCCTTTCAATGCCAGCGCCGTGCTGCCAGGGCAGCGCTGAGTATCTGCCCGAGGCGTCCTACCCATTCTGCTTGGCAAGGGCGTCCGTAGCCCCTTCTGTTGCAAAAGATCCTGGCACAGGGTTTGCAAAGCACAAGGGTAGGGGGACACCGTACTGGAGAGATTTGAAAAAGTGCGTCGAACCTGCTTGATTTTTATCTCGGGATTTTTTTTTAAAGATCCGCTGCTTTGTAGCTTCCTAGCTAAGGCTCAGCAAGGCTGCACCAGCCGCCCCTGTACCATTTGTCTATCTGTTCAGCTCCTCTGCGAGGATCCCCCTCCCAACAAGTCGACAGCATGCCTGGGGGATTCGTGAATGGGGCTTCCACGTCATGGGCGGGGGATAAAGATGGGGAGGGGAGGGGAAGGAGAAAGATAGGGTTGCCAGCTGTCTGGTATTCAACCGGACAGTCTGTTTTTTGTGCCCTCTTGTCCAGTAAAAAAATTCCGAAAATACCAGACATGTGCAATGTCCGGTATTTTCTGCTTTTCCATCTGGGTGCCCAGTGGAAGCCGGGCAGGGGGAATGGCTGGGGAGGCAGGGCTGCGATTGGCGCTAGCAGGTTCACGGAGTCAAAATATATGATGGAGACTGTTGATTGTTTTTAATAATGTTCCCAGTCAGTGTTAAGCATAGGTCTTTTGCGCGACAATTTTTAGCATGTGTGTTTGGTATTTATGGGGTGTGGTTTTTTTCTGCTCGACAAATTTTTAGCACGTGTGTTCGGTATTTTTTGGGAAATCATCTGGCAACCCTAGAAAGAGGAGACAAAGGCTTGTTTGGCAGGGAGTCACCTGGTAATCAAAAGGAGAACCTCTTTCCCCCGAGCTACACTACCCATGGGGGCCGGGGACACCTTGCAAGGGGCGTGCCTGGCCTTGAGGAGTGGGACGAGGATGGTGCACAGTGTATCTTTGTGGCCAGGGAAAGGGGACTGCAGCAGCCAGGAATGTGGCTGGGAACGTGAATTGAGACCAGCGCCAAAAGCTAAATAAAGCAGCAGTTGATTAATGGCTGATTAGTTCATGCCTCTTTGGACGGGCTGCAAAAGACAGCAGCCGAAGGCAGAGGAAGGGGGCCTGGTCAGCGCTGCGCTCTTCCACGAACACGCTGCCTGGAGTGTCCTGTTCTTGTTAGGAAATAGAAGTGATCCAAACTGGAGCCGAGGGTGTGGCAAGGGAGAACCAACCCCTCCCGATCGTTGTCTGATTTGTTAGAGAGCAAGACCGGCTGTGTGGCCGATACAGGGACTTAGCATCTGACAGAGACAGAGACCAGAGAGACACACCCTGTGCACTCTGAAAGGAGCGTGAGTTTGTTGTGGATGTATGAACGGGAGAGGTCACTGCCCGCAAGCCTGAGAGCCAGATGCTCAGGGACTGAGGCTGCATGTCTCCCAGAGGTGGCCGAGTTAGTCTGTATCTGCAAAACGACAGCAACAGGGAGGAGTCCCATGGCACCTGTGACAGACGGCTGGCTAAGCCGGAGTTCTGCCACCACAGCCTGGCTGAATAGGCCAACTGCAGCCAGCCGAGCAAGCCCAGGGCTGAAGGGCTAATGGAAGTAGCTGTGGGCCGCATTAGCCAGAGGGCTAGATAAGGCAACCAGAGGGGAAGTGAAAGGGGAGGAGCCAGGGTGTGGCCGAGTGTGCTTCCCCAGGCAGAAGGAGAGGCTGGCTGAGTTTGCTGTAAACCAAAGCTCTGTAAATAGAAGGTGATAGGAAACTGTCAATAAAAGGCATGGGTAACTGTACCAGAAAGGGTCTCTGGCTGATTTGTGGACAAAGAAAGTGTCCCAGGGTGAGGAAAGTGTCCCTTGAGCAAGGACCTTGGGACACACCTTAACGACTCATTTATTTGGGCATAAGCTTTCTGTGGGAAAACCCACTTTGTCAGATGTGGAAATCACAGAGGTAGGGCGATATATATAACATGTGTTGGACCTGTGCTAAAGAGGCCAATTCGGTGCAGCTTACTCCCCGCAGTCGATGGGCAAGTGTGAATACCAAGAGAGGGGAAACTGCCTTTGTAATGAGAGAACCATTCTAAATCCTTATTCAGTCCTGATTTGATCGTGTTAAATTTGCAAACAAATTGCAGCTCTGCTGTTTCTCTCTGAGGTCTGGGTTGGAAGGTTTTTTTTGTAGCAGGATGGCTTCTTTAAAATCTGTTACTGGGTGCCCAAGGAGGTTGAAGTGTTCTCCTACTGGGCAGTGGGAACCAAGTTTCTACCAAATTTCCATGCAGAGGCACCAGCCGTGCCTTGTGGTTTTTAAAAGAGAATGAAGCCAATGGGCCAAAACCCAGCAGGGATGCTGTAAAGTGTGAATCCGAATGGTTGGAGGACGGATGGTGCAGAGGCTGCACTTTGTGATTGTGACGTGTGTAGTGACACACCTAATCGTGCTGCTGCTGACCTCGGTGCGGTGTGGTGCAGTTCCGATTGTTCCAGGGCTGCATAAACTATTAATCTGACAGATTTTTGTTGTGCCCTTTAAGCTGTTTAAATGAGTTTGTCACATTTTTTGGCATATAATTTATTTGATGGCAGAATGTATGTAAAGAGCCATTTTTGGTTTGTAGACTGTGGTAGCACAGCGATAGGCAGTCTTATAAACACTTGGGCTATGTCTACACTCGTGGCTTCTTGTGCAAGTACTGCCGTTCTTAAATCTGCAAGAATCTGCAGAGCGTCCACACTACCCGCCTGCTCTTGCGCGAGGAAATTTACAGTATGGCGTGGTAAGAGAGGGCTCCTTGTGCAAGAGTTACACTCTTTTTTTATCAGGTGTAAGCCCTCTTGCGCAGGAGCTCTTGCACAAGAGGGCAGTGTGGACGCTCGGCAGAGATTTCTTGTGCAAGAAAGCCCTATGGCTAAAATGGCCATCAGAACTTTCTTGTGCAAGAGAGCATCCACACTGCCATGGGAGCTCTTGCGCAAAAGCACAGCGTGCACATGGCAGTGTGGATGTCTTCTTGCGCAAGACTTCTTGCACAAGAACCCGTGCGCAAGAAGCCGCCAGTGTAGACATAGCCTTGGAGAAATGGGCATCACGAGTATGGGCCCAATTCTCATTCACGCTAGTGCCTCTTTCTGCTGCTTTAAGGGCCCTTAAAGTGGGTTTAAAATAGAACTCACACCCACTTAGAGTGCCATTGCATGGCCAGCGCAAAGGAGGAGGTGGCTCTCAGTCTTACTGGCAGGACTTGCACGTTATTGCAGGAGCCCGTGATTTCTGTACCTTCCAAACACTCCTGACCCCACAGCATTTTTAGTATTGAAGAACAGCAAGGAGGGGAGAGAGGGAGGTTTCAGAGTGACCGGAGGCCTGTTCTGACATTTAATGTGACTTGCAGAGGCACCTTTGGCAGAGCTCTGCCACTCGGGAAGGTGACTACCACAAGAAAACCGGTGCAACGAGGTGTGTGCACGTGTGGCCAGAGAAACGGGAGACTCCTGAATTCTCCCTAGCTTCTATGAGTGAGCAAAACTTCACTCCATCTTTGCAGAGTGGACTGAGATCCTCTGTATGGAAGGGACTCCTAGAAATGCCGAGGACTGGTGCTGTTCCAGCAAAGAACTTGTCCTTTTGTTTCCCCCATGGCTACCAAGTTGTTTGTTTGCTTTCAACCCTCGTCCAAGAAAGATGCGAATCTCACTACAGCTGAAGATCCTATTGTTATAACTAGGGATGTTAAATTTAGTTTAATCAACTAATTGACTAGTTGATGGACTTTCCACAGATTAGTCGATAGGCAGGGGAGCTATAGTGGGGTTAGTTCTGAGCCTGGAAGCTAACCCTGCTGTGGCTCTGCCGTTTAAATGTATTAAGAGCCTCTCGGCTCTTAATACATTTAAAAGGCTGATGCATAGCGGGGAATCAGCTCTCCCACCTCACGCTGGGTCCCATCTGCTGCACTTTACAGAGGCATGTCTGGGACTAGGTGCAAGCCAGGTATCGTCTGATTCCCGGCTCACGCCTGGTCCCCACTACCCTCCTGCCTTCTGCAGAGACAGTGCTGGCTTTTAAGCACCACCTCCAGCTCCCCCCCTTTGCTGCCTCTTATAAAGGCAGTGGGGACGGGGGTGGGAGGGAGGGAGAGAAGGGACTAGTTGACTTAGGACTTTTGCTTATCCCAAAGTCGACTAGTCGCTTACATCCCAAGTTATAACCCCATGGCTTTGGCAGTTAAAATGTTTAAATTGGGGTTAATGTTCAGGGGATTACCTCATCCCATAGTCCAGCTAAAGATGGGTATTTCCTTATTCCTGTCTGCTCATTATTACACGTTTCTCCTTCAATAGCAGTTTGGTCTGACTCATGTTACCTCCTCCGCCTCGCACGCCCCCAGGAGCTGCCTACATGGTTATTAGACTTTCCTTTGTCGGTTCTAATGACTCCGAACAGCATCCACTTGGATACATGCCTGGACATGTCACCTAGGCAAACCCAAGAAACTGCCTTCCCAAGGTCAAAAGCAGCTATATATTCAAAGAGAAGTGATGCAGATAAAAGAGATCAGAGAGGCCCGTGCACTTAATACAAAGCTATAAATTATGCATCCAAATTTAACTAACTGCTGCATCTCCCAAAGCCCCAGGGAACAGCCATGCCAGGCCATGTGGCCAGAGTCAGCAATGGGGGGGGGGGGAGAGGAGTTTCCACCCATCCTAAATGAAATGTGTATAATAGTGTAATGCATCCTGCAATCCACACACACTGCTGCCGTCAACTGGAGACACCCTGGGAATCCAACTTCTGACCTTGGCGTCTTTAACGTTCATGGTGTTGTCCCTACCGATGTGAGGGAGGAGGAATCTTGTAATGGCTTTTTTCTTGTGATGACTGTGCTAGCGAAGGGGGCCTTTGTGGGGTTCACTGGTGTGAGGACCATACCCACTCCTTGTAGACAAGGGATAGCTTTTCAGAGTGCAGCCAGCACCCAACTCCTATTGACTTTCAGTGGAAAGTGCCCAATTCCCATCTGTGCCTTGGAAAATCTTCCTCGAGAGCCTCTCCTCTCTCTGCTACCTTGCAAGGGCATGTGCACCTGGGCCGCATGGCCGTGAAACACCTACCAGCCTGCTCGGTTTGTGGCTTATACACACCGGGCCTGGCTGTACAAAGTGTTCTTCACCCGATGGATTGAAGTGCCTTCAGTCTACAGACACACGCACGAACGCCGCGATCTTGCGTTGGCTTTGCAGCAACGCAGGTCTGAAGAAAAAGTTGCTGCTAGACTTCAGGAGCTACAGAACTTCAATGTGCACTGGCTGCTTTACACTCCGTTCCCGCCTTGCTGCTCGTGGCCACATTGCGCTGTGGGTTTGACAGATCGTGTAGATTAGCTCAGCCCATAGCAGCATGCTGTCAGAGGAGCGATGGACGAGTCAGGAGCTGCCTTGGGTGTCCCAAGTACACCAGCAGCGAATAGAACCCAAAGGCTCTCTGTGGTCCAGCGTTAATTTCAGGGCCAGGCTAATGATACTTTCCATAGCATACTCTGGGCAAGGCTATTATGGCATTTTGGGATGCAAACCAGACCAGTTGAGGAGTATCTCCCCCCCACTCAGTGCCACAAGTTGGGGAGAATCATTGTAGGTGCAGCGGAGGGTTAATTGACCTGAGAGGTCCTATGCACTGTTACAGAAATAAAATAACAATATTACAGGATCATCCTTACCCAATCGGCTCCATAGTCCAAGAATTCCACAGATCCATCTCTGACCATGCCTGCTATCTGGCACTTGTGTCTCCCTTCAGAGGGAAGAATTGCCCTAAACCCATAATGCGCTTGGCCACTTACGTCCCTGATCCCTCCCAGTAATCAAGTATGCCCTGGAGCAGGAGATTGGATTGCCTGTGTTGCTACAAATTTTGTTCTTGGTGATAAAATTACCCAGTCCCTTTGAAAATCTGGCACCAGTTTCGTAGGTGACTCTAATTTGACACTGAGAAATGTTTTTCCTGTAATTGAAATGCCATTTAAAAAAAGCAATGCGAAAAGTCAACTTTTAATAAGAGGGTGTAACTGATCCAATGTTCTAGCAACATCACAGTCGAGGAAATAAGAGTTTGCCGCCACCCACAAACATGCATAAGTCTGATCTGATGGTTTTCAACCTTGACTTGGCTAGCAAGTCCCCTGTCCCTGACGAATACAACTGGCTGGTAGGAGTCATGCCGTAGCCTTTGTTGTACACTTTAAAAACCTGAAAAGAAGGTCAAATCTGAAACCTCACCAACACTCACAGTTCCTGATTCACTGTTGGTGTTTCTCCCCATCACCTGACAGGCTCTGAAATTGGACTGAGCTATAAATATGTTGGAGGATGCTGACTATTTTTATTAGCAGATAGTGTCAAGATCTGCATTTCATTGTGTTATCTATTTTACAGTGGCATGCAAGAGGCAGTGCCTGCTCCAAAGAGGTTATAATCAAACTATATAAAACAGAAAAATGGTGGAAGAGGGGGTGTTGTTACCTTCATTGTACAGAAAGGGAGCTGAGAAACAGAGATTAAGGTATGTCTACACTATGGAGCCTATGTCAGTATAGCCCCTTACTGTACATGCAGTCTACAGAGGCTAGGTCTATGCTGCTGGAGAAAGTTGACCTAAGATATGCAACTCCAGCTAAGAGACAAGCATAGCTGGAGTTGACATACGTTAGGTCGAATTTCTGCGGCGTCCCTAATGCAAGAGGTCAATGGGAGAAACTCTTCTGTTGACTTCCTTGCCTCCTGGCAACCTGGTGGAGTACCAGGGTTGATGGGGGTGGGAGTGGGGGGAGGGCGCTATCAGTGGTCGTTTTAGTGAGTCCTTACTAGACCCTCTAAATCAAACCCCGAGAGATTGATCTCGGGAGCATCTCTCTCTGGGTAAGTGAAGACAAGCCCTGAAAGTGGGAGTTTTCCTGCTGGTGTAGAAACGCCACTTCCCCCAAAAGGGTTACACTGACTGGGGGTTTTCTTGGTATAGCTATGGCCAAGGCGCATGTGGGTTTTTCACATCCCTGACAAAGTGAGAGAGTTCTGTTCTCTGTAGATTCTTATAACACACTTGGTATTGTCTTATATGAATGCCTTTCAGTAGTGCTTTAAGCAACATGACCAACATCTGTCACATGTTTCTATCCTCCTCTCCCATGGGGAGAAGCATGTGTTATGGAGTTGATCATACAAGTTTGTTAGAGAAGGCCAGGGCAGAGAAACATGCCGTGCACTTAGAGCGGAAGGTTGGCCGGGTTTGTGACGGTCCTTCGTTTCTGGGGTCGTTCGCCCCACAGTCTTGACTTGGCCCCTGAGAAAGCTCATGTTCCTCCTCAGAGTCAAGCTATGTGTGAGCCAGTAACTGAACCTCAATCTCTTTAGTCCCTTTCCAATGCTTGTCACAGTGCAGCCCTTCCTTTTATAATGAGTCTGATCCAAGATACTTTGGTGCTAATGGAAAAACTCCTAATGACGTCCATGGGCTTTGGTTGAGTCTGTTTGCTATAGTGTTCACCCCAGAGGCTCATTGTGAAGTTGAGCTTTTATAAGCAACGAGAAAACATTTATTGATGTGAACTGATCCTTTGTGTCCAGCCTCTGGGGTTGTGTGATTATCCACGGTAAGTGGTAATGACATTGCTTTAGCTGTGTTCATGCATTGCACAGTTAGTGCGAAATATTTTAATCGCGGTTAGTGGAAGTGAGTAGAATCTCCTGGAACACTTGTTATGTCTGTGGATTAGTGTGAAACCGAATCTGGTGGACAAAAGGAAAAAGTAAAATATATTGTATGTAATACTTGCACTTTTTTGTGGGATTATATTGTCTTAGAGTATTTGCATTTGACAGTGGCTTTTTTTTGGAAGGAGAGCAGGCTTTGATTCATGTTCCAGATTCTTCAAAAAGGAAAAAGTCATTGTGATTATGATATCCTGGTTCGTGAGATGCCTGCCTGTAAATTGTCTCGTTAACAGGAATTTTTCACTCTTTTTGGAGAGGTATGTGGAACTGTTGGTTCTCGTTCTGTTAGAGACATAAAAAATAGCCAGGAGATGGTGCTGTGGGAGCAGAGAGGAGTTTTCAGGACACATTCAATTCTATATGGATTCATAGAGGAGAAAAATCCTTCTTATGCTTGAGAGAACTGGTGCTGGAAAATTGGGATTACAAAGCTGGATAAGGGATTTAGTGTCATCTTTCTGGGATCTGTGAGGCTCATGAAAATGGACAAGATCTCAGCTCCCTGAAATCCAGTTTCCCTTATTAACAGAACTCCAGAATTCTAGTCATTGTTCCAATCAAAGCTATCTCACGACTGCAAACTGCCCCACCGTTTTGGTTCGATCCTGCTCCTTGTGAAGTCGATGGCAAGTGCAGGATCAGACTGTATGTAATACAATGGCACTTTTAAAAATAAGGGCCTATGCTAAAAATATTATTTCAGAGATAGGCCACGAGGAAACCTGTATTCTGCAGTGTGCTGCTGTCTGCCATACTCTGGATTGGTCAATACCTACGAACTAGCCAGTGCTCTGTAAAGATGAATCCCTCCCTACTGTATTAATTTAGATGAAATAAATGGGCCACGGATGTTAACATAACCCCGTCACTGCCCAGCATTAAACAGTGTGTTAGGTGTAGAGCAGCTTCAGCCTGCTTAGAACGATGGCAAAGACACCATTAACATCAATGTAACTTTTTATTAAAGATAAAGAAACAAAAGACAAACAAAGCAATAGAAATAGCGAGGCTTTAATTTTAACAGCACCCATTGTTCCCGTGTTCCCTTGAGCCGGACGGAGGTTTTAGTAGGAAACTCTTCTTATCTGGCCATCTCGTAGAGGGTAGCAAAGTGGCCATCGCCGTCTTTGTGGGGAAAGGAGACGCTAGCTGAGACCGACAGGAACTTTTGCTGCCACTGCTAAAGTCAAATCCCATTTCACCCCAAGGAGTCAGCTGGAGCAATCCTATCAGCTGGGTCTTTCACTCTTGCCTGGTCTGATCAGGACATCTCCTAGGATTAGGGCACGGAAGGTCTGTGGTCCCAGGAAGTGGCAGACCTGATGGTGATGCTGGTTCTAATAGCTAGTTTTCACCCCAAAGGTCTCTTTTGCAAGGCCCCCCAAAGGGGAGGGGTGGATGGAATAGCCCATCTCCTTGTTACCCTGTCTAGGTCTAATTTCTGACACAATGAACTGATTTCTGGTTCCACACTTTTCCTGTTTGCCGGGCACGATCTTAATTCAGTCTGCCCAGCTCCTTTTCTTCCTTGCCCCATCAGTATGGTTGTAAGTTATTGTGGCATTGGATGGACTTCCACTTTCTTCGTGTGGTGAAGGGGGAGGGATAGATAGCTCAGTGGTTTGAGCATTGGCCTGCTAGAGCCAGGATTGTGAGTTCAATCCTTGAGGAGGCCATTTGGGGCAAAAAATTGTCAGGGATGGTACTGTGAAGGCAGGGGACTGGATTTGATGACCTTTCAAGGTCCCTTCCAGTTCTAGGAGATAGGCAATCTCCATTAATTTAACTGGAGTCAATTTCTAGGCTCAGTCATCACAACACCCCCAGTCCTTGTACCTTCAAAGCACACCCCTATGCCCCTGCCTGTCGGTGACACTGGGTCCTGATCTTTTCCATTCCCAAGAAATTTAACCAGCTCTAAACCCATAGGGCCTTTGCACTGTTCAAACATCTGTAGGTTCGTCACCTTTCCCACTTGCCCAGCAAACCGTTAGCAGAGCCGTATGCTGGAGTGGGAGTCATTAAACAAAACTGATACTTGCGGGAAATGAGTCCTTCAGCCCCTTGCCTAGCTGGGACAATTCTGTTTCATGCATTCTGTGTCTTCCTGAAAGATTCTCTCTTCTCCCATATCCCCTCTTAACATTGGCACTCCCTTGGTTCTGCACGGGGACAAGTGAACGGCCCATTGCATTGTCCTTCTGCCGTGTAGGGAGTAGAGAGTCTTCTTGGTCACAGTGGTGTGGGGAGGCTGCTTCCCAGATTCACCCCCTCCTGTGAAGGAATTCCTCTCTCATAGATCCCCTGTTGCACATGGGAAGGAGGAGAGGGTGGGGAGGGGCAAAATGATTGTTCCCTTGCCACTGGGTGGCTTGGAGGGGAGCAATCAAGAGTTCCTTCTTTGCTCTGAACCTGGAGTTTGTCGCTGGAGCCACAAGTGTCTTTGCTCTGATGGGAGAAAGTTGTCCCCACCTCCCTGGGCCTTGCTGGGAGGGGAAAATCCTATTGTTGTGTTGCCCTGAGCTAGCTAGGTGTGTGAGACAGAGCAGGAACTGGAGGGTAGGGAAATAATTTTGCATCATTCCCTGTGAAATTAGCGAGATCTGGCAACTAGCTGGAGCCACAAGCATTTGGCCCAGAGCGAAAACTCATCCCAGAAGCCACAAGCGTTGCTAACGTGGCATGAATCAGAAAACCCCAGGAGCACCTGGCAGCGCAAGCAGGAGGGCAGAGCGCTCGGCTGAGCTGGGGAGCGTTATCTGGCCTGTGGCCATACTACAGGCTGAATTCACACAGTCCAAAAGTGGGAAGAGCAACCTCCCTCCCGACGCGGTGCTGGGCGGAGGGGACAGGACGGAGCCGCCAATCGTCATGGTTTCCGTGAGGGCAGCCTCTTGCCTGTCGCGAATCAGTTGCACTGTAGTTAGGCATCAGTCAGTAGTACGGCCTCCGCCCCTCCCTCCGGCTAGCTGCATGTTGGCAATGGCAAGGACCGCTCCAGATGGCGCCGAATCTCGTTTGCGGCGCAGCCAGCCGCAAAGCCAGCACCCCAGCTCTGGGGCTGCGGGGCCTCTGACTTCAGCAGTGCTGGCAGGCGTGCACTGAGCTCCGCAAGCCTGATCCCACGCCTTGCCTCCCTGCTTAGCACCCCTGCAGCTTCTCGGTGCGGGGCATCCATGGGGAGGGTCGGGTGGCAGGACAGAGGAGTTCCCAGCCCCTGACAGGTAGGGGAGAGGAAAGCTGTGGCTCAGGGGGAGGGAGAGGTAACTAGGTTGGTTTAAATCCACCATTGTCCTTCCCCAGCATGGCTTGCTCTGAATTGCGCCAGCGCTGACATTTCCCAAGTAACCAGCTCAGCAGCGGAGGGGAAGCCATGGCAGCTCTGTCCCACTGCCTGGGAGGTGATTACCAGGGATGGTGCCTTTTGGGCTGCCTGCAGCCTGGTGTAAGGGGCATAGGGCCCAGCCCAGTTCTCATTCAGAAAGTGCCTTTAAGTCCCATATGGGGTTGACAGTCCTGTCACCCTTGCTGGAAGGGGCCAGCGGGAGTGGACAGTCCGCGCTTGCTGCACACAGGAATGCTGGAATATCGGCCCAAAGGACAGGCCAGGCTGTGCGGCTGGTGGTTCCGCTTGCTGTTTGCACACACCGGTTTGCTACATATGTGCCATCCAATCAGAGGCCAGAATTGGTGCCATGTGATTGTATAAAACTTACCAGCACCCTGCAAAGTGTGAATATTCACCACACACTGTTCACCCCTCCCCTGCATTTACTGGAAAAGCTCACAGGCTGGTTGGAGTGAAGGAGGAGACTTGGCCAAGCTGGGGAGGGAAGGGAGTGAAATTCGTTGGTTGCTTCTGTGCTGGCCCTGGGAACTCAGCAGTGCCTTCTGGGGAGATGGAGGCCAATGACAGTAGGGTAGTTCAAATGGAGCTGGTAAGACCATTGGGCACGTCTACACTGCACCGTATTTCAAAATAAGCTATTCCGGAAGAAATATTCTGAAACAGCTTATTTCAAAATAGCGCGTCTACACTACAGGGAAGCCTCACAATTAGTCCGAGGCAGGCTCCCTTAATGTAGTCACGCTACTTTGCTTTAGCCCCAGGATGCACTGGGGAGTAATTCCTTTGAATGGCCCTGGGGGAGGAGCTTTTTGAAACAGCGGCCGGGCGGTGTCCACACCACTATTTCAAAATCGCTGTTTTGGAAGAGGCATGATTTCTTGTGGAATGAGGGTTACGGAAGTCGGAATAAGCTGTCGGTTATTTTGGTTTTATTTTGCAATAACGGAATTGCAGTGTAGACGGTCGCATTGTTATTTCGAAATAAGGGCCGTTGTTCGAAATAACGGTGCTGTGCAGATGCACCCCCTCTGAGACCAGCAGTTATGACTTGATTAGCTGGTGTGATCAATGCTTGCGGGCGCAGAGGTGATCCAAGACACAGCAGCCAGGTTCCTTACAGCTGTTTGGGTTTAAAATAAACCCCATCCACACAGCCACCCTTTGAAAAAAAACCAGTTTCATTCTGCCTGCAGAAGCAGAGCCTGTGTTCTGGGTTCTCTGCATCTCCCTCCCCCCCAAAAAACCCCCCAAAAAACCAAGCTTCTGGCAGCGTTGATCAGGTTTATTATGCCTGACAGGAGCAGTTTGGGGGCCACTCAGCCCAGCTGTCCCACCAGAGCATGGGATAGCTCCTGCCTTAATGGGGCTACGGTTTCAACAGGAAAGGCTACTCTTGGAAGTGGGCTCTGGCAGACTGGGGACAAGGAGAGGGGGTGTTCAAACAAGGTTTTCAGCAGCGGCCTCTGGTTTTCGGTCACCAACTCCAGGTAGCTGGGCTTGGTTTTGCAGAGAGGCTGGGTACTGGTGCTAGTTACTGGGCAGGGGCTCCAGCCTCTGGAAAGGAAGCTAAGATTGCCAAGGTCCGCTCACCCTCGTGGCACCCATTGAGGCACAGGTGCTGGGCGCTGGCCCCATTGCCCCTCTGGTTGCTAGGGGTGTGGGGGGAAGGTGCTGGAGGGTTGCTGGCGCTGGCTGGGGTAGTGGCGGTGGTGGGGCGCCCGGCTGGTGGACGTGCAGGGCGGCAGAGGATCCAGAGGCAGGGCTAGAGGGCGCCGGGCTTCGGCGTGCGCTGCCGGGGTTGCGGGGCTGGGCCCAGCGCTGCGCTGGTGGCGGGGCTGTGCGCGCGGAGGGCGCACAGCCGCCTGCACAAGCCGAACCCGCCCGGGCCGGCGCTGCGCTGCGGGTGAGTGGGTGCCCGCAGGCGCGCGTTGGGAGGCCGGGCGGCTCCCTTGCGCGCAGGGCGCAAAGCTTCTCCCTTGCGCGGGGCGCGCGCGGCTGGCTCGGGGCTGTGGCTCCAGGGGCGGGGCGCGGGGCGTTGCTTTCCCTGCCTCCGCGCCTGGGAGCTGCCCGGCCGGGGAGGGGAGGGGAGGGGTCCCCCAGCCGCCCCCGGGGGCTGCAGCCGCTTCAGAGCCCGGAGCGGGGCGAGGGGGGCGCAGCAGCAGGCGTCAGCTCCTCCGAGCCGGCTCCGCTTCGCTTCTTTGTTCCCTCCACAGCCTCCCCCGCCCGCCTCGGCCCCCGAGCCAGGCGCGGGTACCGGCTGCCTCTGCCATTGGCGCTGCGAGCCAGGCAGCGGGGGGCGCGGAGAGCAGCCGGGAGGCGGCGGCGGAGGAAGATGCAGACCCCGGCGAGGACGCTCCGCGCCTGGCTCTGACCAGTCCGCCCTGCCGGCGGCGCTGCCCGCGCCTGTTGCGCGCTCCTGGCCGGGGCGCACGGCCCCATGGCTCGGCTGGCTGGCGGCGCGGCGCTGAGGAGCGGCCGGGACCAAGCGGGCTCTGGCGCGGCTCCCGTGCGGGCGTGAAGGCGGCGGGGCCCCGCGCCGGGCGGGTGGTTCGCAGCCCGGCCCCCGGGACTGGCTCCGGGGCGGAACGCGCGGATGCTGCCGAGGGGCTGCGCCAAGGGACTCAGCCTCTCCGCCGCTTGCTCTCCAGCTGGTCCCCGGGCCGGCCAGCAGAAGAGCCCGGCGTGGCGGGCAGCCGGCTCCGGAGCATGCCGCGGGGCTGGTGCTGAAAGGCTCCCCGGCGCCCGAGGAATGGACGAGACCCCGAGCGCGGGCCACTAGACTGAGCAGCTCCGAGCGGGGACTTGCCGACCCGGATCGCTTCGCCCCCCGGCCGCTGGCTGGGAGTCGGTGGGTGCCTTGATTGGGTCGCCTCTCTGTTCTCTTCCAGGATGGCTCGCTTCGGGGAGGCGGTGGCCGGCCGCCTGGGAGCCGGAGAAGGGGGCTCCGAACAGAACCGGATCCGCCAGGGAGCCCCCGCGCCTCCCGGAGCCTCCCCGGCAGCCTTCAAGCAAACCAAAGCGCAGCGGGCCAGGACGATGGCGCTGTACAACCCCATCCCGGTCCGGCAGAACTGCTTCACCGTCAACAGATCCCTCTTCCTCTTCGGGGAGGACAACATGGTCCGGAAATACGCCAAGAAGCTCATCGACTGGCCATATCCTTTCCCCCGCCCGGCCCCGGGCTGCGCCCTGGCCTCCCCCGGCCGGACCTGCCTGCGCGCAGAGCCGCGCGTGTGTGGCCCTAGCCGGCAGGCGCGCAGCAGCGTGGCCAAGGTAAGCGCCTCCGGGCCAGGCTCTGTGGCACACGGGGGCACCGTGGTGCGCCCCCTCCCTCCCCGCAGTCATTTCGGTTTCCTGGCTGGAGTTGCTCCCCTTTCCCGGGGGGGGTTGAGCCAAATGTCTCCCGGCCAATGAAGGCTCCGGGTTGGCTGCTTAAGAACTCGGGGCTAGAATCCAAGGGGTCCTCGCCACCGACTCCGGGGCTAATTGGGGCTCCTGTGTGTGTGTGACCCGCCCCCGCTCGCCGCTCCGCTTCCTGCCAGTCTGCAGAAATGCGGAGACACTTAGCACCCCCCCCCCGTTCCCGGTTCCCCCTCCCCCTCCCTGAAAGGGCTCGCTCCCCTTTTGCTGCTGGCTACAATGCGGGAGAGGGGGCGCTCCTCTGACTGGAAACAGCCCCCCCTTGGTGCCGCAGGACTCGGCTGGGCGCTTTGCTGCCTTCACTTCACCCCCAGGTTCCCCGCGGGGACAGGCAGGAAAACCGCCTTCAGCACCCTCCCAGCTGCGCTCCGGGCTGGAGCCGCTAAGGGCTGGCTAGGCTGGGCTGGCCCCCACCGGCCCAGGGTGCACCAGAAACTAGGTCTCTGCCACGTGTGGCACAGGGAGGAGCTGGAAGATTCCCCCTCCCCCGCCTCAGTTGGGCTTTGTCCCAGAGCTGAGCTCGGCTGCCTTCCTGTTCCTCAGAGGCAGGGGGTGCGAATGCCTTGGGAGGGCTCAGGCTCTCCAGAAGCTCCTGCGTGGCTGTCCAGCCTCTCCCCCACCAGCAGGTGCATCCCCCCCCCAGGCCAGCCATCCCCTTCCCTGGCTTCACCGCCCAGCTGCTGCTATGGGGGTGCCCTCAGCACAGCCCCATGCAGAGCTGCCGGCCCCTGTTCCGGAAGGAGGTTCCCCCTTCAGCCCCCGGGACAGCTCTTGAGTGAGGAGAAGGGTGACTGGGGTTACCCCAGCAGCCCCTCCCCCCCCCCCCCCCCCCTGTGTCCAGGGCTGGGCACTGGCTCAGAGAACTCCCCTGCTTCTCACAGGGAGCTCCAGCACTGCACAAAACTCCTGGTACGGCTGCAGAGACCCCCCCTCCCTTAGCCAGCATCCCAGGCTCCACCCTGCTCTCAGCTCTTTGCCCACACACGCCGTGAGCACCAGGGACAGCTCCCCACTGCCCGGCTTCCCCCCTCTCCAGGCGTGGGGTGGGCTGCAGTGGGATGTGGTTGATGGGCTGCTCTTTCCATAGCTTCCTCGGGCCAGACGGGAGCCAAGCTGGCTGCTTAGAGATGGCCCTACTCACCTTCTAACTCTGCCCTGCAGTGGCAAATTGCTTCTGCCATTGCTTCCCCCTCATATGCTACCTGGGTTGTTGGAGGGACTGAACGCTTCTGGGCTTAGACAGAAAGGAGCTTGCCCTGGTACCCAGAGCAAATGCCCTTAGTCCACGGTGGGTAGACAGGCTATGCTAGGAAAGGAGGCTGGAGGGACCGGTTTTCATTTAAGAGCCTGAACAAAGCTATGCCAAGACATCAGTCATAGTAACACTGAGGTTCAGCAAAACTCCACAGTACATGCGCAGATGCTTTGCTGAAGCAGGGCCAGCCCCCCGGAGTGACATGATGACAGAGGTTAGGCCGTTGGCAGTGCGTGTGAGGCAGTTAAGGCAAATAAAAGGGCTTTTTGGTATTGGAGAAGCTGCTCGGGTCTATTAAATGCTTCAGATGCTTTATGGCGGGTTTAAATCTCACTCTCCTAACTACCCGGCAGCGTGTCGCTCCTCGCTGCAGTCTGGGCCGAGACATCTGAGCATCAAGAGAGCTCTGCAGCCCAGCCCAGGAGTATCCGTGCACATGTCTTCGGGGCCCTGGGTGCCGTTTGCTTAGGCGGAGAAGCCTCCTTTCCCAAAAGATGGCAAATTATTCGGACGCTTCGTTCTGTGAGGTGGAGGGAGGCGCTAATTATTTTGCTGCGGATGGCTAAAATCCCCAAGCGGGTCCCCTTGTCGGAGGTGCTGTACACACACATCTTAGAAAACCAGTCTCTGCCCTGTACAGCTTACCTTTAGAGTGATTTCCCACTGGGCTGGGGGCTGTGGACCCTCCCCAGGAATTTATAAAGCCATAGTTTAACTTATCGTTTCTTTTGCCAAAGCCAAGGCTCTATTCCCATTGCGCCGTTCTAATGAAACCATTGGCATCGTGGCCTCCTTCGGATCGCTTGTCCATTTAACCAATGGAGCAAGCGGAGGTCTCCTCTTTCCAGGAAACTCATCTGCCTGAAAGCATTCGTGCTGTTCTTTACCACATGGCCTGGAGGGTTCTGCTGTCTCTTACACCGACGCGGTGTTTTGACCGTGACCGGGTACAAAGAATGCGTGTCTTGGGCAGAGCGGAATACGCACTGGGAATGAAAACTGAAATGCCGCTGGAGGCGAAGCGCCAACGCCGTGCCCAGTGCATCTTTTCAGTCTGCGAGCCCAAGAATGTGATCCTTCTCTTTTAGACAGCACTGAGGGCCCCTCAGCAAGGTTGTGTGGTGGCGCAAGGTCTGAAATGAGAGGACAGTTTTTAATGTACTCCAGAGCTCAAAGTGCAATCATTTGGGGCAGGGTTAATCTTATTACAGAGTCGCCTAATGAGGGGGCATGGTAATTGCATACTATTATCAGATAATGCAAAATGCTTGTTATTTTCTCCTTGTAATTGTACACTGGTACAATCAGTTAAAAGGGATAGTGCCTCGAACCAGTCCTAGAGACGCGAAATACTTGTGCGAGTATCTGCAAAGTCTAAAGCAAAGCCTGCGGATTGAATCCCAGAATGGCCTCTAAGCTTGCAATGCAACTAGTCGATGGAGGTGAGTTTTAGATCTTGACCATAGTCAATGAGAAGGTAACTTGCCAAAGCTAGGAGGCCGGCTGTTTTCAGAGATGCTGGTTATCACGAGGGCGACACAGAGGAAAACCAACTTGGATCAGGAGGGTGGGGGGAGGAGAGGTGCCTTCTTTATCCAAACCCAGTTGACTAGGTAATAGGGATAAAAATAACTGGGAACTGGTGATTCAGTCCTGTATATCTGCTGGGTAAATGTGTAATTATAACCAGCAGCCTCTTCACTTTTGCTTTTCAGTGTAAACAGGGATGATACATTAGAAGGAAGAAAGAGAAATGTGAGCGAATGGCGTTAATTTTCTTATGGGGGGGGGGGGGTGTCCAAGCCTCTCAAACCAGATTGATTAGCTTCAGGTGGAATTGCTCCCCCTCCGTCCCCCCTGCTTGCTAATGTGACAAATCCTAGGCAGCAGCCAGTTGCATTTGAGCTAGAGGATCATTCTGTTTCTTTTTTCTGAAGTCATCTTTAACATTCAAACGCCAATGGAATCACATCTGTTAAAACCAGAGCCCATCCCTGCCCCCCTTGGCTGCATTTGTCAGGGGAGCAGCTGTCAATGCCCAGGCCTCCTGTCTTGATTTCATTTGCCTGGCTGCCTGGAGAGCTCCAATTCGGTTAGTGTGAGATGGGAAGGAGCTTATCAATATCTGCTCAATTCATCTTCCATTAATCGGGCTTGACCACAACTAGAGCAACTCCCACCTTCAACAAAAAAAAAGTGTAGTGGGGGAAGGGGGGGAAAGCCAACAAAAGCCGGGCTGTGCTGATGGCTCCTTTTCCCAAGGACTGCCTCCTGTGTGCATCCTCATGAATGATGCATGGGCCATGCAGGCTTTCCTGGGATTACTTGGTGAATGCTGGCATGGAAAGCTATCGGGCTGAGCCGGAGATGCAGGCGTGCTACTGCAGAGGGTCAGCTGGGAAAGATCCGGGCATGTTATTTTTTAACCCCAGTGTTGGTACCGGGGGGTGTGATTCTGGAAGATGCTAAGAGCTCTGCTCCCAACCCAGCAAAGTGCTTGGACACGTGCTTAAACTTTATGTAGGTGCATTGCCCCACGGGCTCCAGCTAGGTCCTTTGGAAGGTTTGTGGCACAGGAAAGGGAGCTGTAGAAATCCCCTGCGTTTCCAGCCGTCTCTCTTCTGTCTCACTTCTCTGAAAGAGAGACCAAAGCGCTGGGTAGAAATAGGAGACTTTGTTCTCTGCTGTCTCCCCCTGTCCTAAGCTTGTCTGAACACCTGTGTGATAAATAGTGGGCACTTCCTCCTCAGTTGTTTTATCCCAAAAGAGAAACAGAGTGTGTGTGTGCGTGTGCGCAAAAGAGAAACAGAGTGTGTGTGTGTGTGTGTGTGTGCGCGTGCGCGCGCACATGCACGTGTGCGCAAAAGAGAAACAGTGTGTGTGTGTGTGTGTGCGCGTGTGTGCGCGCAAAAGAGAAACTGTGTGTGTGTGTGTGTGTGTGTGTGTGTGTGTGTGGGCACTTCCTCCGCAGTTGTTTTATCCCAAGAGAGAAACAGAATCTGTGTGTGTGTTTCTGTCTTGATTAATTCAATACCCAGCAGAGGGCTTAGGGTCGTCTTGATGGTTGTATGTGACCCACTTTTAAAATTTATCCAGCCACACAGTAGGGACATAATAGTGTAGTTGATTAACCAATAAGCAAAAGCTCATAGGTTAATGCTATAGACTTCCCCTCTCACACAGCCACTTGCCAGTACATTTTTTAGCAGGCTGGCCAGCAGCCCGGCTCAGTCCTGGCTCGCACCGGGTCTGGGACCTACCCCCACTGGGGCTCTGCATTTGAAGTGTGTTAGGGGCCAGGCGGGAAGGCAGCCTGGCTCAGTTCCGGCTTGCGCCGGGTCTGGGATATCACGCCCCCCGCCCAGAGAGGGGCTGCTGCCACCCCACACTGCTGCTTCTGATACAGGGAAGCCGATCTGCGAGGGGAGCTGTTTTTTAAACTGGCTCTTCTTGTGGACCAGCTCCTGCCTGACACCCCACTCTGCTGCCTCTGATACAAAGACAGCAGCTCGGGGTGATGGGGGCTCCTCGGGAGTGGGGCCAGAACTCACTGGCTACCGGCCTCACCCCCGGGGACTATAGAATAGTCGAGTAACCAATAAGAATTCATGAGGTTAATCGATTATTCAATTAACCGATATTGAACATCCCTACCACACAGAGGGGAGAAGGGTCTTCCATGGGTCTTGCAGCTGTCTCTTTTCTCCAACATCCCAAAAGCCTCTCTACCAGGGCTTTTCACTCTTGTTCTTTCTGACGCCCCTCAGCACGCTGTGAAAACTCCATGGCCCACCTGTGCATAATAGCTGGCTTTCCGCAGACAAAAGCCAAGGCCAGCATTAGGGGGTAGCAAGCGAGGTGATTGCCTGGGCCCCCGTGAAACTCCATTGCTCAGGCTTTGGCTTCACACCCAGGGCCCCGGCGAGTCTAATGCGGCCCGTTTGGCAGCCCCCCCAAAACCTCTCATGGGGGCTTCGGACCTCTGGGTGAGAACCACTGCTCTATAGAGCAGTCTCTTACCACAAACCCCTCCCCACAGGCCCTGTCCTACTCTGGGACACAATGGCAGAGAATTTCCACCTACTGTAATTTACAAGATCCAGTAACTCAACTCCAGCCCAGCTGTGTTTCTATTAGAACCGTCTTCCTAGCTAGGGGCAGAAAGTCCAGAGCTGAGTTTAGGACCCTGCAGCCAAGCTGTCCCTTCGCTAGACTGGAACCGGAATTAGTCGGTGGATTTTGTTGCGCAAGAGACATGCAGGGCTTGATTCTCTGCTCCCATCACTGATACAAGCTGAGGACGTGTCCCTGTGTGCTGGCAGCATTGGCACTGCCCACTGAAAACCAACCTAGCCAGAAAGGCGCCGCATAGAGACGCGTGCGATTGTTCAGGTGACAGCCGGCTGTGTTGATTGGGGTTGGTTACAACCTCAGAAGGGGCGAGGTAACCCTGCTCGACTCGGGAACTGTCTGCCGCTGGGCTGGGAGCAACGACTCTGTGGCAATGAGTGTGTGGCTCTCAATCCTTTTGCTTACCTGGCGGAGGTCACACGGCTGCCCAAGGGGCAGGGCTAAGCTGGTGTGTTGCTGGCCTCCTGACAACACTGCTCTCTCGCTCCCTTCTCTGTGATGCCCACTCGGAGGGCAGCTGTGTCAAAGGTTCCGGGGCAGGGGGGGTGTTGGGGCAATCGCTTCGCAGCCCTGCCCACCACGATCCCAGCTAGCAGCAGCCGTGTTCTCCACTGACTTGCATCCCGTGAGGCCCTCTGCCCCTTTTACGCCTGTTCGGCCGTCGCTTTGCACAGGTGTGCGCGGCAGTGGCGAATCTTCCCCCGAGTAGCGCCATTGTGTTACCCCATGAGGACTCTAGTAACGCCGTGACGATGACTTGGGGACAAGCTTCCTTGTTTCAGTGCCCAGCCAGGGCCATTGGTAGGAGCATCCATACTGCACCCTGTTAGTACCCGGTTCGGACCAGCCGCGGGGGATGACCGACTGCAGTTCCCTTGCTTATTACTGCATTGCCCTATTCGAGGTGATTAGGGTCCAGAGAGGAGCCTGTAGAAGGGCAGTAAAAGTTGTGCATGGACTTGTTTAAAAGAAAACAGTTAGTCCTGGGGATTTCCTACTGGCAGTAATTTAATCCATTGGCGTCTGCCTTGGGACGGTAGCATGGCCATGCTGCTGAGGAGAAACATTTTGAGCCTTCTGACATTGTTCTGCTTTTTCCTCCAGTGCTGCTTTCTTTGCCTTTCATTCATTAGATTTCCAGCCTGCTTTGGGAGTAGGTGTAATGGCAGGTCCATCTTTCTGACAGCTGGAGAGAGAGAGAGAGAGGCTGCATGTCAGATGGTGAATTTAAACAGAGGCAGCTGTTGTCATGGTGATGCCAAGTTGCATCCCATTTCTATGGCAACCAAAGTTAAAAAACTGATGTTAAGGCAGCAAATCATATGATGTGATTCTTTTTTGTTTAGGAGAGAGAGAGAGAGAGAGAGAGAGATTTGGGTCCCAGTTATGAAGGCAAAGCTGGGGAGAGGGGAGAGAGATTTGCATACAGATATGATTGTATAGATAACAGGTAAACAACCATATACATCTAACTTATTCATATGTGCATACATGTATAAATTACAGTGGCCAAATCCAAACCTTATGTAGTTGGAGGCCAGCAGTAGGGTTGTGCCCGCTTACACAAATCTGCATTTGGCCCTCCTTGTAGAGTTAGAGGGTGAACTTTCCGAATTGTCTACCATGCTTTTTAATGCTTCCAGATACGAAATCTGGTTCTCCTGTACCATAGACTGGCCGAAATCAGGAACTTAGCTAGTCTGTTAAAGCCAACTAAGTGGCACTGGCGTGAAAGGAGTAGAATTAGGTTCAAAAGGCTCAGTCCTCCAGGATGATGGAGGTCTCTTTGGTGCAAGACACCGATGGGAAGAGACAAGGAGGAGGGGGCAAGGCTGGTAGTGCACCATGTCTGTGCTCCCCCAATCGCTGGGGCTACTTTTGGCGCACTCTGCAATTCAGAGCCGCCTCTAGGCCTTTCTAGCTTGCTTTGGCAGTAGAAGCCCTCTTGATGGCACAGCGCCTGTTGGGGATGGCTGGAGTGCAGCACGCCTCAGCCCTACCTCCTCCCTTGCTCTGACAGCCTCCCTTCACCGTCACTGTTCTGTCATGAATGGACCATATCAGGAATGTGGGCTTGGCCCATTGTTTGTATCTATTGTCACAGTCAAGGCATGGGCAGTCCTGCCTAGTGGGTAGAGCTGAGCCCAAGGGTCGCAGCTGGAGTTGGACACCAGGAACCAAAGCAAGGTGAAGGAGCAGGGTCTGGTACAGCAGGCAAGTTAGGAGCCACCTCGTTGCCCAGACACCTTCCTAATGTTCCCACCCAGCTTAATAGCGTGCCTGGACCACTCAGGGGCTCCTGGAGCCCTGCCAGTCAAGTTGGGGGTGACACATCCTGTGGCGCATGGGCCCACAAAGCTCACAGCCCATCCAGCCCTGCGCAGCCGGTGGCAGTGTGAATGTGGCCGTCCCTTAGAGGCCAGTAGACCTCGCTCTGGCTCTGCAGCTCCTCCCTGTGAGGAGACATGAATCAAATGCACATAGCTCCCCCCCATGCATTATATAAATATTTGCCATAGAAGATATAGGCATCGGGTACTTCCAGGGTTCGTCCTGTTTGCGTTCCCAATGGCAGTCGGCGTGGTGGGTTCTAGGCTAGAGCCGTCGCTCTAGAAGAAGCCCAGTTTGCTTTCAAGCATTCAGCCAGACTTGAAGTGGACAGAGGCCACAGGACTGAGTGCATTTATGAGGCCATTCTGGAAACCCCAGTGCTCAGAGCACAGGCTAAAGACGAACTTCCCCAGACGCTGACGAAAGCCTCTTCGCTCTCTTGCGCCCCCTTTTCTTTCCCTGGCAGGGTCAGCGAAGCGGGGGCTTGGCGAAGCTCTGGGCTGAATTTGGGACAGCCCCCGCCCCCACTGTGTTTTGGGCTCTTTCATGCCAACGGGGCACCTTGCGGCGCCTCCCAAAGAAGGTGGAGACTGAGTTTCTTGGAAGCCTGGGAGTTGGTTCAAGAGTGCGGGGTTGAGGGATCATTGGTAAGGCAGTGTCGGAAGGAGACTTGACTTCCTGCCCTTTCAGCTGCTTTCTTTGACAACATGGGTTCCCAAACTGGGGGGGCCTGAAGAAATTCCAGAGGGGGCGCAAAGCGATTCCCCCCCCCCCCATCAAATTTTGCTGCTCCGGTCAGTTCCTTTTTTTTTTCTCAACAAGTTTTGTTGCTATTTTTTGGGGGGGGGGGAGGGTTTCTCAAAAATCAAAAAGGGGGCGTGATGCCGAAAAGTTTGGGAACCCCTGTTTTACAAGGCATAGGCTAGCATGGCTGCTTAGCTGTATCCCAGCTCCCTGGCCCATCCTCCTGTCAGCCTCTGTTCATTCCCGACGGCTGGAGGGGCGAGGGAGCTAGCATGAGCCCACTGCTGTCAGGTCCCTACGCCTCAGGCGCTGCGGGTGAATCAGTGGAGGCTCTTGCAGCCTCCAGCCGGGGCGTGATGTACGTCCCATCCAGCCACCTGGGCCTCTTCCATCAGCCTCCCGTCAGACTCCTCAATCCTCCTTCCGGGCTTGGATCTGGGCAGGCTTTCTGCACAAGCAGTAGGTGCTGGATGAATCTGGTTTTCGCTCTGACCCCAGACAGACCTGTTCCCGATCTGGCGTCGGTGGAGACACTCGCTCCCTTGTGACCAGCGTCTGGTAGCATATAGGCCGCTCCCCCGACGCACATACTCCTCAGCTGGCCACTTCTAGGAGAAAGCAACAAACTCCACTCGCCCTGCTATTGCTCTGCTTAGCTCTTCCCCCACATGGTGACTGCAGAAAAGTTCTGCCTCCATCGCCCTGATGGAATTCAGTAGCTGAGGGGGGAAGAGGGCTCAGCCCTGCCACCCCACCCCACTGTGACAGATTTATGGCTCAAGCAAGACCAGGTCGGGGAGGTGCTCCCAAGACAGGGAAGAGCCGGGGCGGGGCAGAAGGGTGCCGAAGCCTGAGCCGATTGCTGCCTGGCGCGGTGACTCAGAACAAGTCAACACGGCTGCCACTGGTCTCTCGTCTCCTTCCCCAGCTTGATATTCACCAGGAAGGAAATTAACAACCGGCAGGTGTGCCACACGGCTGGAATTAGCTGAGTTGCTAAGGAAACAAGTCAACTTTTCAAGGGAGAGAGCATTGGATAAAGGAGATAAATCAATAAGAAAACCTATTTTTATCATGTCCCTAATGATCTTATCCAAAGAGTTAGAGGAAGGTAAAATGAGAGAGCTGGAGAGAGACAGGCTTTCATTACCAGGCTCAGAGGGAGGCAAGTCTTACGGTGCATGTTGGGTGGATAGGTATAATTAGACACCCAACATGGAAGGGAAGAAGGGGGAGAGAGAGAAGATGTCTTCTGGGGTCTCCCACTCTGAGCTGTGAGGATCATCACTTCCTTGGCAGACTGATTTTAATGTTTATTGGATCTCCTCTCCTTCTTTGCTAATTGTTTCCAACTCTGCTCTCTCTTGGAGAAGGCGGGTGGCAGAGGAATTTGGGGACTTCTAGGCCACTTACTGCCCAGTTTTCCTAAGTCAGGATATTTCACACAAAACGGAGAGACCCCAGGCCCCATTCTCTGAAGCTATGTCTAGACTCCGCTTTACTTTTGAAAGCGGAATTTGCATCTCTTCTTCCAGTCTCACTTTCAAAAGCGGGTCTTTTGAAAGTGAAAGTAGTTGGGATGCAGGATTTTTTTGGAGGAGCCCCCCCCCCTTTTTTCGAAAAACTGCGTACACCACATTTTTTAAGGAAGAGCGGTTTTTTGAAAAAGGTTTTTTTTTTCCCCGAACCTCCCTGCCCCCGGCATCCGGACTACTTTCACTTTCGAAAGAGAGATCAGGAGAAGATATGCAAATTCCCACAGAATTTGCATATCCTCTGTCGAAAATAAAGTGTAGTCTAGTCGTCCCCTGAGGTGCTGAGAGCCTGGAGTGGCCGCTGACGCCAGCCCTGCTGAGCTGTCGGGCGAAGGTATCATGCACCGTGTACCTAACCCACTCGGCTTTGAACATGGAAACCACCCGGCTTTTGAAAGTCTTGGTCCTACTGACTCCCCGGATCAGAAGGAAGGAAGGTGGCTGGGCCGGCTTACTCGGGGATGCTTGTTCAGTGCCAGCAGCCCTGGAGGAAGGGGAGATGCCACGGCAGGAACACCCAACGCTGACCCGTTTGAGGGCTTGGTTGGTAACTTGTCCAAGCCCCCCACCTCCTTTGTACAGAGTGGGGCTGAGCAAAGCAGCCCTTTCCGGCTTGGCGGCGTGGGGCCCGTGGAGGCCACAGATCCTTGCCTGCAGGGCTCAATGTCAGTGCGAATGCTTGCGCTTGCTGGAAGAGCCCCTCCCGGTTGGGCCGTCAGAGTGGGATCCCCAAAGGAGAGGGGTGTTGGCCTCATTTGGCTCCCTTTGAAGTCAAGAGAGACACTCCCTGTGACTTCAGCTGGGGAAGAATCTGGCCAACGCCGGGCTCTGGAAAGCGCCCACCCCCCGCCCGGTGTCTCTGGGCACCAGTTCTCTGTGTCATTCTACACACCCCGTCGCCCCCTGAGTGGAACGGGCTCAGCTTGGTGACCAAGATTAGAGGGCACTGCCCTACCAGCCCCTGCCCTGCTCCCTGTCCCACTCTCATGCCTCAGCCGCGGCGTTCACGTTTCCGTCTGGCTCCTGCGTCTCTCCAGGCAACCTGTTTTTTCCATCTGGATTTTTCCAGCCTGGGATAATCAGATTGAAAGATTGCAGGCAGGAGCGAGAGGCACTGAACGTCTGGCTCCGAAAGGCGGGGAGTGAGAGAGCAAGCACCACTTGGCAGGGTGAAAGGCGCCCCGCGGCGGGGAGAGAGACTCCCGTGCTGCCAGCCAGCCCTTTATTTCCTCATCTCGCCGAGTGGCTCTTGCACCTAGGGACCTGTCGCGCTCGCTGCAGCAGCGCTGCTAATGCGCTTGTTTGCTCGGAGCCGGTGCTAATTGCTCACAGGTTTTCAGGAAAATGGAGCAAAACACCCAAAACAGGCCAGTGGCTCCTGTCCAAATACTATTTCTCATGCAATCGCTGGAAGTTTGCTAGGGGACAAAGCAGCGTGCGGCCCTAACAGGAGCCTGGAAGGGAAACCACAGCTGGTATAAAGCCCCCTGGGAAAACGTTTTGGTACCTGGCTGGTTACGGCTTGAGTGTTTCCATCACTTCCTGCAAGCGCAGGAAGTGCCCCTCCCCCCGCAAGGCAGATGTTCCGCCTGAGCTCAGGACAGGCTCTGCGGGAGGGATGCTGCCACCAGGGATGTCTCTATCACTTTTCATCTGAGGATGGAGGACATGCCCCAGCACTCAGCCCCCCCCTGCCCAAGCCAGCACCCTGCCTCTGGCAGAGCCCCTGTTTAGGAGACCCGCTCCCCTCCACGGCACCCAACCGGGTAGTGCAGCATGCGGCAGACCCCTGCCTGACTGCTGGGGGCCCAGGATACGCTCTGGAGCGAAGTTTGTGATTCATGCTGCCATCGAGCGGGTACCAGGGTGTGGCTTTGTGGCCGTGAATTCCTGTGCTCCACACGGTGATATTAAACGATCGGCCATGCATTCCACTGAGTGGCCTGTCTCATTCCTCCTCTGACCCCCGCTGGCTCCTCTCCGGAGCAGGAGGCAGCAATCCGAGTTTTTGCCCTCGCTCCCCTCGGCGAGGTCGCTGGAGACGCGGACTGAAAGCCGGTCTTTGCTCACCCTTGCCACGGAGCAGCAGAAGTGGCGGGATGTGCCCTGAAAATTGCTCAGGTCTTAGACCACCTCCAGAGGGTCAGGTATCGCTGGCCCTCCAAAGCCCTCAGCCAAGGTTAGTCCTGGCTCCACATGTGCATGCCAGCTCCTGGGTAGAAGAGCAGCCGGCTGATGCTGAATTAACACGGGTGAGAATGGGGCGCATGTGGGAGCAAGAGCAAAGTGCTTTCAAGCAAAGTGCTTCTGCAGTCTCACCCACCCACCTGGAGCATCTGGCCTCATGGGAAGTTGGTTTGCAGCTTACAAGCCCTTTTGGACTTCTCAGAACTACAGGATGCCCTGTGAGATGTGTGTCCTGGGGTGGGACAGAGCTGTCTACGGGGACAGGCATGATTGCAATCTCCTGGCTTGAGCAGGTGTGTCTAGGAACGAAGCGTCAGGCCGTGAAAAAGCTCCAGCTGGCGTAAAGCAGAGCAGCCCGCCTGCTTCGTCCCACAAGGCGTTCTGGGGCACAGCTTTCTGGGTGGGCTCACTGCAGAATGGGAGCCCAGTCCAAGGTCTGTCTGGCCTGCTGCTCAAAGCTGCCTGCGGGCCTGCGTCTCTTCCTCGTCACAACCGCCCCAAGCCAGCAGCTTCAGGGGAGCCAGGGCACCGGTCACTGGCAGGTTCTGAGTGCGAGAGGCAGAATATACTCGGGAGACGGGCCTGAGTGGTGGAACTCGAGTCCAGGTCAGCTGCCAAGGGAACAGGCCTCGCCCCTCTCGGCGCTCAATGCAGACACCGCTTCTGCTCAGCTTTAAGCCAGATTTCTCCCCCATCTCTCCCCTTCACCAATCAAACTATGGGTGGGGGAAAGGAAAACAGAGCGAGATTGTTGCTTCTGACTTGAAATCCTTGGGGGGCGTCCGGCTTCTGTGGGGAGGGAGTGCGACAAGGTCGGTGCCGAGAGAGAACTGGTGGCCATGAGTCGTTTGGTCTCAGCAGGACCCCTCGCCAGCGTGTGTGTGTTCAGATCACAGAGCCACCCCCTGCCGGGACGGTTCGTGCTCACCAGCCCAGGGGGCACAGGCTGGCACTGAGGTGGATTGGCAGGGGAGGCAGTGTGGGGGGCACAAAAGTGCATGACTGAGGGGGAGGGTCCTTGCCTAGCAGGAGGGGTGGCAAGGTCAGGGGCTGTGGGAGAGCCATGGCCCAGGGTGGCTACACAGCATGTGCCGGTAGCTAGACAGTGCATGGCAGGGCCAGAGGGTGAGGAGCTGGAGGGGAGGAGATGGCCGGCGCTCTGGTTTAACACACCATCCCTCCCTGTCAGGACTAGGGCGGGAGTTTTGCTGTAACTCAAGTGGCGCACACTTGGCAGAAGTCCCTGGCTGCTCCCTTCCTGCCGTGCAGCGCTCCAGCCAGCCAGCTCCAACGCAGACATACGGGCCGGCACTTGTGGCTCCCCGGAGCTCCCTGATAGCCCCTCCCTGCTGGGTTCATCCCAGGGGAGCAGCTCAGCCTCTCCTCTGTGCAAAGTGCTGAGCCTAACGGAACTCAGCTGGGCCTAATTAGTGCTCTGAGCTAATGCTGAACCCTAATTGCTAGACAGCTGCCTGGCTCAGTGGGTCCCCTGGGCACATCCCTGCCTCGCAGGGCAAGGCACCACCAGACCTCTCTAGCCTGCCCCACCATGCTCCTGTAACGCCAACAAGCAGAAACAAATCGGGTACCTCTGGGCTGTGTCTAGACTGCACCCCTTTTCCGTAAAAGGGATGCAGATTAGACACAGCGAAATTGCAAATGAAGCGGGGATTTAAATCTCCCCCGCTTTATTTGCATGAAAATGGCTGCCGAGTTTTTCAGGCTCGGGGCTTTGCCAGCAAAAGCGCCAGTCTAGACGGGGATCTTTCGGAAAATAAAGCCTTTTCCGAAAGATCCCTTATTCCTGATTTCTAGGAAGGGGAGGGAGAGGAGGGCGCGGATGTCAAGGTGCCTCCTCCCCCACCCTGTGTCCTAACTCCACAGAGCAGTGTGGGGGGCACAGCAGGACTTGGGAGGGAGTTTGCTGGCTGCTTTAGGGAGTGGTGCAGGGCCAGGACAGGGGCGAGCCTGCCTTAGCCTCACTGCATCACCACCCAGGGGCCACCTGAGTTCAGCAGGGCCAGCTGGTGCCCACATCCCGAAACCCTACCCCAGTCATGAACCCCCCCTCACCTCAAGTCCCTGCCCCCAGCCCCAAGCACCCCTGCATCCAAACGCCTTCCCAGAGCCTACACCTAGAAACCTCTCCAGCACCCCAGCTGCCTGCCTCAGGCTCAGCTCAGAGCCCCTCTCAAACTCCAGATCCCTTAATCCAAGACCAGAGCCTGCGCCCCAACCCTCAGCCCCCGCCTGGTGAAAGTGAGGGAGGATGGAGCGAGCAGGGACGGGGCCTGGGAGAAGGGGCACAAAGGAGGCGGGGCCAGGGTATTTGGGTTCGAGGCAGATCTTGGATTGCACTTACATTCAAAAAGCGATCTCCTGCTTAAAACGGTTGGAGACCGAGAATTAAAAGCCAGCTGGCTCTCAGCCACGGCTGGAAAGCAAACTCATTCGGTCGTTCTGGAGTGGTCTCAGTGCCACTGCGTGGGACAGCGCCCCACCCCCAGCAAGGGGCTGGGTTATGCTCCCAGCCTGTCCCAAGACCCAGAATTCACCCAGTTTCTTTCACAGGAAAGTTCAGGTCCAAATTGAAAGGAGGCACCAGTGGAGAAACAGCCACTCCTGTTCCCTTTGCCCGGGATTGTTATTCCCATTGCACCGCGGATACAAAACATCGGTGCAGTGGTGGACGCCTCCTCTTGAATGCCGGGTGGAAAACACAGGAGCCTGGCATTTGATTCAGTCACCTGCAGGGGGAAAGAGGCATCTGTTCTCCTCAGTAGCTCACGGTTCTTGAAACACGACTCTCCATCCTGAAACGGTGGTGTCTCTACCACCTCCTGGCCCCAGGGGAGCAGGGGCTAGGAAGCATCACATGCCTCCTCATGTTTAACAATGACAATTGTTTGTCCTTTTACTGCAAAGACGTGTGAAAAATCGATGGCCACGGAGAAGGATTTGGTCATCTTTACACTCATAAATGCTTTGTTGTGGCTCTACTGGGCAGCAGGCCAGAAGAGAGGAAGGAATTATTGATGTTTCCACCTTCTGTAACAGAACCGCCTTGAGATCAAGGTGCCAAGAGCGAGGCTTTGTGCTCTCTTCTAAATTCAAAGGCCCCTCTGTTATTCCTCCCTTCCCCAATCATAGAATCATAGAACACTAGAACTGGAAGGGACTTTGAGAGATCATCGAGTCCAGCCCCTGTCCTCATGGCAGGACCAAACACAGTCTGTATCATCCCTGATAGATGTCTGTCCAACCTGCTCTTGAATATCTCCAGTGATGGAGATTCCACAACCCCCATAGGCAATTTATTCCAGTGTTTAACCACTCTAACGGGCAGGAAGTTTTTCCTAGTGTCCAACCTAAACCTCCCTTGCCTCAGTTTAAGCCCATTGCTTCTTGTCCTATCATCAGAGACCAAGGAGAACAATTTCCCCCCTACTCCTTGTGACACCCTTTTAGATACCTGAAAACTGCTATCTGTTCCCTCTGTCTTCTCTTTTCCAAACTATACAAGCCTAGTTCCTTCAGCCTTGCCTCAAAGCTCATGTTCTCTAGACCTTTAATCATTTTTGTTGCTCTTCTCTGGACCCTCTTCAATTTCTCCACATCTTTCTTGAAATGTGGTGCCCAGAACTGGACACAGTACTCCAGCTGAGGCCTAACTAGTGCAGAGTAGAGCGGAAGAATGACTTCTCGTGTCTTGCTTACAACACTCCTGTTAATGCCTCCCAGAATCACGGTTGCCTTTTTTTGCAACAGCATCACACTGTTGACTCATATTCAGCTTGTGGTTCACTATGACCCCTAGATCCCTTTCTGCAGTACTCCTTCCTAGACAGTCACTTCCCATTCTGTATGTGTGAAACTGATTGTTCCTTCTTAAGTGGAGCACTTGGCATTTGTCCTTATTAAACTTCATCCTATTTACCTCAGACCATTTCTCCAGTTTGTCCAGATCATTTTGAATTATGACCCTGTCCTCCAAAGCAGTTGCAACCCCTCCCAGCTTAGTATCATCTGCAAACTTAATAAGCGTACTCTCTATGCCATCATCTAAATCATTGATGAAGCTATTAAACAGACCCAGTCCCAAAACAGACCCCTGCTGAACCCCACTTGTTATGCCCTTCCAGCATGATTGTGAACCGTTAACTACTCTCTGAGAATGGTTATCCAGCCAGTTATGCACCCACCTTATAATAGCCCCATCTAAGTTGTATTTGCCTAGTTTATTGATAAGAAGATCATGTGAGACTGTATCAAATGCCTTACTAAAGTCTAGGTATACCACGTCCACCACTTCTCCCTTATCCACAAGACTCTTTATCCTATCAAAGAAAGCCATCAGATTGGTTTGGCATGATTTGTTCTTTACAAATCCAAGCTGGCTGTTACCTATCACTGTATTTTCTTCCAGATGTTTGCAGATGAATTCCTTAATTACCTGCTCCATTATCTTTCCTGGCACAGAAGTTAAACGGACTGGTCTGTAGTTTCCTGGGTTGTTCTTATTTCCCTTTTTACAGACGGGCACTAGATTTGCCCTTTTCCAGTCTTCTGAAATCTCTCCCGTCTTCCATGATTTTTCAAAGATGATAGCTAAAGGATCAGATGCCTCCTCTATCAGCTCCTTGAGTATTCTAGGATGCATTTCATCAGGCCCTGGTGACTTGCAGAAATCTAACTTTTCTATGTAATTTTTAACTTGTTCTTTTTTTACTTTAACTTCTAAACCTGCCCCATTCCCACTAGCATTCACTATGTTAGGCATTCCTTCATCAGCAGACTTCTTGGTGAAGACCAAAACAAAGAAGTCACTAAGCACCACTGCCATTTCAAGTTTCTTGTTATTGTTTCTCTCTTCTCACTGAGCAATGGGCCTACCCTGTCCTTGATCTTCCTCTTGCTTCTAATATATTTATGGAATGTCTTCTTGTTACCCTTTATTATCTCTAGCTAGATTGAGCTCATTTTGTGCCTTTGTCTTTCCAATCGTGCCCCTGCATGCATGTGTTGTTTGCTTATATTCATTCTTTGTAATTTGACCTAGTTTCCACTTTTTATAGGACTCCTTTTTGATTTTTAGATCATGCAAGATCTCCTGGTTAATCCAAGGTGGTCTTTTGTCATACTTTCTATCTTTCCTACACAATGGAATAGTTTGCTTTTGGGCCCTTAATAATGTCCCTTTGAAAAACTGCCAACTCTCTTCAGTTGTTTTTCCTCTTAGTTTTGCTTCCCATTGGACCCCACTTACCAGCTCTCTGAGTTTACTAAAATCTGCCTTCCTGAAATCCGTTGTCTCTAGTTTGCTGTTCTCCTTTCTACCATTCCTTAGTATCATGAACTCTATGATTTCATGATCACTTCCACCCAAATTGCCTTCCACTTTCAAGTTTTCAACCAGTTCCTCCCTATTTGTTAAAATCAAATCTAGAACAGCTTTTCCCCTAGTAGCAATAAAGAGACTGTTAATATCTAGGTGATTTGTAGGAGGCTCAATTTAATTGGAAGGGCGGAAATCTAATAATCAGTTGCCATGTGTATGCTGTATCACCTCTCTCTGACAAGCACCCTCGCTGCTTTTGTAGGAATACATATCAGCTTGGACCCTGCAGTCAGCTCGCTGCATCTGGGTGAGTCCCCTGTGCAGTGATTAATCCAGATTTTTCAGACAGACCAGTGGTATTGGGCGCCTCCATTTCAGGGTGTCCAACTTGAGTGTTTAAAGGGCCCAAATTGTCACCCACCTTCTGCGATTCTGGCTTTGCCAAAGCATTTCTAGCGGACACCTGCACATAGACTCATAGACTTTAAGGTCAGAAGGGACCATTATGATCATCTAGTCTGACCCCCTGCACAATGCAGGCCACAGAATCTCGCCCACCCCTCTTAGAATAATCCTCTCACCTATGTCTCAGATATTGAAGCCTTCAAATACTTTGAAGGCCCCAACATGCAGAGAGTCCTTCAGCTGTGATCTGTGCCCAATGCTACAGAGGAAGGCGAAAAACCTCCAGGGCCTCTGCCAATCTACCCTGGAGGAAAATTCCTTCCTGACCCCAAATATGGCGATCAGCTAAACCCTGAGCATGGGGGCAAGACTCACCAGCCAGACACCCAGAAAGTTCCCTATAGCAACTCCTATCATCCCTCCATTGACCTATTTCCAACTGGTAATGAATGGTCAATTAGTTACCAAGATCATGTTATTTCATCCAACCATCCCCTTATCATAGAATCAGAACTGGAAGAGACCTCAGAAGGTCGTTAAGTCCAGCCCTCCGCTCTAGGCAGGACCAATCCCATCTAAATCAACCCGGCCAGGGCTTTGTCAAGCCGAGACTTAAACACCTCTAGGGATGGAGACTCCACTACTTCCCTAGGTAACCCATTCCAATGCTTCACTACCCTCCTAGTAAAATAGTTTTTCCTAATATCCAATCTGGACCTCTCCCACCACAACTTGAGACCATTGCTCCTTGTTCTGCCATCTGTCACTACTGAGAACAGCCTCTCTCCATCCTCTTTGGAACCTCCCTTCAGGAAGTTGAAGGCTGCTATCAAGTCCCCCCTCACTCTTCGCTTCTGCAGACTAAACAGACCCAAGTCCCTCAGCCTCTCCTCGTAGGTCATATGCTCCAGACCCCTAATCATTTTGGTTGCCCTCCGCTGGACCCTCTCCAATGCGTCCACATCCTTTTTGTAGTGGGGGGCCCAGAACTGGACACAGTACTCCAGATGTGGCCTCACCAAAGCCGAATAAAGGGGAATAATGACATCTTTGGATCTGCTGGCAATGCTCCTCTTAATGCAGCCTAATATGCCATTAGCCTTCTTGGCTACAAGGGCACACTGTTGACTCATATCTAGCTTCTCATCCACTGTAACCCCCAGGTCCTTTTCTGCAGAACTACTACTTAACAGGTTGGTCCCCAGCCTGTAACTATGCTTGGGATTCTTCCGTCCCAAGTGCAGGACTCTACACTTGTCTTTGTTGAATCTCATGAGATTTCTAGTGGCCCAATCCTCCAATTTGTCTAAGTCACTCTGGACCCTATCTCTGCCCTTAAGCGTAT
The DNA here is from genome assembly GCF_049634645.1 of Pelodiscus sinensis. Lineage (NCBI taxonomy): Eukaryota > Metazoa > Chordata > Testudines > Trionychidae > Pelodiscus > Pelodiscus sinensis. The sequence goes on along the minus strand of NC_134719.1, from coordinate 58,523,437 downwards.
CTACCTCTCCCCCTAGCTTAGTGTCATCTGCAAACTTGCTGAGGGTGCAATCTATCCCCTCATCCAGGTCATTAATAAAGATATTGAACAAAACCGGTCCTAGAACCGAACCTTGGGGCACTCCACTAGAAACCGACCGCCATCCTGACATCGAACCGTTGATCACTACCCGCTGGGCCCGGCCTTCTAGCCATCTTTCTATCCGTCTTACCGTCCATTTATCCAATCCGCATTCCCTTAACTTGCTGGCAAGAATATTGTGGGAGACCGTATCAAAAGCCTTGCTAAAGTCAAGGTATATAACATCCACTGACTTTCCCATGTCCACTGAGCCAGTTACCTCATCATAGAAGCTAATCAGATTGGTCAAGCATGACTTGCCCTTTGTGAATCCATGCTGACTATTCCTGATCACTTTCCTCTCATTCAAGTGTCTCAAAATGGATTCCTTTAGGATCCCTTCCATGATTTTTCCAGGAACCGAGGTAAGACTGACCGGCCTATAGTTCCCTGGATCGTCCTTCTTCCCTTTTTTGAAGATGAGCACTACATTTGCCTTTTTCCAATCATCCGGGATTTCGCCCGATCTCCACGACTTTTCAAAGATAATGGCCAAAGGCTCCTCAATGACGTTTGCCAACTCCTTCAGTACCCTTGGGTGCATTAAGTCTGGACCCATGGATTTGTGTACGTTTAGTTTTTCTAAATAGTTTCTAACCTGTTCTTTACCCACCAAGGGCTGTCCATCTTCTTCCCATCTTGCGTCGCTTAGCACAGAAGTCCAGGAGCCGACCTTGTCCGTGAATACAGAGGCAAAGAAAGCATTGAGTACTTCAGCTTTCCCCACATCCTCTGTCACTAGGTTACCTCCTTCATCCATTAGGGACTGCACACCCTCTCTGATCACCTTCTTCTTGTTGACATGCCTATAGAAACCTTTCTTGTTATCCTTCACATCCTTAGCCAGTCGCAACTCCATTTGCGCTTTCGCCTTCCTGATAACCCCCCGGCATTCTCGAACTATACATTTAAACTCCTCCCTAGTCATTTGTCCAAGTTTCCACTTTCTGTAAGCTTCCTTTTTGTGCTTAAGTACACCAAGGATTTCCCCTGTAAGCCAATCCGGTCTCCTACCAGGTTTGCCTCTCTTGCTACGCATCGGGATGGTTTCTTTCTGTGCCTTCAATAAGGCACATGAGAGCATTGATCTTAAGTCTTCTCCAGGTGCACCCTCGCAGTGCTTGGGATCTAGATGTTGGATTCCTGGCTGAAGTCGCATTGACAGTAGAGTGTCCTCTTCAGGGCAGGGAGTGTCCATGTCCGTCCAGCACACTGGGCCCCATCTCCTGACCGGGGGTTGTCATGGAATAGATATTGGATGGGGAGATTGCTTCGGAAGGCCCACAGCTCTGGGTCTGTGTGCAGCTCAGCTCCTCCAGGTCAGGCCTGGGGAGAGTCATGGAGAGCAGCTCAGGTTCATGCTGCTGAAATGTGGCGGTTAAAATCCATGTGCCCATGGGATTGGTGTGCCAGGCCCCCGGCTTTTGGAAAGGGAGCGGTGCACTGACGTGCTCTGGGAAGCCCTGACTCTGTGCTTGTGTCTGGCCTAAACAGGGCAGGAAGGAGGGGGAGAGCTCTGAGATCAGAGTCTAGCAGCCCTATCTCTTTGGGTCCAGGCGGGCCAGATGGAACAGACCCCAGGGAATCCGAAGTAGCATCCAGAACCCTGCCCATTAATAGCCTGAAAGTCCCCACCCCCCCCAAAAAAAGTTTTACAGTTGATCCTGCCCACGCTGCCAGGCAGGGAAGGGAGCACAGCGGCAGGTAACATTAATAACAATAATCCTATTAATACTTGGTCCCTACAATAGTGCATTTCCAGCCCCAAAGCTCCCCCTTGGCCCTCCTCCAGCAATAATGGAGCTGCCACATAATGGCAGGAGGTGACAGAGCAGCCTTTTCAGAAGCCCACGTGAAGTGCCTGTTGCACAGCCTGACCTCCGCCTCGCAAAGGGCCTCCTGCGTAACGCTTACCCCCCCAGCCCAGGAGAATTACAGCTGCAGTGGGGCTGGCAAAACCCAGCGCGGGCTCTTCTAGAATGTGCCCAGAGCGGCCCAGCAGCGGTGAGCTCTGCGGAGGCCAAGCAGCAGCGTTGTGGATTTTCCCTGGGAGTATGAAAGTGCTTGTGGGGAATCAGGCGAGGGGGCTGGCCAGGTTGGCAGGGAGCAGGGGCGAGCTGGGCTCGTGATCCCTGTGAGTGTGGCGACTGCCAAATCTTCAGAGCGTCTCAAGACGGCTCCCCATCAGCCTCACTCTGCCCCCATGAAAATCCACAGCGAAACTCCTCTCAAGACGACAATCCCACCCTCGGGTCCAGAGTCTGCTGCTCTCTGAGGGACACCTCATATGCTCGCTAAGGCCCTGGGGTGTGCTGGAGCTGTGAGGGACTCCTCATAACACCCCCTAAGGCCCTGGGGTGTGCTGGAGCTGTAAGGGACTCCCCATAACACCCCCTAAGGCCCTGGAGTGTGCTGGGGCTGTGAGGGACTCCTCATAACACCCCCTAAGGCCCTGGGGTGTGCTGGAGCTGTGAGGGACTCCTCATAACACCCCCTAAGGCTCTGGGGTGTGCTGGAGCTGTGAGGGACTCCTCATAACACCCCCTAAGGCCCTGGGGTGTGCTGGAGCTGTGAGGGACTCCTCATAACACCCCCTAAAGCCCTGGGGTGTGCTGGAGCTGTGAGGGACTCCTCATAACACCCCCTAAAGCCCTGGGGTGTTCTGGAGCTGTGAGGGACTCCTCATAACACCCCCTAAGGCCCTGGGGTGTGCTGGAGCTGTGAGGGACTCCTCATAACACCCCCTAAAACCCTGGGGTGTGCTGGAGCTGTGAGGGACTCCTCATAACACCCCTAAGGCCCTGGGGTGTGCTGGAGCTGTGAGGGACTCCCCATAACACCCCCTAAAGCCCTGGGGTGTGCTGGAGCTGTGAGGGACTCCTCATAACACCCCTAAGGCCCTGGGGTGTGCTGGAGCTGTGAGTGACTCCTCATAACACCCCCTAAAGCCCTGGGGTGTGCTGGAGCTGTGAGTGACTCCTCATAACACCCCCTAAAGCCCTGGGGTGTGCTGGAGCTGTGAGTGACTCCTCATAACACCCCCTAAAGCCCTGGGGTGTGCTGGAGCTGTGAGGGACTCCTCATAACACCCCCTAAAGCCCTGGGGTGTGCTGGAGCTGTGAGGGACTCCCCATAACACCCCTAAGGCCCTGGGGTGTGCTGGAGCTGTGAGGGACTCCCCATAACACCCCTAAGGCCCTGGGGTGTGCTGGGGCTGTGAGGGACTACTCATAACACCCCTAAGGCCCTGGGGTGTGCTGGGGCTGTGAGTGACTCCCCGCTGCCCAGTGGCTGTCTCGTGGAAATTCTCCTCACGTAATCTCTTTGACCCAGCTAAGATAATTTCAGCCTTGCAGCAGTTTTGGTTTCCCCTTCCTTATTAAGTGCTGGCAGAGTGCACAGTGCCGGGCTGGGTGATACGCTATCATCGAGCGAGCCCCTGGCCTGCTGAGCCAGTTCCAAGCCAGCCAGTATCGCCTTTGCCCGCGCCCTGGTGCCTAATTCCCATCTGAGAGGCCGGAGAGGGGGCAATGCAGGAATGGGCATGGTTTGGCCCAGGGCTCCCTCAGAGCTCCTGGGTTCCAACACCCCCTGTCATATCCAACTGGCCACTCAGGCGAAATCTCTGCCAACTGTAGGGAGAGCCTCACTTATGGCTCTGACCAAGGCAGACACGGCCCTGTGTCCTGGCCTGAAACCAGACTGAAATCTGTGGAATGGGAACGTCTAGTGTTTCTCTGCCTTGGGCCATCACCAAAACCGGCCACGTATGAACTGGCCTGTAATTCCCAAGCACGGCGGGGCTGAGTGGGGCTTTCATGAATGCGGGTGACCAGTGTTAAATTCCACGCTGGGAGCTGCCAGCATGTTCTATTATTGGCTAGAGAGGCCCCATGGAAATTGCAGTGGGGGAGGAGGGGCTACCTGAGGATTGCAGGTAGGTCTGGGTGTGAGTGTGTGAGGCCACAAGGGATATTCGAAGAGCTGGGCTTTCTCCAGCTTCTCAGCAGAACTTGGTGACGGGGGGTTGGCTGGGTGGGGCCTTTATAGAGAAGATCAAGTCCTTCCCTGCCGATGGGCACACGTTGCATTTGTCTTTTGCAGTCTGACCTGGCTGGGCCACCTGGCTCTTCATGAACGGGGCGGGTGGGCATTTCAGGCCTTTTTTTCTTATTCATCATTGGAAGTGTATCCTGGCCCCACAGTCCCGAGTTCAAAACTACCTCCCCCCGATGGCTGAGGACTCACTTTGGGAGCCCAGTCCCTTGTGTTGCACACTGTGGCGCCGACTTCCTTCCACCGCCACTTTTGGCTCTGTAGTTACTGGGTGGAGGAGGAGGTGGGTCTCCCTCAGTCCTTGGCAAGAAGCTGCCGAGGGGCTTGTGTCCTTGGGTCTCTTCTCATCACTGGCTTTATTTCCAAGCAGCTGAATCTGTAGGTCTCACCCCGCTGGTATGGAGCGGGGGGAAATGGAAGTTTAGCTACCATGCGGTGCGGGGTGGGTGCAGGTGAGGAAGGAAGGGAGTGTGCAGATTAGACTTTTTCCATCTCTGTTGCGTCGTGTCTGCTCCTTAACTATCCCCTCCACGCCCTTCGAATACATGATCCTGGCCACGATCATTGCAAACTGCATCGTCCTGGCGCTGGAGCAGCACCTCCCCGAGGATGACAAGACGCCCATGTCCCGACGACTAGTAAGTGCCTTTCTCTTGTGCCTTCCTTCTCTCCCAGAAGCGGCTGCCGCTTTCTCTCGGCGCGGGTGTTAGCTGGTAGAAAGCTCGATAGCGAACACTGTTGCCTCTGGAGCTTGCAACTCCTTGGGAGACTGGAGGCATGATCGCCTTTCTGATTGGGGGGACCCCGAGTGCTTCTGGACTGGAGCTTTCCTCTGGGCTCTTCATGCTTCTGAAAGACTTTCCCAGCTGTTGGAGGGTCTGGGGTGGGAAGGTTTGCCATCTTGGGTGGGGGGCAGGGATAGCCACTATTAATGGGGCATCAGCTAGAAAGAGGGGGAGGGAGGGACCTGGGCAACAGAGATGTGGCCTGAGCCCTGAAGTTCATCAGTCAAGGGTCTTGTGGGGCCTCCCAGGGTGCCGAGAGCACAGCAGGCAGAACGAGGCCCCGTGCGGAGGAGTGAGCATGGCGGAGCAGCCAAACTCCAGTGCGGTGTTACATAAAAAGGTGCTAAGCAGCTCTCCCCTCGGGATGTTTGCTGCATCTCCCTCTCTCACCAATCTCCTTCGTCCCTTCCCACAGGAGAAGACAGAGCCTTACTTCATTGGGATCTTTTGCTTTGAAGCGGGGATTAAAATAGTTGCTCTGGGATTTGTTTTCCACAAGGGCTCATACCTCCGGAATGGCTGGAATGTCATGGACTTCATCGTGGTCCTCAGTGGGTAAGTTCACCTCGGGGCGTGAAGTGGCGTGATCACACCAAAGGAGCAGGGCTCCTTAGCGTCCCTCGGGCGATCCTTCTTGGACAGGGACCTTTGGCAGCCGAGCGTGTGGAAACGGTGTCTGCGGAGGCTGGGGATTCAAACCCCATTCAGACTGCAGCTCTCTCCCTTTGTACGGGTGCGCTGATTGACATGTCGCCAGCCCATGAAACGGAGCCAGTTCAGTACGGCTGCTGTTGTCTGTGGGTCTCACTGGCCGTGGTTAATAATAACTAACCAAAGCGCATCAGTAAGAAAGCCCAGCATGTCCCCTGTCTTATTGCATCCCCCTATGCTGCAGGTTAGAGAACTGAGTCACTGAGGCGAAGTGAGTTGCTTGAGGTCTATCGCCTAAGGAGAAACCGAGCTAGGAGCACGACTCTAAGGAGTTGTCATGCTTGCTGTGGAGGTTGATGCTAAGGGCAAGGCGTGAAGAAGAAGGGCTGGAGCGTTGTTGTTCAAGTTGGCGGTTCCCTGCCACGTGGGCAGGATTTGGAGTTGGGGTAAAACAAAGCTACGGGTGGCACTGGCTGCCTAGGCATCGCCCAGGACTGCAGCTGCCCGTCTTATGTCAACAAAAATGCCGATGGGCCGGGATTCCACATTGTATTGAGAGGGCTCCATGTTGGGACCATGCATGCAGGGAGCGTTGTCGCGTGGCTGGCTGTGAAAGCCAACGAGGCAGCAGGGACGAAAGGCAAGTCCACGGAAGGCCTCGGTGTCCCCGGGGGTCCGTGGTCATGAGGCAATGCAATCGCTCACTGCTCCGAGCCCACCAGGCTGGGTGCATTACATGGACCCCTGCTTTGCTGGGAGGGAGACGAAGGGGGTCTTGCCACAGGTACAGTGATGGGCCGTTTTGATTGGCGGCCGGCATCACCGGGTCTGCTATTTAGAACTGGCTGTTGGGTGGAAGAAGCGGGCCTGACTCCGCACATCTCTTCGGGTGTGCCATAGGATCCCGTGGTAGAGTGGGCCAGGCCACGCCAGGTGGGATGCGACGCACAGGCATGAGGGGTGGTCGCCGGGGCCTGAGTGTGGGGAGGCTCCAGCTGGAGACGGTCTCGTGGGCTTGTCTTTGGTGTCCCTTTCTGCGTGGCTTGGCCATCCTGCCATTGGGGCTGCCCCTCTGACTCGGCTCTCCACCCATTCTTGTGCCTGTCGCGTGGTGCTCAGCGGCTGGCCCGGCGGCCATTTCCCTCAAGAGCCTGCTCTGAGCCTGCTCTCGCTAGCACCCGAGCGAAGGCAGCGATCGCCTCCTCAGTGGGTTGGGCTGACTCGGGTTGCCGTGACCCAGTGGAATCCCATTGGCAGACGGCGCCATGCCGGGTCCGTCTCCAGGGCTACCTGAAGCAGCTAGCTCGCCTCTGGGCTGCACAGACAACAAATGCTCACGCTGCGCAGGGCTGTGTCGGGGGAGCAGCTGGGTGCGCGGGTGGGGGGTATTCCTCCTCTTTCTCCTTAGCAATGTTTGCAGCTCCCTCCTCTACCCCCAGTGATGGCCCTGGCTTTGGCTCTCTGCCCCAGGGACTGGTGCATACACGGGCTGTAGACTTACACTGGGGCAAGCAAAGAGCTGGCCCGCTGTGCTGAGCCTGCAGACACCGCAGGGCGGCTGATGTCCCAGAGAAACACCATTCACCTAGGCCCCCCATCCTCCCGGGGGTGCAGTGGATAATCCCTTCTCTTTTTTCCAGGAGGAGGTTGCATCCTTGATAGCCCCTGAGAAGCAGGAGAACCCCTGCGACTGGGCTGGCATGTGTCACAGCTGGGTGGGGCGTTTGCAGGACTGTCCCCCCCTCTCCAGGCTCCTGGGCTGCGTCTAGACTGGCAGGATTTTCCGGAAGTACTTTTAACGGAAAAGTTTTTCCGTTAAAAGTATTTCCGCAAAAGTGCGTCTAGATTGGCACGGATGCTTTTGCGCAAAAAGTGCTTTTGCACAAAAGAATCCGTGCCCAGTATAGACGCGCTTTTGCGCAAGAAAGCTCCATTGGCCATTTTAGCCATCGGGCTTTCTTGCGCAAAAATTAAGGTGCCTGTCTACACTGGCCCTCTTGCGCAAGTATTCTTCCGCAAGAGGGTTTTTTCCCGAGCGGGATTGTGAAAGTCTTTGTGCAAGACGCACTGATTTTGTACATTACAAAGTCAGTGCTCTTGCGCAAATTCAAGCAGCCAGTGGAGACAGCTGGCAAGATTTTGCACAAAAGCGTCTGCTTTTGCGCAAAATCTTTCCAGTCTAGATGCACCCCTGGAGTAGAGTTGCCAGATGGTTTAACAAAAATACTGAACACCTTTCCCCCCCGCCCAAAAAAAAACACCAGGAAAAAATTCTGTTGAATTGTCTGGTATTTTTTGTTTTTTTTTTAACCGGACGGGGAACCCGAATAACAGACAGTCCGGGCGAAAACCGGACATCTGGCAACCCTATCCTGGAGTGAATGGAAGACAAGCTCATGCCCTGTTTACACGGACACACACATGGAAGGGAAGCGCCCGGGTGGATTTTGGATCAGGACCGGCAGCCTCCAAGCCAGAGGGAAATAAGCAGGAGGCGCTGGCTTGAATCTGCCCAAAGCTGGGCAGACCCTGGGCTGGGGGAAGGGGAACTGCATGGGTGAGGGCTGGAGATCGCCCTCCCCAGACCAGTGGAGAGGCAGACGGGGTGCCTGGCCTGCAGCAGGAGGTTACCTGCGGCCTTTCCCCTCCCTCGCGGCAGACCCGTAGCTCGTTTCCCCCTTCGACAAAGGACGAGCTGTTCTGCTTTAGAAATGTGGCCACGATGAGCGACGTTCAGATCGGGACGATGGGCAGGAGGCTGGACCAGCCCTCAGTGTTTACTCCCCTGTGGACCTGCTCCTGGTTTCCTGCGGGCTCCGGGCCTGCTACAGAGAATCCATTGTCCCGGCAAGGCTGTTAACTTCATACTGCCCCACCTGGGGGCAAAGGTCATGGCCCCCGTCACTGAGTGCACAGGCCTCGACAGCTGGTGTCCTTGGGGTTTAGTTAGAACGTGCTCCCTTTGCTGGTGGGGACTCCGAGGGCAGCACTTCCCCTTGTCTGCCTCCAAGGACACCCTGCTGTTGCCAGCTAGTGCATGGCTCCTATCCTGCCAGCCCTGCGCCTCTCCCAGCCTCATTCTTCTGCAGGCTGCTACTGGTGATGCCAGTGCAGGTCACACCCGATGTTTGAACGTCCATCCCCTGTCCTGATCTTCCCTTCAGCCCGACAAAACCTGGGTGCAGCAATCGCTGGGAAGCTGCTGAAAGCGCCCCCAGAGGCTCCCACAGGCGCCTCACTGCTGGCGGCTCCAGCACGTATCAGTGTGATGGCTGTTGGGGAGAAAGACGAGCGTTTTATGTCAATCATTGAGAGAGAAAGGAACTTGTAGGGCACCCACTGCAGTAGGTGAGTCAAACTGTCCCAACCAAACATGACCCAGTGATGTGTTTGGTCTAAGATCTGTGCCGTCGCATTAGAGAAGCAGATGCTGGTGTAAGGTAGGAGAGGATGCAGGCTGGGTTTGAGCGCAGGGGCACACTCATGACAACACCCCAGGTGTAGCGTTTGCCTTCGCACCTTGTCACTCCACGGGATTTTGCGAGTCCCCGCTGCTCTGTGTACTGGGTTAGGGGGGACTGGGTAAGATGCTGCCGGAGTTGTGTTGCTCTGTATTATGGATTTGTGGATTGATCATGAAATTCCCAAGTGTATCTGCTGTTCTAAATTATTAGTGGATTTCTTTGGCAAATAATTCTTAGACTGTCAATCGTTCACCAATAGCTTGCGGTGAATATTTGCGCCATGAAGTTCACGCTGGGCTGGTTAGTTATGTAAAAAAACGGTAATACTGTTTCTGCTCTCTGCCCAGATGACTCATATAATTAATCGGTGAGTCCAAATGCAGGGTTTTGCAATCAAATATGCAGATTGGGATTTGCTTTCAGTGAGGATTTGAGAGTGGGAGCTTAAAAATCTCTGCTCAGGAGCATCGTGGGGTGCAGGCTAGGCCAGGCTTATCAGGGGAAGCCCTCTAAGTACCATAAAAATTCCTGGGGGAGAGAGGAATCTGTTGCTGCAGTGGAAGGGATGGGCCTTAGGAACTGCTGTGGGGTTTAGAACCAACCCATTGATCTCTGAGCAGCTAAATAGTGCAGGAGTCTGGAGCAGCGTTAACCAATCAGAATGCGTATGTAACTGACTGCATCTTGACTAGAGTGATCCTTCTCCGATGAGCCAGTCAGCACACACAAATACCTGGCTCTCGACGGGCTCCTCAGGAGGGTCTTTTTCACAGACCTGTAGCTTATTTCCACCCTTCACAACAAGGGTGGGCAATCATTTCTGATGGGGGGGCCGCTCCAAGATTTTGGAAAGTGGTCGAGGGCCATGATACGAAGGGAAGGGGTTTCTAGCCAGAAACCGGCCAATGGGATTGTGCTGGGGTTGCTCCTCTAGGCTCACAGTTTTTAAAAAGAAAGGGCCTCACAGCCACTTTTTTCAGCAGTGTGCAAGGCTGCGGGGCAAGCAGGGGAGTCGGCCTGGGGCTCCCCACAATATCCGGGGGCCAGATCCAGTGGCTTTGCAGGCCAAATCCGGCCCACAGGCCGTATTTTGCCCAGTTCTGCTTTACTAAGAGCTCATCTAGACTACGCAGAAGATTTGAAAAAGGATATGCAAATTCTGTGGGAATTTGCATATCTTCTTCGGATCTCACTTTCGAAAGCGGAGTTTTCAAAAGTGAAAGTAGTCAAGACGTGATTTTTTCGGCACCCCCCCCTTTTTCGAAAAGCCGCTTTTCCTCAAAAAATGAGGTTTACGCAGCTTTTCGAAAAAGGGGGGGTGCCGAAAAAAACACATCTTGACTACTTTCACTGTTGAAAGCTCCGCTTTTGAAAGTGAGATTGGACGAAGATATGCAAATTCCTCTTTCGAATCTTCCATGTAGTCTAGATGAGCCCAAAGTGTCTCATAGGAAAAGCTGTTGTTCCTCTAATGAAGGGATGTTCAGCTATATATGCTGGACACATGTGGGTGATATGGAACAACACATAGATTGGCTTCATCTTTCCATGAACAAGCTGAGGATCTGTCCTGTTACTGTGCTGCCGTTGACCTTGCCTCAACCCATACGTATTTCTCAGATCAATAAATCTAGATGTAGATCTCAGTGGAAACCAGTCATCAGAACAGACTAACATTCTAGCTTTTACTTGGTAGCTAATGTCCCGCAGTCGGGAATGGCTCATGACCAATGGTGCCAACGTCAGAGCATGGAGAAGAGCTCTGCATGTCTCCAAAGCTTGTCCCTCTCGCCAACTGAAAGTTGGTCCAATGCTTAACTTCTCCCTGTAACCTCAGAGCAAGCTGTCAAAAGTAGGGCTGGTGCCCCAACTAGATTTCACCAACCTAGTAACAAATGTGAGTTCCCAAAGTATTGCAACAGTCTTGTGATGGTGTCACAGACAGTCCAGTGTCTCTTGCCACCCAGGAACACTGGGCCAAGCGATAAATGGACTGAAGAAGAGCTCTGTGTGGTGTGAAAGCCCATCTTTCTCACCAGCAGAGGTTGGTCCAATAAAAGTTTTTACTGGACCCACCTTGTGTACGTGATAAATGGTCACATAGACCAACCCCCCACATTTTTTATTGTTCCCAGTCTCAAGAGACAAGGCATTTTCCTGAGGTCAGTTTGTACCTTCAGTTGCACGCCAGAGACAACACTTGTAGCCAATCCTGTAATAAACGAACTAACAGTTTATTAACTAGGGCAGGGATGGCCAACCCGTGGCTCACGAGCCACATGCAGCTCTTCACCCCTGAAAGTGCGGCTCAAAAAGCTTCCCCTGCGGTTCGCGAAACCACCCCATGTGCTCCTATAAATGGCCCCCAGCCTCTGGCTCCCTTTGCTCACTGGGTATAGGGGAGCTGTCCGACGTGGCAAAATGGCAGGAGCCTGATGTGGCCAAAAAGCTTAACCGGTGGTTTTTAAAGGGGCAACATCCTTTTTTTTTTTTCTTTGCTCAACAACTGTGGCTGATGGGGAGCTCTTCCTTTTTTTTTTTTCTCAACAATTCTGGTGTGGCTCTTTTCATTTTTTCTGCTGCTGTTTCGGCTCTCTTCATTTAATGGGTTGGCCACCCCTGAACTAGGGAGGAGATGTGAGCTGTTTACAGGTTAAAGCCTGCAGGCATATGTACACCAACGAGTTTCAGTCTGAGAGTCAAAAAGTCATGAAGCCGTAGTAATCTGTCAATTCAGAATGTCTTTCAGGGCTAATCCACGCCAAGCAGCATGGGGTGAACTCTCTGCTTATGTGTAGGAATCTTTGCTCCACAGGGTCCAGAAGGAGAGATTCGGTTTCTTTTTGTCAGGAATTTTTATCCCCTTTGCTCCAGAGTCCAAACTGATGGGATGAGTTCATGCAAAGGTCTCTCCTTCCTGGAGGGAGTTAGGAATACAATTAACCAAGCCTCTCTCTTTGCTCCTACACAATATCTCCTTGGCTTACTATAGGCCATCTTGTATGCTATCAGGAGGAGCACTTTAATTAATGCTTCTGTTCTTGTTTGGTGAGTTACACAACTACAGTGGTTTACAATGTGAGCACTCGCGCAAATTTGACACTAAGGGCTATAGAGGTTATTAGTGAGATGAATACATGCAGCATCATTCAAATATTGTATGAAGCAAAGACCGGCCTGTGAGTTGGATCCGGTCTGCCAGGGTTAGCTACTGGTGGGCCCTCACAATTATATTTACCCGCATGGCTGCAGGCACCGTTGGCGGCGGATCACCATCCCCAGCTTATGGGAGCTGTAGAAAGCAGTGCCCGGTCCACACTGTTTCCCGCTGCTCCCATTGGCCACGAATGGAAATAGGAGGCCAACGGGAGCTACGCTCACCGGTCCCTATTGCCATGCAGGTAAATACAGCGGTGGTGGCCTGCCAGGGGCTAACCTTGGTGAACTGTTATTACATGACGGCGGTGCTCTAGGGCAGAGTTTCTCAACCTTTTTTTATAAAGTACCCCTTTAAAAAAATTATAAGTACCCCCAGGACCTACAGTTTTTAGACACACAACATTTTTTTTCTACCATTGCAACACATTTGTTTAAACAACTTAATCGTAGCCGGGCGGGCAATTAAATTTTGGGTGTAAAAAGTACAAAAATAATAAAGCGCTGTAAAACTTAAAACAAAAATTCCGTTTTCTCCAAATTTCAGTTGTGTTGACATACTCCCCAGACTTCTCTCGAGTACCTCTAAGTGGATTCGTACCACTGGTTGAGAAACATCGCTCTAGGGTTAGCCCTGGAAAGAGACGATAAACACAATCATGTCAATGTAACATCTTATATCTGTTTTGATGCTGTGAACCCACAGATGAATCAGAGGGGCTTGCAGCTATCCATTGGCAAGTGTTCAGGGAGACCTGGCCACTCTCACAGCTAACACTGCAGTTGTTTATAATCCTTTTCTGTTCCCACCCTGCATTTCCATGGCATCACAGTTTGTGAAAAAATGCTTTCCCCCCACATTTGCTTTTCATCTGAAAGGAGGGGTTTTTAAAGGGGAGCAAAATTCCACCCTTCGTTTGGAGGTATACGTGTGTGCGTGTGGAAAATGTGCTTTTCCCTGTCGGCTTTTATATAGAACATTCATCCCCCCCTCCCCCTCCCCAGCTCAACATGGCTGGCCTTTGAAATTTGAGTTGACAGCTCTTGTCGAGTAGTACGCCCAGGATCAAATATGGACAAGCACTGCCTGGAAATTAGCATAATTATCAACATGAGAAAATTGCCTATTGAGCGAATGTAGAATCTTAGCGCTCATCATTTATGCAAACAGGGCTACCACCGCTGACACCAATTCCCATCTTAACTGCTCGTCTGAATGGGACTGAATGGGTCTGGAGAATCAACTCCTGTCTGCCCCCTCCTGGTGGCCAACCCACTTGACCAGATGGTGGGAGATGCTGGCACCTTGCAGTACCACTCCCTGGTCCTAGAGAGGACTTTTGTCCCTAGAGCTGTCAATCAGGGACCTTTCACCTGAATTACATTCAGATGAAATAATTTAGAAAGAAGGGGTGGAGAAAAAAGAGGTAAACTTCCTGCGCACTCTGCGCCCTGTGATTCTTGAGCTTTCTAGAATTTCTATTGGCTTTCTTACAGCAGCTACAGTGATAAGCCAGCCACGGGGGAGAGAGCGGGGGGAACTTTGGAAAGATTAAAAAAGAAAGTCTTTGCACGGGTTTTGTTAATTGCCGGCACTGGCAAAGGGATTCTGCTTTTCAAACAGCCAGGCTTCTGTAGCGTGGCCCTGCTGATCCATACACCCTCGCCGACGCCCGCCGGCGCCGACGCCGTGACATTTACACCCCTCACGTGCAGAGAACAGACTTGCCTGGGGAAGCGCTTAGTGGGAGTTAGGATCGATGCAAGGCCATGCCGATTTCGCAGGTCCTCTGCTCCTACGGCCTTCGCTCTGTGTGCGTGGGGCCGGTAGGGAAGCAGCAGATGAATGATTGATGGTGTAAAACCAGGATAAATACATTGGGGTCGATGAAATAAGTCCTAGCTTCAGGCCTTTTAACAAGAGCGCCTGTTGGAAGCCCTGGGGGATTGGTGGTTTTCATTAAGGTATTTCATGTGGTGGAGCGTTGCCAGGGCGAATGAATGAATGAAAGAATGAATGAATGAAAGAACGCTGGCATTTCTCTGTTCAAGGGGGTGGGGCCATGTGGAGCCAGCACTCCTGGGCTTCCCTACACATGCACCATGCCAAGAACCACCCCACGGCTGGCCTGGCCAAGCCCGCCTGATGAACAGCCTCCGAGTCATAGCCCCCACATGGGGAAGGGGAAGTTCTGGACGAGAGGCCCCCCCTCCCTACCCCCGCCATGGGGGTCAAGGAGCATTGGCGGGGTGCAGCCCATGCTAGCTGTGCGGGTCACTGTTAAAGCGTGTGCTGGGCCGTGGCTGGGCTGAAGGGCAGGACACAGGTTTTCAGACAGCTGTGTGTCTACAGTCGCAGCAGACTCCTAGACAAGACGGAGAGGCAGCAGGGCAGCTCTGGAGGATTTGTAGCTTGTAGCTGGCGACACGTTTCCTATGTAGGGGTGATGGGCCCCATCCCTGCTCCCCTCTGGAAAGCCCCTGGAAGGGCTGGCACAGGAGGGAAGAAAGCTGAGCAGTTCCTACTCCAGAATTTCCTCCAGATTCTTTCATTGAGGGGGGCAGGCGTAGCGGAAGGGGCTTTTCCCAGGCTCCCCCTTAATCCTAGCTGGGTAGCAGGCAGCTCAGCCCCCCCAGCCCCGACTTTGCAGATCCTTTGAGATGTGCTTGCATCTCCCAGGGTCTTTGCCTGCCACTCGCTTTCCCCAGCCTCCAGCTGTGCGGTTCCAGAGGAATCCGGCCCGGCACCCCCAGGGAGTAGCTCTGCACAAGAGAGTCGACATGCTGGGGCAGATTCCCCCTCAGGCGTGAGGGAGAACCGTGTGTGTCCTCCTCCAGCTCCATGGATTAGAAGAGACGGTGCCTCAGAGGAGGTTGGGAAGAGCCTGAGAGGCCATTCCTCCCATGGATACATTGTGTGCGTGCTCTCTTCACACACACACACACACACACACACACACATACACATGGATACATTGTGTGTGTGTGTGCGTGCTCTCTTCACACACACACACACACACACACACACACACACACACACACACACACACACACACACACACACACACACACACACACACACACACCTTCCCAAGAGCAAACACTTCCATCCACAGGGGAAGAGAACGTTGTTGCCCTGCCGTGTTGTCCACCTCTAGCTCCTGCTCTAGTCAGCACCCTGACTTCTCCCTGCAAGGGAACCGCTCTCCTTTTTGTCTATCTTCTGTCTCCCCCAAGAGGATCTCCTTGCTTCCTGGGCTGCTGGACTCTACTCCTTGTCTAGCACCTCACAGCCATGGACATCAGCGCTTCCCACGGACTCCCCAAAGCCGCTGGTGTCACATTCTCCGTGGTACAGACGGGGAAGCAGGGAGAGAAGCTGGTTTGTTAAAGCCTGGCTCGTTGGCAGAGTCCTGGACAATCCATAGACCACGGTGTGTCTCAGCTCTTCCCCCGTTAGGTGGTTTGCTTTGTGGGCTCTTTCCATCTGTCTCAAGCTCACAAATGAGACTTGCTGCTCTTTAACTGAACCCCTGTGCATGGCCTACAAGGTGCGTTCTCTTTGGACCTGGTGCGAAACCTAGTGAAGCCAAGCAGGAGCGGCCCTCGATGAGCTGCTGGTAACTGGCGCCCTCGGTGAAACGCGCGATCGGCCCACGATCGGTGCCCCCACCTCTAAAGCCCTCAATGGCCGTTTATCTTGGCTCCCATGGCCACCTCCTAGTTCGCCTGTATTGACGGGCCGCCACTGAAGCCAAGTCTTTCCACCAAGTCCCCAAGCAGGGTGGGGGCTCAAGCAGGCTTTGTTTTGAAGACACTGCTCCTTGTTTCCTTCCCCCGTCTCTCCCGGCAACCCTGTTCCGCCTCAGACTAAGGGAGCCCTCAGAGAGCCATGTATCTAGCCATCTGTATTCAGTCCTGGCTGCTGCTGAGAAATGAACCCATTAAAGTTTGATGCACTGTCAGGAGGGCCGTGGGAGAGGATGCACGGAGAGTTGTTCCCCTCCTGTGGAAGGTGGGGACCTGTTTCTGGGTGTGCGGGTGCAAGGCTGGCACTGTGTGTGTGTGACCCCATGGGAAAGCACCTCTGTATCTTCCCCTTGGGGCTAGGATCGCCTTGTTTGTGTATCTGGCAGAGAGCTGCGAGCACAAGCAGTGCCAAAATTGTATCCCTTCCGCTGCGTTTTTTTCTTTATTATCGGTTTGGCTTGAAAGGCCTTTTCTGACTTTTGGAGAGAAAGTGTCTCATGTGTGTGAATTGCTCTAGAGCAGACCCCCTCCTTTCCCAGCTCAGAGACTTGCCTTCCTCCCTTTGGCACAGGCAGCCATTTTGGAACCTCCCCTACGCTGGGTTTGCTGGTATTCCAGGCGTGTGCTGCCATGACAACAGCCGCACGCATTGGGGACGGAGGCTCAGAGACCCCCGGGGAAAGCAAACCGGTGCTGTCGTGGCAGGTGTCCCATGGTTGGGGAGCTCTCTTCCTTCCACCCTGAGCGCTATCCCAGACCTTCCCAGCTTGCAATGGGTCCAGTCACGCCTGCCAACAGCCACTGAAGGGAGCTCCATGGAACATGACTTCAGTTGTGCTCACTTCCTAGGGGAGGGCGTCTCCGAGGGTGTGCCGTGCGTCTGAGCCTGCGCTGCTTCATTCCTCACGTCCTCATTTAAAACCTGTCAAAACATGGCCTGCTCCGCACCGGAGCCCCTGCCACCCGTTCTGCGCTGTGCAATGTCCAGCATTTTTCACCGGCCCACTGCCCACACAAAGCTGGGAGGTCACAAAGTGGGTCATAGAATCATGGAATCCCAGGGCTGACAGGGACCTCAGGAGTCATCGAGTTCAACCCCTTGTCCAAAGCAGGACCCATCCTAACTCAATCATCCCGGCCAGGGCTTGGTCAAGCCGGGACTTAAAACCTCTAGGGATGGAGATTCCACCACCTCTGTGGGTAACCCGTTCCAGTGCTTCACTGTCCTCCCAGTAAAATAGATTTTCCTAATATCCAACCTAGACCTCCCCCACTGCAACTTGAGACCATTGCTCCTCAGTCTGTCACCTGCCACTACTGAGAACAGCCTCTCTCCATCCTCTTTGGAACTCCCCTTCAGATGGTTGAAGGCTGCCATCAAATCCCCCCTTGTCTGTTGACTGAATAAGCTCAAATCCCTCAGCCTCTCCTTATAAGTCATGTGCTCCAGCCCCCTCTCCAATGCGTCCACATCCTTTCTGTAACGGTGCCCCCAGAACTGGACGCAACACTCCAGATGTGGCCTCACCAAGGCCGAATAAGCTAAGCTACCGGGTCTAAGCTACCGAGGGTATTTCTTGACTGGAGCATTGGAAGGCATGGATAGCAAGGCCCGTATAGAGGAGAACCACCATGACATCAGGGAGTCCCTACCTAACGTGGAGACTCTGAGCGAGGAAGTCTGTGGCATTACGCAGCCACACAGACGTGGCTGTTTGCCACTGCATATGGTTGCTTATGAGGCAAACAGTCAAAGGGGCGAGGTTAAATCTGAATACAATCGAATTCTCTGGTCAGCGCAGACAAGATCCCTCTCCCGCACTCTCTTTCATTAAGTCAGTAAATCACGAATGCTGCCGGTTACCTACATTCTGCCTTCCTGATCCTTTTCTGTCCTTCCAGGACAATTAGGAAAGTGTTTAGTCTTTGGATTGGATGAATAATTAATTCCCAGGCTTTGTGAATGATTCATATGCCATATGCTTCGGCGACAGGATGTGTGCAACGCCGTCACCTCAGGCCAGGGCCGTGCCATTTTCCAGAGCTAGCCGAGGGGACGGTGTGTGGGCAGGGAGGGAAGGGTTCGCGCAGCAGGTGGCTTGTCTGAATTCAGATGGTTTTGGGGAGGGGGTGGGAGCACAGGAGAGCCAGGGATCGGCTTCCTACAAGCAGAGCCGTGTGTCTACTGGCACCAGATGGGCTGGGTCTCCAGGGGGCACCTCCTGCCAGCTTCACTGAATGAATGGGGTCAGCGAGTCCTTGTGTGTGTCTCCCACACAGACGTGGCGGAGGCCATCTGGTTCCTGCCGTCTGAGTCTCTGCCACGTTCCTTTCTCAGCCCACGAGGCGCCTGTAGAGCTGACGGCTCCTCTGCCGTCATCGCTGGGCCTCATCCTGAGCCGGGTGGGGCACCTGAAACTCCCACGGAGGTGATTGGGATGCGGGGCTCCTCCCAGAATCAGGCTGCCTCTCTGTCACCGAGCAGAGCTTTACCCTTCGCCGTCTGGTTGGGCTTTCTGCATGCAAACCTGCCGGGGGCTCCAGAGGTGGATACTGTTCCCTCTGACTGCGGGGGGAGGTGAGGACTCTCGGTACCATCTGCCAGGGAGTGCTCAGCACCATCCAGAATGGAGACCTCTCGAAGCCAGCCTGTTGCCTGTTCCAAGCACATTGGTGATCTGTTCTGTTCCCTCCCTCTGGGGCATCTGGCATTGGCCACTGTTGGCCGGCAGGACACTGGACTGGATGGACCTTTGGTCTGACTCTGCATGGCTGTTCTTAGATTATTGTTCACTTGGAAATACTCCTACCTTGTGTCATCTGGCCAGCTGCTTGTCTGCCTGTCATTGCTCTCCTCCTTCTGTCCACTCTAAGGGTGTGTCCAGACTGGCCAGTTTTTCCGGAAAATCAGCCGCTTTTCTGGACAAACTTGCCAGCTGTCTACACTGGCTGCTTTAATTTCCACAAAAGCACTGACTTCCTACTGTAAGAAATCAGTGCTTTTTGCGGAATTACTATACTGCTCCCATTCGGGCAAAAATCCCTTTTGTGCAAAACTTTTGCACAAAAGGGCCAGTGTAGACAGCTGAGATTTGTTTTGCGCAAAAAAGCCCCGATCGCGAAAATGGCAATTGGGGCTTTTTTGCGCAAAACTGCGTCTAGATTGGCCACAGATGCTTTTCCGCAAAAAGTGCTTTTGCGGAAAAACGTCCGTGCCAATCTAGACGCGCTTTTCTGAAAATGTTTTTAATGGAAAACTTTTCCGTAAAAAGCATTTCTGGAAAATCATGCCAGTCTAGACGTAGCCTAGGGTTTTGTTTTTTTTAAAAAAAGTGGATTTAAAAAAACCAACTTCCCCTGTGTCTAGACTGCTGCCACGTTCTTTTGAAAGTAAATTGCAAGAACGCAGCCGTTTTTTCAACCGTGGAAAACCTCGTTTTATGAGGAAGAACGCTCTTTTCCAAAAGTGCTCTTTTGAAAAAAGACGCTATGTAATGCAAACTGTGCTTTTTCGAAAGAGAGCATCCCGACTGCCTGGATGCTCTCTTTTGAAAAGGCGGCTTGCTTTTTCGAAAGTACTGGTTGTCGTCTAGACGCTCTTTTTTGAAAGAGGCTTGCAGTCTAGACATAGCCTAACGGTGCCGGGCTGGGCAGTTCTGTATCATCCCCTCCATGCCCTGTACCTGAAGCAGCTCTCCTGTTTAAAGCAGGTGGATAAGGGTATCTTTTGGCTTGCAGGGTTGGGGCTGAGTTATCTCGGAAGAGAATCATAGAAGCGTAGGACTGGAAGGGACCTTGAGAGGTCATCGAATCCAGTCTCCTGCACCCATGGCAAGACCAAAATTATCTAGACCATCCTGGCAAGTGTTTGTCTCAAGTGTTCTTTAAAATCTCCAAAGTCGGAGATTCCACAATGTCACTAGGCACTTTATTCCATCGCTTAACCACCCCAACAGGAAGATTTTCCTAAACTTCTCTTGCTGCAATTTAAGCCCATTGCTTCTTGTCCTAACACCAGAGGTTAATGAGGACAATTTCTCTCCTCCTTGTGGCTATCTTATATATACTTGGGAACTGTTATCATGTTCCTCTCAGTCTTCTCCAGACTAAACAAAGCCAGTTTTCCAAATCTTTCCTCGCAAGTCATGTTCTCTAGACCTTTAATCATTCTTGTTGCTCTTCTCTGAACCTTCTCCAATTTCACCTCATCTTTCTTGACATGCGGTGCCCAGAACTGGACACAATCCTCCAACTGGGGCCTAATCAGCGCAGAGTAGAGCAGAAATATGACTTCTCGTGTCTTGCTCACAGCGCTCCGGGTAATGCCTCCCAGAATCATGTTGGCTTTTTTTGCAGCAGTGTCACACTGTTGACTCATATTTAGCTTGTGATCCACTGTGACCCCAAATCCAGAGGTGATGCATAGGTGG
Source organism: Pelodiscus sinensis (assembly GCF_049634645.1). Classification (NCBI taxonomy): domain Eukaryota; kingdom Metazoa; phylum Chordata; order Testudines; family Trionychidae; genus Pelodiscus; species Pelodiscus sinensis. The sequence continues at coordinate 58,503,025 of NC_134719.1, read as the reverse complement.
GAATGAGCATCCCCAAAATGCCATGGGTGGGAGGGGTAAAGGGCCAGCCAGCAGCCAGTGGAGCGACTAAGGAGAGGGGCCCAGTGCCCACAGCAGGGGTCCAGCCCCCCAGTGCTCACTGGCTGCAGTGAGGGAAGCGTACCAACATGGCTCCAGCTCGCTCTGCTCCTCTGACCGTCATGCCCACCCCCCTCAGCAGGAAGCAGAGCGACATGGCTGGGGGAGCCATGGACCTCCCAGGACCACCCCAGAACCTCCCTCACCAGTCGCCCCTGCCCAGATCCAGATCCATCCTAGGCAGTCACATCCTGTTTTGTTTCCCAAATATGTTCTCTCGCCTAACCTCCCACTTCCAGTGTCCTGATGGAGAATGAGCTCAAGGGATAAGGCTGCCCTGCAGGTCAGTAGCTAGTTTCCCTGTGGAAAGACCATTAGAGAGGAGAGGCAAATGGTTCAGAGAACTAGGCAGAAAGGACCAGATATGGGGAGATTCGCTTTCCACGTATCTGCTCCTGCCTCCAGGCGATTCACTCTGAGCCGTGTCAGGCCAGCTCGGGGGACAGGTTTTCAGGGAGGTGGGGACAGCCCAGCAGCGGTGAGCGAGGCAGTTCAGGGAACAGCAGGGGCTGGTCTCCTAAGGCTGGTCCCAGCAGCAGGAACGCACTGAGTTTAGAAGGCTCTTTGTTCTTTTGAAATCCGGTGGGAGTTGGATTCCTCAGGTTACGGCCATTGCGGGGCAGAGCCTCGATGGGTGCAAGTCTGCAGTGCTCGGTGGAAGTCGGCAGAGCTACTCTGACTGCCTCTTCCGGGCTGTGTGGGGCTTCGTGCCGACCTCACGGGTCACCTCAGGCGGCGTTTCCCAATGCGTGTGCTGGTCAGAAATGAATCCCTGTCTCTCATCAGCAGCCCTTGTCTTCTGGGTTACCCACCTGTGACGGACCGGGCCGTGTCTGGGCACAGCTGAGGGCGTCCGCTCAGGGCGAATTGCTCAAATCCGGGGCTCCTTACAGTCCCCCTGACTGGCGACCTCTCCAAACAGGCCACAAACCAGTCTCACAGAGCGCTTCAGCAGCCTGCCTGAAGCCTCCCGAGCAAAACCCCTCCAACACCCCAGCAATATCCGTGCCCCAGATGGCCCCGGGCCTATACACAGGTGGGGGGTCCTAGCACCCAATCCCACCTACCCCGAACAAGTTCTGTCTGGTTCCAAGAAACCAGCCACAGATCCCTGGTCAATTTACCCTCTGGACCTTACCCACAAATCACGCTGGGCCAATCCTTTAGAATCTATATCTAAAGGTTTATTATTACAAGAAAGAAAAGCCTGAGAGTAAGGTTATTAAAGTACAGTACGTTACATGCACCGAATCTCCCAGTTCTCGATTCAGGCTCTAGCAGAGGTGTTGCAGCTGCTGGTTTAAAAGTTCTTATTGCACATCCTACGATCAGGATGGGTTCACAGGTCTTCCGGGCTCTTCAATCCCTGCAGTGTTGCCTCTGGGATGAAGTGCTGAGCTGAGAACCATTGTCCCACAGGTAATTAGCATGTCCACAGGCTCCACAGGCTCGGCCCTGGCCAATGCTTAACCACATGCAGGGAAATCTTCAGTTTCCACACAGATTACAGATCTACACACACAGACATTATATACTCACATAAACAGTGTACACAGGATCAGAAAACAACAAGCTCCCATTCAATACCCCACATGGCTCCCTTTCATACAGATTTCTGGGGCCAACACCCCCACCTAGGGGTGCAGCAGCGATCTGGCTGCTTCCCTCCAATTCGGTAATGTGACACCACCCCCTTCCTTCACGGACCCACCACACCCTATAGAAAATCGCATGCCTCTGCCCTCCAAACGAGCACGGCCCAGGTCAGGTCCTCTGTGATGGCTGAGGTGGGGCTGAGCCCTGAGTTCCTATGTGGCAGAAGCCCTAGGGCTCCCGGGGGGCTGAGCAGGAAGCAAAGCCCTCACGTCATGCCATCAGGGAAGGAGTAAAACCTTCTTCTGTCCCTGTTCTCTGACTTCCATTTCCACGTGTGACTACAGGCTTCTGCCCGCTGAGTATGTATTGCTCGCCTTCGGCTCAGTGTAAGAGCTGGAGCCAGGCCAGAACGTCCCAGCAAAATTCCCCTTTGGCTCGCGATCTCGACATTGTGATTTGGGCCTGTCTCAGTCCAGAGGTGCTGGCACTAGGGTGCCGGGGGGCCACCGCGCCTCCTGTCTGCAAGTGGTTTCCATCTGTAGAGTGGAAGGCTTGGCTGAATGGATCCCAGCCCCCCCACCAGCGCCCTTAGGCCTCATTGGCAGAGCTGGCTGGGAGCGACGGCCGTGGGAGCAGAGGGCCTGTGTTTCTGCCGCTGGCTGACGACTGTGCGGCTTGTGCTGAGGCCAGGCTCCAGTCTCCCTCGCAATTAGGTTTTAAGAGTCCACAGGACCATTTGTTTGGCTAACACTGCCCACGCGACAGTGCGGTCAGCCGCATCCCTCTTAATTAGCCCTGCGGTGACGTGCAGGCAAGGGCTGACTGGCTTTGGGAGCCTAGCGGCGTGCCTGCGAGGGGGGGGCTTTTGCACCAATCGGTATCAGACTGGCCCTCCACCGGGTGTGATTCTGGGGGGTAGCGCCCCCCTCACTGGCTGGCGCTCTGGGTGTTTTCACAATGGTGGCAGAGAGGAGAGGGAGGTCGCCTCGTGGGACCCGACGTGCTTGCGGGAGGGGATAGCAAGAAAGCGACCGGCCTTAAAAGAACGAGACCAGGGTCTGCCCCATCAACTGTGACCCTTCCCTGCATTCTCAGGGGCAGAGCATTAGGGATTATTCAGCCCTGCTCTCCCACCCCAGCCCCTAGTGTCCTTGGGGGGCTGGGGGTGGGTCTGAGACTTGATTTCATTCTTTGCCACGCTCAGAACCCCTGGGCCAGCTCAGGCTGTTCTCTTGTGGCTTGTCCTGGCAGCTTCAGGGCCGAGAGGATAACTCAGTCTCCTGCATTTCTGCTGAGATGTTGTCTACACTGCCGTTTGGTCTGCCTTCAGCCATCACTGGCCAACAGTCAGTGTAGCAGCCCTCCAGAGCCCCTCGGCTACGTCTACACTGGAGCCATTACAGTGGCTGTTCTTCCGTCGTGGTGATACATCTGCCCCTCCCACAGGCGGTGGCTGGATTTCTTCTGTCGACCGGTGTCTACACTGGCCGTGAGTCGGCTTGAGTGCATCTCGCAGGGGCATGAAGGTTTCACATGTAGGAATGACACTGCGAGTGGCCTATCTGTGTAGCGTAGCTGGGCAATGCTGCTATTTGCACTGCGGGGAGGCCTCAGGAAGCCGCATCAGCGCAAATCATGGCTTATTCTGACACACTAGGGCAGGGAATAATGTTTTGCCGTGGGCCATTTTGGAATTTTTTGATGTGGACCTGGGCCGCACAGGAAGGGGCGGGGCATCGAGCAGAAGGGGCGGAGCCAAGATCTTTACGGGTTCCCCGCCCCCAGACAATAATTGGCCTGGGGAAGAGGGAGTGCCTTTGCCCCCCCCCCCCACGTTCTCCCAAGGTGCCCATGCCCCTGGCGTGGGAGGAGACTTTTGCTCCCCTGCCCCTAGGCCAATCAGGGCCTGGGGGCGGGGGAGCACATGAAGCCTCCTCCTGCCCTGCCAGGAGCACATGGTGCACGCAGGGCGAGGGCAGAGAGGAGAAGGCTTCGTGCACTCCCCCACCCCCAGACCAGTCATTGTCTGGGGGCGGGGAACCCATAAATATCTTGGCTCTGCCCCTTATGCCCAATGCCCCGCCCCTTCCTGTGTGGCCCAGGTCCACATAAAAAAATTCCAAATTGGCCTGGGGGCAGGGGAACAGCAGAGCCTCTACAGGCTGGATCTACCCACTTGGTGGGCCAGATCCGGCCCGCGGAGGCCCTATTGCCCACCCCTGCATTAGGGGTTTGCCATGGTACGGCCCCCAGTATAGACACAACCAGACAGGTCCCGCTTGGGGTGTCGCTCTCATTTTGCCATTGGTACGCTGAGCCAACATTGTCCGTTTGTTAACAAAGAATCGTCAGGTTACAGGAAGCTGGGCTTGATTTGCACCGTCTCTCCAGAGACCTGTCTGCTAGAAACGATCGAAACCCTCCTTAGGCAGCGTGAATCCCCCTTTCGGAAAGAGCGGCTAGTTCTGGACCAAGAGTGGGACGGGTAGAGTACTAAGCCCAGAGAGAAGTTGAGGGTCCGGTTCTCCATGACGGAGCTGAAATGGCTGTGGCCTGTTCCTGGGCAGAGCTATGAGATGTTTGAACTCGTCTGCCTGTAGTTTCCAGGATAGGAGGCACATGTAAAAAGTCCTGCTAGGAGGTGCAAAATTCACAGCCCTTTTCACAGCTCACGCAGGCTTGTTAATACAGAGGTTTTTTTTAATTCTCTCAGAAAAGGTGAGATCAGCTGACACATTTGCAACATCACAAGCTCCATGAACAGAGACTCAAAGCTTTCGGCAGGAGAGTAGTTTATTTTTGTGGATGGATGATGTGGAGCTGTGTGGCTCAGACCTGGGCTCATACTTCCCTGCAACTCAGGGGGTGCTCTGTTTGGTCCCCACCCAGATGAATGGTCTGTGGAACTCCAAGCTCGATCCAAATTTGAAGAGAGATTAAAAGGACTAGGACCTTTCAACTTAGAAAAGAGGAGATTGAGGGGGGATATGATAGAAGTCTATAAAATCGTGAGTGGTGTGGAAAAAGCGAATAAGGAAAAGTTATTTACATATTCCCACGATATAAGAACTAGGGGGTCACCAAATGAAATTAATAGACAACAGGTTTAAAACAAACAAAATGAAGATTTTCTTTGCTCAGTGAACAGTCAACCTGTGGAACTCCTTGCCAGAGGATGTTGTGAAGCACATGACTTTAATAGGGTTCAAAAAAGAGCTAGGTAGATTCTTGGAGGTTAGGTCCATCAATGGCTATTAGCCAGGATGGGTAGGAATGGTGTCCCTAGCCTCTGTTTGTCTGGAAATAGGTGACAGGGGAGGGATTACGTGAAGATTACCTGTTGTGTTCCCTCCCTCTGGGGCACTTTGTGTTGGCCACTGTTGGCAGACAGGGTACTGGCCTAGATGGACCTTTGGTCTGACTGAGTATGGCCGTTCTTATGTTCTGAACTTCAACAAAATTCAGAGTTTGGGGTTTGAGACATTTCTGTTGAACGGTTAAAGAAAAAGAATTACCAAGCGAATGTTAATCTCTCCCTCCCCACTCAAACAAGCCCTTTACTGGAGCCGCCAGTTCAGTCAGTAGAGTTGTAGCCATGTTTAGTGCTCTGGGTGTACGGAGGAGAGAAGTGCCTGGGATTGGTGCGTGCAGACTCGCTGATAGGGGTGGGGATAAAGGGCCAATTGCCCCTGGGCCCAGTGACTCAAAGGAGCCCGAGATTCCCAGACTCCACTACTGCAGCAGCAGCCAGAGCTCTGGGCCCTTTCGATCGCCGCTGGAGCCTCGTGCGGGACGCTCTGGGTGTCTCTGAGGGCTTAGAGTGGCTGGGGCACCCTGTGCTCTGGACCGTGCTAAGGGCTGGGGGTGGGGGGGAGAGTGCGCCGTGTTTCGGGTGGTGCGGAAGTCTGGCTGCCCCTGCCCTGCTCCTTCTGGGGACCTGCGGAGGCTGTCAGCTCCCCTGGGTGGGGCAACTGAACCCATTCACTCCTGTCTGAATGGTTCCTGGGGGTGGGGGGGTTGAATACCTTGCACGTTGGGTGACTCTTGCCAGCATAATGGCCGGTAGAGCCATTCCTAGCCAGCAAACTGGCAGCAGCCTGCTCTAAAGTGTGCAGGGAGGTGAATGGACCCTGGCTGGCTGCAGGACCTTTGCATTACTCTGCCCTGGCACGCCAAGCAGTGCACAAGCCCACCTTAGCAGTTAGCCTGAGGTGCTGTCACCCTGTGGGGATGCACCCCCACACTGCAGGTGCTTACGGGTATAGGGGATACATTGTAGCTGTGGGCAGGAGGCCTGGCCCATAGGGTATGGGATGGATACGTCCCATCCCCCCCCCCCCAGCCCAGCTTGCAGAGGTTTGCTCAGAAGCTGGTGCCTTTTCAAGCCAGCTCTGCAGCAATAAGCCAGTGACAAGACGGGGCACTTTGCTGCTGGTTGAGGTGACAGTAGCTAGCTACAGGACAGCAGAGAGACTCTTAAGAGGGAGCAAAGCTAATGTGGGTGGCAGTCTCAGGAAATAGGCTGGTAATTCTGTGAGGTGCAAAGTGAAACTTGCTGCGAGTGTGGCTTGTTTATAGTATATCGGAAGAGAGAATGGCCTTTTGTCCACCCCGATCTTGGATCTGAGGTACAGGGGGCCTAGGGTGTGGGCTGACCAGTCCCAAGGGAGGAACCCGAGGAGCATTAGTCATGCCTGAAGACAAGGCTTGGGCCAGGGCTAGGCAAGATATGGATCCCGGGCCGAATCCAGCCCACGGGCTGTATCTTGCCCAGCCCTGCAATCAGTGGTGGTGTAATTTCATTAATTAGAAACGTGTGGCCCTTGACAGCTTGCGAAGATTCATGGAGTGGCTCCCCAGCTAAAATGATTGTCCACCCCAGGCTTGGGCTGAACATCGTGTTGTCGTAGCTAATGAAGTTGAACATCAGGAAGGGGAGGAGGAGAGGTGAGCCTGGATGCTCCATAATAGGCTAGATCTCCGCTGGTGTAAATTGTTGTAGCTCCACTGTCATTCATTAATATAAAGCAGCTGACGATGTGGGCCCACTGTGTGGACTGTATTTTAGAGCAGGCTGGGAAATGCGCCTGTTATCAAATCATCTCAGGACTACATAAAACACACCTGGGGAGTCCCTAGGTCCCGGGGTACAATGTTATTGGCATTTCAGAGCTGAGGAGTGGCTCAACAGGAGTTTGACGATGTGCAGGGATTGCATCCCTGGGGCAAAGGAGTAGGAACGTAGACAAATGTCAGTCATTTCCAGATGCTCACTTTTCCCTTCTGTTTAATTGTGCGAGCGGGTAAGCAGTTTGTCCACAGTCATTTGAATACTGAACGTCGTTTACTGTGTCCATGCCCAATCCCTCCCACCCCCCTTAATCTTTCTTTGTGGAGTTCCATGGGCGTGGGATTTTGTTTGCTTATTCATCATCATTTTCTTTTCCCCAGTCACATGTTTCAGTCAGTCCAAGTAGGGCCTGGGAGCAACACCCACCTGGCTAAAACAAGGTCAGGGTTGGATTGTGTCAGGACAATGGGATGTGCATGGAATGTGAGTGTTTCTCATCAGAGGGAAAGGGAGGGGTGTGAGAGCAGGGACTGTTATACTCCTGAATAACCACAAGGGGGCAGCAAACCCCCCAGCCCTGGGAAGCAGCTGCTAGCTGGCAGCACAGCCCCTGTCATGCCAACCTGCCCCAAGGAGCAGCTGCCAGTCGCCTCATGGCCTGCAGCCCTGGGCTGCCCCTGGGCTACCATGGCATACAGCCCCTGCTGCCTTAGGCCACTCCTGGACAGCAGCCATTGATCTGGATGGAACAAAGCTGGTGCACAGCATGCACGGCCCTTGATGCCCCAAGGAAAAGCTGAGAGATGGCCTATGCGCCCCTCCCTCTGCCCCCGGCTGGCCCCGGGGAGTGGTTAGTAGGTGGGCTGTGCGGCCCCTGCTATCCTGGGCCAACCCTGGACTGAGGCAACGCTGGCTAAGTCTTCTAGTCATATATAATGGAGAGTCCAAATTACCAGTTTGCAAACATTCCCTGAATTAAAATTGGTTTGTCTGAAGCACTGGGCAAACATGTAATAATAATGGATCCATTTGCAGAAACTGGGTGTGACTCACCAGCAGGAAAAAAAAAGGGCTCCATTAATCTGCTAATTTATTTGCCGTGAATAATTTGACCTGCTCTAGTAATTGTGAAGGAGCCTCCCTCACAGAATAAAGTGGCCGAGTAGCCCATGAGTGGCTTTGAAATTTAATTATAAATATTAGTTTCCTCATTGGTCAGTGGACAACCCTGGTTTGCCCCGCTGTTGAATTGAGTGGTGTCTGTTGTCTTATAGCTCTTGGACTTCTAATTACTTCAGAAGAAAGGTCTTTTATCTCCCATTGGGACGCATTTCACCATTCCATGGGTATCCATAGTTTGAGAAATAATAATCTGAAAAGAAAATGGTAGCAAATATCAGTGTGCGAAACGAATCAAGGAATATCTTTGGAGGTATCTCTCCTCATGCATCCTGCATCAGAGGCCGTCGTTTGCCTGGTTTAAAGGCATGTGCCTGCACTGAAGGCCTTTGCAGGTCCATTTCCATTTATCCGGCTAACCCCTCTGCCTAATCGCAGGATAAGGATGAAAGGAATGCTGCCCTTCTTACCTTTGCAATCAGGAGAAGGGAAGCAGAGTGGAGATGGGTGGGGGAATCACTCATTTAGGTTTACATTGCGCGCCATACAACACCATGGCTGTGTCGCTCCAGGTGTGCCATCTTAAGGCCCGCTCTGCGCTTGCTCTTTCTCGCGGGGAGAGAGCTCTCCCGGCGACACAATAAACCACCTCTATCAATGAACGGTAACTTCATCTACGCACTGTCCACCCTGGTGCTTATTGTCACTGTTAGAGAAGATGCAAACGACCCAGGAGTGGATGGGGTAAAAGGAACTGCTTTACTGCCCATGCATGTTTACCTCAGACATTCAACACAATGGCCGAGTGGTAACAAATTGGCATTAGTCATACCCTTTTATCTATCTGAGTATGTTAATTCACATGTCTATCACTACTTTTCCTAAAACCTTAGTTAGTAATGATAACTCCCATAAAATGCATATTCATAAGCAAATAACGAATACAATTATACCTACCCCTAATTACTATTCACATAATTTCTAATTAAATTAACACTTTTCTATACTACAAACATTCTAAATCAACAGGTTACAGAGATGACAAGGCATTTGTCCCCGAAGATGTGTTATACAGAGCCTATGAGGATAAGCAAGAGACATAACAAAATAAAGCAACTTCAAACTTATCTGGTTTCTTAGGCTACAAAAACGAAGAGAAAGAACATGTTTATACATCAGAAAGGATAATACCGGTTTTGACTGGACTCTTAATCTATCTTCCAAAACTACAAAAAACAAAAGGAAAAAGCATGTTTAAAGGGTAATGCTGTGGCTGACCCCATAACCACTAATGTAGAGCAATTTCAGGCCCCTATTAATTTTTTACATATCCCAACAGTCGCCACAACTTTTGTTGTTCCGAGGGATGTTTTTCCACGCTCTAGAGCGCCAAAAATTTGAGAGTAGTGCCAGTGTAGACAAAGCCCTGGTGTAATGAGTAAAACCGGACAGGCATGGCCTGACGCTCTGCCACTCTGCCCCCGAGTTAGTCATTCCTGCCAGTGCAAAATGAAAGCAAACAGAGTATGGAACGCTACCAAAGTCGAATTTTGCCCTCGCTTGAATAGATGTTAATAATTATTCAAAGTGCAGGACAGTGGAGTACCAGGTATATGGGGCGGGTTGGTGGGTGGGTGTGTGGGTGTGTGTGTGCATGCGCGCCCACACACCTTAAGCTGAGCATGGCACCGTCTTCATAGTGGCAGGTCGACGGAGGCAAATGCGACTGATAGGAGAACCAACCAGTGCTACTCTCAGCATTCCATTTAGCGAGTCTTAACTAGACCTGCTAAATTGAATGCCAGAAGCGTGATCTCTGGCACATCAAGCAGAGACGTAGCCATAGATCCTGCTTCTAACCTCACAGAGGCTACGTCTAGACTGCAAGCCTCTTTTGAAAAAGAGCGTCTAAACTACAACCGGTACTTTTGAAAAAACAAGCCGCTTTTTTGAAAGAGAGCACCCAGGCAATCTGGATGCTCTCTTTCGAAAAAGCACAGTTTGCATTACATAACGCCTTTTTTCGAAAGAGCACTTTCGAAAAAAGTTGTTCTTCCTCGTAAAATGAAGTTTTCCATGGTCAAAAAAACTGCCACGTTCTTTCGATTTACTTTCCAAAGAATGCAGCAGCAGTCTAGATGGAGGGTAAGGTTTTCGAAAAAAGGCCATTTTCTTTTTGAAAAAACCCTGTAGTCTAGACACACCCAGACTTGGATGTGGGGCCACTGAAGCAGATGCAGTTTGTGCCAGACTAGAACTTGTGTGAGGCCTCCAGTCAATTTTCTTGCTTCGACACAACCCATGTTTGTTGATCTTCAGAGCCCCTGTGAGACACTGACTTTTTTCAGGCTTTCCTCAAGTCAGGAGTTTGAATGGGGCATGAGTGTATAGAGGGGAAGAGCTTTATTTGCAGTAGGTTGAGAGCTTTGTTGCAATGAAACTTTGTATATACTGTTTTGTTCTGAAGCAGAAGGAGCCTGGCATTTTTTTCTGCCTCACACAAGGATCAGGGTTGGATTGATTCATCTGGGGACCCAGGGCTAATAGATTTGGTGGGGCCTCCTTGGCTCTAGGGTGGGGCCAAAATGGGGAGTTCAGCGCAGGGGAGGGGGCTGCCAGGGAGTAGGATGGCAGTGAAGGTGCAGGGTCAAGAGACAAGGTGCAGGAGCGGTCTGGGGGGTGGGGGTGCAGGTTTTGGGAATGAGGCAGATTGCAGGAGCAGGGTGGGGGTGCGGGGTCTGGGCAGGAGGAGAGTGTAGGAGTGAGGTAGGAGTGGAGGTATCTGGGAGGGAGGGAGGGTGCAGGAGCAGTCTGGGGGGTGGGGGTGCAGGTTTTGGGAATGAGGCAGGTTGCAGGAGCAGGGTGGGGGTGCGGGTGTAGGGTCTGGGCCGGAGGTGGAGGGTCTGATACAGCTCCCAGGAGGGAACATATTGCTTTCTGTGGCCTTGCGCTTGCAGGCACGGCCCCCCTGCTGCTCCCATTGGCTGCCTTTCCTGGCCAATGGGAGCAGCAGGAGTGGAACCTGCAGGCGAGTGCTACTTGCAGCAGCTCATGCGATTCCAGCCTGGGGCAGTAAAGGGAACCGCAGCCTGCAGAGCCGCTTCTCCTCACTGAGGCAGAACTGCAGCCCACTGCAGCCCCTAAAGCCCCTGCATGAATCCATCCCTGGCTGGGATAGATCAGGAGTAAAGCACCGAAATCATTCGGGCCAGCCCCTCAGAGGATGTGAAGCAGTGTCGCTCCATTGACTTCTCTAGAGCGCTGCCAGTTTGCTGTGGGTGGGTTCTGACCTGGTGGATTTACACGGGTGGAGAGTGGTCGGAGTCCGGGCCACAGAATGTCCAAGGCCACATGAGAGTGGAGCTTTCTAATTAAACGGGGACGCTGTACAGAAATAATCACTCTGTTGCATACACAAAATATCCAGTTTGCCAACGGTGTGTTTTTTCTTCCTGTGATTGCTCCCTAATCAGCTGCATTTTACTCATTAGCCCATCCATCCCCTCCTGCCTCTGCCCTCATTTGCATGATGCAGATAGATCCCCTCTGCTCTTTTCTCACCCGCAATCTTTTTTCCCTTTCCTTAGGAAGGAGTTAAAACCAACCCTTTGCCTGCATGACCTATAAAACGCCTTCGCTCTCTCTTTTCACTATGTATGATGAAAAGCATGAGATCATTGTGATTTTTATAGACCAATCTGGCAGCCTTTTCAGATAACTTGGACTGTGAGATATAATTTTAGTTTGGATCTCTGTCTATAAATAAGGGTTACTTCTTAGTGGGTTAGCCTTGGATAGACGTGTGTTTATTAGATGGAATTTAAATTGTCCTTTGGATATAGGAATTGCCAGACTGGATCAGATCTATGGTCTGTCTACACCAGTATCTCTCTCTAATAATGACCGGCACTAGAGATTCTTCAGAAAAATAAGCAAGGGACTCTATAAGGAAAAGTTATGCAACAACATGTCCGTGGGAGAGTAGGAAAGGCAAATTCCTTCCTAAACCCAGGCAGCGAGTGGTTGGTTTCTCTCTCGAAACACACAGATTGATATTCTGTGTGCAGCTTAGTTCTAGCTTGTTTTCTATCTTGCCGTAACCAGGTTTCCATGTTTTACTATACTCAGATTTGTTCCTTATTACATTCTGGCAGGTTTGGTACAATTGCTTGAGCTCTTTAAATTGTCCTTGTAACATTGCAGCTGCTTAGCACGGAGAAAAGGAAATAAGAAAAAAGATCCCCAAAAGGATCTTTCCCAAATGATTTCAGATTCAGATCTTTCCTTGAGGAATTTGATTTGAGGGAAATGGAGAACAAAATGTCATACAGATGAGATTCTTTTTTGTAAATCACAATCACATACACATGCAAATATGGGTCACACTGTATAATAAGGTTCCAATTAGAAGTTGCTTTAAAAAGTCTTGTACATGATGAATAGATGTTGGGTAAACATTTTCATAGATGCCTAAGTCTTAGGACTGTAATTTTAAAGCTTTTTAGTCCTAAAGATGCCAATAGGTGCCCAGTGAGATTGTCGAAAACATCTGATTGGTAGGTGCCATTAGGATTGTGAGGGGCTCAGCCTCTCGGGAGCACCCCTTTATGGCCGAGGGCACATCTCCAAGTTTTGTAGTCGGTTGTGGCTAGTCTCCAGTCGCTGGACCTGGGTCTCCACCAACTCTAAAGTTTGGCTGGCACTTGGAGCTGTCCGAGGTGCTGCTGTCTTCCCAGTCAGTCCTTAGATCTGGCTGGGTCAAGCTCCAGTGAGAAACTGCCAGGCCTTGCTCAGCAGCTTCTTTTATATCAGTCTTCTGGGCCCTGATTGGCCGCAGCAGAAGCAGCCACTCTGTTCTGTTTGGAGGACCTATCTTCTGCTCTTCCCCTTGGGACAGGGTGCGGCAAAGCCTCCAGCAGGGGACATCGGGTCTAGTCCACCCTGGCGATAGGACAATGCTTTGGTTCTGGGATGCTTATGAAAATTGTACCTGTTATACATCCACCTGACTCGTGTGCATGTTTGATGGCTACACACAATTCAGTAGACGGCGTTAACGGTGTGTTATATTCTAGTCTTGACTAGCAATTTATTGAGACATCAGTGAATGTTTTCTTAACCCTTTACAAAGGGAACTAAAGGGACGTCTATGCTCAATGAGTGGAGACGAGCCAGAGATGCAAAATTCAAGTATGCTTGTATGTGGGAGGGGAGGACTGGTTTGTGTAACTTTTGCCTAATTTAGTATCCATACCTCTTATTCTGAGGGAGGGCATTCACGTCAGTCCCAAAGCTCCTGCATTCTGTACACGGTGGCATCTACTCCCTTTCATTTCTAATATTTGTGCCAGAAACAATGAGCCATGGCCTGGAGGATCTAGAAAGAATTATTTATACCCAGAGAAGAATCCTGCAGCCTTTGAAATCCCTTGAATGATTTTTATTTCCTACCATTATTTGGGTTGTTGCCACATGTTGCATCCCACCTCAGGTGTGGCAGATTGAGAGGTGCCTTTGGATGTAATGTCTCCTTCATGCTTGGAACAGCCCCTGGGTTAATGGTCACCATTCCTCATCTCCTTGCAAAATGTTCTAAATACCAGCTCCTCTGGTGGTAACAACTCCAGGGCTCTCTGCGTCAGTCCTGGTCTCCGTTAAAAGCATTTTCGGAAAAGCATGTCTAGATTGGCAGGATGCTTTTCCGCAAAAGCACTTTTTGCAGAAAAACATCCGTGGCCAATCTAGACGTGGTTTTCCGCAAAAAAGCCCTGATTGCCATTTTCGCCACTGGCCCTTTTGCGCAAAAGTCTTTCGGAAAAAGACTTTTGCCCAAACGGGAGCAGCACAGTATTTCTGGAAAAGCACTGATGATTTTACATGAGATCGTCAGTGCTTTTCCAGAAATTCAAGCGGCCAGTGTAGACAGCTGGCAAGTTTTTCCGCAAAATCACATGATTTTGCGGAAAAACTTGCCAGTCTAGACACAGCCCTTGAGCGCACAACTAACGATTAGAGACGGCCTTCAGAAATGATTTAGAAATTTCTCCAGAGGTGCATGCGAGGCCAGTTGCATACTCCCTTGGGTGTTGACTCTGTGCGTGCGGAATGCAAGCTCATCTTTCTGCACAATCGGACCCTGGAAGGAAAATTGCCCAGGGCCATCCTTTGGATTGCAAGCATATTTCAGAGCTGTCTTCTGCTTGCCCCATCCGGTGTCTTGCTTGTCTTCTGGGCAAGCCTGATCGGAAATGATCCATGGGCCCCACGTCCTTAAGTGGGGGCAGTGAGCATTTCACATTGTCATAAGAGAATCCTGCTCTTAATCACTAATGGAGAGCCCAATACACGGTTTCCTCAGAGAAGGCTCATTAAAAGGTCCCTGACCCTTCAAATAAATGGCAGTTAATTGGTGGCCTTGCGTCAAAAGTATTCTATAGAGGTTCTTTTACTGCACTCGTCATTGTAGTGTCTGAGTGCCTTCCCATAGCGTATTAGGCGACATAACTAACCTCGTTCATGTGTTTGTTCTCTCATCCGTGCCCAGTGTCTAAAGTAGAGTCTTGTTTGGGAACTGCATCTCACACACACACACACACACACACACACACACACACACACACACACACACACACACACACGCCAGGTGGCGAGGTTTGTGATACCCCTTCCCTGGGGAGGGGGAGGTTCCTGTCACAGTCAGACTGATCACCATGGACACTGTTTCCTCCACTGACTAGCTTTACCTTTGTGGCGGAAGGTGCCCCTGTGCCCAAGAAGGCAGGTGGCCCTGGGGCTAGACAGCTGAGTCCCTGGAAGATACGACCCACGGCCTTGAACTTGCTTTGGCATTTGGTGGGCAGTCGGCGTAGGGAGGACAGGTGTGAGGTGCCCGTGGTAGCCCCCGTTGCGGACAAGATGCACTGTCGCATTCTGCAGAGCTGGAATTGCCAACATACTGAGGACTTCCTCGGCAAGTATATCACACAACTGTTGTCCAGCTAAGAGGTGGGCATCACCTCAGCATGGTCTTTGTCCTCCAGGATTCCGGTTTAAATAGCTTAAGTGTAAAACTGTATCAAAGTTGGGGGATTCATGTTGGGGGGTGCTTAGACATTTGGATCCCAGAACTTGAGGGCATGTGAAGCTGAAGGAAAGATTCTTGGCCATCCCTGTCCCATCAAACTGGGAGCTGGGACACCTCCAAATCGCACCTTGTGTTGACCAGAGGGTAACACTGCATTTGCTTGTGGAGGAGATCTGGGATGCTGGCCCTGCCTGCCTGGACTCTACTTACCAGTCCGAAGGAAGGGGAGAAATCTCAGCTTCTTTGCCTGCTCCCTGGCTGATACTGCAGGCTGACTTTGCAGCCCTCCTGGGCTTCTAGGGACCCTTGACTTAGCCAAAGTCCTCGTTCAGGAGGGCATTCACACATGTGCCTGAGTGTAGTCCATGGGACAACCATGGACAGTGGGTGCAGGTAGGGCTGGGAGAGGCAAGCCTCCAGTCCCAGCTCCAGCCCCGCCCCTTTTGCCCATGCTCCACTCTATGGAAGCCAAGCTGCCCCCCCAGCACCATGGGGAGGGAGGAGGGCATGCAGCCCCAGCTCTGGAGCACAGTAGGCACTCTGGGGGTAGAGAATGGGCAGAGCCAGGCTGGCGGTTTGGGAAGGCAATGCCTTCCCCTGCTTGGCACCCTAGGGTCCAGCCTGCTCTTTAGTCTCTCCAGTGATGGAGATTCCACAACCTCCCTAGGCAATGTATTCCAGAGTTTAACCACCCGACAGGACGTTTTTCCTAATGTCCAACCTAAACCTCCCTTGCTGCAGTTTAAGCCCATTGCTTCTTGTCTTGTCCTCAGGCCAAGGAGAACAATTTTCTCCCTCCTCCTTGTAACACCCTTCTAGATACTTAAAAGCCGCTATCCTGTCCAAGCAACTCTTAGCTCGCTGGGCTTCAAGCAAGGACTCGCACCTCATCCCCCAGAGGAAGAAGGGAGCCCATAACCACCCAATATGCAACAGCTGGCCACATCTCTGCTGGGTCCAGGCCCTGGCATAATGCAGCACGCCACTGCTAGGCCCGTGGGAGGTTGGGAAGCAAGTCCCATTAAACACACACATGCAGGCCTCCTCAGAAGCGGCCTGGATCTTTGCCACCTCCCTGGCTTTGTTCCAGCTCCCTTCTCTGAGCAGTCTAGACCGGATGTTTTCCAGTCTCTCGTTTGTTGTGATCGAGGTTTTCTGGAAGCCGTCGCATTAGAATCCGCCTTGGGGTTTGGAAGATGGCCTCCGTATGCCTTTGCTGCAGAGCCTCGCTGGCAGGGTGGGGAGCGAGGTGGCAGGATGGGAGACGGCAGCAGCAGGAGAGGCTCCATGGATGGGGCACAGCGGGGAAGTCGGAGGGAAGGGGCTGTTGGCGGCTGGAGGGGAGGATCGGGCAGAGCATGGTGAGGTCGCTGCATTGGTCGGGTGTGGTGGGGCTGGCTGGGGTGAGGGGCTGCGAGCAGAGACGTCTGGGAGCAGCTGCAGGATGGGTTTGGGCACAGAGGGTTCCTTTGTAGGGTAGATGCAGGGAGGGACAAGTCTAACGTGGGGAGCTGAAGTTTCTTGGTGGCTCCTTCCTTAATCCCTTTGCTCTCTCCTTTCCCTCCCATCTCCTGCTTGCTCCCCACTCTGATTTCCATTCATCCCCTTGGGCCCCCATTCTTCAGTTCCCACCTTCCTCCCTCTTTCCCCCACTCGCCATTCCTGTTCTGCAGCAAGGCCTGGCACCTGATCCCCGGCTGCTGTTCCCAGAGATTCCTCACAGCCCTGGAGTTGAGCCCTGCCCTCTGCTATGCGGAGGCCTGTCCTCCCATTTCTCTCCTGTGACCCCTCCCGAGGACTCTCTGGGTCCCACCCCCTTCTCCTTTCACCTGGTTTCTCCAATTCCTTCCCGGGGGTGTGTTTGGAGGGGAAGGACTAGTCATGGCCGCTGAAGGGGCAGCTGTCGCCGTCTCTGTCCTGGGGCTGCATGTTTGGCTCCTGCTGGAGCTGCTGAAGCTGGATGTTGGGTGTGGGGTGGAAGGGGATGCTCTAAGCAGCCACGTGCATGGGAGGAACCTGTGGCTCACACCATGGTCCTGAGGGGGTTAGATGGCCTGGGCACGTGTTGGTGGGGCCAGAACCTCAGCTCCAGCCGCTGGCCAGATTAAGCAGATTCTGGGCTCAGGTTTGTCTCCGGGTGCTCGTCATGTCACCCCTCCCCAGCGCAGTGTGCGCACCAGAAAGGGGGACAAGATGCAAGGAGCTGTTCCGATGCTGCTAGGCGGCTCCTGTCCCTGTATCCTAGGAAACTGAACTCCTGTTTCCGGAGGGGGTAGGACTGTACCTACCATACCTGGGTGGGGGGAGATTGCTAATTGTGCAGCACACAGGGGACCCAGCACTGAGCTGCTCTGGCCTGTAATTAGGTGAATTAGTGGAACAATGACCCAGTTTTGCTTGGGTTTCGGGTTGCTTCACACCGCTCCCAGGTCGCTGCCTCCTCCTGCCCCGTTCTTGGCCCGTCGGCCCTGCTTTTCTCCCTCCTGCTTCTCAGACACCCTCTGAGCAGCTTTGGGAGCTGTGCCGGGACCCCCGCTCTGCCCTCCCGGTCCTCGCTCGCCCAGCCGGAGCCAGGCTGGGCAGTCCTTGCTCTCCGACGCTGCTCTTGTGCTGGAGCCTTGGGTGGGTTGCTCCCGGGGGAGTTCCCGCCACCTGTCCCAGTCATGGCTCCCCTGCCCACCCTCATTGCCGGTTGCATTTTCATTCTTAAGGTTCGTCCCCACCCATGGCCTGTCGCTCGGGCACTGCCACTTGTAGGGAGCCTGGTCCCTTGAGCCTGCGGCGCATTAATCCTGAGATGTGTCACTAGCCACCCGGGCCAGACTCTGATCTTGGGATTGCTGTCTCTGCTCCAGACTGATAGCTCCCTGGAGAGCGATGAAACGGGTCCCAAGAAAGCAAAGCGCAGCTCTGAAGAGCACCGTCCCTGCAATCAGCAACCCCAGGGCCTAATTGCATCGAGTTGCTAATGGTTCAGGCAGCTGGGCGCCAGTGGCGGGGCCTGGCTCTCCAGCGCCACACCCCACAATCCCCTGTGCAAAGGGGGTGTCAGGCGTGACCCGTCCAGTCAGGGGGTATTTGGCACACATGTGGCACACATGTAAACAGCTGCCAGGGTGGAAAAGCAGCAGTGAATCAGGCCCATGTTGCCCACTGGGGCGTGGGTCCCCTGGCACTCAGAGACGGCGCATGACTCCTGGCTCTGATCGAGGGCTTGCTCCTTGCACCAGCAGCTTCCCGGGACTGATCTGCCAGTGAAAACACGGACTGAATTGGGGTGCCATGCTGGGAGCTGCAGGGCCACCTCTCCTCTCGGTGCAGGGATGTGCCCTGAGGGCTGCCATGTCGGGACGATCTCTGGTCTCTCTGAGTGACATTGTGGGGCTGTTATAGGAAGCAAAATGCAAGGCAGCCTCGAGGCTGCTCTGAGTTGTACTTTGGGGTCCGACTGATGCTCAGCCACTGCAGAATCAGGGAGACACAAAGTTGGTGTAACGTCCCCACCCCATTCCCGAGCCACCCCCTCTAAGTGAGAAGCTGAGTGGCTGACTGGCCATCCCAGGGGAGCGGGGCTGGTGGCTAACGTGACTCCCCATTCTGGCGCGATGCGGGGACGGTGGCACCAGTGTGTGTGTTTTAATTGTGGCCTTTACCTCTCCGTGACCCCTGCTAAGTTTAGAGCCCCGCAGTTGGTGCTGACTCGCGTGTGGGTCAGGTGAGTCCGGCCACGGCACCTGCCTCTCGTGTTTGCATGGCCAGGTCTCCGTGGCGATAACTCTGCTTTCTCCTTGTCTGGCCTCAGCATCCTGGCCACGGCTGGAACGCACTTCAACACCCATGTGGACCTGCGGACCCTGAGGGCGGTGCGTGTGCTCAGGCCTCTGAAGCTCGTCTCAGGCATTCCCAGTAAGTTGTCCTGCTCTCTGACAGCGCTCATGACTCTGGGGTGTCCCTCGGGCATGGGGAACACGCAGGCCACCACTGGAGACAGAGGGCGAATTCTGGGCCTTATGACAGTCAATGGCAACATGCCCCGGGACTTTCGCCAGACTGTGACTTCCCCTGCCATGTTCTCCAGCAGGGAGAAGTGCTCCCTCACCCAGATTTCCACAGGAGAGGGGCCTTTGGCCCCATGGAAGGGAGAGGGGTAAACTCAGTGTGCAGAGATTTGGGGCCCACCTTTCAGATCAGGGCCACACAGAGGTGTTTGGGGGCCTGGGGCAAATGCTGAAGCTGACCCCCTGCCCTTTCCAAAAAATCACCCCTGAGGGGATGCTGGGGTAGTGATGGCATTAGAGCGCGCGTGATCGGCACTCACCTGCGGCAGCAGCGTGGTCCTCATGGCTCCCCACACCAGGGTCGCAGACCTGCACAGGTTTGGCTCTGCTGCCCGCCTGTCAGAGGGAGGTGTAGGGATCCCTTCTGTGCCATGGACGTACAGCTCATTCATCAGTGGGGGCTAGGACAGCAGGAGTCTCCCTTCTGAAGAGAAACCTCACGGGTCTGGCTTTACGGTCGCAGGGATGCGACACCTTCCACTCTGGGCCCCTGGGTGGTTTCAGTTTCTAGCTCAGAGCCGGTCTGTGTAAGATGGTCCTGGCCTAGTTTCATGTGTCCAGAGGCCATGTCACCGCGAGGGGTTCTCTGGTGGACAGCCTCGAGGGAGCGGCCGGGAGCGGAGTGGTGGCACAGTCGCAGAGCAGCGGTGGGAGAGATTTGTCTGTGCCCCTCATCTGTCCCCTCTTGGTCTGGCACTTTTCCCAGGGATAAAATCCGCTTGAATGTGACAGCAATGTGGCCCTTGAGGCCTCTGCTCAGAAGAGCCCTGAGCTGGGAGAACAGGTCAGGAGCGAGGAGCAGTGTGATGGGGCAGACAGAGCCTTTCAGCACCCTGGCCAGAAGCAGGGCAGTGGAGAAGTCCTCCGAGCAGGGTAGAGAGGCAGCTTACTTTGTAGCCAATCAAAGTACGGCAGGCTACTATATAAGGGGCTGCTAGTGAAGGCTAGGCAGTTCCAACCTGGAGCTTGACCCAGGCAGGCCCCTGGGAACACCAGCACCTTGCACAGCTCTGAGTGGGCACTGGGCCCTTGCAGCTAAGCAGAGCTAGACACTTTGGCACAGGGCTAGCCAGCCGGCAGCTACTCTGAGGAACCCTGGACAAGGGGAACTTGCAACTAGGCCCTAGAGAAGGGCTAGGATGAGATGGCATCCCAGGAGAGTGGCCCAGGGACATGACCAGAACTGTGGACTCTGAAACTGGGCAGGTAACTGCTACCTATAGGGTCCCTGGGCCAGGACCCAGAGGAATGGGCGGGCCTGGGTCCCCCCCAAACCCCTTCAGCCACTAAGGGGCACACAGACAAGACTGCATCTGTTACAAGCAGTGAGAGAGCTGGGAGTGGAGAACACGCCCAGTTGCAATTGGCTCACATCCTTCCGGGCTCCTGGCACAGCTGCCGGGGCTGCTCCAGCCCCATCAAGGAGCAGCGGACCAGTGGGGAAAACTCTTACCAACCTCCCCTCCTACAAAGCCCTCAGGGCAACACTTTGCATTCCCTCTGGCTTTTCTCCATTGCTATCCAAAGGGCGTTCCGGGAGGGATGTTGAGAGGGCAGCAGTCAAAAGCCGCACACAACAGGGGAGCCACCAGGATGCAACGTGCCCTGTTGTGTGGGCGCAAATGTGTGTGTGCACTTGGAGGCACAAGCCAGATTCTGTGCATGGACACTGGTGGCTGGCCATGCGGTTTTTCCGGTCACAAAATGTGGCATGCCAGCGTGTGTCTGCAGGGGGGGCTTGGCTGGGATTTTCCATCTCTTGCGGTGAGATGTTGAAATGTGGTGCTACCGGCGTACTTTGCGGTTCCCACTCGGCAGACAAATCTGGACAGGCAGTGGCTGTTTTTATAGAGCAGCTTCTAGCAGCCCCAACTGGAATCAGGGCTCCGTTGTGCTTGCTGCACCACACAAAGCAAGAGACGATCCCTGCCAGGGAGCGTTTTCAGTCTCAATTAACAAGACAGTCCTGGGCTGGAGGGCAAACTGAGGCAAAGGCAGGTGACATGACTTGCCTGTGGTCACGCAGCAGGCCCATGGCGCTGCCAGGAGTAGAACCCATCCCGAATCCATTGTCCTATCACTAGCTCATGCTCCTCCTCTACGGGCAAAGCTCGTCTCCCTCGTCCTCACTGTTGTGGTTCTATTGCCCATTCTACCCTTGCTCCTGGCGCAGAAATCTGTAGAGCGCAGTGGAAATTCCAGAACGTGCCCCTAGAGAGAAGAAATTGATCAAAACCCTGGAAACGGACGCTGGGCGTTTATCGACGTGGCAGATGGGAGGAGGCGATGTGCAAAGCCTGCTTGGCAAAAGTTTATTCACTCTGGGCTTTGCCTGGTCATGGCTGGCAGGTTAATGATCCTTCGTCTCTGTGGCTTACCAACCCCTTACCCAAAGCCTCTCCTGTCGGGAGAGGGGGAGATGCTGCTGCCTCCCTTTGCGGGTCGGGATGGCTGGTGAGCTGTGTCCTCTCTCCTCTTCCCCAGGCTTACAGATCGTGCTGAAGTCCATCATGAAGGCCATGGTGCCTCTTCTGCAGATAGGCCTCCTGCTCTTTTTTGCCATTCTGATGTTCGCCATCATTGGCCTGGAGTTCTACAGTGGAAAACTGCACCGAGCTTGCTACACCAACAATTCAGGTAGGTCAGCTGCCGCCGTGCTCCCCACTCCATCCTCATACGCTGGCTGTTGTGCCATGGGGAGCAATGCTCTTCCCCCCTCAGATGGGCAAGTAGACTGTGCATGAGCCACCCTGTGGCCTTGTTGCACGGTGCCCCGGCTCGCCTACTCTGGGCTGCACCCAAGGCATAAGCCAGGCTGTGGGGGGCATGGTGGCGCGGACACTTCAGACTGTTGCACACAATTGTCATCCTGCTGGCTGAGAGAAGACTGGGCCCCAGTGCAGGGTGGGGAGAAATTCTGTTCCCACACCGTGCCGGTTGGAATCTGAGGCAGGGTTCACTCCTCTTTCTCGTGGCTATGTTGTTGCGGGCGCTCAGGGCTCAGTGATTTCCCCTCTTCGCTTACTGAACGCCACACTCTGCCCTCCTCTCCGTGAGCCTGCTACCAGGCCGGGAGGGTGACAGTGAAGTAAAGCAGATCACTGCACTCAGACGATCCCTTACAAAGGATGCGTCTCTGGTCACATGACTTCGGGATTCTCAGTCCTTCCTGGAGAACTATGTTTCCCAGAATGCCAGCTCTTAAAGGGCCCAAAGACCATAACAGGTACACGTATGCTCCGAAGCCCAGGGACTGATATTGTCACGAGGGGATTTTAGCAATCAAAATCACCACCTGTATCTGTCTAGTCTCCATACCCTGAGCTCATTTAAAGAGAGAAGGTTCCCATTCCTGAGACGTAGCATGGGCAACTAGAGGTGTTCCAAAAGCCACGAGACTGTCATACAAATCCTGGATTTAAAAGAATCTGCTAATCCGATGAGGCTTCTTGCCTTTGGATCTTTGCCTCTCCTGGGTGCATGTGACCCACATTCACAAGCTTTTCTTCACAATTATAAAGGCCAGAACCTAGCTTTAGAGCCCCCTTCCCCTGGGATGCTCAAGTAACCATAGGACTGCGGGAACTGGGCCTTTAAGGAGAACACCAAGCACCGTGAGACTCGTTGTGAGGGTTGGCAATACTTCAATACAGAGAAGAAAAGCCAACTCTTCCGATGGCTATTAGTCATGGCCACTGTGCACAAGGTGCTTTCTAGACAGGCAAGAGAGGAGAGGGCCGTCCCCCAAGTCCAAGGTGGGGAAGGGGAAGAAACATACAGACGTACTTTAACATGACCGGCCATGCCTGCTCGGGGGACCAAACCCAGAAGGCCCAGCGTTGTTTCGGGTCAGGAGTGAGATGCGTCGAAACTGGTGCAATTGTCCTGGAGCTGGCTTATCAAGGAGATGTACTCGTGGAGCACTGACAGTCAGAAGGACAGGAGCAAACTGGGGAGTGAATGGAAAATCAGGGCAGTGCAGGTTGGGATTCCATGAATGTTCCAGTAGCCTAATGACTCCCAAATGCGAGAGCTTTACTAACACGGTGGGATGCTCATCTCACCTCGCCTTCCGCTGGGTACCCAGGTTGGGCTCTGTCTGCTTCTCTGTGACTTCCCCGCCCCTCCCTGATCTCCATGCCCTCCGGGCATTGCTCTTGTGTGATTGCAGGTGAACTGGAAGAACTGGATCCCCCTCATCCATGTGGGGTGCAAGGATGCCCCTCGGGTTATGAGTGCAAGGAGTGGATCGGTCCCAACGATGGGATCACGCAGTTTGACAACATCCTCTTTGCTGTGTTGACCGTCTTCCAGTGCATTACCATGGAAGGATGGACCACAGTGCTGTACAATGTGAGTGAGGCTGCGGCGGTACACTGGGCTCTTGGGGCTCCGGGGAAGCAGAAGTGGAGTGTGGTGGGGGTTTTTTTTTGGGGGGGGGGAGGGTTCCTGAACAAAGCTTCTGGGCCCTGGAGCTGTCTGTGCTCTGGGGTCTCCTGTTTGGGAGGAGAATGGAAACGGGGCTGCTCCTGAGTGGTGGGATGTACAATTATGCCCAGACTGGACTCAGTCTGGTTCCACTGCACTTCTGGATACCTTGGAAAGGAGGGGAAACTAATTAATTGAAGAGACATAAGAATGGCCATCCTGGGTCAGACCAAAGGTCCATCTAACCCAGTAGCCTGTTTTACAATGGTGATCAATGCTAGGCCCCGGGGGAATGAACTGAATTGGGAATCATCAAGCAATCCCACCCTGTCACTCATTCCCATCCTCTGACAAACAAAGGCTAGGGATACCATTCCTGGCTATTAGCCATTGATGGACCTCCATGAATTTATCTATATCTCTCTCTTTTTTTTTTTTAACCCTGTTAAAGTCCTGCCCCTCACAACATCCTCTGGCAAGGAGTTCCAAAGGTTGACTCTGTGTTGTGTGAAGAAAAACTTCCTTTTGTTTCCTTTAAACTGCTGCTTATTAATTTAATTTGGGGACCCTTCGTTCTTGCGTTATGGGAGCAAGTAAATAAGCTGAAAAGTCCCTTAAAGTCAGCTTAGAAAAGAGGAATCTAAGAGAGGGATTTGATAGAAGTCTATAAAATCATGACTGCTGTGGAGACAGTAAATAAGGAAAAGTTATTTACCCCTGGAACTTTCTACCTAATGGTGGGTTGGATTTGTGACCTCTGCAAAGAGCTGGTTAAATGGCAAAAACCTGTCCCTTGTGCCAGCTCGAACGAACCTTCCACTAAGGGGTGGGGCTTTTGGAAAAGTGGGCGGGATCAGATTCAGCTCCACACACCATTTCCTCCCCCCACACCTGTCTGCAGCCAGCACACCAGCCGTGCATTTTGTGTGCAGTTTCTTTCCGGTCCCAGTCCTCGTGGAACAAATGGACACACAGCGAGTGCGTTTGTGAAACTTCCCTGAAAAGTGCAGCTGCCGTGCCATGCCTGCAGGTGTGCTTTGCAGAAGGGCTGGAGGAACACTGACAGCATCTCAGTGAGGCCCATGTGTGTGGTGGGGCTGGGGTTTGGCCAATGTATGTTGGTTTTAAGCTATGGGCTAGAAACAACTGGGCCAGATTCATCCCTGGTGTAATTTCTGCTGACACCAGCACTTGTACACCAAGGACACTTTTGTCGCATTTTGTCCAGACCGTACAGAGGTTTTAGCAAGGCATGTGTCACGGGGATCTGGGAACTGCAAACCCCAGTGACTGGAGAGCACCGTGTCATGCAAACTTTGCTGCTGGATGCTGTGTAGAGGAGCTCTTGGTTTGAATGTGTATTTTCTCAGCAGAGCTGCTAACCTAAACCTACATCAGCAAGAGACATGGTACAGCCTTGCTGAACTTTAGGTGGGTCCTCCTAGTCCATAGATATGAGACACTGATCTTTTCTGGGGGAGAGCAAGGCACTGTGTGTGTGGTGGAATTGCAGAGGGCCGGGTAAAACAGTCCCAGGAAGAAAACAGAGAGATAGTAGGTTAACGCCACAGAAGGGTTTTGTTCTTCCTCTCAGAAGGCCTTCAATGTTGAGAATTTTCTGGGAGTGGGAGAAACCACCTTCCTGGGATTGAAGATTGAAAATTTCCTGGACATCAGTGGTGTCTGAGGGTATAAACGGAATTACAGGCTTAACAGCGGCGGTGACTGCCCACGCAGAACCGACTAGGAGGAGGAATGAGATTTTCTCCCACAGAAAGCCTTGCACGCTTTTTTTTTCCCCTCTCCATTCCTTTGAAGTATTTAACTAGGAGCTGCCTGTTAAAGCTGTTTCGCTGTCTCCCACGCAGTGTCCTGCAATGGCCTGGGAAGACCAGCGTGAACACTGGAGCCCAGTCCGTGTGTGTTGTCTCTTGCTCTGCGATGCATGCACACACGAACGAGCGAAGACAGACACATTTCTCCTATACGGTGATAGGGAGCGTGCCACTCTGCCGCTTAGCCTATTGTCCATTTAGGAATAGTGGGACTGCGGCCCGTCTCCGGCCCCCTGCCTACCTCGCTGGCCCTGTAAGCTTGTGTTCTGCTCAGAGCCTTGCCCTTATTCCCAGGACACGACCATTTGCAGCTCCTCTTGCTGCCCTTGGCAGGCTGTTTCCTGCTCTCCGTGCAAGTCCGGCATTTGATTTAAATGTTCACCCTTCTCTGCTCCTGGTGCGCTCCCTTCTTGAACTGGTTTTGTTTCTCCAGAAGCCATCAGGCCTGTGCACCCCTCTACTACGTCCCCTCTTGAGCATCTCTTTCTTCATGCATGCAGCCAACGAGGCTCCCCCAGCCTCTCTGCAAGGCCTTGTACGTGATGCCAGAGACCTTTTTGGCTGCGTTAGGACTGTGTCCTATTGTCTTTACACGTAACAGGGCACCTAAAACAGAGACGACTACTTCAGCTGGTCTCTCTAGCTGCTTCTGTCTCTCCCTGTGATAACTACGTTTTTCCCGGCCAGCCCAGCATACAGTTTGCTTACCTACTTGACGGTGGGCTTTCCTCCCTGGGCGTCGTGCTGCTACCCGTGCCCACCAGAGCAGAGAGAGAAATGGAAAATCTGCAAGAAACCTTTCTGTTTGGTTCAAACTGAAACGGAACTTTTTTTTTTCTTGCCGCTACAAAACATTTTGTTCAACCCAGAACACGTTTCTTTGGGCTTTTTATTTTGCATGGGGTTGTTTTTGGGGATTTCCCTCTTAGAGAAGAAACAGGAGACTCAGGAGCAGATGGGGTAAATGGAACAGCTTTAGTGCCCGCACATGTTAACCTCAGGCCTCCGACACAACATTCCTAATGGCACCAGTTTGGCATCAGTTACACCTTTTTATTTATTGCTACTTTCCCCAAAACCTTATCTAGTAATGTGAACTTCCATACCATGAATATTAATAAGCAATTGATTAATACAATTACACGCGTTCACTGGTTTTTAGTTAAATCAGCATCACATACTCTCTGAATCAGCAGCTTCTAGGGAGAGGGAAAGAACTCTGACCTGGACTGGGTTTGTACAAAACAAGACACTGTTCAGAGCAACCGTTTTTCAAGACTGCTAGGACAAAGGGGGAAAACATGTTTAAAGGGCCACGCCTGCTGTGGCTGACCCCTTAACACTATCCAAGACCCCTATTAATTTTTACATATCCCAACGCCCCCCGCCCCGTACATCAGGGGCAGCGGCTGATGGGGGAGATGCTGCCCTGTCATGTCCGTGGAATTGCCAGGGGGCAGGGAGACATTTGCCTGTGGTACTGCCAGCACCTCACCTCACAGCACAGCCTGTTCGTCTGCGCAGCTCCTGTCAAAACATCCGCGGAGCGGGAGAAGGAGAGGTGCACACACGGGTACACAGAGTTCAGGCTCCTGACAGCATGCGCCTGCCTGACACGGGCAGAGCTGGCAATTAGCTAAGTGACACTTTCAACATTCCCCATCGAGCCCGGCCCACCCCTTCCCTCAGATTGTTCCCCCCCCCCCCCGCCTTTAATCACACACACGCGCTCAAGTTGGGTAATTGTGTTGTGTGGGGATGACGCAACTCCCGTGGGTCCCGCGCCACGTGACTTGGATGAAAGCACCGGCAACCGCCCCTGGGTGAGGCGTGTGCTGGGAAAAGCTCCTCGGAGCCGGCACCGGAGGGCGGGTGTGGCTGCTCCACTCCCCGTGCTGGGAGGGGATGGGGCTGCCTAGCTGTTCTCAGCCACATGTGCTGGCTGGCACCAGCCCCTCCTGACAGAGAGACAAAGCCCTCGCCTGTCAGTTTCTGCTGCCTGTGCTGCTGTAAATACCAGCCCTCAATGCCTGGGGAAGGTTACTGCAGGGAGTAATTACTGGTGTTTAGTCTGCGTGTGAGACAGGGCGCGTGCCTCGCACTTAGACAACACTTCTTGATTGCCTGGGGCTTGCGACTGTGACCAAGTACTCCACAAGCCAGGGTGTTTCCACAGGACCCTGAGCTGTTCTCCCACAGCCCAGGCGAACGGGGGTGGGCAATACACAGGAACGAAGAGACAGGCTGTGGTTAGCGGCTTCAGAAATGGGGCCAGCAGCAGGCGTTGGATCGTGTGGTTTATGTGAGCATTCGTCCACTCCTGCTCGTAGGGTTTTTACAGCTCTCCTGGGCGTGGGGAGGCCTCGACTCAGCGCATGTGGAAAGACCGTCGCAGGATGGAGCGCTGTGTGTGACAAGTTTAGGAGAGTTTTCCCTCGGAGCCCTCTTTGAGGCCCTGCCCAGACACAGAACTGAAAGCTGAACAGAAATGCAGCAAATGGGGCGCCGCCTCTGTCTAATACATGTGGGCGGTGTGGTTGTAGCCAGGCTGGTCCCAGCATACAAGACAGACAAGGTGGGTGAGGTCATAGCTTTTATTGGGTCAGCGTGAGCCACGAAAGAGCTGTGTGTGGCTTTCTCACGGGCAATAAGAGATATTCCCTCACCCACGTTGCCTCCTGCTGCTGCACACGCACAAGCCCACACGCCACTAAGCTATACCTCCGCCTCCTCCCAGAGGTAATGTGTAAAGCGTGCCTGGCGAGGTGGGGTGCGAAAAGCATGGTAGCAGCATAAATATATAGTATTTCTGCTGCACTCGTGAGTGGTGAGCCACGCCCAAATTGAGACACTCATCCCAAACGCATGCTGGGAAAGCCACATCTTTTCCCATCCTCTGTAGACCGCTCATCTTGCAGGGGAAAGGTTTTAGAGCTGACGATGTGTGTGATGGAGTTGGAACGGCCCTGTGTATGTGGGTCTGGTTGCGGGGGTGTTTTCAGTATTGATTTAACTCAGTCAGGGGCTGTCTGGAAAAACAGGCAGGAAGGAAAAGAGGGGTTCAAGCAAAGCCTTGAGAGTCAGTCAGGGGCAATGCCAGGAGTGTTAGCTTTGATGTGCCTGCTCTCCGGCAGTGCAGGGTGAAAGAAAGGGATCTCAGGGCCCCTCTTTCAAGGAGAAGGTGACTGTTGTTGGAGGGTGTGACTCAGGCACTGGCTGGGGACGGTGTCTGATGAAGCTAGGTCTGCCCAGGTCGACACCACAGGAGGGCGGGGTGGTGGGTAATAGAAACGGTTCTTTTGAAATCCCTTTTCCCTAGCTGCTTTCTTCCTAGTGCTCATGTAAACGAGGCTTCATGGCAGTGGTGGGCAGCCTGCTGCCCATGTACGGCCCATTGGGGCTCTGTGTGTGGCCCACGAGACGTTTTGTTTGCTGTTGCCCATGCAGAGGGCTGCCACATTGTGTAGGTTTCCATCCACGTTGGGTTTTTTTTTTCCTGCTGATGTTACAAAAGTGACACGCACGTCAAGCAAGTGAGGAGCGGGTTCATGGCTCCCAGCATTGACTGTGAGAGACGGGTGCTCCCGCTGCCTCCCGTCAAACCGCTGCTGTAGTTCCATCGGCATCCCCTGCAAATTCTAGCACGCCAGCGCCGTGAGCACAGCTACCCTAGCCGGGAGACTGGCTTGGTTACGACAGTCTTGCAGCCCACTGAGATGGAGGAGGGCCTCTCATGTGGCCCATTCCTGAGATTGGGTTGCTCCTTGCTGCTTTATGCAGACTCCCTGGTCTCTGGGCACCGCTGGTTATAGTCCCCCGAAGGGAAGACCCGCATGGTGCTGAAGCCAGTCGGACCTGCTAGACAAGCACGGTGGATATTCAGGGCACTGTAGCAAAGGAGCCAGTCTAAATATGGGAAAGTTGCAGCATTCCCCCAGGAAAGCCCAAGGAAGGGGACAGAGGGGCAGCTAGCTCTGTAACCATGGCGGTATTTATCGGGTTGGGGGCATGGGTTGAGTGTGGGGATCAGCATCTGGCTCCCTGAGGCTTGCTGTGTAGGTGGTGGAAGGAGAGGAGACGTCTGCCTAAGACGCTGTAGTAATCTCTAAAAGATGGCCTACGACAGCTGTTCCCAACTAGAACGCTGTCAAGAGTTTAAGGCCCAGTCTCATCACATGACTCCGGAATCCAGGGCCTGAAGAAAAAATACCAACTCTAGCGAGATTTGCAGGAGTCGACAACACTGGGCTTGTCTGTAGCACCAGAGGGAGCTGGGATTAGCTCTCAGGAGCTCCTGGCTCCTAATCCTTTGCTCCGGCCAAAGGACGATCATTTCCTAATCCTTTGGAGCATTAGCCAGAGCCCAGCCCTGGCGTACCCCAGACCCATGTAGTGTGAGACAGATCGGCAGAGGGAAATGAAGCTGCGATTAAAATAATCGCGATTCATTTAAATTTAAATGGCTGCCCCGCTCTGCTGATCAGCTGTTTGTCGGCAGATTGGGGCAGTCTGGATGCGCCGAGTCGACAAAGAAGCCTTTCTTGATCGGCACAGGTAAACCTGGTTTCACGAGGCATACCTGTGCCGATCAAGAAAGGCTTCTTTGTCGACGCGGCGCGTCCAGACTGCCCCGATCTGCCGACACACAGCTGATCGGCAGAGCGGGGCAGCCATTTAAATTTAAATGAAGCTGCGATTATTTTAATCGCGGCTTCATTTCCCTCTGCCGATCTGTCTAATCTACATGCCTCCATCGACGGAGGCATGTAGTTTAGACACACCCTTCCTGTCTACACTGTGGGCTAAAGTCGAGTTAAGCTACACAACTTCAGCTACGTCAATTGCATAGCAGAAGTCGAAGTACTTTAACTTGACTTTTGGTGCTGTCTACGCAGCAGGAAGTCGAAGGGAGAACACTCTTCCATCGACTTCCCTTACTTCTCATGAAATGAGCATTACAGGAGTCGGAGTAAGAAGTCCTCCTTTGGGAAGGACCAGAGGCATCAAAGACCTAGGCTACGTCTACACTGGCATGATTTTGCGCAAGAACTCTTTTGTGGAAGAGTTCTTGTGTAAAAACTGTTCCAGAAGAGAGCGTCTACACTGGCATGTGCCTTTGCACAAGAGATGTGCTTTTTTGCAAGAGCATCCTTGCCAGTGTAGACGCTCTCTTGCGCAAGAAAGCTCTGATGGCCATTTTAACCATAGGGCTTTCTTGCACAAGAAATTCATGATGCCTGTCTACACTGGCCTCTTGCACAAGCGGGAGCATCACAGTTCTTGCGCAAGAAGCACTGATTTCATACATTAGAACGTCAGTGTTCTTACGCAAGAACTCGTGGCCAGTGTAGACAGGCAGCAAGTTATGGCACAAAAGCGGCCACTTTTGCGCAAGTTCGCACCAATGTAGACACAGCCCTACAGTAATTTCAGTGGGAGAATGAAATGCACTGCCAAGTGCTACACAGTCATTCAGACCTGGCAAGAATGCCATGACTCTGGCAGGAAGGTCACTGGGGAAAGCATGTTGTCTTTACAATTAACTAGTTGCCATGTGATGTGCCTCTTGATGGTTATGTCATAGAGCTAATCAAGCGAAGCCACGGGGATTGGTCAGATTCACAAACAGAATAATCACAGCTGGAATGATCTGTGCAGCTTCTGATAACCAAGCTACACCAAGGTTATTGCAAGGCTCAGACTTGGCTTTGCAAAAAATAATGGCTTTTTTGCAGGGCCAGTGAAGCACACTTCCCAAATGGGAGTGCTAACGAGCAGACATGCCTCTAATTAAAAATGCATGGCAAGACATAATAAGCACAAGATACAGACCAGATTAACTTGCATTAAAACTGAAGGCAATTGGAGGAGAAAGCAGAGATGCCCAGCCGAAGAGCCACAACGGCCGTCATGCCACAAAATGCAGCCCTGATTCAAAAGCACGTCGCTTTCAGCGCAACTTGCAAAGAAACAAAAGCAAAACGCATTCATGAGTTCAGTTCAGTCGTCTTACATTTCTAGACTAAGATGCTATCACAGGTTAGTGTTAGGGATGTTAAACAGGTAATCGGTAAGCAAGACGTTTACCAAGATGCTTACTAGTTAACTGGCTCTTGTCAGTGAACTCTACACTGGGACGGAGCCACACCAGCCTTTAAAGGGCCAGCAGACCAGGCGGCAGGATCCCACGGCCACGGCTGGGCCAGCGGAAGGACCGCAGTTAAAATGGTTAACTAGCATCGTTTAACCAGTTAATTGTTTTAACATCTCTAATTTAGTGTTTGATATTTGAGAGAGCTGGACAAAAAGCAAATTTCAAAACAGACTTTGGAGCTGGGTGAAAAGTAGTCCTGCCCAGCGTTTGCTTACAGCCAGGGGGGTGATCCTCTGTTGTGAGATTGTGTCAAATACTGGCCACAAAAGGAGACCCTTCAGCTAAGCAACACTGGCTGCTCAAGCCAAGGAGAGATCCTCCTCCATAAGTTTTGAAGGAGCAGAACAGGAAGTCCCGCCCATGCTACGGCGCAGCAGTCTTGAAATCATCATGAAATGGCGAATGGTCTTGTGAAACGTGAAATCCACCCTTGGCATGGAGCTGCTTACAGAAGAAACTCCTTTCGAGCATGCCTATAAATAGGGAATCAAGTTGCTACAAGAAGAGGAGTTTGAAGTAAATATGACTCAAATGCTACACGTTTCTGCCACCAACCTTGACAAGCTGAAATGCAAAACACCAAATGAGTCACCCCTACAAGAGAGTAATCCTAGATGGATGCCCAGCAGAAACAACCCAGACGTTCCCATGCACAAACAGGTATTGGGCGCTAGAGTTGTGAATCCTGCCTATATGGGGATTATGCTTAGAGGACGACATGTTGTAACACACAGCACTGATGCACAGTGATGCGCCGTGTGTTGGAAAGCACAAGACCAGAGCCTGAAATGTCCTCTCCTGGTTAGGCATGGAGGCTACCGGCGAAGAGAATTTATCCAAGCAAACTCTGCAGGGAACACAAGCAGGAGGTCTACTAACACCTTGTGGCTGTGTCTAGACTGGCAAGTTATTCCGGAAAATCAGCTGCTTTTCCGGAAAAACTTGCCAGCTGTCTACACTGGCCGCTTGAATTTCCGCAAAAGCACTGACGATCTATTGTAAAATCATCAGTGCTTTTCCGGAAAAACTGTGTTGCTCCCGTTCGGGCAAAAGTCTTTTTCCGGAAAACTGTTCCGGAAAAGGACCAGTGTAGACAGCACAGTAGTGTTTTCCGCAAAAAGTGCTTTTCCGGAAAAGCGTCCTGCCAATCTAGACGCGCTTTTCGGAAAATGCTTTTAACGGAAAACTTTTCCGTTAAAAGCATTTCCAGAAAATCATGCCAGTGTAGACATAGCCTGTGAGTTCAGGAGTATGCTGGTCGGTAAAAGGCAAAGCCAGGCACACTCGCAAATCCGGGTTTAATATTAAGGACAAGATTATCGATTTAGTGATCAGTGCATCTGTTTGGGGTGGTTTGAATTCCCAAGTGCCCAACTGGAGACACGTTTAAAGGAACCTGATTTTCCCATTGAAAATCAGGCCCCTTCTCGTGATCTCAGACTAGGCACCCAAAAAAATGGAAGTTGCCCCAAATTGCCATCCTCTGCCCTGGGTCTGCGCTGAACCACTGTGGTTCTGAGGTGACTGCGGCACAATGACTGTACAGGGGTGTATCCTTACAGGACGTAAGTGGTGGATCGCGTTATTTGGTGGGTGTGTAGATTTCGGGCATGACTTCGCCCTCCCAGTTTGGGGAACCCTGCACGGGACTGGGCTGCCGCTCGGGTAGGCATGTCTCTGGCCCCTCGCCCTTAGTAACATGGTTCTCTTCACACACCCCCAGGAAGCAGAGCAGTGGGATTATCCTTATTGTACAGATGGGTCACTAACACTGTGAGACTGAGTGACTTGCCCCAAGCCACACAGGACATCTGTGGCAGAGTGGGGACTCGCACCCGGATCTCCTGCATCCCAGCCCCTCCCTCTGGAATGAGTGAGATGGAGGGCGCTTGGCATTACTGACTGTGAGGAGCGTATTCCCCAGATGGCTTGCCTGCTGCATGGTCCATGCCACCCCGGGCTGTGCTGCTGTGTGTAGCCTGCTGGCTTGAGCAAAGCTAGTGGGTAGCTGTTACCTGGGGTGGGGAATATGCGCTTCACAGTCAGTAATGTCATCATCCTCGCACCGCCCCTGTGCAGCAGAGCAGGGCACCCTCCCAGCGGCAGTGCCGAGGAACCCGAAGGTGGAGGATCTAACCATAGGAGAGGAGTCTGAGGTAAAAACAAAGCTGGATTGGGCTGTCCCTGCCAGTGATGTGGCGTGGGCTGGGGGGTTTAGGATGGACGGGTTTAACAGCTACAGATCACGGCACTAAGAACGGCAGGTTGAGCATCCAGCTGTTCTTGAGTCGGCTGAGCAGACCAGACCGTGGCGAGGGTGGGGCGGGTGTGACGTAGTGGGGGTACTTGCTGGGCTGTGGTGACCTCTGCTGTCTGGAGCAAGACCCAGCAGGGAAAACCTCACTATGCAAAGGTGATGCCAAACTGGTTGAACCAGATACCCCCCATGGAGAGGAACAAAGGAAGGTGGAGGCTGCCCTGGCTGGGGGGCAGGGCTGGAAGAGAGTGAGTTTAGTTGCGGGCTGGGAGCATGGAGGAGACAGCCTAGGGAAAGGGGCTGGAGTTTAGGGGCCCAGTCTCCCCCATCTCAAGGGGGCCTGAGGCATCCTAGCCCAGCTCTGTGACCAGATTCCATCTGTGCTGTGCTGTATCCTGGAGAGGCAATAAACTTCCTCTATTCCACCGGCTGGTGCAGTCTGTTTGTGCCATTTCGGGGTGCAGGAGACGGGGGACCCCCAACGCGCCGTCACAGCGGGTGACTCAGGGGGATCCCTACGGGAATATGATGGTGTGCAGCAGGCCAGGGCCGAGGTGTGTGTGCAGAGCCGGGCACAGGAGTCATTCCAAGCGCTAAACACACTAAATCTGGTTCACACGGATGCTTTTCATCCATCTGTTTCAAGATCAGCAGCAATTCACCAAATGTAGCTCCCGCCACCTCCCCCCTCTTTGAAGTTTGGGAAGTTGGTGCCTGTCTCTGAACATGGCGGCTCACTCCTATCTCTGCTTTCAGCTAAGGGCCCCTTTAACCGCCCCTGCAGAGAATGATGTGTTCGGAGGGTCCAGGCTTCTCCTCCAGGCCCTTGTATACACAGTCTGTCTCCCCAGCTTCTGTCCCTCCCCATCACTAGCTCTGCTAGGAAATATGGATATTCATTAGACAGCCCTCCGGCCACAGAGGCACTTGTGGCAAGGAAAGGGGAGGTCGCGGTTGTTGGGCATCACGATGCATGGGCACGTCCTGGCACATGTGGTCCGTAGCACAGCTGTGTGACATCAGCACTGCAATGCTGCAGCTCGGGAGGTTGCTCCTGCTGCCCAGAGCCTCGCGACACTGCCCAGTTGTTGGGGACAGGAGCATCTCCAGCCATGCAGCCAGCCAGGGCGGGAAATGGTGTCCACGTTTCTCCCCATCCCAGCTGCTGAGTCAAAGAAACCCACTCAAACCTTCCAGGCAGCCAATCAGTGGAGAGGGGGAAAGGCCATCCAATCACAGTGGAGCAAGAAACCAAAAAGAGTTTGCGGACAGGCAGAACCATGTTCGCTTGCAGTTCCGCCTGCTTGTCCCTGACTGGAGTTAAGAACATAACATAAGAACGGCCATACTGAGTCAGATCAAAGGTCCATCTAGCCCAGTATCCTGTCTGCTGACAGTGGCCAATACCAGATGCACCAGAAGGAGGGATCACAACAGGTAATCCTCACATGATCCCTCCCCTGTCACCCATTTCCAGACAAACAGAGGCTAGGGACACCATTCCTACCCATCCTGTCTAGTAGCCATTGATGGACCTAACCTCCATGAATCTATCTAGCTCTTTTTTTAACCCTATTAAAGTTCTGCACTTCACAACCTCTTCTGGCGAGGAGTTCCACAGGTTGACTGTGCGCTGAGTGAAGAAAAACTTCCTTCTCTTTGTTTTAAACCTGCTGCCTATTAATTTCATGTGGTGACCCCTAGTTCTTACCTAGTGGGAATAAGTAAATAATTTTTCCTTATTCACTTTTTCCACACCACTCATGATTTTATAGACCTCTATCATATCCCCCCTCAGTCTCCTCTTTTCTAAGCTGAAAAGTCCCAGTCTTCTTAATCTCTCTTCATTTGGGACCCATTCCAGACCCCTAATAATTTCTGTTGCCCTTTTCGGAACCTTTTCCAATGCCAATACACCTGAGTTCAGTGCATCAGGCTGCTGAGAAGTTCCCTGTTTTCCATCTGCCCCAGTGGTCCTGTCTGCAGAGAAGACTGTGGGCCAAAGTTCCTGCTCGTGAAGGTCAGTGGAGTTACGCCAGCAGAGAGCGTGGCACAACATCGTGTCCGTGAC
Organism: Pelodiscus sinensis; assembly: GCF_049634645.1. Classification (NCBI taxonomy): domain Eukaryota; kingdom Metazoa; phylum Chordata; order Testudines; family Trionychidae; genus Pelodiscus; species Pelodiscus sinensis. Next base: position 58,467,235 of record NC_134719.1, on the reverse strand, counting down.
CCAGCCAAGCAACCGGCTGACGGAGCCCCCGGCCATCTTAGCTGGCGCCACTCCCCACAAACTGGTCAAGCTCTGGTGACCGCCAAAGGAACCTTGCTCCCCTCCCCCCACCAGGCCGGGCACTTCCTCTGAGGTTTCCCCACCCCGCGTCCCTGCACGAGTTTGCAGAAAAGCTTTTCTGACATATGGAGCCAGACACACTCTGGGGAGGTGGGGGCACCCCTGCCCTTCTCCCCAACCTCAAGGTGCTGAAGCCATCTTGTGCCCGCTTCTCTGACCCCACCGAAAGCCCCTCCCCTGCACAGCCACTCCCCCGCTGTCCCAGCTTGAAGCCCCAGACGCACTAGACTAGTGTGAAATCAGGGAGGCAGTGGCACGGAGAGCGGATTTCTGTCTGGGGCGGGGGGGTCTGCAGCGTTGCAGGCTCTGTCACACCCCTGCTCCTACGAAAAGTGCCTGCAAAGCAGAGACCTCGCTTCTCAAACTCTCATCCAAAATGTTTACCTCACAGAAAACTGCCGGGGGCTTCGGAAGAGGAAAGGCCTCCTTTTAGCAACCGCTCTGCGTGGCCGCTGAGCCATCAGAGCAGCTGGCTGGGAGCGTTCAGTCGCTCCAGCAGCAGCGAAGAGGTTAAAGTGTCATATCTGGAACAATGAAGGGAGGAGGCAGCAGCAGCTAATTGCTAATGATTTCCCGAATGGTGCGCAGGCCTGTTAATCTGCCCTTTTCTCCTGCGGAAAATAAAGGGGTGTCTTTGGAAAGGGAGGCTGTGAAAGTGCCAGGCGGCTGGGCAGGGGGGAAGAAATGGCAAATGCAGAGGAGAGAGGTAGGTAGGGGATGGGGAAAGAAAAGGAACGGGCTGCGTTTTCTATGCATTGCTGCATGCACCGGAGTCCTGTGAGCAGAAGGAGCAGTGCCCTAGGGCAATGCCAGCTGCTCAGGCTGGCGCAGCTACAAAAAGAAAAGAGAGCCCTTCTTGTGCTTAAAAAAAAAAGGTACAAAAATCCCTGTCTGGGAGGTATGAAAATTTAATCAACACCCGGCGCTCTTAGCAATTCTGTAGCAAGCGCAAATCTTATTACCGATGCAGCTATTTCAGTCGGATCCCAGGCCTCTTGGCAGTGCCGCGGCCCAGGATGTGTGAGAAGCTGGCTGCCGACTCTGTACCAGCAAGAGCAGCAGCTGGAGAGAGGTGAGCAAGCGAGCGTGCATGTGTGGACAGCCACGAGGAGTAATGCGTACAGGCACGCCCGTGCACACAGAGGGTACGTCTAAACTACATGGCTCCGTCGACGCAGCCATGTAGATTTGTTTGTTTGGCAAAGGGAAATGAAGCCGCGATTTAAATAATCGTGGCTTCATTTAAATTTACATGGCTGCCGCGCGCTGAGCCGACAAACATCTGATTAGCTGTTTGTCGGCTCAGCGTGCAAGTCTAGACGCTCCCCTGTCGACATGAAAGCCTTTTTATCGACCTCCCCGGTAAACCTCATCCTACGAGGCATAACGGGGAGGTCGATAAAGGGCTTTCAGGTCGGCGCGGGAGCGTTCAGACTAGCGCGCTGAGCCGACAAACAGCTGATCAGCTGTTTGTCAGCTCAGCACAGCAGCCATGTAAATTTAAATGAAGCCGCGATTATTTAAATCGCGGCTTCATTTCCCTTTACCTACAACCCTCATCTACATGGCTCCGTTGATGGAGCCATGTAGTTTAGACACAGCCAGAGAGACCACACATTGGTGTGGCATGTTCGGAGAGGTTTGTTGTCGTGGGCATGACATTACTCGCAGGTGGTAAAGCAAAATGGGTTGTGGCCGTCAAGCAAGTGCCAATACAGCCTTTATAACATCCCACGTGCTGTGTATTCCCCTCTCTGGGCGGGAATAGTCGGGTTCGTGCGAGAAGCTGTTTGGACCAGATTATGGTGTGTACAGAAACTTTGTTATAGCATTGCAAGTCTATTAACTCTCCGCCCAAAGATTGTCAATATCCGGCGATTAAATCCTAGCCGAACACATTCCAGCCAGGCATTTTTTGCATGCACCTCGCCAATGGATTTTGTGCAAGCGTGGCTTGTTTTCCTGATCTCATTGGGAGCTCCGGAGTCAACCAAGTGGGAAGGAAATTGAGTCAGTGGTTGTAACATTTATATCCCTTAACGTGAGGCTCCTTTTATTCTTTTGTTGCTTGCTCTACGGTGCCAACCCCTGCTGTGTCCAAGTGCTGGAGGTTTTACCATGAGGCGGGTTGCGTCATGAGGCTTGCTTCTCATTCTGAAGTGGCTGCGCACATAGAAAGGGCTTTAACATGATAGCAATTTGCAAGGATTTTATAGCAAGTTCCAACCTGAAGGTTTAAAATCTTCACAACCCCTCCATGACAAAACCAGTCTGCTGCAGACAGGGACTGTGCTGGTGCTCTCACAGAGCGGAGGCTCCTTTTAAGCCTGTTGAATGTAAAACAGATTCCTCCCCTTGCCAGTCCAGAGTCTCCTGAGCTTTGCAGAAGCTTGATTCTCAGCCTCCTTTCTCTTATGTTTGGAATCAGCACCTGTATGCAGACATCCCTGAGCGCTTGTGTTCAGGCCCATCTCTGGTGATGCAGGTGTGGCTACACCCCATGAGATGAAAGACAGGTTGGCACAAACAGGAAACCGGCCCACAATGCCGTGCGGCATGATGGGGTAGCCTAGGGCCTTCGGCAGATACATATATCTGTGGGTATGTCTACACTACCCTCCTAGTTCGAACTAGGAGGGTAATGTATGCATACCGCACTTGCTAATGAAGCCCGGGATTTGAATTTCCCGGGCTTCATTAGCATAAGCGGGGAGCCGCCATTTTTAAATCCCCGCTGCTTCGAACCCCGTGTAGCGCGGCTACACGGGGCTCGAACTAGGTAGTTCGGACTAGGGTGCCTATTCCGAACTACCGGTACACCTCGTTTCACGGGGTTTGAAGCAGCGGGGATTTAAAAATGGCGGCTCCCCGCTTATGCTAATGAAGCCCGGGAAATTCAAATCCCGGGCTTCATTAGCAAGTGCGGTATGCATACATTACCCCGCTAGTTCGAACTAGCGGGGTAGTGTAGACATACCCTGTTGCTGTTTGGCCTCTTGCACCTCTGGTCCTTAGGAATCCACGCTGAGGCTGGTAAAGGAGGCTTGAATTCGTTTGCTTTTACAAAGCAGGCCCTTTTGTCTGTGTGCCAGCTGGTTTTACACAGAAGTCAGTCCAGTCCGAAAAGGACCGACTTTGGCTCAGTGTTGCTCAGTACAGCTCTCCCCTGCATTTCTGTATAATTACTCTCATTGATACGTATGACAGAGGGGCTAGAGGTCCCAGCCAGGACCAGTGACTGTGCTAGGCACGGGGCTCACACTCAGCAAGAGGCACTGAAGAGATTCCAGTCGGCGCAGGCCGGACAGACAAAGGTGATGAGAAGTGGAAAGAATGAAGCCTTGATTTAGGGAAGCATCTTCCCTGAGGATCGCAGGGAAGTGCTGTCCTGAATCAAGGCCTAAGGGGCTTGCCCAGGACTGTACGGTGAGTCTGAGGTGGAGCGGGGGTCTGAGCCCAAATTCCTCGAGTCCCAGCACAGCGCTGTAAATACAAGCCCGGCTTTCCTCTCGGTCTCAGAGACTGCACGTTTCCTCCGGAAATACAAGACTGATTGGCTAACCGGGACAAATCATTCCCAGACTTTCATTGGAAAGCAAAGCCAAGGCTCCGGTGGTACAAATGTCTCTATCAACGCCCTTGGAACGAGATAGACTTGAGCCAACTGCTCCGGAAGCTCAGAACATTCACGGCTTTTGCCCAATGAGCCACACCCCAGCTATGCCAGGGACCAGTTTCTGAGCTATGGGCTCCCTGCGATAGCTGTGATCGCCTGGGACAACGCAGAATACGAGTGAGAACTGGCTGTGGGATCCGGCCGTGGCAGTTTCCCAGGGGAGATTAGACAGATCCTGGAAATGTCTTTGGGAAACATTTCAAAGCCGTCCTTGCCGAGAAAGCCTTTCCACCCTCACCGTTCAAATTCCCCTTTTAGTCCCACCCCTGCCCCTACAAACCAACCCCGCTCTGAGCAGAGTTCTGACCCTCGAAAGGAGCATTCCCGTTCGTGAAATCGAATAGGACTTTGCTGTTGATTTTATTCAGAAGGTGCTCAGGCATGGTGGTGATGGGCAGTGGTACGAAGCCTTCCAGTTTGGGCCCATCCCTCCTTATCACTGGTAAATGGCCCGGCCTTAGAAACAGGTGGGATCCGGACTGCCAGGAAAGCCAAGTGCGCACATCAGTCTGCATCCTGGCAGGCACGTTTTAAGCACCCCATGGCAGAGCTTTCTAGTGGAAACCGAGACCCCACCCAAGGGCTCGGGGTCAGAGAGGACGATCACCAAGGACTTTACAAATATTGCCTCACAAACACCTCCTCCGCCCTGTAAGTACGTGGCTATTGTCTGCGTGGGAGCAGCCTGTCCGCGTTAGCTTTGGAGCAAGGGTTAGAAATCGGGAGGGGGTCCCTGGCTCATGGGCTTGTGTTCACACCCCTTGGTCACACCTCTTCTGAGCTCTCACTGTGCAGGAGAAAGGCTCTGGGGAGCCAGGGCGGGGCGCGGGGGGAGAGTGCTTGTAATGGCTGTCAGTCGAGTCCCGAGGGAGAGCAGAAGGGCCTGGTCAGGAAGGGGAGTTGCATTCACTCCTTTTAAACACCCAGGACCTGGGGGCAGAATGGCTAACGCCCAACTGCCTGCTCACTGCAGTGTCTGAATCGGGGCTGCCGGCTTCCAGGGAGCTCCCCACAGCCCCGGCTCCCGCCCAGTCCTCAGTGGGTGGGCAGGAGGAGAGGCCTGGCCTATGGGAAAGCAACCTGCAAAGACTACCCCGTTTGGAGAGCTGGAAGTGGGGGAGGCCCCAGTGGCATGTGGAAGCAGCTAGCTATGGTGTGTGTGGAGAGGGGGAGGGGGGCTCAAAGCCAAACTGCAGGGATGGATTTGGGTTAGAATCAGCCAAATCTTAGATGACCAGCAGAACCTGAGTCTGGCCCAAGCGAGGATCCCCTACCTCGGGCCAAACGACCTACCTGCTGGAAAGTCTGGGCATGGCACCCTCCCGAGCCAGCCACTGCCCTTCACGAGTACGCCAGACGAGGGTCTTCCTCTGGTGCCCGAGCTGACATGGCCGCCTCCAGCTCCTGCCTGGGTGGGACTGGGGGCTGAAACTTAAGCCCTTGAAGGCTGGAGGAACCTGCATTTTACAGACAGTGGCCAGCTGTGAGATCAAAGGGGAAAGCAAAAACTCAGCCGCTGTGCACAGCACCACTGGGGCTCTCCGGCAGGACCCTGGCTCTCTGGCCCTCCGAGCAGCGTGTGCCTACTTAGTAATTGACCCTCCTGCCCCAGCTGTGTTCTCCTGCCTCCGCCGCGCTCTGGAGAGCAGCAGCCCAGCCCCTGACGATCCAGCAGCCCTTGTTCTGCAAAGGAAATTTACCAATTTCCTTGTTAAGCTAATTTAGAAAAGAAAAGCATTTTCATGCAAGCCATGCACAGCAAGCGAGGGGCAGACGGATGCTAGGCACCAGCAGCCAGGAATAAGGCATGGCCGTGCATCCGGGAGATCCAATTACAGCTATTAACGTGAAGAAGTAAATCTGGTTTCTCGTGGACAGCCCTGCAGCGAGTGGCAGTCTTTAGGGCTGGGGGGGGAGGGAGGACGCCAGTCGCCGGGTGTTCCAGGGAAGTTGTGACTCTTCACTGTAATATCCCAGTCACGATGGTTTTTCCTGTGTGGTCTCACTTCTGTGTGCACATCCCTCCATGTGTCTGTCCTTCCTGTCTTGCTCCAACCTCCACGGGGATGTGCTGCATGTCAGGCCAGGCCAGAGAGGAAGGGGGCTGAGGAGGGGGAGGTAGGCGGCACTCCAAGTGCAGATGGGAGAGCCGGGTCTGAGTCACAAAATTCACACCTGGAGCCCAAGATCTCCAAATTGGGTTTGCCCAATTTTGCGAGAAGCCTGGTTTGCAGCGTTTGGGCCTGGGTCCTAATCTTGAAGTGCTGGTGGTTTCGGACCCCGTGGTTCCGTTTGGTCTGATCGCTAGAAAAGACCCTTCCTCTAACGTAGGTGTCAGTAAAAAACCTGCTGTGACCTTTGAGACGGGACAGTTACATGGGTGTTGGACAAGAAACCACCGGCAACCGCTGCCTTTCTCTGTTCCCCCAAATCCTCTTGTTCAAATGTCTGACTAGAAGGGGGGCAGGCTGTGACTCTCTTTGGTGCTGATTTTGACCTCAGCGAACGTACGTCATTTAAAACCTTTCCTTTGATATGAAACAGATGTCCCTGCTGTTGTGTTGAGGTTGTACAAGCACTTGTCAGCCACTTGCAGCTCGCTTGGGAGCCAGGCAGGTACCTGGCATGTCAACCTGCTGCTTAGTTTCTTTCTGATCTGGAAGGAGATGATCTCATGTCTGAGTGATGCCAGAGTATCCTACCTGGAGACATCCCCCTCCCCGTTTCTAAGCAGGACTTTGAAATGTCCCAACTAGAGACAGTCCCAGCAGAAGCCTTCTCAGGTCTCTCCCGAGGAGTGCTGGGACGGGTGACTCTGGCAATGTCAGGCTGGGAGATCTCCGGCCAACTGGGATGCAGTCGTTAAAGATGTTAGTTAGTTGTTTTGTTGACTGAGCTTTAGAATAATGCTTATAGGCTCCCCTCATCCTGGGACATCACAGATGCTACACAAGGCAGCAGCTGTGTCTCTTGGTGGAGTTATTCCTACGGACAGGTGGCAGCATTATTGCCAATAGCATGGCAGTGTTAATGGGACTCTGTGTAGGTGAATGTGAGACTGGGTGGAAAATTCCTCGAGGTCTTGCCAGAGGCATGAAATGACTAGCGGCTCTCCAGCAGCCTGGGCAGGCCTGGGCCCCTCAGCTCACCCGGAGTTTTTTTTTGCAGAAAGGCACAGGTTGGCAAAATTAGAGGCAGGGTTGTATACATTCCAGTTTTTCCCACCGGAGTACAGTCCATGACTAGGTGATAGAAAGCTAGTGACAGTAACGATTGTGTGTCACACGGATCGAACTGTCTCCAAGGGCCGCTGTGTTAGTGTGTAACTTGAAAACCAGCGAGCCATCCTGTGGCACCCCAGAGACTAACAAACATACATGTAGCAGCATGAGCCTTCGTGGGCACAGCCCACTTCCGCGGATGAGCTGTGTGCATCTTTCGTCTGGAGTCCAGCACCAGGCAGGGACTCCTGGCTAATGCAGACGAGTTTGTTCAGGAGGGCCCAGGCTCTGGAGAGACGAGTGTTTGTGTTTGGAGGGGATATGTGGATGTGGGCACTTTCCTGGTCAGGCAGTTTAGATTAGACACTGAGGCAGGGACTGGCTCTCTGGCTATGTCTACACTCGTGGCGTCTTGTGCGAGTAATATGCAAATGAGGCTATGCGTGGAATATCGCCGAACCTCATTTGCATACCTAATGAGCCACCATTTTTTTCAGAAGAGGCTCTTGCGCAAAAAGGAGCGTCTACACTGCCCCTTCTTGCGCAAGAAAATCGCTCTTGCGCAATGCCGTTACACCTATTACTTTTCAGGAAGAACGGCATTGCACAAGAGGGGTTTTCTTGCGCAAGAAGGGGCCGTGTAGATGATCCTTCTTGCACAAGAGCCTCTTCTGAAAAAAATGGTGGCTCATTAGGTATGCAAATGAGGCGCGGCGATATTCCACGCTTAGCCTCATTTGCATATTACTCGCGCAAGAAGCCGCGAGTGTAGACATAGCCTCTGTGTAGGCCCAGTGGAGTCTGGATCCCTGACTAGAGCCTCTATCACAATGCGAGAAGCAACTGAGAAAAGGCACAGTGTCTAGCTGCTAAAATGGCACATTGATATTTATGTGTACACAGGAGAGGGCCCCCGCCTGCCATGGCAGGTACATCTCATATGATACATGTAGGTGGCAAAACCGCTCTTGCATTCCGCTTAATATATTGATTTCTTAACATTGTTAAACCCCCAAAGGAGGCCTTATTTTATACTCTGAGCACTCCTGGCAGTTTGTTACAAATGCAATCGCAAGGCAAGGGTTCCAGCAGCAGCCCCGCCAACCATGGGCAGCCGTGGCTCAGAGAACCGTGGAGGGTCGCAGGCTGCTAGGCCTGTCCTGGGCTCAGCTTCTCACCGCTGCCTGTGCACGTGAATCGTTGGTGCGGAAGGACTGTGTCGTAGCTGGACTCGGTGGAGACCAACAGGGCAACACAGCGTATGGCACAATCTCACAAATCCAGGGGCTAGGGTCAGGACGTGCTTGGTTTTCTCTGGGCTTTGTGGCCGGGGATGTTTGTGGTACATGCACCTCGGCCGTGTCCTGGTCTCCTTTTTCTCCACTGAGGGGGGCCAGGGAAGGAGCTGTCCGTTTCGGGCGGTGCTGAATGCTCGGGCCCTGGTCTAGCGCAACACTGAGGCTCGTGTCACGTTAAGCCCCCGAGCGATCCCATTCACTGCTGTTAAACGATGGGTGTAAGCGCGTTAGCGGGGGAGAGCCAGGCAGCTCAGCACCGTGCAGAGTGGAGGCTTTGCCGGGAGGAGAACTGGGCTTCAGAACAGTGAGGCCTGGACTTAAATCTCAGGACTGGCTATGAGGACAATAACGTTAAGTGGAGGTGAGCAGCCGCCGGGGACCGTGGTTGGCTGGACCCATTGCGCCCCTCACCGTGCGTATTGACAGCTGCACTGGGGCAAAGTGGCGTTAAACCTCCAGGCTAGGGAACCGCCCCGTCTCGGCCCGTGCAGGGGGACCTGCCTCATGCAAAGCAGGCTCAGTTCTGGCACAGGGCTCTGTGAGTTGGTGGGTCGGCTCTGATGGGGGCTGCTGAGTCACGTAGGGACAGTGGGGGAGGAAGCACAAATCCACCCCACTTGTGATCCCCAGGTGTGGGCCCTGGCAAAATTGGTGTGAACCAGGGGGACTGCGATGCTGTCGTGCTCCCACTGAGATGGTCCAGGAGCCCGCTCCGCAGCCATACCCCCAATGAGACGTGCCTCTTATCTGGTAGCAAGTAGCTGAGCAGATTGCTGGCTGGTGAGGTGGGGTCCCGGCAGTGCAGGCTGTGAGATGTGGGTGTAACGCAGGCGCCAATGTGGGGGGCCTTGTGGGAGCTGTGACAGGGGAGGGAACAGTTCTAGGGAAATGTCTTTGGCTGGGGAAACACTTGTGCCCATTTTCAGGTGCAGCAAACTGAGGTTCTCCTTGGCCATGTTCCCCTCTCCCAGGTCCCTGAGCCATGGGGGCGGGACCATCAGACTAGAGGTCAGGGTCTCCTTGCCCAGGTTCTGCCCCCCCCCATAGCCGTGGTGAGGCTGGGACTCCTGCCCAAGGGCTGTGGGAGCCGCTTCGGAGGAGGAATTGGAATCCCTTCAAGGAAGGGCGACGTGGTGCCATGGATGGGGCACTGCTCAGGGCTCGGGAACACTGGGGTCTAGTCCTTGTTCTGCTGCTGCCCACGCCTCCCTGCTGCTCCCCCGTAGCCCCTCACAGTCTGCCTGCCTTGCTCTGTGACCATAGGGTGAGTCCTTGCTCCGTGCCTCGGTTTCCCCAGTTGTGTATAAAGCTGGCAACCCTGAACCACCTTTACACGGCTGAGCGCGGCAGCTGGCCACTGGCTGTCTGGGCGCTGTTATTCAGCAATCATTCTGGTGAAGCTGCTTGTCATCTGCTGCTGCAGGCCGCTCTAAAAGGGGGCGAAACCTCCCCGGGTGCCGAATTCCTGGGGAGCCGAGGGACCTCCCGTTCTGAGGAGCCCAGGTTTCCTGCCAAGGCTGCCCAGCTAGGCTGGCCATTCCGCAGGCAGCCTCGGGTCTCTTCACCGAAGTGCTCAGGGAGCAGGACGTATTGGGCTGTAGAGCAGCTATTTTTATTTCCCCCGGGGATAAAGTAAATGCCTGTTACTCAAGCGTGGGCAAGGACAGCCTGCAACTGCCAGAGTGTCCGACTCACCCATCAAAATCCTCCCCTTATTGTCTTCAGCAGCCGGCTCATTCCCCTGCTCTGTCCTGACCCAATTTACAGCCCCCGCCCCCATCTGCCCAGCACAGCCTGTGCAGCTTGTTCTAGCCATGGGGGGAACATGGTGCAGGTTGTGGGGGCAATGAATCGGCATCTCCCCCGCCTGGGGAGTTTTCACTCCCCCTGCAGATCACGGGCAGGACTCGTGCAACTCGCCCGAGCAGCCCGTCCTGGTCCCCGTGCGAGGCTGCGAGGGGCCGGGTGCGTTGGCTCGCTGCCCTTGCCAGCCTCCGGTCACTGGTGGGAGGAAGCCTCGTGTGCCGGGGCAGAGCTCGACTTGGCGCCCGAAGCTGGGGAGCTCCGCGGCCAGGCTGGTAGCGGGAGGAAGGGATCCACAGCGGTGGCCAGGGAGAGCCCCGATCCCTCAGCCAGAGTGTGGAGGGCTTCAGGGTCCCTAAGGGCCAGAGCTGCCATGCTTATAGCCAGGGGTAGTGACCCCCTGACAGAAGGCCAGGCGGGAGGGCAAAACCACAGCCTTTTGCTGGCCCGGGACTCCGCCAGCCTGGGAGATACAGTGCCACTCTGCTTGTCAGAAGGCAGCTTGTCTCCAAATTACCGCGTGACTTGTCCCCGGCCCTGCCCTACCCCGGCTCCCTCTCCCTGCAGAGCATTGGACAAACACCGTCTCTCTCCAGTGGCTAAAGTGCAGGGCGGTTTCCCTCTCTGCTCCGGCTTTGCAGAGCGCGTCAGACCCAGCTGCAGACGCTGCCGGCGGTGTGGTGGGAGCATCCTGGCAGATCCAGGAGAGGCTGGCCTGCAGGGGAGCGGCTAATTAGAACGGGGGTCCTGGGACTTCCTGGGAGGGGTCAGGCCAGATGCTATGGGTGACTGGGAACGGAAAAGAGACCTTCTGGCCTCCCCATCAGGGTGGTTATCTGCCCCGGGACAGTAGTGACTGAAAGTTTCTGCCAAATTGCTGTTGAGTCTGTTCCCTGCTCTACCGGTGTCTCTGGCACCGGCTGGCATGTGCACACTAGGGGTGTGTCTAGACTAAAGGGTAAATCGAAAGAATGCAGCAGGTTTTTTGACCGCGGAAAACCTTTTGAAAAAAGGCGCCGTGTAATGCAAACTGTGCTTTTTCGAAAGAGAGCATCCCGACTGCCTGGGGGCTCTCTCGAAAAGGCGGCTTGCTTTTTCGAAAGTACTGGTTGTCGTCTAGACGCTGTTTTTCGAAAGAGGCTTGCAGTGTAGACGTAGCCTAGGGGTGCTAGAATGCCCAGTCGAAGAGGGATCCTGGCAGCACCAGTGACTGAGCCACTAAAGGTCCGGTCGGCAGCACAGCCGGGTTAAGGCAGTCTCTTTGCCTGCCCTGGCTCCGCACGGCTCCTGGAAGTGGCTGGCATCCTCGGTGGCCAGGAAAGCTCTGGGAGCTGTCCCCGCCCCCGGCACTGCCTCTGCAGCTCCCATTGGGTGAGAGCCGTGGTCGGTGGGAGCTGCAGGGCTGCACCTGTGGGCGTGGGCAGCACGCACTGTGCAGAGCCACCTGGCTGCACCTCTGCCTAGGGCAGATATGTCGGTTGTGCCCAGGAGCAGCACAGGGCCAGGGCAGCTGGAACTATGCTGTGCCACCTATTGGATGTCCACCTGAGGTAAGTGCGGCACAACCAAAGCTTGCACGCCGGACCCCCTGCTCCAAGCTGGAACCCCCTCCCACGCATACACATCCGTCCAGAACCTGCCCCCCGACTCCAACCCCTTGGCCCAGCCATGAGAGCCCTCCTGCACCCCAACTCCCTCCCAGAGCCTGCACCCAGCCCAGAGCCCCCTCCTGCATCCCTAATGCCCAAACCAGCCCCAGAACCTGCACCTCTAGCCAGAGCCCTCACCTGCTCCTGCTCCCCAGCCCAGAGCTGCCTCCCACGCCCTAAGCCCCTCATTTCTGGCCCCACCCTGGGGTCAACACCCCCAGATGGTGCCCTCATCCTTGCCCACACCCCAACCCTGCCTCAGCCTGGTGAGCGTAAGTGTGGGTGTGGGGACATGAGTGACTGAAGGAGGGACGCTGGGGGGAGTAGGGCCTCAAGGAAGGGGTGGGGTGGGGCAGGACAAGAGTGTTCACTTTTGTGCTGTTGGAAAGTGGCAGCCCTCGTGCACACCCCCTGGCACTGCCCTGCAGAAAGCCTGGTGATGCCCCAGCCTAGCGGAACGCCCTCCTGCAACACAGACCACAACAAAGTGGCCAAGAAGAACGGGGCTCCCTCTCACTGCCTATGGGATGGGTTGGTTTCTTTCCTTTACACTTTAATGTGAACTGGCTGCCGGGGCCAGTGCAGGACTCAGTAGTCCTCTCTTTATCTGCAAAATGGGTACAGCGTGGGGCAGCAGCCATCTCCACACCAGCCAGGCCGTGGTAGTTTTCTAGGGCAGAGTGGTACCAGGAGGCCCCACTTGAGGTCAGGGCCATCTTGTGTGAGGTGCTGTCTGAACGCCAAGCAAGAGTCAATCCCTGCTCCAAAGAGCTTACAGTCAACACGGGCAAGGCAAAGAGGGAAACAGAGACATGAAGCAATTTGCTCCCGGTTCCCCAGCTGGGCCATGGCACAGCTGGGAATACACCCCAGCTCTCCTGACTACCAGTCCAGTGCCCTACCCACTAGGCAATGCTGCCTTAGTAGCAGCCAGAGTCACGCTTCCCTAAGAGGAGGGAGGTGGTTAATGCAATAAGCAATGTCAGCCTTGGGGATGCAGGGAACTGTCCTCACCTCAGTCTCTGACAGGCCCTCGGGGCTTTCCAGCCTTGAAAGACTTTGGCCAGTTCTGCCCCTCCTTGTGTCCCATCCCCGGACACCGTTTCTTTTCCTGGGTCCAGCTGCAGCCCCAAAGAATGGGCGGCTTAGGAATCCAAGCACGCTCCTGCTCAGCACACCCCAGACTCTGCACTCGCCGGAGTTATGTGTCTCTCAGCCATCGTGGTTCCTGGCGCTCCCGGCCCGCACCAGGTACCGCCTGCCATTATAAACTCATGAACTTTAAGGCCGGGAATATCTAGTACGACTCCGGCCCCTCGCAGGTCTCAGAACCTCCCCCTCTGCTATTAGAGACTCCTGCCCTCCTGCTGAGTGACTGAAGTCCTCACATCCTGCCTTAGAGACCTCAGGTTACAGAGAGTTCACCATTCCTAGGGTATGTCTAAACTACAAAGAGCTTTCGAAAGAGGAGATGCAAATTCTGTTTTTTTTCATCTCCTCTGCAACATAAGGCAGGGGCCACTTGCATGCTGAAACACCATGGGAATTTGCATATCCTCGTCCGATCGCATTTTCGACAGAGGATCTTTTGAAAATTAAAGTTGTCTAGACACGTTTTTTCGAGAAAAAAAAACAAAAAAAGCCGAAACCCTTTTTCGAAAAAACTGTTCTTCCTAAAAAAAAGGAGGTTTACGCGGTTCTTTCAAAAACGTTTTTTTTTTTTTTTTAAAAACAACACATCTAGACTACTTTCATTTTCGAAAGAGAATCTTTCGAAAATGCGATCGGAAGAAGATATGCAAATTCCCAGGGTGTTTCAACATGCAAGTGGCCCCTGCCTTATGCTGCAGAGGAGATGAAAAAAAACCAGAGTCTCTGGCAATCTGAGTGGGGGGAAAGGAAGATTCCTTCCCAGCCCCACAATGGTGCCCAGTTAGACCCTGAGTATGTGGCAAGCTCCACCAGCCAGACACCTGGGAAAGAATTTGCTGCAGTAACTCAGAGCCTCCTTCCCCCCGCCTCTCCCCCAGCGAGCTCCAGTTTGGAGGCAGCTCTGTGGCTCAGCTGGTTGCTTGCTGGGGCGCCGAGCTGGTTGTGTTTGGTGAAGGCCTCAGGCCGAGTCCCATAAAGAACATGTGTGACGGGGGAAGCTCGGCTGCTTGTTCCCACTGGGGGCCTGGGCCAATCCGCTCGCGCCCCAGGCCCGACTGCTCCACGCCTGGCCTGCATCTTTCCACCTCCTCCCACCCTCATTGCGCCTCTTTCCCAAGCCGCTTCCCCCAAGTGGCATGGTCCAGGGGATTTGACTGGAGGATGCTGGGGCTGGCAGCAGGTGTCAGGGCCCCCCCGGCATTCACCGCGGCGATGGAAGCAGAGCGAGCTGGCCCTGGCTGCTGCACTCCCCCAAGCCTGGCTCCCGGCCACCTCACTGAGGGGAGAGGTGGGCCGGGGCCGGGCCTTCTGCCACGGTGAAGTGGAGTCACCCAGCCGGGAGGGGGCAGAGCAGCTCAGGCTGGGTCGCTCCACTTCCTCCTCTCCCGTGCAGGGGCAGGCCCGACCCCAACTGCTGGGCCTAGGCCCCCCTTAAACTCCCAGGCCACCCTGGGTATGTCTACACTACCCCGCTAGTTCGAACTAGGAGGGTAATGTAGGCATACCGCAATTGCAAATGAAGCCCGGGATTTGAATTTCCCGGGCTTCATTTGCATAATCGGGGCGCCGCCATTTTTAAATCCCCGCTGGTTCGAACCCCGTGCCGCGCGGCTACACGCGGCACGAACTAGGTAGTTCGAACTAGGCTTCCTAGTTCGAACTACCGTTACTCCTCGTGGAATGAGGTGTACCGGTAGTTCGAACTAGGAAGCCTAGTCCGAACTACCTAGTTCGAGCCCCGTGTAGCCGCGCGGCACGGGGTTCGAACGAGCAGGGATTTAAAAATGGCGGCGCCCCACTTATGCAAATGAAGCCCAGGAAATTCAAATCCCGGGCTTCATTTGCAATTGCAGTATGCCTACATTATCCTCCTAGTTCGAACTAGCGGGGTAGTGTAGACATACCCCCTGAGAGTTAAGCCAGTGGGAGGAACCCTGGTGTTTGTCAGTAGGGCCAGAGAAGGGCTGTCTCCCCAGACCTAGCTCCCTCGGTGATGGGGGCGGGGGGGGGCAGCAGAGCATGGGGACACACTGGGAAGGGGGCAGAAGCTCCCAATATGTATGTGACACATGCAGGGCTGGAGGGGAATGAACCTCCATCTTGCATGCAAGCCCAGCCTGGCTGAGGGCAGATGCCTCTGGAAAGACGGGAGCTTTGCTTCCCTTTCTGTGGTGGTTTATGAATTGGGTTTCTCCTCTCACCTGCCTTGGGTTTTGCGCCTTCCCCAAAGGGCTCGGGACGAGCAGGGGCCGCCCCTCTGGCACCGAGCTGCCAGCACAGGTGCTGCCTGTAAAGCGTGGAGAGACACGGGTTCTAATCCCTCCACCTCCACCGCCTCCGCAGCCATCCCGCGCTCCCCTCCGGAGGTTAATGTGATAATTGCCATGTGTGACTGTTTACTGCGAGAGGAGGTGGCACCGCCCCCAGCTGGGCAGGTTCGGCAAAGAAAACATTGCCGCTGCGTCACGGCTGAAATTGCTGGCAATTGAGACCATTTTCCCGGCACAGGTGCACCGCCGCCCCCAAGCTGCTTTTCACCGTCTGTCATGATCCCCCTCTCGTTTGTGTGTGGCTCTCAGTAATTGAAGTCTGCAGGTGAGGAAAGCGAGGCAGAAACAGCAAGAGAGAGAGACAGAGGCTGGGAGCACCAGCTGTTGGGTCTTAGGGCAGAGAGCAGGGCAGCGATGTTCCGCGGCAGTCTTGGGAGGGAGCAGGAGAAGGTGGGACTGCTGGCTTGGAGAGGAGTCTCCTCCCAATTCCAGTTAGTAGACCCCTATAGAGATCTGCTGTGTATCCGCATCTACAGATGTGGATGTCTGTTGCGCATTTTTGCCGATGCAGATGCAAATTTTGTATCTAGAACCCTGCAAATTTGTGGAGATCCGCTTTGTATCCTCAGGTATCCGCATCTACGGACATCCACGGCGCATTTTTGTGGCTACAGATGCAGGTACAAATTTTGTATCTGTGTAAGACTCTACTAGTTAGCGCTGGGTGTGGGGCACTAGTAGGCCCACGTTCGCTAGCGGGAGGACTTCTGGACAGTGGCCGTAATCCCATCTGGCCCTTGGTTACTTCCCCCTCCCGCCCTGAGACTTAGTGTCACTGTCTGCCTTGGGCTGTTGGCAGGGACCACGTCTAAGCCTTGATTCAGTCTCTTCAGAAGCATTTCGTGCTTTGGCGTCGCTTTCACGCCAAGCCGTTGGCAGGCAGGGCCGGGTCGGGAGCACAGAATGTGAGGAATCACCGTCACTGCTGGGGGGTGTTAGCCAGCAACTTTTCTCCCATCGAGAGGGGGCTTTCCCCCCACCTTACAGATTTCCCCCCGTTCTTCCAGTCTTTGGAGACGACTTTCCTTCCAGAAGCGGCTCGCGACGGCCCGCTCTCGAGCAGCGCTGCCGATGACTCAGAGGGAGACGAGGGCGTAATTAGCATTAGGAAAAAAGAATCGTTCCTTCCAACAAGATTGATGCCACCTCCCCCAGACGGTCACGTTCTGCCACAGCCCGGCTCGGGCCGGCGTCATGCACAGCTGACAAGACAAGAGGACGAACAGGGACTGGGAGGTGGCAGGGTGGTGGAGAGGGCGCACAGCTTTATTAAAAGGATCAGTGAATAATTGTATTGTGATGTTATGGAGCGGTGCTCGCTAGAAGCCTTTCAAGCTGATACGGTTTGGCCCTGCGGTTAGTGCTCTCCCGGGTGCTGGCGTCATCCCTTTTCTGGGCCTCTGCGTTCAGCTGCGAGGCTGTAGCGCAGCTTGGTTGGCACGGGACGCTATTAACAGTGACGGGGTCAGACTAGACGAGCACTTGGAAAGCCCCCGAACCGGAAGGGCAACTGTTGACAGCCTCTAGTCGAGAAGGCAACTTCATTGCACGCGATTCTTCCTTCTGAACCTGGGTCATGCTTCACAGATGCAAACCCTGTGGTTTTGTATTGCTTAGTGTGGTGCAGGCGAGACACCGGGGAGCTCCAATTGGAGTCAGGCATAGAGAGAAAGCTCCCATTCTGCTCTGGAGAAGGATGGGTCCCGGCTGCCGTGTTCCGATGGGGACCAAAACTTCTCCCGAGTGCAACGGTGTTTGGATCGGGGATTTTGCACTGGGCTTAGCTCTCCCTTAATTGTAATGTGAAACCTGAGCTCCCACCCTTTGCTGGCTGGTCAGGCCCTCCTCCTTCCTCTGGCGGGAGGTCATTCCAATGAGCGGTGGCACGGTGGTGGGGAGAGAGGAGAAGACGTCAGGTTCTGGTGCAGGGGCCAATGGCCCTGGGTCCCCAAGATTGGCCAGCTGCAGTGGGACAGAGGGGCGTGTCGCTAGTATCCATGCTTCGTGGCGAGGCAGAGTCTTTGCCCAGCTCGGAGATGGTGCTGTGGGTCTGGTGGAGGAGGGAAGGGTAAGGGCACCGCGTTTTGGGCTGGGTTTGGCACCCCTGGCTGTACTGAGTGCGAAGTCTGGTTCCACCCAGGGCTGGGCTCCCTGAGATACCCCGAGGGGACTGGGGTGGGCAAACGCCAGCAGCTGGCAAGAGTCTCTGCTGCTGTTCAGTGGGGGAGGCTTTGAGAGGGGGCCTAGGTGGTGGAGTGGGGGAAATGGATCCCCCACCTAGACTCTGATTGTGCGAAATGAGCCGGCCAGCCTGGGTCCTCAGTGTTCACTCCTTCCCCCGCTCAGTGAGGGCGCCGGCCCCAGTGGTAATCCCTGTGGAGGAGACTCAGCCCGGAAATAACAGGGTGGTGCTTGAGGTGTGTTACCAGAGCAACAGGGGCCGCAGGGCTGGGCGGGGCAGAGGGAGCTGGAGGCCGGGATGGAGGCGTATTTCCACCGCGGTTTTGAGGGGGCGGGCGCAAGGAGATGCTGCAAGTCAAGCCTGAGGGGAGCCAGCAGAACAGTGTGAGGGGCCCAGGCCTGGGGTAGCAGAGGCTGCTCTGGAGGTCAGGCTGCCAGAGCTGAGGGGGGGAAGTTTATATGGCACTCGTCTGCGCGGGGCAGAAGAGCACTAAATGGGTCAAACCGACGCCCTTCCTCTGCCAGTGCTGGTCACCAGCCAGTCCCTTTTGGGACAGCGAGGAGAGGAACAGGGCACCTCCTTTGGCACCAGCCCTGGCCCCACATTCCAGTCCAGAGGAGGGAGGTCTTGTGGGAAGGCTGCTAGACCTCCCAGGGCGCAGTGGGACAGCCGCTTTCTTGCCACAATCGGGCAGAGAGCCCAGAGCTGCAGGAGAAGCGGGGAGGAGAAGAGGGGTTCCTGACTTGTATGCACGGAGCGACCTTTTTAGGAGAACATCTTGGCGGGGAGGACAGCACTAGCAATGTGTCAGGAGACCGAGTACCTCCCTTGGTTTGAGTATAACGGAGCAGATTGCAGCTGCCTTCACCTAGCATGCGGAGGTGTGGCCGGCCGAGGCTGTCTCTGGATACGATTCTCCATGCTGCATTCTAGGCCCTTGATTTGGGTCAAGATGAAGCGTTGCTTGGGAGGACCTCTAGTGTCTTGGCCACACTCCAGCTCCTAGACTTTCAGGCCAGAAGGGACCATCAGGATCATCTAGTCCGGTTGTTTCCAACCTGTGGTCTGAGGACCCCTCGGGGTCCATGAGGGCACTGCAGAGGGGCCGCAGAAAGTTTTTAAAAGAAAGGATTGGGCCCACCACCTTACCCCCCCCCCCCCCCCCAGTTCCCAGAGTGGAACGAGGGGGTGGGGGAGGGAGAAGTGACTTGTTTTTTATCCTGTTCCCCCGGATGCTGAGGGAGCGAGGGGAAAGTGCTTACATCCAGTGCATGCCTCTTACACACAAGCCAGGTGTGAGAGGCATGTGCGTCATGCAAGCACTTTCCCCACACTCCCTTAGCTTCTGGAGAACAGGATCAAAAGTAAGACGTGTCCCGGTGTGCACAGCTGCTGCCCACTCCTCACACTTCCGATGTTCCTCCCTTGCCTCCTTCCCTCCTGAAAGTCCATCCTCGAGGAGCTGGCAGCTCCAGAGCTGCCTTTGGCCCACGAGAGCCCCATCGCTGCGTGGACGGGCAGGGGACGGAGGGGACGGGGGCAGGGGACGGAAGGGACAGGCGCTGAGGAAGCAGCGCGGGTGAACAACAGCCAATGAGACCCGAGAAGCTCTGTGCCCTGCAGTCGGCACGTCCCTCAGCCCACACTGAAGCTGACAAGCTGCGACTGTTGTCTGGAGTCCGCTTATCAAGGGGCCTGTCACTTTTTACCGGTTTTTGTCTCTTTTTTGAATATGTCACCCCGCTCTAAGGGTGTGTCTACACGGCAGAGTTATTTCAAAATAGCTTTCCTAGCGCCTACACAAGCCAACTGCTATTTCGAAATTAATTCAAAAAGGCAGGGGGCTTATTTCGAAATTGGTAAACCTCATTCCACGAGGAATAGCGCCAATTTCGAAATTGCTATTTTGAAATAAGCGCTGTGTAGATGCTTATTTTGAAATAGGGGGCCTCCAGCCCTTCCCAGGGTGCCCTGCTGGCCGCCCTGGCCACAAGGTAACTTCTGACCTGATGCCCTGCCGGAACCAGTTTCAGCTGGCCTTACATGCGATTCAGCGTCCTATCAGTGTGGACGCGCTATTTCGAAATAGCAAAAAGCTATTTTGAAATACGTTTTGTGTGTGGACGTGTTATTTTGAAATAACACTGTAGTGTAGACATACCCTAAGTGTTCCAAAGCGGTGGGAAGGGGTTAGTTGGGCCACTCGCAAAAACGGATCATGTGTGGGGAGGGGTCTGGGAAATTTTAATGGATTGAAAAAGCGTCTGTCTGCGCAAAATGGTTGGAAACCACAGCTCTAGTCTGTGACCTGGTGCCGTTCTCTCATCCCAGCCAGTGCCTGGCAGGGGCTTCCAGCCGCCTTAGCTCTGTTTCAGGAGACACAGACATGAGCGATGCTCAGTGGTTTATCATCAGACCTGCACTTCAGTAGGGCAGTGCAATGGCCAAGGCCCCCTAAATTCTGTGACACAGACTCCAGCACCCTCCCGATTGCACCCCACCCAGCTCAGCAGGCAGCCAGCTGCCTGGAGCCAGCCCAGCTCTGGCACCTGACAGAGACGGGGGCATTCACAGGCCACACGCCAAGCACCCAGCTCCACACGCTCGTGTAAAGATTTGGGATAAAGACTCTTTCTTCCACCAGAGCCGGGTTTCTGGCTTTACCCCGCTGTGTGCAGTGTCGGAGCAGGCACAGACCTCTCGCCTTGCCTCTAGGCAAAGCAGGGAGCAGCTCCTCAATGACGAGAGCTCCAAGCAACGGCTGTCAGGTGCCACATGTGGCTCCCCCTGGTTGGATCAGGACAGGCCTAGACGGGCTGTTGGCTTCGGACAGGAAGATGCCAGACCGGTTTCTCCTGCACTTCCCTGACAGGGCTGTCTAAGGGGGCTGGGTGACTGAGCTGCGCCTAACGGGAACAGGACAGTACCGGCAGGGCGGAGGCTCCCATCCAGTGCTGGGTACCAAACAGCAGCCTCAACGATGTGAGACAGGGGGTGGAACAGTCGGTTGGAAGGTGCTGGGGTAAGACGCGGGATTCTGAAAATGTCTCCATGGCCATGGAATCCTGGGGTGCACAGGGCCCCGGTTCTACACCCGGGAGTAACCGGAGCCCTTCATGGTCCCACAGAGGCGGAATACAGTGTAATGCTTTTCTTTTTTTCCCTTTCAGACCAATGATGCCTTAGGAGCCACCTGGAACTGGCTGTACTTCATCCCCCTCATCATCATCGGCTCCTTCTTTGTTCTTAACCTTGTCCTGGGAGTGCTGTCTGGGTAAGCAAGCAGCTTTCCCTTTCTTCTGGGTCCATTAGCTCCGTTAACCCTGGCCAGGCCTGACCCAATCACTGGTTGCTTTTGGATTAGGACACTGCTGTTCGGGAGCATCCTCATGCTGAGCCCTCCTTCAGCAACTCCTCTTGGGAAGGCTCGGCCTGCCATAGTGTTTGCCCCACGGGGATCTGTCTTTGGTCATATGCTGGTTAATGTGTGTTTGAATCACCTGGAAGAAAATATAAAATCGTCCCGGGTAAAGTTTGCAGCAGGCACAAAAACTGGGGGAATAGCAGAGAGTGGGAATGCTGTCTCAACGATACAACATGGTGGGGATTCACTAGTAAATTGGTGCCAGGAAACAATGCGCATTCTGAATCCAGCTACATATAAACATAGACAGCGAGAGACGAAGTGTGCAGGGCGTACTTAGAGGTCGGAGGGTTCTGTCCGGGGAAGCAGCCATGCCTCTGAAAAACAGCTGGGCTGTGTCTAGACTGGCAAGTTTTTCCGCAAAATCAGATGATTTTGCGGAAAAACTTGCCAGCTGTCTACACTGGCTGTTTGAATTTCCGCAAGAACACTGACGATCTCATGTAAGATCGTCAGTGTTCTTGCGGAAATACTGTGCTCCTCCCGTTCGGGCAAAAGCCCTCTTGTGCAAATCATTTGCGCAAGAGGGCCAGTGTAAACAGCAAAGTACTGTTTTCCGCAAAAAAGCCCCAATCGTGAAAATGGCAATCGGGGCTTTTTTGTGGAAAACCGCGTCTAGATTGGCCACGGACGCTTTTCCGCAAAAAGTGCTTTTGCGGAAAAGCGTCCTGCCAATCTAGATGTGCTTTTCCGAAAATGCTTTTAACAGAAAACTTTTCTGTTAAAAGCATTTTAGGAAAATCATGCCAGTCTAGACGTAGTCCTGGGGTTGAAGTGGGTTATCAGCTGACCATGAGCTCTCAGTGTGACGCAGTGGCCGAAAGGGATAACGAGATGTTGGGATGCTTAAATGAGGTAAGCTGCAGTGGACAGACTCAGGGAGCTCGATTTATTGAGCTTAACAAAGAACGTTAAGGAGCAATTTGATTACAGTCTCTGGTACGTGCATGGGAAAGAGACTTAGTTACAGGCTTCTCCATCTAGGAGAAAAAGGTCTAACACGATCCAATGGCTGGAAAACGAAGCTGGCCAAATGCCGTCTGGAAGCGAGGGTCCATTTTTAACAGTGAGAGGAATTAACCACTTGGGCCGTTTTCCCAGGGTCGTTGTGGATTCTCCATCACCGGCCATGGATACATCATGATGGGATGTGTTGCTGAAGGGTACACTCTAGGAATTAGTTTGGGGAAGCTCTATGGTCTGTGCTGTACAGGAGGTCAGAGTAGATGGGCCTAGGGGTCCCTTCTGGCCTGAGACTCGAGGACTCTGTGAGTAGCTAGGAACTCGCACCTGGCTGCATTGTTCCCTCCAGGACTGCCTGTCGTGAGGTGCGAGTAAAATAAATCTCTTACCAATACAGGTGGCGGGTGGGCATTCCAGGTAGGGGGGGCATGTGACCTCCCCACATAACCCCCCATGTGATTCTGCCCCACTCCTCTCCATCCCACGTTACCTGGTGGGAGCGGAGGGTGATAAGTGTTGCTGCTCTCCCTGCCAGCGGGGAAAGGAGCAGAAGCCCGCGGAGCTGCCTCTCCTCTGGGCTCGGTACAGCGGCACCCGGCCAGAGGACAGGTCTGGGGAAGGGGGGGGCTGAGGTTTTTCCCCTTTCCCCATTGGGAGGGGCAGGCAGCAGGGAAAGGAGCAGAACACCGGCAGCTCTTGGGCTGCTGTACTGCTCCCAGCCCCGGCTCCCCAGCCCTGTTCTCCTGCAGGGCTCCCTACAGGCAGAGGCAGCTCTGTGAGGGGTTGGGGGTGGTACAGTCTTTTTCTGGTACGCTGTACCGGCTAGCGATGCCTCATGGGTACAGTGCACTGGACTTGTGCTGCTGCCGCTACTGGAGCAAGGAAGTTCCCCTTGCTGCAGCCATACTACCAAGGTGGGCACAGAGGCCTCGGGGGAAGGAGCAGGTGAGGGTCAGGGGTGAAGCGTGGGTGAGGTTTTGGTGGAGGCCGCATGGGGGCAGGCCTTGGGGTGGGGCCAAGGGCCTGGCATGCCCAGCCTCCCCAAATGGAGGAGTCCCATGCCACCCAAACCAGATGTTTACACAATACCAGGCGCGAGGAATGATCTGTTGGCCAACGCAGGGCAAGGCGATGCTGGGCCACTGAAGTGGCAGGCGGGTCATTGAGGGAAACTGAGGGTTGCCTCACTTTGAACCTCCTGTCAGGAGTGAAGCGAAAGCCTACAAAGCACTGAAGTAGGGAAGGGAAGAGCTTGGACGTGAAGCTGAGGGGGTACCTGGGGGCAAGAAGCTATCCAGGAATGGCTCGGGAGGGGGGAGTACACAGGGGAAATCCTTCAACGGCAATAGGCAGCTTGTATTAGCACAGGGATTTTCTCTAATACAGTGTGAGTATGCGGGGTCGCTGTGCGGTGTGTGAATGCCAGGGTGTGGCTGTGTGTGTGCGGTGTGACCGAGCTCTGCGTGAGTGTGCAGTGTGGCTGAGCTGTGTGTGAGTGTGCAGTGTGGCTGAGCTGTGTGCGAGTGTGCAGTGTGGCTGAGCTGTGTGCGAGGGCAGGCTGTGTGGGTGTAAGGTGAGGCAAAGTTGTGAGTGACGTGCAGGGGTGTGGCCTGCTCTGTGAATGAGGCCAGGAGGTGGCTGCGAGGGAAGGTGTGGCAAAGCTGTGTGTGGGTGTAGGCCGTGGCTGTGTGTGCGGGGTGTGACTGAGCTGTGGGGGTGCGAATGCTTTGTGTGTGAGCACAGGCAGGGGCTCTCCGCACAGGGTGTGGCTGAGCTGTGAGTGCAGGGTTGGGTGCGTGTGGATAGCAGCGTTGTAACCGTTTTACTTCTCTCCGAGGACATGAGAGTTTAATGAGATCCATTAGCTGGGGAGTGAAGAGAAGCAGAGTTTCTTGTCTCCATGGTGATGAACCATGGCTGCACCAGCATGTCCTGAAATCCTGTCAGACCTAGAGCGTGAGATGAGCGAGAAGAATTTCAGCAAGTCGATCTCCCTCCTAGTCCTCTTTTCCCCTTGTTCTGGAGGGCTACACAGCAGGGGCAGCCATTCGCGGGGCAGAAAATGTATCCCACAAGCTGACTTTCCACGTGTAAAGTCGGGGACATGCGCTGCTCGCATTTCCAGCAGCTGAGGAAGGAATACGTTATGACAAGGACACCGCTGGAATAGCAGTGCCCTTTTGCAACATGCCTACTCGTCATTGCCTGTACTATTCTGTGTTGCGTCTGAGCATCATTGAGAAACCACGGAGCACACTGATAATGACTTTAATAGTAAATAGGGGGTTATGGGTGGAGTTTAACAGCTGTAATGTCCAGTAGGTGTTCCTTGGGTGTCATCCACTGGCTGATGGTGTCGAACCCAGAAATTTATTCCTCTTTGATTTTAATGTCAGTCAATCAACTCAGTATCCCATCTTAGTGCTAGTGGGAGGTGTGGTACGAGGCATGGTCTTTTACAGGTGGAACAGTCCCATCTCACTGTAGATGTAGTCATGTAGGAGCTGGGATATTGACCCTATGATCCAGGTCGGCATTGTGTCTAAATCATTTCTCCTCAAGTTTCAGTCCATGGTGATACTCTTCTTCACTTCCTGTTCCAAGTGGTTCTGTCAAGTTTGTGAGTACCACTGAATTATTGTTGGTACCACCCAGCACTGGATGGAATAATTCCTGTTTGTGAAGCTGGTAAAATGCTTTGGGGTGTTACAAGGTTCAGGATTGAAAATGGGGATGTTCCTTTCTACTCTTCCCTCAGATTAGCTGACATAAAATGGGGATAAACGTAAAAAACAACAAATGGTCTGGTAGCACTTTATAGACTAACAAAACATGTAAAATGGGGAGAAAGGTCTCAGTCCAAAAGTAAATTCACCAAATAATGCAGTTTTGAGGTGACTGGGGAGAATTCACAAATTTGTATCAAAGTTGGTGAATAAAAGGGGGAAAATGGGGAAACATTCTTAAAAGTCTGAACAACCCATTTCAACATTTTGGTTTGAAATTATTCAAAATGCCATTTTGAATGGACATTCTAACAGTTTGTTTGACCCAAACTAAACTGTTGCAGTTTTTTTGTTTTGCTGAGAAAAACCAAAAAATTCAGTTTCATTTTGAAGCAAACCAGGTATTTTGGGGTTTTTTTGTGTTTTGGTTTGGCACCTGAACCAAATAACCCGTTGTTGTCTCAGCTCTCGCTGATGTCCAAAGTGGTCCAGCTTTCTGGATTGTTCTTGATGGTCTGTGAGGTAATTTCATATGTGGGTAATCTTCCCTATTTGGAAAAGTAATCCCTCAGTACTGTAGGCTCTGTGTGGTGTAATTCTGCCATCGAGGGTGGTATGGATGATCGATGGTTTCTTTGCCTCCTTCACAGAAATGATGGAGGTTTGTAGGAATGCTGGTTGGAATTTCTCTGTATCAGACTTCAGTTTTTCATCTCCGCTGCTTAAACTTTCTTCCTCCCCTCTTTTTCTGTCATAGGCTGTTCAAAACCGGTAGCAATCTGGGTGGTCAATGGGGTGAATGGGAGTGCTTTCAAGCAGTCATCGGAGATAATGTTGTATTGCTCCATTGACTCTTCCCTGTGGCCTTTTGGCAGGGTAAAGTTTTTCATAATTAAGTTCTAGTACCTGGCCAAGTCCAGGACCATTGTGGGCAGCTGGGTTCCTCACTGCTTTGCTCTAAAAGTGAGTTATTTTCTCTTCAAGGAGAAAGTGGTCCAACTGGAACTAGATGGGTCTTGCGTTACTAATGTTCATGCCCAGCATTAGGATTCAGGCCAGAGTGGGTCCAGATACGTGTGCTGGTGCAGGGTAGGCCGCTGAGAAATAATAATGTGGAAGGTTAGTATAAGGTTAGCCTGGGTAGCAAGAAGAGCTCACGTTGGTCCCACAGTGTCAGCCAGCCAAGAGCCGGTGACTTGGGCCAGATGGAGCGACCCGTCAGCAGTAAGACTGTGCAAGGCAAAGGGTCTGCCGGTGACAGATCTTCCTTTGCGCCGCGTGAGGCTGAGGTCTTGGTGTTTCTCTGTCCAGGGCCCATGTCAGGTAACCGGTTGCTGATTGAATTGGACTGGATGTAGCTGTCTAGTGATCTTCCCGGGCGCCTGCTGGCATTTCCACTGTTTGTTTATTCCTAGGAGGGTTTGTATTGAGGCGGGATGCAAGTGGGTGGCTGGCCTAATTGGCAGTGGTGAGGAGGTAGTGGCGTGCCAGATACCTAGGGAACAGCAAGTCTGTTAAGCTCCCAGCAGGGCCGAGGTAGGGGAAGTTTTGGGCTTTTGCAGCATGGCCAGGCAACACCCGGGGTGCGAGACCTTCCTGCATTAGTTGCCATTCCAATGCTGCGGGAAGCTTCACTCCAGAGCAGCACAAGGGCAGGTGTTGAGAGGCAAGCTGACGTGCTGTGCAGTGACATGACTTGAGCCAAGGAAGAGGCCACCTTCACTACCCGTCCGGGCCGCAGTGGGTAGCTGTGCCCTTCATCCCAGCTACCGGAGCATCAGCAGGAGACCTTTATGGCAAATACGTAGAAAACTTTTCTTTGTCTGGGACATACATGATGAAGTTTGTCATGGATATGCACATGTCGGGCTTTGGTTAGAACACGTTGGTCAACTTCTTTAGCCTTTATTACCTTTAGAATATGACCTCGGTTCCCAAGGTTTCTGCAGGGCTAAGGGAAGCGTTTGGGGCATACTCCAGTGGCCAAAAATCTCCCTTTAAAATCCCGAGTGTCCTAGTTAGACTATGTAAACTTAGTCTGTCACATCCAGGCTCTCTGCTCATGTCTAGGCTTGTTTGCCGTCAGATAGCGTGGGATTTTGAGGTGCTATGGTGATGGACATCAAATACGTATTTCCACCAAGCTATTGCACTGCTTTGTGAGCTAGCGTCCGAGACAGTCGGCGTGAGTGTCAGTCTGAATGCACTGAGACTCTCTAGCTCTGGGGAAGTAGAGTCCGGGACAGAGAGGGAAGCCATGTCTCCTTCCCTGACTGGTTTTAGGCCAGTTTTACAAGCAAAGATTCTGCACGCGAGTGGGAAGCCATGCCCTGACTGTGAAATGGCACATCTGGCCTTGTGGAACCCAAGGGGATTGTTTCTAACAGAGCCCCGCAATTGCTTTCCTCTGAAATGCAGACTCTCTGCATCCCAGAAACAATTACTGATGTGGTCTGGGCTCAGGAAATCAACTGATGCCAGCCAGCCTGCCCTTTCTCTAACCTCTCCTTCCCTGGATCCGATCCATAAGTAACCAATGGCTGGCTAGCTCCAGCAGTACAAACACCTCTTCTGAGAGCCAAGAACCCTTCCAGTCTTGCTTCAGACATGGGCTTGGCCCGGAGTCAAAACTCATAATGCTGACGGGCACTCTCCAATGGGCTCTGGCCAGGGGCCAAACTTCCACACTTAGCTGTATTAAGTTATTAGCAGCATTTGACGTATTTGATCATGAGCTGCCACTGACCTGTTGGATGTCGCCAGCAATAGATGGAGGCAAATTAAGCCATTTACGTTACGTTAGCTCCTCCCTCTCAGATAGCAGCTCCTTGCGGAGAGCTGTCAAGGGCCCAGTGCCTAAAGTCTCAAGTCATCTTCCACATGCATGTGTCATCCTGTAAAGGGGCAGATAGCGTGTAGACCGGAAACAGCTTCTTTCATCTTTTGCTGGCCAAGAGGCTACTTGCTAACCGCTTAGGCTATGTGTTCTTTGCAGTTTGCTGGGCATGGGGGCAGTGTGTCCCCTGCAAAGTTCTTCTCATGTCACTGTGTCCACACAGGTGCTGTAGGCATGTGCTGGCATGGATTGCTGATGGGGAATTCCTTAGTTCTTAGCTGTGCACTGAACTTGGCCACTACATGAATGGTTTTGTAGGGTGTGCACTCTCTCTCCCCAAGCATGGAGCTGCTCTCTGTGGCACTGAGATGGGAACAATATTTTCGGCAAATAACTTTCAAGTGGGCTTACTTTGTTACCAACGCCGACATTTCTGAAGGCGAAAGCCGACAGCATTTGGCAGCAAGAGCTTTGCTTTAGGGTGTCAAACGATTACAAAAATGAATCGTGATTAATCATGAGATGATTTTTAAATGTCATTAATCACAGTTTTAATCACACCATTAAAGAATAAAGTATATCACTTTAAATATGTTTGGATGTTTTCTACATTTTCATGTACATTGATTTCAGTTGCAGCAGAATACAAAGCATGCAAAGCATACTTTATGCTTTTTTTTTTTTTTTTTTTTTTTTTGCTACAAATACTTGCACTGGAATAAAGATAAACAAGAGAAATAGTACTTTTCCATTCACCTCATACAAGTACTATAGTGCAGTCCTTTATTGTGAAAATGCATCTTACAAATGTAGGCTTATTTTTACACAATTGCACGCAAAATAAAACAATGTAAAATTGTAGAGCTGTCAGCTCTACTCAGTTCTACTTCTTATTCAGTCAGTCGTTAAGACAAACAAATTGGTTTACATTTACAGGGGATAATGCTGTTCACATATTTACAGTGTCTCCTGAAAGGGAGAACAGGGGCTCACATAGCACTATGATAGCTAGTTGCAAGATATTTACATGCACCGGTTATGCTAAATATTCATATGCCCCTTCACACTTCCGTCTCCATTCCAGAGGTACATGCTTCCATGTTGATGACTGGTTCTGTTCAAAAACCATCCAAAACAGTGAGGACTAACACATGTTCATTTTCATCGTCTGACTCAGATGCCATCAACAGAAGGTTGATTTTCTCTTTTGATTGTTCGGCTTTGTAGTTTCTGCACTGGAGTGTTGTTCTTTTAAGATTTCTGACAGCAAGGCCACACCTCGTCCCTCTCAGATTTTGGGAGGCATTTCAGATTCTTAGACCTTGGATCAAGTGCTGTAGCTATCTTGAAAAATCTCATTTTAGTACCGCCTCTGTATATTTTTCACATCTGCAGTGAAAGTGTTCCTAAATCAAACATGTCCTGGATCATCATTTGACACCACCATAACATGAAATATATGGCAAAATGTAGATAAATCCAGAGAGCAGGTGATATATCTATAAGGAATTCACTTACAAACGTAATTAACACATTTTTAATGAGCATCATTAGCATGAAAGCATGTTCGCTGGAATGGTGGCCAAAGCATGAAGGGACACACGAATGTTTGGCATGTCTGTCACGTAAATACCTGGCAATGATGGCTATAAAGTGTGAACATAAATCCACATTTATAAGTTGCACTTTCACGAGGAGACTGCACTGCCGTACTTGTATGAGGTGAACTGAAAAGTACTCTTTCTTTTGTTTCTCTCTTTTACAGTGCAAACATTTGCAATAACAATAGTAATATAATGTGAGCATAGTATACACTGTCTCTTGTGTTGTAATTGAAATCAATATATGTGAAAATGTACAAAAAGATCCCAAAACAGTTAAAATGAATTTCAATTGGTATTCTATTATTGTGAAAAAAAGTGATTAAAACTGCGACCTCTTGTGATTAATTTTTTAAATCGTGTTCATTTGTTCTGAATTAATCACTTGAATTTGCCACGATTAATTGACAGTCCTGCTCTTAATGGAGATTGTCGTTAAGGAATCCAGTCTGCACACTAGAGTGTAGCGCACCTAACGGATTGTCTGTTTTTTTCCTGTCCGCTAAATGTAAAGTTGTCGTTTTGGGGGCATTTTCCAAAGTGATGGGCCTGATTTTTCTCACACCCCAGCTTCTGGCCAAGTGGTAGCACAGGAAAAGGATTTCTTCGGTGGCACTTCTACCGAAATGCCAGCTGAAATTGAGCCGGAAAACATGGGGTTAAAAAGCAGCTGCGAAGAGGCACAAAATGAGATCAAACTAGCTACAGGCATAAAGGGAAACAAGAAGACTTTTTATAAATACATTAAAAGCAAGAGGAAGACCAAGGACAGGGTAGGCCCACTGCTTAGTGAGGAGGGAGAAGCAGTAACAGGAAACTTGGAAATGGCGGAGATGCTCAATGACTTCTTTGTTTCGGTCTTCACCGAGAAGTCTGGAGGTGTGCCTAACGTATTGAATACAAGCAGAGAGAGGGTAAGTTTAGAAGATAGAATACACAGAGAACAAGTTAAAAATCACTTAGGAAAGTTAGATGTCAGCAAGTCACCAGGTCCTGATGAAATGCATCCCAGGATACTCAAGGAGCTGATAGAGGAGGTATCTGAGCCTTTAGCTATGATCTTTGAAAAATCATGGCAGACAGGGGAGATTCCAGAAGACTGGAAAAGGGCAAATATTGTGCCCATCTATAAAAAGGGGAATAAGAAAAACCCAGGAAACTATAGACCGGTCAGTTTAACATCTGTCCCAGGGAAGATAATGGAGCAGGTAATTAAGGAAATCATATGCAAACACTTGGAAGGTAATAAAGTGATAGGGAATAGCCAGCATGGGTTTGTGAAGAACAAGTCATGCCAAACTAATCTGATAGCTTTCTTTGATAAGATAACGAGCCTTGTGGATAAGGGAGAAGCGGTGGATGTCATATACCTAGACTTTAGTAAGGCATTTGATACGGTCTCGCATGATATTCTTATTGATAAACTAGGCAAATATAACTTAGATAGGGCCACGATAAGGTGGGTGCATAATTGGCTGGATAACCGTAGTCAGAGAGTTGTTGTTAACGGTTCTAAATCCTGCTGGAAAGGGATAACAAGTGGAGTTCCTCAAGGGTCTGTTTTGGGACCCGTACTGTTCAATATCTTCATCAATGATGTAGATATTGGGATAGAGAGTACGCTTATTAAGTTTGCAGATGATACCAAACTGGGTGGGGTTGCGACTTCTTTGGAGGATAGGGACATAATTCAAAATGACCTTAGCAAGTTAGAGAAATGGTCAGAGGTAAACAGGATGAGGTTTAATAAAGAGAAATGCAAAGTGCTCCACTTAGGAAGGAACAATCAGTTCCATACATACAAGATGGGAAGCGACTGTCTAGGAAGGAGCATGGCGGAAAGGGATCTAGGGGTCATAGTGGACCACAAGTTGAATGAGAGTCAACAGTGTGATGCTGTTGCAAAAAAAGCAAATATGATTCTAAGTTGTATCAACAGGTGTGTTGTAAGCAAAACTCGTGAAGTCATTCTGCCGCTCTACTCTGCACTAGTTAGGCCTCAGCTGGAGTACTGTGTCCAGTTCTAGGCGCCACATTTCAAGAAAGATGTGGAGAAATTGGAAAGGGTACAGAGAAGAGTGACAAGAATGATTAAAGGTCTAGAGAACATGACCTATGAAGCCAGGCTTCATGAACTGGGCTTGTTTAGTTTGGAAAAAAGAAGATTAAGGGGGGAGATGATAGCGGTTTTCAAATATCTAAAAGGGTGTCACAAGGAGGAAGGAGAAAATTTGTTCCTCTTGGTTTCTGAGGACAGGACAAGGAGTAATGGGCTTAAAGTGCAGCAGGGGAGGTTTAGATTGGACATTAGGAAAAAATTCTTAACTGTCAGGGTGGTCAAATATTGGAATAAATTGCCAAGGGGGGTGGTGGAATCTCCCTCTCTGGAGATATTTAAGAACAGGTTAGATAGACATCTGTCAGGGATGGTGTAGGTGGAGCTTGGTCCTGCCTTGAGGGCGGGGGGCTGGACTCGATGACCTCTTGAGGTCCCTTCCAGTCCTATGATTCTATGATTCTGTGAATGTTAGACAAGAAAGCACACCAGGGCAGCTGCTTTCATTATGGACTCAATGGGCGACAGAGCTGAGGTTTGAATGTGCAGGCTGGAGAGAGGGCATTGGACTAGGGATTTTGCTGCCATCAGAAATCCAACTGAGGCCAAATCTTATAGCCTTCAGCTTATATTGCTCATCCCTTTCAGCAGTCAGCCCCCAGGTAATAATCTGTGACATGACCTCTAGGCTGTGTCTACACTGGGCCACTTATTCCGGAAAATCAGCCGCTATTCCGGAAAAACTATTCTGCTCCCGCTCGGGCATAAGTCCTTATTCCGGAACACTGTTCCGGAAAAGGGCCAGTGTAGACAGCCCAGTAGTCTTTTCCGGAAAAGTGCGTCTACATTGGCCACAGATGCTTTTCCGGAAAAAGGGCTTTTCCGGAAAAGCAGCCTGCCAATGTAGACGCTCCTTTTCCGGAAAAACTGAAAACGGAATAGTATTCCGTTTTAAGCATTTCCGGAAATTCATGCCAGTGTAGACACAGCCCTAGGGTATAAAAAGACTACACTCATTTGCTCCAGAGTGACTTCAAAATATGCACAAGAGAGAGAAAATTAGTGCTTTCTTATAAACGATCATTGACTTTCTCTAAATGCTAAGGTGAGTGGTGTCTTGGAAATGTGTGTGTTCATCTATACTATGATAGAAGGAGAAATGTCCGTCACGCTATCTATCACAGAGAACATTTGAGAAGACTTGAGAAGTTTCTAGGGGGAACACCCCAGCCCCACCTACGGCCCTGCCCCGTCCCCTGAAGCCTCTCTCCCACCACAGGGAGGGGAGAAGGAATAGCCGTGTGCCGAGTGCATGTACATTATGGCATTACAGTCCAGATTCTCCATTGCACACTCACTCCTGCTAGATTGTGTCCCTAAAGCCAATGGAGGATCTTCTGGTGATGTAGAGTGTTATAACACCTGTGGTCCCGCCCCTTCTTTTGCTGTTGGTGTGCGGTGGGGGCAGAGGTATGGCTAGGGAGAAAGGGGTGTGTCTGTGGTGTTCCTACATCCTACCGATCTCTGGTGAGGATGTTGGCCCCTTGAAGTTGTTGGCCAATGGAAGGGGACTGGCCTGGCACAGAGCAAGCTAATGTTGCTGTTGTACCCCACTGGGGCTAGGCTTTGTATTCCACATCTATAGCCCAGGCTCAGGTCTTAAGTCTTTCTATGGCCGGTCTGTCATTTTCTAATCAGGCTTTTTTATGTGAAAAGTTTTGGATCCGATTCATTCTTTCTGGTTTTCCACAAATCAGAACAAACGAAAATTGGATCAGAAGAATGGCCCAATTGTCTCAGGCCAATAGCCCGTCTAGCCCAGTAGCCTGTCTTCCAGCCGTGGCTGGTGCCCGATGCTTCAAAAGGAATTAATTCAGCCAGGCAGTTGGGAGTGACCCATGCCATCCTATCCCAGTTTTTGGCAGTCAGAGGCTGGGGACACCGACAGCACGGGATTACCTCCCTGGCCTACTAGCCGTTGATTGGCTGGTCTTCCATGAATGTATCTAATTCTTTTTTGAGCCTTGTTATACTTTTCATCTTCACAACGTCCCTTGGCAACTAGTGTGAGGAGGTCCTTCCTTTTGTTTGTTTTAAATCTGCTGCCTATTCATTCCATTGGGTGTGACCCTTGGTTCCTGTGTTATGTGAAAGGCTCTTTCTCCATCCCGTTCCTGGTTGCACAGACTTCTGTCAGATCTACCATCTCTCTTCTAACACGAACGGTCCCCGTCTTTTTAATCTCCCCTCCTACGGAAGTTGTTCCATACCCCCTAATCATTTCTGTTGCCCTTCTCGGTACCTTTTCCCACCCTAACAGAGCTTTTTTCATACGAGATAACCAGAACTGGGCATAACATTCACGGTGTGGATCAAGAGCAATGTATCAAATTCCCCATCCATTTGGGCCCTACTGATTATGCCCTGTTTTCTTCCTCCCTATCTCGCAGCAGTGCTGTTCAAGCTAGACCCTGGAGAGGTCCTTTGTCCTATGTTCTACTATTTGCTTTAGTTAAATCCTAGGTGGGGAGGAGGAGAGATGCCAAACTAATCAGCTTACCCGTAAGAACAAAACCGATTAGAATATGGAGAAGAAAGGAAACATGAACCATGCTCTGCGTGAATAACTTCCTGAGTCCGTAGAGTTTCTTGGACCAAGAAGGTTGTGTTGTCCATGTTCCTTCCTGCTGTGTTCTTTCCTGCAGAAAAGCCTCTCTTCCCAGGGTTCCCAGTCTCCCCGGCTGGTTTGTAGTATAAGTCCCCATTCCTTCCATTCCCCTAAGTACAGCACATGGCCCTACC
The DNA here is from genome assembly GCF_049634645.1 of Pelodiscus sinensis. Lineage (NCBI taxonomy): Eukaryota > Metazoa > Chordata > Testudines > Trionychidae > Pelodiscus > Pelodiscus sinensis. The sequence continues at coordinate 58,433,396 of NC_134719.1, read as the reverse complement.
ACTGCCTGCAGTGCCTCTGACCAGCTACCCATTCACTGTGTCCTTCCCTCTTTCCCCAATGAGTAGTCCTGTGGCACCTTGGGGTACGTCTAAACTACATGGCTCCGTCGACGGAGCCATGTAGATTTGTTTGTTTGGCAAAGGGAAATGAAGCCGCGATTTAAATAATCGCGGCTTCATTTAAATTTACATGGCTGCCACGCTGAGCCGACAAACAGCTGACGCTCCCCTGTTGACATGAAAGCCTTTTATCGACCTCCTTGGTAAACCTCATCCTACGAGGCATAACGGGGAGGTCAATAAAAGGCTTTCAGGTCGGCGCAGAAGCGTCCAGACTAGCCCGCTGAGCCAACAAACAGCTGATCAGCTGTTTGTCGGCTCAGCGCGGCAGCCATGTAAATTTAAATGAAGCTGCGATTATTTAAATCGCGGCTTCATTTCCCTTTGCCGATCAGCCTAATCTACGTGGCTCCATCGATGGAGCCATGTAGTTTAGACACATCCTTGGAGACTAACAAACATAAATAGAATCACCAGCTTCCATGGGTAAAACCCACTTCACCAGATGCATTGGAGTGGAAATAACAGAAACCAAGGTACATAGCTAACAACAGAAGAAATACCCATCAATTGCAGGACCCGTGTTAATGAGGCTGATTAAGTGGGCTGGATGTGTCCCCTACATATGTGGAAGTGCAGATGTTAAAGACAGGAGAAATTGACTGTGTAATACGCCAACTGATTAATGTCTTTGTTCAAGCCCAAGATAAAAGTGTCAAATTTGTAGATGAATTCCAGTTCTGCAGTCTCTCTCTGTAATTCCATTTCTCTGCGCCATTCATGGTGAATTTCCTTTGCAGAAGAATGACTACTTTTAACACTGTGATTGCGTGACCAGGCAGATAAAAATGTTCCCCTACAGGTTTATGTGCGTTCCCATTTCTGATGTCTGATTTGCGTCCATTTATCTTTTGTCATAGAGACTGCCCAGTTTGACCAATATACATGGCAGCGGGGCATTGCTGGCACTTGATGGCATATATCACATTAGAGGATGTTCAGTTGTATGACCCCCGATGTCGTAACTTATGTGGTTAGGTCTTGTGATGGTGTCGCTTGTGTAGACAGAGTTAGCACCTTGGCAATGGTATGCCTGAAGCAGGTTCTCAGCTGGGAAGCAGGGCACAAAGAACAGCTCATAAAGTTAACCAGCAGGGCCAGAAAAGTCCCAGCCAGCTGCCTAGTAGCAAGTCAGAGAGTAATTTAAATCTCCTTCCACTTTCCTGCAGTCATTCTGGGGATGTTAAATCTCATTTTCTCCATTTGTAAGTCTTTTCTGACCCCTCCCCTTCCATACACTACTAAGCCTTTGAAAATAAAAAGACTGAATGTTATAATTAAAGGATCAATTTGGCAACATTTCTTTGTCTTAAGATCTTCTTTCTTTCAATCTTACTATAGTGTTCTCAGTCTCCGGAGAGCATTTTTCAGCTTCTTCAAGAAGCTTCTGAGCCCTCGCTGAAATTTTTTTCACTTTGCCTAATTTAAAAAAAAAAAAGAAAAATTCCAGCCAATTTTGGAGGCATAACAAACGATGAATAAGATTAAGTTTTAGTGATTAATAATAAAGCCGTTAAAGGAGCGAGTGAACGTTTTTGACAGAGGCTGGGGTTTTGGCTGGCTGTGTGCAAAACCCGGGGCCAGCGGTGTTCCAGCTGGATTGGGAGGGTGAGACGGAAATGCTTGCCAGAGAATTGTTCTGGAAAAGTGGGTGAGGGGTTGGTGCTGTGGGGGAATCGTCTCCAGAGCAGGGGTGGGGAACCTTTTTTGGGTCAGGGGCTGCTGGGCCACAGAAAAGTCAGTCAGGGACCACACACAAGTGAGAAACCAAAACCAAAACCCCTCATGGACGTGGCCCCCAACTGAGGAGAAAGACACTTCCTACATTCCTTTTGCACACCAGAGCCATGGGGGGGTCCAGCCTAGGAGATTAAGTGTGCCAGTGTGGGCTCTCCAATGCTGGGGCGGAGGCTGAGCCTGGGGGGACCGGATCCAGCCCCTGGGCCTGAGGTTTCCCACCCCCACTCAAGAGGATGGAAATTGGGCCACTTATGTGGGGAGAGGTCCTGCAAGAGGCAGAAAAACACAGCGGAGGAATATCTTATTGGACTGCATCAATGCAGCCCTGTGTTTTCTTCTTTGAGTATCATTTTTGGAGATGCAGCTTTGATGTAGCCCGCAAGGGTGTGTGTGTGTGTTTTGGGGAGGGGTGATGGGGAGTAGAGTAGAGGGGAGGAGAAATAAACCTTGAAAATTCCAGTTGCCATGACAACTGAATGAGTTGTGAAAGTGGCCTTTTTGAACTACTTTTGAATCAGAAAGGCAGGGAGGTGGGGGTAAAGAAACACTTGCATCTGTAGAGTTCTCCCCACTTGTCTCCTAACATCCACCGCAAATAGCAGCTCTCTGGGTTATTTCAACTGGCATTACAAGGTACATGTTGGATTTACAGAAGCTGATCTGCTTTATAATACTCTGCATAGTGAGCAAAACACACCCAGATAATTCTCTTCTATTCTAGTAAGGCTCTTAGACCATCACCATAGTATCTGAGTGCCATCCATAATTCAAGCTACTGAGCCTTTGAGATGGTCATCTATATTCAGTAGACAGGTGGGCATCCATATTCAATAATGTTTTGCACTTTGGTAGCACCTTTCAGCTCAGAACCCTTCACAAACAACGGCCCTGTGTGGGTTGGGTGTTCCCCCCTCTTTACAGGAAGTAATAATTCTTTTTACAGCTGAGTAGAAAAATCCCCAGCAAATAACTGAGTTGATCGTTTCCCCCTTTTATTTCTGTGCATGAATTATTCACCAACGGATCTTGTCTTTCAAAGATGTTGCTTCCTGAGAATTCCTCGTGAATCTCTTTGGCAGATAATCCTAGCTCTGCTGATTGCGAAAAGCGTGTTTGAAATGTTCACAGTTTGTGTTGCGGAGCCAGGGGGGTTAATGACATAAACACCTGGAGCCTTGGCTAGTGGTTTTGTGAATCCTCGGCATTTGGGCGTCCAACTTTAAACTCTGTAAATGGCCTGATTTTAAGAGATTAGGTGTTCTGTAATTCAGAAAATGAGACCCCCATTAAGGCGACTTGTGATGAGCATCCAAAATTGAGGCATGAAGATTACTGGTTACTGTGTAAAATGTAGACCATTGTGAGTGTTCTGTGACAGGGTGACATTTAACCAAACTAGCGTGGATTGTGAATTTGGCGCTCAAATTTACAATTCAAAATTCACTTTAGGTGACTAATGAAGTATTCAGTTTGAGCACTCGAATGTTCCCAGGAAGCGAACATGAATGGGAGGGGAATGCAGTTGAATCGAAATTTGCTTTCATAATTGCATGAATATTCACGGGCAGTTTTCAGCTTTAATACATGTACTGTGCTTTTCAACGGAGGATCTCGACGCACCTGAAAAAGTCGGGTCCAGTTGTTCTCAGTTGAATATGGGGGAAATTGAACTACAGAGCGGTCATGTGATTTTTCCCAGGGCCGTGGAAGATACTGGAAGAGCTGAGAATACAGCTTACTTCTGAGATCAGTGGTGCTGCATTGGCTTATGCCGGCGAGGATCTGGTAAAGACACGGTGGCCTTTGCCGCCGGCAAGATGCACATGTCATACCCTGCTCTGTATCTCATTCACATCAAACATAAATAGCACCATTTGCTAGCATCCTCTATGATTGAGTGAAATCAGCGTCTGGGGGAAGGCCAGCTATCTTAAGCTAAACCCCAGCAAGATAACACTGGTGGGTAGAGGGAGACTTTTACGAGAACTTGCCAACACCGTATCATCACCCAGTGTGCATACCACACAAAGCCTAGGAGTTCTCTTAGGCTACATCTTCACTGCGAGTTTTTTGCGGCAGAAAATATGCTAATTTTTCTGGGGACAGGCATGAGGATCTTGTGCAAAACGGGGGGTTTGCACCAAAAAAAGAGTCCATGCTGCTTCTTTTTGCACAAAATCCCCTTGTGCAAAAAGAAATGGCAGAAAATATGCTAATGAGATTGCAACTCATACTAATGAGCCCCTCATTAGCATATTTTCTGCCAAAAAAAACTCACAATGAAGACGTAGCCTGCAGACTCCTTACTGGTGTTAGATACCCAAATAGCAGCAGCTGCTGAAATTACCGTCTTCTACCTGCAGCTGGCAAGAAAAGCGTGACCTATCTTGACCAATCCGGACATAGCGATCCAGGCATTCAGGGTCTCCAGGCTAGATTTTGCAACACATGCTACCTGAAAATGAAGGTAGATATTTGAAAAGCTCCAGCTGGTGCAACAGCTGTGGCAACTTGCCTGATGATTTGGGTAGGACAACGTGAGCACCTCTTACGCGGGAGTGCCTGTCACTGCTCTGGCTCCCCAGCAAATGTTAAAATTCCTGAACTTGATCTTCAGAGCTGTCAATGGACTGAAGCTGAGAGATCTGTGTGATGGGCTGGGTCACAGAGATCCCCTTGAGACTGTCACCTGGTCTACTGATCAGACTATTTGAGACCATCTCCCTGTCCTGCTGAGCCAGAACCTCTGGTCTCTCCCAGCTAAGGCACAGGTAACAGCCCCCCAGCAGCGTAACACAGACACTGAGAACAACTCAGCTCTGGGAAGGCTCAGTCACATGGACTTGACAGCACCCAGGAGCACAGCCCCAAATAGGACCAAACCCCCAAATAAATCCGTCTTACTCCGTATAAACGTTTTACATAGAGCAAGCTTATGAAGTTTGCTACCTTTGCAACCGTTGTCTCCCTCCCTTCTCCCAGGAACAATTATTTACACTGCGTTAAATAGTAAACGAGTGATTTTATCAAGTATAAAAAACAGGATTTAATTGGTTGCAAGTGGTGACAGGCAGATCAAAGTAAGGTACTAAGCTAAAATAAACAAAACACGCCAGCTAAGCCTAATATACTAAGCGAAGTTGTTACAAATCATATTTCTCGTTCTAGTTCTTATTTCAGGTGCAGTTCTTCATGAGCCAGAGCTGATCTTTTTCTCTGACCTGACCCAGCAGTGCTCCTAACTCTTCTCATTGCAGTTCTTTTCCCCCAGATGTGCTTGTGTATCTCTTAGCATAGGGAGGCTTTTCAAAAGCCAGCAAAAGACCATCATTGATTGCTTCCCATCCCTTAAATAGAATATCCCTAGGGCAGGAATCCTTTGTTCCATTCTTCCCCCTCCCCCAAGAGTAGTAAATTCAAGATAGATTCCAATACCAGATCCCACGGTCACATGTCTTTGTAGGACCAACCACAGTTTGGACTTACAGGAAAAACCAAACTATTTACAGCTCATTGTCTTGAGCATCGGGCCATTAAGTTCCTTAAGTGCCACTACTGGCTTCCACTAGAAGATCGAGATTACTAAACCAGATTGACACTTCATATTTCTAACTTGACATGATACACGCACACAGACCGAAGATACACATTCAGCAGATTGCGAGCTTTTCAACTATTTGCTTTTTGCATAAAGCATATTTAAGTTATGCATATTCATATTCAAAACCATATTGCCATAAAAATCTGGGGGCGTAGCATCACAATCTCAAACAGCATCTCCCCTGTGCTCAAAGGCTCTCATGACAGCAGCACTCCTCAGGGACAGTGACGCTCCCGCAGCCAAGAGAGGCGGTCTCTTTGTTGGCTAACCTACGGCAATGGAACGTCCTCTAAGAAGAGCAGGGAAGCACTTCCACTTCATTGCTTTTGTAACCCACGCTAAAATGGGCTGGATCTTTGTCCCCCTCTCATGACTGCTCTGAAAAAGGTAGTTTGAGTTTGCTACAGCTGTCAATTATTGGAGTTAATCCTTTAACTCAAGTGGGAAACCCCCCGAAGGCTGGGATCAAACCTGCAGTCAGTCCAAGATTGGTCAGTTATGCATTCAGGACAAAATGGAAGACCATCCCTTTGCCATGGCTTTCCCACAGTAATAACCCAAGTTTGGAGGCCAGATGCCATGGTGATAGCTGACGTATAAGTACCTAGCGAGACAAATATATATCTGCCAGAATAGGGCAGCAGAAAAGCATTCGCCGTCTTTCTGTGACTGCTCACCTGATATCAAGCGGACCCTGGGAGCAGGACTTAGACTGCGAAAATGCCAGTCCACTTTCACCATGACAGACGTGAACTCTCCATCGCGTTATCTGGAAACTAGATTCCAAAGATCTGACGTGAGGACCCCCTATGCACAGCTCAGCTTTGGGGTCCGAATCATGTTATGGAAGGGGTGAAGTGGAGCTGAAGTCAGAAGGTTTTACTTGTTTGGTCAGTGCTGCTGGAAGGCATTGGATCAGCACTCTTGGAAATGGAAGCTTTTTGTTCACAGCCTGGATAGTGTTGTTACCCCAGAGTGCTGCAAGTGTGCACCAGTCCTGAACTGGAGGGAAGACCTGTAGGATGTCAGAGGATTTCAGTCACCATGCACCCCTTGGCTTCTTTGGTGCATCTACCAAAAAGGGAGCCAAATGTCAAGGTGAGATTTAAAAAAAAAAAATCAACGCTCCCACCTAGACCTGGGGACTCTGTTTTATCCAAACAATCTGACTCTGCCATACAACGTGAGTGCTCATAAGGAAGCAGAAACCCTCCCGGTTGCTGAGGGTCATGGTATCTAGTGAGGTCTGTCTCCCGGTAGCAGATAGTACCTATCAGATTCTCAGACCAGAGGAAGGGAACACCAAGGAGAGCAGCAAGAAGCCAGGAGAACTCACAGTGAAGGGAGGAATGTACCATCTGTGCTCCGAATGCCCTGAAAAATTGGGCATGCCGTTATGAGGGTGGTCTCCCGAATAGGGGGACAGATGGTGCGCCTCTCCCCCGCCCCTGCTTCACTGGGCTCCTGTGCTTCCTGTCACATCCCCCTGTGTTCCTCTCAGTCGCTAGTGAATGGCGTCGGATGGGTCTCCCTGAGTTCTGGCTCATGTAGGGATGTCCTCCCATGGACTTTAGTGGACTTTTATCTCCCTAGGCCAGTGTGCTACAGTTCGGCCTGCCAGCGGGAACGTGCCTGCGCCCAGCCCTCATTTTACAAATGGGACAGCTGGGGTGGCCCAGTGGGCCCAGAGTTTGGATCCCCAACACTTTCCTAGAGCTTCCAGGATATGGGAGCCTGCAGAGATGACACGCGGAGGCCCTGAGAGGAGAGAGTAGCTCACACAAGGGTAGTGTCAGAGGGGGCTAGGCCCTGCCTCCCTTGGCTGGGTTTGGCCAGCCAGAGGTATTTGAAGGGGAAAAGAGACGGTCCAGTGGTGAAGCGGGGGCGGGGGGCAGTTGCCCCTGGGTTCCACGCTGGGGAGGAGGGTGCCAACTTAGTCCACCTCCACTCTCCCTGTCATCCCTCGGCTCGCCTGCTCCTCCTCTGCCTATCACCACTGGCTGGAACCTCCCCCCATCTCTCCGCCCCCAGCCCGACCCTCCTCCATATCTGCCAGCAGGTTACTGTGTGCGGAGGCCTGGCCCCAAACTTCAGGGGCAGGGGGGAAGACACGGTACAAGCTCCTCCCCCTCCTCCCAGGGTTGGGCTTGGCTGTGCACCAGGTTTGGGGCCCTACTACACGGTGGAGGGAGAGCGGGGGACTTTGTTTTTGCTCCATGGCACATAACACCCTCACTATACCTCTGAGAAGGTCATAGAGAACTCCCCCCCTCCCATCTGAGGCTCGGTCTACACTACAGTCCTAGGTCGGGTTAGCTACGTCATGCAAGGGTGTGGAAAACCCTCACAGAGATGCCATCCTGAAGGCCGACAGGCTATTCAACAGGAGGCCTTCACCCATCGACATGGCTGACGTCGCTCAGGGAGGCGGAACACCTACAGCAGTGGGAGGAGCTTTCCCTCGCTGTAGGGAGCGTCTTCGTGAAGCGCTATGGCGGTGCAGCTGCATCGGTGAAACGGCACCACTGCCATGCTGTGTAGCTCAGCCCTCACTCTGCTAACAGTCAGATTTCCGGGCCCGAAGCCCTTCCATGGTGGTTGGGCGCCTCACTCCTCTAGGCGTCTTTGCAAGCTCATCCTCCCTTTGAGTTGCCATGTCTCTAAATGGCTGTCAGTCAACGCGGCCTGCCCGGATCTTACTCAGCGACAGCATTATCTTTACCCAGCGCTGCAAATCGGTTCTGAGCAATCCTTGATCTGTCAGTTTCACCCACCCACTTTCAGATGTCACCAGCCCCCGCTGCTGCCCTGCTCGGTAGCGTGTCTCTGAAATGAAATAATTCATTACATTGAGCTGAACTCAGCCCCCCCTCCCCCACTGTGGACAAAAGCAATGTGCCCATATGCGAGATTCGCAATCTGCCACATTTTATCTTTGAAAGTGCAGCAGCAGTGGAATAGGCCCAGTCCCTGGCTCTGCCGCTCCCAGGGGCGCCCTCTCTCAGAATCAGCCCGGATGTTAGGTCTTCCCCAACAGAGGTTTGATTGCAGTGGAAAGAGTCCATCAGTGCAACCCCGCCACCCCGAATGTGGATTCACGAGGGTGCATGGAACTGTCCTGCCCTCGTGCACTGGGAGCTTGTGAGCTCCCTGTTAGCTGCAGAAAGCGGGGATTGGGAAGGGTGCATTTCTATTTGTTTCTCCGGGGATTCAGGCCCTGAAAATGGATGTTCTCATTCCCAAATGGCCTCTTTGGCTGGGCTTCTTCTTGGACACATCTCCTAGACCGCAAAGCCAGAGGAGAACACGAAATGTCTAGGTCTGACTGCCTGTACAAATCACACCATAGGATTTCCCCGAATCGACTCTTGTTTGAACAGAACGTACCTTGTAGAGAAAACATCCCATGATGGAAAGATTCCCCGTGATGGAGAATCTACCACAGCCCTGTGTAAGTTATCTCCATGCTTAATTGCTCTCAGTGTTAAAACTTGGCACCTTATTTCTAGTCTGAAGCTTTGACTTCCTGCTGTTGGCTCTTGTTACACTTTTCTCTGCTAGGCTGAAGAGCTCCCGCTTAGCCAATGTCTGTTTCCCAGGACAGTACTTGTAGGTCACCCTTTAGCCTTTTCCTTGTTAAGCTAATGAGATTGAGCTCCTGGAGAGCCTCATTTCCATCCCTGTCATCACCGTCTCTCACCAATCACAAGGTAGTCGGAGCTCTGCTGGCTTTGCTCTACAGGTTGGGCGTGCTGGCGGTTACATGGCCCATGAGGCTGTGTCAGACCGTGACAATGTTGTGTTGTGGGGGGACCAAGCAATGAGCGCAGGCTAGGAGGTGTGGCAACCCAACCTTTGACCCAAATTCGCTTAGGTCTGGTCTACACTAAGTTAGTGTGACCCAAGCTAAGTTGCTCAAGGGTGTGAAAAATCCACACCCCTGAGCAATGTAATGAAGCTGACCTAACTCTCCGGTGTAGACAGTGCTATTGCCTCGGTGGGAGCTGGCTCACCTACACCGACAGGAGAACCTCTCCTGTCGGCACTGGTAGTGTCTACAGTGAAGCGCAACAGTGGTGTCGGTGCAGCTCTGTGGCGTATCAAACATAGACAACCCCTTCGTTTCCCAGTCGCATCTCCCTGTTCTACAGCACCCAGGCCCTGTGGAGAGCAGCGATCAGGAGGTGCTGAAAGGTCCATGTGACCGGGTCAGAGCAGAAGGCCATACAAATGTGGTGGAGGGGAGCTATAGAAGCCTCAGACTGAGGAGATCTCTGTTCCCTGAGTAACAGGGAGGGGTTAGTTTAGAACCAGCAGAGGCCTTCAGGGGCAGAGGAACACCTGGGGCTAATTGACCAGCCTTGCACAGTCAGGCCAGCCTAGGCCAGGCAGGACCCCTAGGGATAATTAAGAAAGCCAGTTCAGACTGGCTATAAAAGAAGCTTTGCCTGCAGTTGGGGCGCGTGTCGCTGAGAGGACTGAGGGAGGCGCCGCTGGGAGAGGTGGAAAGGAGACAACAACTGAACACTAGGAGGATGGACTGGGGAGAAGGAAGGGGGTGGGGAAGTAGCCCAGGGGTCTTGGAGCTGTCTTATAGCAAGTGTCGAGGATTCACATAGGCAGCTTCTATCATAGGGCCCTGGGCCGGAAACCAGAGTAGAGGGTGGGGTCCCCCCCACAACATCCACCTCCCCATTTCCACTTGGGGGAAAGGACTGTGGAGTTTATTCTCTGTTTACTATACGCTGGAAAAGCGCTTAACAAACAGCAAACTAAAGCCCCAGGCGTGGTGCCTAAAACTGTGGGCTGCTGTGAGCCTCTGAGCCAAGCAAAATCCTCCAGGAAGTGCAGAATCCACTGAGTTTTCGTCGGAGCTTTGTCATGTCCAAAATAGACAGCTTCTACCCAGCTGGTTTTTCCTGCCCTCTGCAATGCTGTAAATATACCTTGTTCCCCTCTACTATGCCAAGAACTGTGATTCTATTTGCTGATTGTCTGGACAGGCTCTTGTTTTATTGCCTTTCCTGTTCGTTTTCTCCTCTCCTTCCTTCTTTCTCTCATTTTCAGTCTCCTTTTCTCTCCGTGTCCCCCACCCGCTTCCTCTAGTGTGGGAGTAGAGAAGGTCTCCTTTTAGTCTGACATCCGCAGATCGAGGGGGAGAGCCCTTTGATGCTGAACGCCAGACCGGCAGGAAACTTCACTTTCCTGGGGTGGTATTAAAAATGCTCAGATTGTCTAGCGCTCATAAACAAGGGATTCTGGGAACAGTCAGAATCTTTTTTTTTTTTCACAAAAAATTGCCCACACAGTGCTAAGTGTGTAATGGCTCTGCCTGGGTAATAAACTCAAACTCCCTCTAATGCAGACATACAGTTCTTTAGATTTCTTTGAATGCTTTCAAGAGGGAGATGGCTGCTGCGATCTCAGAGGAGTGACACACATGTCTTGTAAAAGAACACAGCCGTTTGTTCTTCATAATCATGCCCCCTTAATGCTGTAATTAGAACGCTGCAGGGCCGCAAGGGGGGAGCAGTATATTAAGTGATCGTCTTTGTGCCTTATTCTTCCTATGTCGTGGGCTTTTGTTCCTGCGCAGGTATTGTGACAGACACTTGCTTTAGCCATGTGCTTGGGGGGTGTGTGTGTGTGTGTGCATGCGTGTGTGTGTGCGTGTGTGCATGCGTGTGTATACATGCCACACACCAGCATGTACATGCTTGTGTGTGTCTGGGCACAATTGGCAGCAGTAACCATTTGCACATACCTTTCCTTCCCTGGAGTCACTGCAGAGATTAATTTGGCCCACGGTGTGTATGGGAGTGGGAGTCTAAGTAGGTGTGTGGTTGTATATGTAGGTTCGTATCCTCAAAGTATTGTGTCTGTGCAAGTGGCAACACAGTGTGTGTGCGTGCATATGTTAGGCTTATGACTAAACGTGCATGGGTGGGTGTGTATTCCAAATGCATCCCCTTGTGCAGCGCGTGTAGTCACGTGAGTCTCGGTGCAAATGGCTCCTGTAGTGCTGTGCATGCACCACGCCTGCAGGTAGAGCCCCGCACGGATACTAATTTGGTGTCCGCGTCTGCAGAAATGACCCCGTGGACAGCCGCAGCTATAACACAACTTTGCAGGCTTCTAGAGACAACATTTTGATGGGAATCTGCCCTGGCTCCCGGAAGTGAGCTGGCATGTCCCCGCAGCCCCTACTAGGGACGGGAAGCAGGAACGGAGCCCACTCCAAGCTGCCCCTCCAGTGGCTACTGGGACAGACTGGCTGCTTGTGGGAGTGGTGCAGGGCCAACGCAGGCAGGCAGAGAGTTTAAAAACTCCTGGTTTGGCTTCCGTTGCTTCTGGGAGATGAAGCTTGATTCCAGGAGACTCCCAGGAAAATTGGAAAGCTTGGAACCCTGGTGCCTACCTGTCTGTGGTCGCTCTGTCTAGCGGCATACAGGAAGGGAGCCTGTTGGCTTATGGACATGGTCACCGAGGTGTGTACACAGGTGTGTGAGCCAGAACTGGCAGTGTATGATCATGCGTTTTGAGTCAGTGGGTGTACGGTTCATATCCATATAGAGTTGTGGGAATGGACGTTTGCAAGTTTGCTCGGGTGTGGTGTGTGTATGTGTTTGTTTTTTCATCCCCGTGTGCATGTATGTTGTGTGCATGTATGTCTTTGGTCATGTGTGTGATTGCAGACGGCAGTATTCATGGATTTATTTCTGTCGTGTGTTCCCATCCATTTGAGTAGAGTCGATGTGTATGTTCCTGAGCAATGGAGCGTGTGAATGCGAAGTCTGCCGTGTGTGGGATTTTTTTTGTGAATGATGGTCACAGTGTATGCTTGGGCTAGTAAGGTCACAAGTGTGTGCATGTCCGGATGGGTGTCTGCAGAGTATACCGAGGGGCGAGTTCTGTGTCCCCGTGCGTGAGCAGTCTTGCTCATGGGAGTAGACGTGTACAGCTCTATATGTAGGTACCTATGTCTGTGCATCTTGCAAGCTTGCCCACCCCGGAGGGGCTCATGTCTGACGGAGTTACCATGGCAACAGCAGGAGACCCTGAACCCGTAAACAAAGCTTTATTTGTACGGAATCGGGGAAGCGTGCATGGCTGATCACTAGAGCAAAGCAGCTTCCGCAGAGAGAAGGATCTCCCTGCAAACCTTTCAGAAGTTCTTCCCGTCGATTCGGGGGGGAACCTTTTTAGGGTCGGGGGTTGCTGACCCACAGAAAAATCAGTTGGGGACTGCACGCAAATGAGAAGCCAAAAAAACAAAACAACCCTCCCAAACCCTCACTGACAAGGCCCCTGAATGAGGAGAGAGACACTTCTCACAATCCCCTCACGCAGCAGAGCCCAACGGGCCCAGACTAGTTAGTGTTTTGTGTGCTCCAGAGTCTGGAACACCAGTGCCGGCTCCCCCAAGGGAGTCCTGACCCTCCGTTCGGGTGCATCAGGGACGGGGCTGAGTGGAATTGGAGGAGCAGCTCCTGCATGGCTGCCACGGAGTTGGGGTTTAACTCACCCGCTAGTTGGGCCGCCAGCCACTAATGCCTCCTGTTCTACTGCCGTCAGGGGCTCAGCCTGTCAGGAGTAAGCTTGAGTTGAGGCTGAAACTCCATTTTCTCTAGCTGCCCCCTGCTGTGCCCGGAGATGAGGAGAGTCCCAGGATGCAGCGAGCCGTCAGCATGCCGGCACAGCGGGGTGGGTGAAGGCGGGAATCCCAGAGTTTGTCGGGTAGGCCAGAGACCACAGGGAATCCAGACATCGATTTTTGCTTCTGGAGGTTTCCTTTTATGAAAGTAGCTGTAGGAAACACCAGAGCCCAGCGTGTCCCCCACGGCTACAGCCAATGCTGGGTGCTTGAGAGGAAGGTCTCACCCCTCTGTGTCTACCCTTCCCCGCTCACACACACACACGGTTCCCACGGGCGCTTAGCACCCGCAAACACAGCGCCGCTCGCCGACAGCTGGATGCTGGCCAACCTGGCCCGATTGCTCCGGAGCCCAGATGGGAGCTGAGCTTGGTTTGAAAATCAGGCCCCCGCCAGGCAACCTACCCCACAGAGGGGGAGTCGCCTCCTGGCTTGGGATGAGGAGCCGCGCAGGCTGAGACGCATGAGGCTGATCGCCGGGTGCATCCCAGACTCCTGGGACTGGTTTGCCTTTGAAACTTACTAATCTGTTTGTTCCTCCTTCACGACCGTGAAGAATTACAGCAGGGAAGGCTGCTCCTGGGTTTCCCCGTCCCCCTGGCTGATCGCTGGGCAGGGGTTTCTGCGGGCCGACCTGTTCTGATTCAGCTGAGCTTTGGGCATTATCCTCACGGCACCAAATAACCTCCCCCCCCTTACTCTTTGTGGGACGAGCGAGCCCTCCCATGCGGCTGAGCCACCCTGGAGTCTGCCCACATCCACAGCGGTGTGGTTTTGGCTTAGAAAAGGCCTCTGGTGCCCTGCGTTAGCGCACACCTGGCCAACAGCTTGCCCTCAAGTAAGCAATGGGCAGCTACATAGGGATGAGAAATAAGGCCACAGAGGTATGATGGTCTAGCGGTTCAGGCCCTGGCCTGGGACTTAGGGGAGCTGGATTCCCAGCTCTGCCACAGCCTTCCTGGGCGAGCTGGAGTGGAGTGTTTGAGAGCTGTCGGGGTGCAAAAGAGTGGGGAGCCATTCTTGCCACAACCCTGAGGTACTTGATCCAGAGCAACCGCTCGAAATATGCAGGCCGGGGGGCCCTCTGCCCACCCCTCTGAGCCTCCCTCCTGCTCTCCCGGCGGAAGGGGCAGTGATGAGGCTGCGAACGTAAAACATCGGCCTGGTCTGGTTTCCATGACTGGGAGCTGGAGGGTCTATCTGTCCATGTGGGATGGCAGCGTCCTGCAGCCAGGGTGGAGAACGGGGTTCACGCCAGTCATGTTTGATTCTCCTCCTCGTCCCCGTGCGGGTCTGGGGACTGGATGCCATTGCCCTGTGGTGGGAGTTCCTGGCGGGTCCCCCTCCTCTCCGGCCTGCTCCCTGCCTTGCCCAGATCCACGGAGCACACAGCCCGGCTGCAGTCGAATAAATTGTATCCTAATAAGGCAGCCTCCCAGCCACACTGCAGTCTGTGTGAGAGGAGCGGTGCCGGCGTAGGGTTGTGAGCATCTCTCTGGGAGAGGAGCAGACGGTATCGGTTCCTGTAGCAGGAACGCTCCCCGCAGCTTTCTGCCTGTCCCGGTCTGCCCACCCCTTGGGTTGCCCAGCCATGGCTCATCACACATCGCACTTACTCCTTCTTGGTCCTCCCCCTCTATTGCTCCCCTCCCGTCCCCATGGTGGAGCCTCACCTCGTCTCGCCCACTTGTGCCTCCTGCTCTTTGAAGGGGGGGGCAGAGCATGGCAAGCACTGGGGGGGCGGGAGAACCTGGTTAGGACATGGGCCGTAACCTCCCTCGGACCTTGCACTGGAGCCGGGCAGGGCTGCTGCAGAATGTGGGGATTTCATTGCACATTCATCTGCTTCGCTCCTCTCCCCGCCATCGATGCTCCTTCCTCTTCCGGCCTATTGGCCGTGCCACCATCCTCCCATCGCCCTGTCTCTACTCTCCTCCCGCCCCCCCCGTCCATTCCTCGAAGCCTGCCACCGACCTTCTGCCTGGAAAGTGTCCCCTCCCCAACTGTGCTGCATGTTCCAGGCTGTGCCACCCTGAGTGTGTGTACACACACACACACACACACGCACTCCCTTGCCCTAGCCATACTGCCCTGCTCTCTCCCTTTCTCCCCCACCCCCTTTGTCCCAGCCGGGCCACGATCCCTCAATAACACCGGCCTTTCCCCTTCCGTGTCCGCAGGGAGTTTGCCAAAGAGCGAGAGCGAGTGGAGAACCGCAGAGCCTTCATGAAGCTGCGGCGCCAGCAGCAGATCGAACGGGAACTGAACGGCTACCGGGCGTGGATAGACAAAGCAGGTAAGGCTGCTAGCAGGCAGCGCCTGTTCTCCGGGCAGTGCCTCCATGGGAAAGGCTCCCCGGGGCTCTGGAGTTCAGCAGATGCTTGCACAGTGGGAGGCTGCCGTCGCTGATGAATGAATTCGCTCCGTATTGCACAGCTTGTGGGTCCATACGACTCTCTGCCCCTCCCCCACACTCCCGACTGTCTCTGCCTCATGCCTCCCCCGCAAAATATTTCCCCGGGGCAGAAAAGGCTCTGCTAAGCTGCATGAAGCCACATTGCGCGGTGGAGACCAAAGCACCTGAAAGGTGCCTGCTTGGGCCGAATCCCACCCGTGGTGACAAATGCAAAGTCCACGGCGGCTGGAGAGGCTGACGGGGCAGGAGCAAGGGCAGGACTTGGCGTGGCTGCACATTCAGGTCAGTTCGCAGTGACACCGGCTGTGCAGCACGAGGCAGTTCGAAATCCCAGGCCGAGTGGGTGGAACGTGCTTGGGAGCCTGCAGGGATCGGAGCTAACTTTAGTGGCCATTAACACAGCTGCCCAGCGACACAGCTAAACTAGCTCCGCTCTTCTCCCTTAAGGGTGCCCTGAGGAAATCAGAAATTCAGATTTACCCTTCAGTGCCAAGCAGTTCCAAGCTATTAGGGACCACGGGGTTTGTGCAACCTCCACCTGCCTGGTCTGCAGGGAGCTCCCTCCAGGGAGATCCTGTGCCCGCACATAGCTCACTGCAGAGCCAAGGCCAGCGGGGTTATGTTGCTGTCTGGCCCCTTTGCGGTCGTGCACAGCCAGGAGCTGACAGATTGCTGTCTGGATCTATCCCTCCCCATCTTCCGGAGTGGGCTGATCCTCCGAGAGGCTGAGCACAGGAGGGGAGGTCCCATGGGGCAGCCGTTTGACTGGGTGCCCTCAGTGACAGAGCTAATGCAGCTCCACGGGTACACTCCTTCTGGCCTGAGCTCTTGAACTCCATGCTCCTGGGATGAACCAGCATCACATTGAGCTGCTGGGCGGGGAACAGGGTCGTACGAACCAGCTACTCAAGGCCACATTCTGGGGTGCGTGCTTTTAATATTGTGCCCATAACCGGCCAGCATCTATCCACACGCGGGAGATAAGGCAGGCTGATAACAGCAGGGAATGGAATTTGAATTTCTAGTTTACCCTTAACCCTGAATTTCCTGGGTTTCTAACGTTTGTTTTCTGTGATTTGCTTAAACGGTCACAGTACTGAAAGGTCCAACCACGGGCAGGCACGTCAAAAACTTCCCCCAACTAAGATTTGTGTGTGGATAGGAATTATAAATCCCATACTGCAAATTTTGAAGTTATCCTCTAATGCGATAGATGCCATCAAGTGCCAGCAATGCTATGTTGGCCAAATCGGACAGTCTCTATGGCAAAGGATGAATGGACACAAAACAGATATTAAAAACGGTAACACACAGAAATTTGTAGGGGAACAGTTAATGTGCCTGGGCACTGGTTCCTGGACTTTACAGTAGCCGTTCTTCTACCAAGGAATTTCACAAGCCACACACAGAGAGAGTGTGGAACCAACCTTCATATGTAACTTTGACACTGTTTCCCTTGGCCTGGACAAAGACTAGAAACTGGATGACCTATTATAAAACTGGCTTTCCTTACATTCAACACCCCATTGATATCAAAAGCTAAGTGTGGAACACTTCCAGCTCACTCATTTAGGTTCATTAGCACCAGCACTATAATTGACAGGTCCTTTTTTTTCTCCCTCTCCCTTCTTATTCTGAGGGTCCCCCCTTTTTTCTCCATTCAAGCTCATCTCATCTGAGAAAGTGGGTTTTGCCCACGAAAGTTTATGATACTATCTATATTTTTGTTGGTCTCTACGGGCATGTCTACACTAGGAAATTATTTCAAAATAACTACATTCGACTTAATAACCCCCAATTTTACAAAATCAAAATAGTGAGCCCCCACTACGGGGAAGCCTTGAAATGATGTCTGTTAATGTGGACGTGCTACCTCAACTTAGAGCCCCGTGAAGTGCTAGAGAGTGATTTGGTCGAATTATTCTAGGGAGTCGTTATTTCGAAATAGTGGTACCGGAGCGTCCACACTAACGCTATTTCAAAATAACGATTTCAAAATTAGCATTATTCCCCGAGGAAAGCAGGAATACAGATTTCAAAATAAGCAGCTCGTTATTTCGAAATAACGGGCTTGGTAGTGTGGACGCTCTACTTATAACTGCGACCTAAGGGGAGTTATTTCGAAATAATGCCCTGTATAGATCAGAGCTAAGGTGCCACAGGACAACTTGTTTTTAAAGGTACAGTCTAACATGGCTGAGACTTTAAAGTTATCTCCCATCAAGGGACTATAAGTTAGAGTAGGTGAGAGTCAGTCACTTTCCAGCTAGTTCCGCTCTGGCAGGGTTTTCACACTGGATGCATGATCCCTTTGTGAGCAATTCCGCCCCCAGCTCCCAACCTGTGACTGCCTCTAAGAAAATGAAGGTTTTTTCTACACAGCTCTAGATTTCCGCATAGGCATGATGTAGACTTTGGATATCACAACTGTTTTCTAACTTGTCACCAATGTGTCACTTACGGCCTCATTTGTCACTGAAGAATTTATCCCAAGCATTCTGTTTAGGTCATGATGCGTAGGAAGGGGTTTTAAATAGGATTGGGGAGAGCGGATTCAGATAAAATAAGAAAGGACTTGCACCTTCATTCAAACCTCATGCCAACTATGTGTTGAGATTCACAGGAGTTTTGTTAACTTTAAGATGAGCCTGAGCCACCAAGTTCAGCTGTCGATCTAGTTCCGGACTTTTGTGGCGTTTGGGGGAGTTTGGATCTAGGGTTGTGGTTCATGCCCATGTGGTTCATGTGGTTTGTCCCTGGCTGGGGACAAAAAAAGAAGCCCCGATATGCAACAAGAAGCATTGTTTCTATGGTATTTCTGCTCCGAGCGGAAGCAGGACATACTGGGAATTCTGTAAGGGAAGAGGGAATTTCCAGACCTGTTTTGGTAACCCAAGAATTTTGGATAAATTGAAGCATCTGAAACCTTTGTTGCTTAACTCAGCCCAGTGGCCAAAAGAGATCAGGTTCACCATCTAGTTTGTTTTCAGGAATGGCATCAACATTCAGGGTCTGATGCTCTCAGCTGATATCCATGAGCATAGCTGTGTCCTTTGAACACCAGTTAAGGATCTAATCCATTAGGTATTTAAATTCCTTTTCTGTTCTGTGACTGGGTTGTCCTGAGGCACGTTCCTGCTGACACCTCCCAAGATTTTGGAGCTAAGAATCATCATTCAAATCTGCCCCCTTTTACAACCTTTGCACTCATGCTAAATGTTAGTTTAAAAATCTAAACCACAGTCATGTTTCAGAAACAAGTCCCATCATCTTTATCAGTGGAGAATAATAGTATTTTGACTAGAGTCATGGGTCAAGGTGAGACGTATCAGAGGGGTAGCCATGTTAGTCTGAATCTGCATAAACAACGAGAAGTGGATGGCATCTTAGAGACTAACAGATTTATTGGAGTATAAGCTTTCGTGGGCAAAGACCCACTTCGTCAGATGCATGTAGTGGAAATTCCAGAGGCAGGTATAAATATACCGGCACATGAAAAGAAGGGAGTACTAATCAAGAGGAAGGCCAGAGATAACGAGGTCAATTCAGTCAGGGAGGATGCGTCCCACTTCTAGCAGCTGATGTGAAGGTGTGAACACCAAGAGAGGAGAAACTGCTTTTGTAGTTGGCTAGCCATTTACAGTCTTTTTATAATCCTAAATTGATAGTGTCGAATTTACAAATGAATTGTAGCTCTGCAGTTTCTCTTTGAAGTGACTTTCAAGGTGAAAGTCAGACATTGCTTAAGTGTAACTGATTTTTTTATTGCAGTTCCGAAAATTAAAATGAAAAAAACCAGTTCTCATCAAACCAAATCTGAAATTTCTCAGAATTGAAAAAGTCCCGTGTTGGGTTTGTTCCAGACTGGGGATTTGAACCTATGTCTCTCACACCCCAGGAAGTGCCCTGATGTCTGAGCAAAATGGACGGGTGGTAACCCGGCAACATCTCCTCCTTTGGCCATGCTGTGGCAAACCAAAATGATTTGTGTCAAAATTTGAGACTAATTTAAGTTCAACTGGAACGGCGTTTTTCACCCAACAAACTATTTGTGCAAAAGAAGTATCCCGGCTCTACTTATTAAACACGGTTGTCAGCCTTTAAGAGAGCTTACCTGTTGGAGGAGGCAGCGCGGCAGTGAACTGGGAGTTATTTTTCTTTCCGATTGGCTAACCTAGTGTTATCTAGCTGACTCTATCCACTGTTCTGCAATCCTATCTGCTTATTCAGTGCGGTTCCCGCTCTCTGCTGCAGTTCTGATCAATCCTAATGGCACTGTGGACAAGTGTATCCATCCGCTCCCCGTGGGGTCCCGCAGTTTCCCCTACAAAATAGGAGCGGGGAGGGCCGCTTCTCCCAAAATGTCCAGTCCCGTGGCTCCAAGTACAGCATCCACAGTCCAATTTGCACCCCTTTGACCGTGGGGCGAGATAGGGGGACCTGGGTCTGCCCACTCACACGGGTCACAGCCCAGGGCCCTAAGGACAGGCACGACTGTCGTCCCGTCCGGCTGGTGGGGTAGCACCCGTAACTCACCAGCCCACTGGCGAATCCTATAATGCTCCACCCAGGGTTGCTTCCTACCCCGTCACGGTGCCCCCAGCGTGTCTCTGCCACCAGAGTGTCCCTCCCATGCCGGCACCATACAGCTGTGCCACGGCCCGTGAACATTGGGCACAAGCGGCCCACGCCTCGCTGCTTACCCTGAGCTGAGCATGTGTGGCTGCGGGTTGAGTGTGGGGTGAATCGGTCCCGTCCTGGCGAGGCGACCTCGTTCTGTCACACAGCCAGCAACATTTCCTGCCTAATCCTATGTTATCTCGTGGCATTGTCATATGGTGCAACTGTTCCACTCCACTCACTGGCTGTGTCTAGACTGGCAAGTTTTTCCGCAAAAGCAGAAAAACTTGCCAGCTATCTACACTGGCTGCTTGAATTTCCGCAAGAACACTGACTTCCTACTGTCTGAAATCAGTGCTTCTTGTGGAAATACTATGCTGCTCCCATTCGGGCAAAAGTCCCTTTTGCGCAAAAGGGCCAGTGTAGACAGCTCAGATTTGTTTTGAGCAAAAAAGCGTGTCTAGATTGGCACGGATGCTTTTCCGCAAAAAGTGCTTTTGCAGAAAAGCGTCTGTGCCAATCTAGACGCTTTTTTCCGCAAATGCTTTTAACGGAAACTTTTCCGTTAAAAGCATTTGCGGAAAATCATGCCAGTCTAGACGTAGCCTCTGGGTTTCTAGTGTAACCAATGCTGCCTTCCCGCATGGTTTCACTTTTAAAACACATTCACGCTGCACTTGACAAACTGGAGAAATGGACTGAAATAAAGAGGAGGAAATTCACTCAGGACAAATGAAAAATTCTCTGCAGAGGCAGCAATAATCAGTCCCACACAGACCAAATGGGAAATGGCTGCCTGGGAAGGAATACTGCGGGAAAGGATCTCAGAGGGATGGTGGAGCGCAAGCTAAAGATGAGTTAACAGCGTAACACAATTGCATAAAAAGCAAACATCTTTCTGGGATAGATTAGCAGGAGTGGGGTAAGCAAAACACAGGAAGTAATTCTTCCCTTCTGTTCAGCACTAAGACAAGACCTCCTCCACTGAAGTACTGGTTCTGGGGGCCACATTTCGGGAAGGATGTGGACACACTGGAAAAAGCCCAGGGGAGAGCTAGAAAAGTGATGAAAGGGCTAGAAAATGAGGGAAGATTAAAGAAATTGGAATTGTTTAGTCTGGGGAAGAGAACACGGAGGAAGGAACGTGGTAACAGTTTTCAAGTACATAAAAGCTTGTTGATCAATAGTTCTACTTACCCACGGAGGATAGGACAAGAAGCAATAGGCTTAAATTGTGGCAAGAGAGATTTAGGTTGGGCATGAGGAAAAACTTCCTGTTAACATTGTTAAGCACTGGAATAAATTGCTGAGGGAGGCTGTGGATTCACCATCACGGAAGGTTTTTAAGAACAGGTTTGACAAACACCTGTCAAGGATAATCTAGATAATACTTAGTGCTGCGTCCATGCAGGGCACTGGACTAGGAGACTTCTCAAGGTCCCTTCCACTCCTACATTTCTGTGATTCCGACTCGGGATGTTAAATATCGGTTAATTTAATAGTAACCTCGTGAATTTTTATCTGTTAGTCGACTATTCTATTGTCCCCAAAGGCGGGGTCAGCAGCCACTGTATCAAGCAGTGCAGGGTGCCAGGCAGAAGCTAGTCTACGAGGGGAGCCAGTTTAAAAACCAGCTCCTCTTCTGGACTGGCTGCCTATCACCCAGCGCTTCAGCAGCAGTGTAGGGTGACAGCAGCCCCTGTCTAAGCAGGGTCTACACTCCTGGACCCGGCGCAAGCCGGAACTGAGCCAGGCGGCCTACCCACCTGGCTCCTAATACACTTCAAATGCAGAGCTGCAGCAGGGGTAAGTTCTGGACCCAGCAGGAGCCCGAACTGAGCCGGGCTGCTGTCCAGCCTGCTAAAAAATTTACTGGAAAGAGTGTGGGGAGGGAGCTGTGTAGTCTGTAATATTAACCTAGAAGCTTTTGCTTATCTGTTAATCAACTGCACTATTACACCCCTAATTCCGACGGGTCCTTTGTCTCTCCCGCTCGCTGCCCATCCTCCCTTCGCTGAGCGCGCCAGACGTGAGGTCTGTAAGAGTGCTGAGCTTCCTCTTTTCCCTCCTGATGTATCAGACTCTTGGAAACAATTTCCTAACCCATTTGTTTTTATGTAGAGGAAGTAATGCTGGCTGAAGAGAATAAAAATGCGGGGACGTCAGCCTTGGAAGGTAAGGAGAACAATAAGCTATCTGGCATCGCTGCATTCTCTTTGCTGCCTCCAGCTACCACCTCCGGTTTAAATCCCTAGAGCCGTGGGAGCCACATACGTGATTATGGGAGGTGCAGGGAGCCAAACCCCTGCTTTTGCTGGTTAACAGGAGGCCGTCGTGTCAGAGCAATGGGGTTCGACAGCCGCTTCTCCTGGTTTGGGGTGGGGACACCAGAGAGCATGAAACCAGTCTGCAGCCTCTTTTGCTACCGAGCACCTGCTCCATTTTAGAGCTGGGACCTGGATGGCAGTCCCATTGAGCTACCATTCCTGGTTACCAGGCTAGCTGGGTACCGAGTAGCAGCCTGGGTAGGAGACGGCTGAGCCATCTTCAGACAGCAAGTAGATCCAGTAGTAACTTGAGCTTCATTTTCAGTGCTGAGGAGGGCAACCATCAAAAGGAACCGGACAGAAGCCATGAATCGGGACTCGAGCGATGAGCACTGCGTCGACATCTCCTCCGTGGGTGAGTGGAGGCCGGGTCGTCAGCCCCGTGTGAAAGACTCCAGCTCAGAGCCCAGCACTAGGGCAGGCCAGAGTCTCCTCCCCACAAGTCCTCTAAGGCTGTGGAGCATCTCGTAGAACCCAGCAGGGAGCAAAGCCATAGTGGACATGGGTGGACATTACGTTTCTGCCCATTGTTAGCCTAGGAATGGGGCTCTCGTGGTGTTTCTGCTGCATTATGGAGCTGCTACAGGAGCCGGCTGGCTACTCCCCTTCTTCCAGAGTGGAGCCCTTGAGTCTACGTCTACTCTATGAGTTTTCTTGGCAAAAAATATGCAAATTGGGGACTCATTTGCGTGAGTCATGATCTCATTTGCATATTTTCTGCCGATCCATTTTTGCCCTGGGGTTTTTGCACAAAAACAAGCAACGTGGATGTTTTCTTTTTGCACAAAACCCCCTTTTTCTGCAAGATCGGTAGTGCAAAAACGGATCGGCAGAAAATATGCAAATGAGATCGTGACTCATGCAAACGAGTCCCTCATTTGCATATTTTTTGCCAAGAAAACTCATAGTATAGAAATAGCCTGAGTGAGGCAATAATCCCTCCCATCCCCTGGGCAGAAGAGAGTTTGCTCTGGCCAGGTCCACTGGGTTCCATTGTCCTCTCTCCTCTCCCCCTCAGGTACCCCTCTCGCTCGGGGCAGCATCCGGAGCGCTAAGGTGGATGGTGCCTCCTATTTCCGGCACAAGGAGCGGCTTCTGCGCATCTCTGTTCGCCATATGGTGAAGTCCCAAGTCTTTTATTGGATTGTCTTGAGCTTGGTGGCTCTCAACACGGCCTGCGTGGCCATTGTCCATCACAACCAGCCGCCGTGGCTCACCCACATCCTCTGTGAGTTCTAGGCCCTTTCAGTTCGGGTGTGTTCCAGTGACACAGGCTGTACAGAACACCAACCTCCCAGCCCCCAGGGCAGCCTTTTGGGCAAGCAAGCCAGAGCTGCTTGGAGCCCCAGCATACGGCATGGGTTGCTGCCTTCCCAACAGGGCTGTGAGTCCGGGGGCAGTGACTCACAGCCTGTTATGGGATCATCTCGCTGTTGGAGGCTCTGGGTCTGATTCTCGTCACCCCATTGCAAAGCAGGAGGGAGCTTCATTAAGGGCAGCAGGGTCAGTGTGGCGTGGAACTGATCGGAATGACGCTTGCCCTCCAGAATATTGTACGCAGCCCACTTCCACTGAAGCCTGCTGTCCTTTTCCACGCCCCTCCCCGGGGATAAACACACATCAGTTTGGACTGGCCCCATGCAGATTTCAAGGGAGGTGACCCTGTTTTGTATTAATGAGAAGTGGGGACATACCAGTAAGTTTATCCTGCTGTGGTAATGCAATGTGCAAAGATTCATTCACATCATGCTGAAGTCTCCCCCACAGAAATGCAGCCATCCTTGAGCTGCTTAATAGAGAGCAGTGACCAGTGTTCCCAGTAAACTGAGTGCTTGGGTGGCCTCCCAGGAGAGATCCAGGTGCTGCCCAACTGATTAGCAGAGTGCCCACAGCTAATCACAGCCAGCAGCATGTGTTTCTATTGGTGGTGCACATCTGCACATGCCTTGGCGCACATAACCAAATTTAGTCGACGCATTAGTAGAAAAACTTGGAGGAAAAATTAGCAGTGACGCTGCACAAGGGATCTAGGCACGAATGAGAAGTGGATTGCAGCTGACTGAAGCCAATGAGGGTTTTAGGGAGACACAATGTAATTCCCAAAGATGGTTTGTCCTGGGCGCCAGGATTGAAAAAATTGCAGAAGATCTGATCATGAATAGAACTTCAAGTTTGCATTTCACCCAACAGACAGCAACACCATGCTTAGGGGGCATTGGTTCAGTGCTGATGTGGTAGCGCACGTCTCACCAATGTAGACCTCTCCTGTTTCACCTTGAAAGTCTCCCGTTCAAAGACGGATTCGGCTCCAGTGTGCGCTGTCTGCAGAGATCTCCGCACAAGACAGTGCGGTCTGGAGCTGGCTCTAAGTGAGAGCCACCTTTTGGACAAAAGGGAAAAGTAACTTGGCCACTAATATTCCAGAAACTTCCTGTGACACTTTTCACAGGCGTACAGCGGGTGACCGAATGTCCCGGTCACATTCCAGCTGTGGAATAGTTACATCAGAGCTATGAAAGTTCCCCGGCAGTGTCATTTGGGGGATGTCTACTCTATGGAACAAAGTTGAGTGAAGCGCCGCAATTTCCACTATGTTAATTGCGCAGCTGAAGTCGAAGTAGCTTAACTTGACTTTTGGCGCTGTCTACATTGCAGGAAGTCAAAGGAAGAGCACTCTCCCTTCAACTTCCCTTACTCCTCATGAAAGCAGGGTTACCGGCATCGACCGGAGCATCCCTCTCACTTCCAATTAGCTGTCTGAACTAGACCCACTCATTTGAATCCTGGAAGATAGGTGCCGGCAGTTTTGATCGTCTCTGTAGTGTAGACATCCTCTTGGAGAAGTTCCTCATTTGTTGCGTTCCACTGCAGAAGGGAAGCCGTGTAAATTAGTGCACCCCTTCTTCCGTGACACTCTCCCCAATAACACTCGCTTTGAAAACTTAGTTTGGGGGTGCAGTTGACCTTTGATTCATGAAGGCAAGCACCTTGATCCATACTCTGCCCATCAGTTAGTGACACCCAACTGCCCTAGATCTCCAGAGAGAAGCATCCAATTTCATATTCTTTCTCTGGGGAATCAGTGAAAAGGACCTGATCCTCTCTCCCCCCCCCCCCCCCCCCACACACACACTCCACCTGGCTGTCCTGTCTCCTAGCTTAGACTGAGTGATTTAGCGAGGACTGATTAGAGATTTTGCTTGTTTTTGTACAAAGTCCCATAAAATCTAGTATTAGCATCACACACAGAGAAAGTCTGTCATGGATAACAACCTACTGCTGCAACCAGCTAAGGGAGTTATTCCTTTCAACCAAGCGGTTGGTCCTGGAGTGTTGAAGTGTCTGCTGGCACCCCAGGCAGGGGTCACGGTATCAGCTCTTTGCACTGTGTTCTAAGCATAGATCAGGAGAAGCAAATGTGGAGCTAAAGTACCTGGATTTCCCTCTTTCAGACTATGCAGAGTTCCTCTTCCTTGGCCTCTTCCTCCTGGAGATGTCCTTAAAGATGTATGGGATGGGACCGCGCCTGTACTTTCATTCCTCTTTCAACTTCTTTGACTGTGGGGTAAGCCGCACGTGAAACCATGGCACGTGATGGAGGGCAGAAGAAAGGTCAGGAAGGGGGATGCAGGATGGCTTAAAGAGAGGTGGAGGAAGAGGACAGTACTTCCAGAGGGCTGTGGGGGGGTGTGGGCATGGGTGTGTGGGTGTGCCATACGTAAGTGATAAAGCAAGCATCATAATCCGTGCCAGCAATACTGAGAGCCAGACTCCCAGCTTCCGATTGCATAGGGTTTGCACAACTTGTGTTTACTTTGGTCCTTGACTCTCTAATGCAGTGTTTCTTAAACTGTGTTCCATGGCACACCGGTGTGCTGCGAGGCAGTCAGAGGTGTGCCGCGGAAAGCAACAGAGTTAAAAATGGCCGCCCTTAAAGGGGCAAGCAACCTTTTTATTTATTTATTTTTTGCTCAATAACTTCCCCCCCGACCCTTTTTTTCTCTTTTGCTCAAGAACTTTCCCCCGGCCCTTTTTTTTCTCAACAAAAAATCCTTTGTGTTCCTTATAAAATATTCTTGTTTGGTGTTTCTTGGTCTTAAAAAGTTGACGAAACATTGCTCTAAGGACTGTGCTCTGTACACTGGCTCCATTCTTGTCTGTGTTTCCGATCCCCCAGGTCACAGTGGGAAGCATCTTTGAGGTGGTCTGGGCTATCTTCAGGCCAGGAACCTCTTTCGGGATCAGCGTCTTACGAGCCCTTCGGCTTCTGAGAATATTTAAAGTAACAAAGTAAGTCAAGAGGACCATGCGTTGGCTCCTCCCATGGCTCTCTCCTGGCTGCCGTCCCGGATCCAGATTCCCCTTGTCCTGCGGCTAGCCCTACAGTAACGTCTGTGTGTCCCAGGTATTGGGCGTCCCTGCGGAATTTGGTGGTCTCTCTGATGAGTTCCATGAAGTCGATCATCAGCCTGCTCTTCCTCCTTTTCCTCTTCATTGTCGTCTTCGCTCTGCTGGGAATGCAGCTCTTTGGAGGCAGGTAAGGGCATCAAAGGGCAGGGAAAATGGAGTCCATGTGTTTACAGGGTGTAATATCATCTCCCAGCCTTTCAAGGAAGTCCCTGACCCACCCGCTCACACCAGGTTACCAATAATGTCCCTTTTTCTGAGGGACCTTCGATCAGTTCCTTCAAGGGCATAAGGTCCATTTGGATTCCTGCACAAGTGTCCCAGGGAGCCTTACCTGTCTCCTAAGAGAGGTGAAACGGGGACAAAGAGGAAGTGAAAGTCCAGGGAAATGGGGACTGGATGGGATAGGCGACTGTAGGAGCAGCAGACCTAAAAGGACAGAAACCAGTGATTTGGCTCCATTTCTCTATTCCGGCTTGTCCATTTCCCTTTGGTTCACTTTCAGATTTAATTTCATGGATGGGACTCCTTCTGCAAACTTCGACACTTTCCCTGCAGCCATCATGACAGTGTTTCAGGTACGGGCCTGGTTAAAAAATGAGGCCGCTGAAATTTTCTTCCGCACAGGCCATACCCTCTTGCTCAATTTCTGAGCCAAGATCCTGCGGCAGTTCACACTCTGAAGTTGTCTTTGCAACCAAACGATCTAGATACGTAAGGCCTGATTCTCCATGCAGCTCCTCACTACACAACAGATCCCTTCTCCCCCATGTAACGTGTCTGTGGGGCAGCCAGAGACAGGGCCGCCATACGAGAACAGGTGGGCTCTACATCCAATAATAGCCTGGGGAGCTGGTCTTAGGGGCCAGCCGTGACCACATTTCAGCCCCGACCTCCCAAATCCTCCCCGACCCTTTTCTTTTTCTTTTTCTTTTTGCTTAAGAAATTTTTGTCCGGTATTTTTTTATTAAGCCATCTGGCAACCCTATGGGCGAGCTGGGTGGTCACCCGGGGCTGCTAATTGGGTAGGATCAGCCCTGTGGGTGACGGTGCCACCGGTGTGTTTGTCCAGATCCTGACAGGCGAGGACTGGAACGAGGTGATGTACAACGGGATTCGCTCCCAGGGCGGCGTCCGCTCAGGCATGTGGTCCTCCATCTACTTCATCATCCTTACCTTGTTTGGAAACTGTATCCGCCTCGTTGCTGTGGTGGCATGAGAGCTGCCTCTGCCCCGTCTCTCTGTGAGAGGGTAACACCTCCTGCTGCTTCTCAGAGATTCAATGCTCTCTTCTCTCCCAGAGTTCCTTCCCATGTCTCGTGTGGCAGGGGGGCAGAGCCTGGTGCTACAGCTAGGCCCTCCCCCCCGCAAATCCCAGGGTAGGGGCCTGGTCCCAGTCACCCCTCAGACATGGAGGAAAAAGTTATATGCCTGACACCCTGCATTCCTGTTTCCTTGGCGGGATAGGGGGGAGCATGCTAGAGCATCCTCTCCTCTCACACTCCTCCAAACCCAGACTCCGTCTGCTTTTAAAAACGTAGAGGATTTATCCCTGCAGTGCCGTAGGGCCTCTTGGCGGCCTGGTCCTTTCCTAGGTGCTGGTTCCTCTCCCGGAAGCTGGCACACTCCTCTGGGTCAAGGGCAGGGGGGGATTTCTCTGTGTTTTTTCTGCCAGCGGCAGCTCAGGCCGTTATCACATGGCGCGTGGACTCTTAACGCGCCCCCTCAGACACCCTGCTGAACGTGTTCTTGGCCATCGCCGTGGACAACCTAGCCAACGCGCAGGAGCTGACCAAGGTAAGGGATGCTAATGCCCTCACCCCTGCACCTCAGCACCCCTCGCGCCTCCTTCGGACCGTCCACCAGGACCCCACGCAGGGTCCATCCCACATGGCCCAGGAATCCATGTCATGGCCCCCTGGAAAACCCCTTCTCTAGCTGTAAATGTGCAAGGACAGTGAGGGCTTAGGGGGAAGGAGGGCTAGTAACTCTGCACTGAGCCTTGTCTCCAGGGGCGACGTGCACGAGGGGCCATGTGCCCCCCAGCGTGTGGGTGGGATGGGCTGGACAGCAGGAGACCAATGGGGCCAGGGCTGGTGCTGGCAGCAGAGAGTGTGTGCCCCACCCTCACCCTGGGTGCCCTCTCCTCAGTCGCCTCTGCTGGCCTCTGTCCACTCCTCAGTGCGCCTCTGTCCTCACACCTGTGCATCTAGCCTGGGTCTCCCTCAGAGCTCTGCCCGGGCAGCTCACTCCTGTCTCACGCAGGAAGAGGCGGGCATGCAGCAGCGACCACTGTCTCTCTGACAGGGCGATGCCTTTGTAATGGGGACAAACGGGGATGAGACTGACCAGCAAACGCATTGCTCCTCGGGGCTTAGACAGGAGTTGAACCTCTGCAAGGGTATCAAGGCCCCGCCTGCCTTGAGCAAGATGGCGTGGCTTTTGGGCTGAGGTGGGAGATGAACGCTTGATTTCTAATCCTGGGTCTACCACTGATGTGGGCCTTGTCTACAAGGGGAAATTGCCTGGGCTAGCTATTCTGCACCAAGTATTGCACTTCAAATTCCCACCCTATCTTATTCTGAAATAGCTTCCAAGGCACGTCGGCCCCGATTCAGGAAAGCATGTGCTAAAGTCCATCTGTATACCAGAATGCACTCACACACGGGCTACATCTACACTGGCATGAATTTCCGAAAATGCTTTTAACTGAAACGTTTTCCGTTAAAAGCATTTTCGGAAAAGCGCGTCTAGATTGGCAGGATGCTTTTCCGGAAAAGCACTTTTTGCGGAAAAGTGTCCGTGGCCAATCTAGACGCGGTTTTCCACAAAAAAGCCCCAATCACCTTTTTCACAATCAGGGCTTTTTTGCAGAAAACAGTACGATGCTGTCTACACTGGCCCTTTTGCGCAAAAGTCTTTCGGAAAAAGACTTTTGCCCAAACGGGAGCAGCATAGTTTTTCCGGAAAAGCACTGATGATTTTACAGGAGATCGTCAGTGCTTTTCCGGAAATTCAAGCGGCCAGTGTAGACAGCTGGCAAGTTTTTCCGGAAAAGCTGCTGATTTTCTGGAAAAACTTGCCAGTCTAGACACAGCCATTGACTTTAAGGCCAGGCCATCTAGTCTGACCTGCTGCACATCCCAGACCGCAGAACCTCACCTGCCCACTCTGGCAATAGACCCCTAACTTTGGTCTGAATTTTGCTCAATCCATGCTTAAACTAAAGCATGTGCTTACGTGCTTTCCTGAATCAGGGCCATAATCTCTCCACTTCCGTTTAGGCCGTCTCCCAGGCAGAGGTGAAAGTAACTTAAATTTCTTACAGGTATGATGCATCGCATGCACACACACACACACACACACACACACACACACACACACACACACACACACACACACACACACACACACACACACACCCCCTCCCCAGGGGAGGTTGCGATACAACAGTACCTCTAAGATATTTTAGTGCAAGGTGGAGGGCTCAGGGCTGAGGTTCGTGGTGGGGGTGGGGGTGAAGGGGCTGAGGGCAGGAGGTGGGGATGTGGGAGAATGCAGGTGTCAGGGCAGGAGTTTGGGAATGTTCAGGGTTCAGGGCAGGGGGCCAGGTGTGTGGGGGGAGCAGGAGTCAGGGTTGTGGGGTGTGAGAATGGGCTAAGAGGTTAAGGGTGTGTGGAGGGGGAGGGAGTCAGGGTTGGGGGGCAAGGAGGGGCTTCAGCTCCCCATGCCCTCCCCAGATGGTGTCCTGGGAGAGAGGCTTGGGGCTGGGCCAGTCCTGGACCAGTGGGGGAATGTGCCCCATCCAGCCCCTTTAACTTTCCTGCCTGCCTGCTGCTTAGCGCAGCAGCCTGGCGGAAGCCCTGGGAGCCCAGCTGAGAGCACGCCACCGCCTCCTGCAGACAGGCGCCCCAGCCGGCCAGTTCCTCCTTGCCGGAGTGGCGCGCCGGGCTGCCCCAACTGGCTTTCCCCGCTGCGCCAGCACGCTGAAAAGAGAAAGTGCGAAGAATTCTAAAACGCTCTCCCCAGGCACCTATCTGGCACCGCTGCATTCATCAGGCGCTAACACTGGCCGCCTGGGACAAGGCCAGGCTAGACGTCAGCGCCCTGCTGGCTGGGAAGCCATCTGGAGTGCAGCGTGGTTGTAGGAACCGCCAGGGCCATGGTTACTCTGAGGTCCCAAAGCTCAGGGGCTCTGGGCTGCCCCTGTCTTCTGTGGCCGGTCTGTTCGAATGGCCTCAAGGCTCCATGAGTAGCCTCCAGCCCTGGTGTAAACCGGATTTGTCTGAGCCGAGTAACATGGAGCAGAATAATTCCGGGTGTTGTCGGACTTCCCTCCGGGGGGCCAAATGCGCCGCTCCTCACAGTGCCGGGTGAGGGGACGGCGTTTCCAGGGGAGTGCGATAGGGACGGGAGGGTGACTCATGCAGGGAGACTGCCGCCCCCTCTCTATTGTCACTGCCTCACAAGCTTCAAAGGGGGGAGACTGGTGCGGCTCCGCGGCTTTGAGGACAGCGTACGCGGCCAAAGCGGGGAGGGACGTGCCCGAGAGATTGGATTCAAGGCTTTCTCTTTGACCTCCAGCTCCTCACATCCTGGGCTCTGGGCCGCGCCAAGGAAGTAACGCGTGGGCTGGGTTGTGACGAGGGCCGCCTGGACGGGACATTTCTTGCTGTGGGAACTCAGCCCCGCTCATCGGGGCGATACGGTCCCGTGTGGGGCCGTGAATGGACCCCGGCCTCCCACTCAGACAGGGAGAGCGAAACCTAAACGCCACGGCTGCCCAACACGGACACTGCAGCTGGGGACAGGACCCGCTTTGGCTGGGAGTCCAGGCCTGGCCAATGCCAGCGGTGGCCGCAGCTGGATTTTAACGAGCACAGCTGCCCCCTGCCACTAGGCCCCAGTGTGCAGATACTGGGACGGGGCAGCAGGTGACTGATCCCCCCTCTTCCCGCCTTGACTGTCCCTTTTCTCTGGCTGCTGCTCCGAGGGCCAGAGCCAAAGCCCAGGGACGTTCATGGACAGACTCCCGTTGACTTCCATGGGCTTGGAATAGGCCTGCAGGCAGAGCAGGCAGAGCCGAGAGGGCACGTCCCATCTTTGCCTCACCTCAACCCCTCCTTTCTCAGGGTGGGTCCAGAGAGGGAGTCAGCTGGGCCAAGAGAAGCAGGGACAAGAAGCAGGAATGTAGAAAAAAGGGGGTGGGGGGTCAGAAGTCAGGGCAAGATACAGGGGTCATATGGGGCACCCACAGATACAGGTAAGCTCCTGAATATCCTCTATCCCAGCCCCAAACGGTGACACTCTCCTCTGCAATCTTAGGGAGAATCTATTAACATTCAGTGGGGCACACAGAAGTGACCCAGGAGGAGGCTCAGAACTGCCCCAGGAAAGGGGATAACAAGTGGAAAGTGGGATAACAAGTGGAGTTCCTCAAGGGTCTGTTTTGGGACCCGTACTGTTCAATATCTTCATCAATGATGTAGATATTGGGACAGAGAGTACGCTTATTAAGTTTGCAGATGATACCAAACTGGGTGGGGTTGCGACTTCTTTGGAGGATAGGGACATAATTCAAAATGACCTTAGCAAGTTAGAGAAATGGTCAGAGGTAAACAGGATGAGGTTTAATAAAGAGAAATGCAAAGTGCTCCACTTAGGAAGGAACAATCAGTTCCATACATACAAGATGGGAAGCGACTGTCTAGGAAGGAGCATGGCGGAAAGGGATCTAGGGGTCATAGTGGACCACAAGTTGAATATGAGTCAACAGTGTGATGCTGTTGCAAAAAAAGCAAATATGATTCTAGGTTGTATCAACAGGTGTGTTGTAAGCAAAACTCGTGAAGTCATTCTGCCGCTCTACTCTGCACTAGTTAGGCCTCAGCTGGAGTACTGTGTCCAGTTCTGGGCGCCACATTTCAAGAAAGGTGTGGAGAAATTGGAAAGGGTACAGAGAAGAGCGACAAGAATGATTAAAGGTTTAGAGAACATGACCTATGAAGCCAGGCTTCATGAACTGGGCTTGTTTAGTTTGGAAAAAAGAAGATTAAGGGGGGACATGATAGCGGTTTTCAAATATCTAAAAGGGTGTCACACAAGGAGGAAGGAGAAAATTTGTTCCTCTTGGTTTCTGAGGACAGGACAAGGAGTAATGGGCTTAAAGTGCAGCAGGGGAGGTTTAGATTGGACATTAGGAAAAAATTCCTAACTATAGGGTGGTCAAATATTGGAATAAATTGCCAAGAGAGGTGGTGGAATCTCCCTCTCTGGAGATATTTAAGAACAGGTTAGATAGACATCTGTCAGGGATGGTGTAGACGGAGCTTGGTCCTGCCTTGAAGGCGGGGGCTGGACTTGATGACCTCTGGAGGTCCCTTCCAGTCCTATGATTCTATGATTCTATAGTCAGACATTAGCACGAAAACGTGCCCCCCATCCTTGTGCACCACACCCATGCACGCACACACTGACCCTGCACTGCACGGTCGCGCCACGCTCACACACACACACACACACACACACACACACACACACACATATCTCTTGCGCTCCCCCTGCCCTCTGTGCCTGCCCCACCCCCCATGGCACTCACATGCCCCCCCCACTCCCGCATTGTGTGCCTGTGCATGTCTAATCTCTATAATCTGTGTGGGCAGGGTGAGCTCCCTTCTCCTCAGCTCCTCCCCCTGTGCTCCGGGGGGGCACCAGTCTTCCCCATGCACCTCCTGAGGCCGACCGTCTCCCAAATTCAGCCTTATGTGCACCCTTCTGTCTCCCCACGTGCTTGGTTTGGGGCCGGCATGTGCCCCTTTCTGGTCCCATGCTGGCAGTGCTTGGGTCCGGGAGGTGCAGGGAGTGTCCCATTCTCCTCCGGGCAGCCTTTTCCCTTCACATGCCTCTGGGAGGGAAGGAGACGCTGCCATATGCTGCCCTCTCCTCTCTGCTGCAGCGCCGAAGGCAGCCTGGGTCCTGGCCTTTCCGTTCTGGTCGCCATGAGTCAGGGGCACTCTGGGATTTTGTATCCCTACCACACATCCCGTATTAGCGACGGTGGGAGTAAGAATGGCAGGCGGGGCCGGCTAATGGCACGTCCTGCTATGGCAAGTGCCCGAGGACGGAGCACTGCCATGGAACTGATACACCCCTAGAAAGCACCGGGCTCAGTGCAGAAGCCATGTCAGCTTTGACTGGGTTTTGTGAACAGAAAACCCACCCTGGGCAATTCAGAAACTCGTCTCAGCGCTGGCTGCACCAGGCTTGGCTTGCACACAACCACCCTGCAAAGTCCGCCTGGGTGTAAACTCCCCGGTGCTGCCGTGTAATGGGCCCTTTTGTTTGACATCCAGGATGAGCAGGAGGAAGAGGAGGCTTTTAACCAAAAGCACGCGCTGCAGAAAGCCAAGGAAGTCAGCCCGATGTCTGCTCCAAACATGCCTGCTCTTGAGTGAGTTGCACGCCACCTGTACCCTGTCAGCCATCACCTTTGCCTGTCCCCAAGCTCCTTATAGTGATAGCCACCCATGTCATGAAAAGAAGGGGGGTATATGCAAGGGGTAGCCACAATGCAAGGCATGTGCCTATATTCATGCACATCTCGGGTACAGGCGACACACGGGTGTTGCTCTCGTGCATGGTCAGGGCATTGTTCGTTGATGGTGTTGAAGCAGCACAATCAGATCAGACTAATAGAAAGGGACCAGCTCTGTTGTTAATTGTGGGAGGTCTTTGCATCTTCAAGGTGGTAGCTACATCAACAGATAGTGCTGGTTTCTGGTTGCGCTTGTTGTCCTACACTCCCCAATCTCACGCCTTTATAGAGCAGCGCTAGGGAAAGCTTTCACTCTGAATGTGCTAAGAGTGCGAGGTCAGAGACCCACACCCTCAGCAGGAGGCCTGTACCGAGTCCTCTGATGAAGAAAAAACTCAACAGTCCCCCCTGGAGGAGGAAGAGGAAGGAGCCCTGTTGACTCCTCCATTAGAGGAGTTCCCACTAACGATTCCATTGTAGCAGAAGTAGGTGGCGCCGAGCCATCAGTGACTTCATTATGGGAAAAAACCAGGGGATTTATAGAGGGAGCTTCTGGATTAGAGCTGGTCAGAAGAAGCCTGACGGAACTATTTCCCATCGGAAAAAGCAGTTCCATAGAAATCGAAACCCTTTGCGAAATCGTCTCAATGTTGCTGACATTTTGTTTCAGGGAGATTAAAAGCAAGAAAATGCGCTGCTGAGGTTGAAACCTCCAATTGTGTCACTCGGGGGACAGGGCATTTCCGTGTTTTGTTTTGAAACGATTTTGCATTTCAAATGTTTGCACTTGGTATTCTGCATTCTAAAATGAAATCTAAATGGAATGTTTTGACCCCCCCCCCACACACACACACACAAATCTTTTGATGCAAAAGGGAATCTTTTTGGAATGTTCCTTCTTTGGAGGATTCTGAAATGTTTAGGTTTCATTCTCATTCTGAACAAAGCCAAATTCTGGCATCCTCTGCGAAACAGAGAGGATGTCCTCTGACCAGCTCTCCCGTGAAGGTGCAGAGAAGCATCTGACTTCATCTGCTTCTCCAGAAAGCATCAAACTATCTGAACTTCTTGGGTCTGCAGCATTGGGCTGAGATTGTCAGAACAGGCTCATTTGCTGGATTTCAGGCCTGTCTTGCTTGTAGTTGGGAGAGAGCCTGTAAGAACTGCCCATTCCCTAGCGAAGGAACAGCCCGTGTGACTCTTCTGTGAAGGAGGCAGGAGCTATATTGGGAGATGGTTTTGGGAGAGGCCGCATAGTCAGACTGCTGTGATATATGCTCTCCAGAGCTGCTGTCGGGGAATGAGTGGGAAGCTGGCTGCTAGATGTGCCGTGTGAATGATGCATTTTAAGAAATAAAGGGATTAAGGCTGTAGCAGAAGGCTAGGGAATGGACAGATATGGGCCAATTGGGAGGACATGCTAAAAAAATGGAATAAGTTTCATGCTCAAAGGCTGTCCAGCACTAACAATGATCAGTGAACTTTAATTTGTCCAGAGCTCTAGGTAGCTGTTTGTGGCCTGTCTTCCTAGTACTTCCATGGTTGCTCGAGCTGGTGAGCCAGTGGTAGGAATGGTGGGAATTAAAGTAGAATGTAAACAGAGCTGAAGAGGAGATTACTGAATGGTAAAAGGATGCGGGGAAGTGAGTGACCTTTTGGAAGTAAGTGGATGTGTGTGCCGGCATGTGCGGACAATGGTGGATTTGTACTATGTGGGTAGAGAGTGAGTCTTCTGTGAAGGTAGATTTGAATGAATGGGATATGGATGCCTACCGTATGAAACAGATTTGCGTGAATGTCTACTGCGTGGGTGAGTTTGCATGGGTGCCTTCCACGCAAAAGGATTTGTGTGTGTTGTGGGCAAGTTCCTACAGTGTGGGTGGGTTTGTGTGTAACGTGTGTGGTGTCAGTGCCGGTTGGTTTTGGGTGTGTGGTCTGGTATGTCAGTGTTTAATGTGCAGATGGGTTTGCAGGAATGGCACTTGCGCATGTTTAGCCTTTTGCCATTGTGTGTAGGCATGGTCACATTAGCATGGGACTTTTCCATCTGCATTTGTTCTGGCGTATAACCACATACACATGTACTGACATTTGCACATGTGCATTTTAGCCATGAAGTCGCCATGTGGGCAGGCATGCCTTTATGAACCCCATGACCACTTCTGTGCATGTCTGTGTATCTTTGTCTGAGGTATACAAAGAGGACTAGCATGCTTATCCCTGGTGAGGCATGTATAGTTACACAGTTATCTGCATGCATTTGGTTCCAGGCAGGTCCTGTGTATATGTACTTGGGGCTGTGTCTAGACTACACCTCTCTGTCGACAGAGAAATGTAGATTAGGCATGTCGAAATTGCTAATGAAGCAGGGATTTAAATATCCTGTGCTTCATTAGCATAACCGTGACTGCCACTTTTTTTTGACACGGAGCTTTTTCGAAAAAACCCCGGCAGTCTAGATGGGGATCTATTGAAAAATAAACCCTTTTTCGACAGATTCTGTATTCCTCGGTTTACAGGATCTGTCGAAAAAGGGTTTATTTTTCGACAGATCCCCGTCTAGACTGCCGTGTTTTCTTCAAAAAAGCTCCGTGTCGAAAAAAAGCGGCGGCCATGTTTATGCTAATGAAGCGCGGGATATTTAAATCCCTGCTTCATTAGCAATTTCGATGTGCCTAATTTACATCTCTCTGTCGAAAGAGAGGTGTAGTCTAGACGTACCCTGGGATGGATACCAAGTTCGGGCGTGGGTGCAGTCTGTGGCTGTATCTTTGCGTATGTCATGTGTATACACGGGATGTATGATCTGTATGTGGGTGGGCAAAATGTGTACATACATGTACATACATGTGCATGTGTTTCAGGCACATAGTCTAGCTGGCAGGTATGTACATGTGACAGTATGCACACTGTAAGGCTATGTCTACACTACAGAGTTTTGTCAGAAAAACGGCCGTTTTTCTGACAAAACTTGAGTGACATCCACACTGCAACCGCATTCTTCTGCAAGGCCTTCGAAAGAACAGAGGGGTTTTTCCGGCATTGGTAATCCTCATTCTATGAGGAAGAAGCCTTTTTGCGAAAGCGCTCTTCCGGAAAAAGGCGTGTGTGGACGGGGAAGAGGGAGTTCTTTCAGAAGAAGAGGAAAGAGGAAAAAGCACAGTGCCCTGGTGATCGCTTCATTCATAGCAATCACAGCTTACATGCGAGAGAGCGTCCATTCAGCTTTTTCGATGCACTTTGTGCAGCGTGGATGCTCTCTTTCGGAAGAGGTTTTTCGGAAGATCTCTTCTGAAAAAAACTTCTTCTGAAAAAGGCCTGCAGTCTAGACATAGCCTCTGTGTATGGGCATGAATCTCCGTAGCTCTCTTTAAGACTCCTTCACCCAGTCAAGGCAGAGCAAAGGGTTCTTAGTGTCAGTGAGAATCAGGAGCTGTATATTTAAGGATCCGTGAGTGCATGTGTCTGGATATATATAGTGTTATAGACCCCCATGGTGTTGACAGCCCAACAGCTTTGAAATGCATGCCTGTATCAGTGTGTGCGTAGCTAGGTATAAATCTGCCTGTGTGTGTGTGTGTGTGGATGGATGAAATGGTTTGCAAAAGGATTTGTTGATGTAGAAGTTTGAGGGGATGCGATGAACTCTTTTCCATTTGCACATATACATGCACATGCTGCGCAATTCCCTGTGTGCACATGCTAGTGAGCGGTGCCTGAAATCACGTTATGCGTGTGCGGGGAAGTGTGTGTGGGTCTCCGCTTGTGGGTGTGAGTCACCCTTCAGGGGTGAGGTGGACTCAACCGGTTCATTTTTCTTTCCCAGAAGGGACAGAAGGAGGAGACACCACATGTCGATGTGGGAGCCGCGCAGCAGTCAACTGTATGTGTGCCATATGGTTGTGTGTTGTGCGTGGCGATGTGCGTATGTGGCTACGTGTGTTTTTCTGTGTGCTAAACTTAGGCACCTACCTATTTCGCAGCCTATGTCTACTCCTCTGGGCATCTGATTCATGTGTACTCCTGCCTCTGTTAGTGTGTGCGTGTGGGTGTCTCAACTAAGTGTGCTCTTTTGTGTCTCCGTTTGCTCGTGTCTGTGTGTGCTTGTGTATGTTAGCACTGTACGTGTGTGTGGATACATGTGAGCTGGGGTCTGTTTAGCTGTGTGTGCCGGCGCATGGGTCTGTGCCGTGTGTGTGTGCTTGCCCGTGTGTGTGTTTTTTGGCGTGTCCGTGTGCCGTGCGGGGATGTCTGTCCTTTGACATCTGCTTGTGTGCATACGTGGGATATTTTAAAGGTTTTATTCGATCCCTTAAAACGCACCCATCAGCCCATTCTCTGAGTGCACAACCCCCCTTCCCGAAGGACGACTCCTTAGCCAGAATTTAGCCTGGATCCTCTCCTACCAAGGCGCTAGGCCAAGCAGGCAGACAGATGTTACTACCCCCTGTGGCCCAAGAGATTCGTGCTCTGTCAGGCCAGGAGAGAGGCAAGGACGGGAGGTGAGAGCCCTCCGCTCGGAATGCCCTCCCTCAGGATGGAAAGACTGTGAGTAAAAGCTGAGCTCAGCTGGTCACCGCAGCACTGTCTGTCTATCTGTCTGTCTGTCTGTGGGGGGTGTCCAGGGCTACAGTCCCCCCAACACAGGGCACAGCAGAGCCCTGAAATCAGCCCCTTTTCCACCCCGCCGGGAAGTGACGGCTCATGCAGAGGGTGCAGAACAGGCACGGCCCAGCTGGCTTCGGGAGGGAGCCTCAGGTCGTCCACATTGCGACAGCCCCAGGGGAAGGTGGCGGATCTAGCTCGCCGGGATACAGGTCACGTCCGAGGTGAAAGTTCGCCAGCTTGTCAGCCAGAAGCAGACAGGATAACGCGACGCCGGTCTTCCAGAGTGGGAGAGCTGCAGTTCCATGAGCAAGGCAGACCTTATATCTGGCGTCCTTTCCCTGAGCGGCCTACGTCACCGGTCTCTGGCTGGACTCTCACCCAACCCCCTGTTTCTCGCTGAGTCAGCGAGGAGACTGTGCAGCCCAGGTCTGATGCCCGAGACCCCTGTCTCTGTCAGTCGTACAACAGTGGAGCCCTCAGCCTCTCCCACTGCCTTTACAGCCACACAGGAGAGGAGGGGTAACAACCCCGAGTCCCGTGTGCGAGCGTAGGTGAGCAACCCCCCAGCACTAGCCTCTTCACCAGGGAAGAATGGAACCACCGGACTAGGCTTTGCAAAGCGGCAAAGGCACATCCCGTTAGAAACCCTCGATTGATTCCCGCAGATGCTGCTCTCCTTTCCTCTCCTGGCCTCTGCCTGGGGGGGAGGATGTGGCTCTAAAAGAACCAACACGGACATCCGCCCTTCAGCCTTTGTTGGAGGCCGGCCAGCCACCTGGAAGACTTACCAGTAACTGCCCCACACAGCAGCAAGCCAGACTCAAAGGGGGGTCAAGAAAACTTGGGGATTCCAAATGACCCCAGCCCTGCCTTGGGATGCCCTCTTCCTGTGGCCTTCCCTTGGCTGGAGACAGGCCACAGTAAAAGCTGGTTTTCTGAGCTGGATCCTGGGATACTCCCTTGGAGGAGTCTCACACCCTGTGCTCCACAAGGCAGGTCCTTATCCTGTTAGCCACTAGAGGCCCAGAATTCCTAGGCTAGACTTATCCTCTCAAGGGGCACTGGCTGAATTACAGCTCTCCTAGCCCCTCGTTTAGCCAAACAGGCTGACAGTCAGCCAGAGACGGTGCTGCTTTCGTCCCTCCAGCTGCTGTCCTGCTGCCAGCGACAGAATCCATTTTAGTCCAGACCTGATTGCCACTCCTTAGGAAATACAAGAAGAAAACCTTGCAGCAAAAACCACTTGACTCAGTCTGTCTTGGAATGAAAAGAACTCGAGAACGGCCCTTCTGGGTCAGACCAATGGCCTTTCAGCCCAGTGTCCTGTCTTCTGACAGTGGCCAATGCCAGCTCGGGGGGTCATCACATGATCCCCTCCCATCACCCATTCCCAGTGTCTGGCAAACAGGCTGCCGTCTCTGACCATCCTGCCACTGAGGGACCTGACCTCCGTGAATTTACTCTAGTTCTTTTTTGAACCCTCTTACTAGGATGACTGATATTTAATCCATCACAAGCCACCTGGCTCTGCTGTGATCTGTGAGGAACATCTATGGAAAGGGACTTTTAATAGACAAACCATAATCCTAATCACCTATCTGGCCACTGTTCGAATTGGCTATTGGCAGCACGGTGTTCTCCATAGAGACCTGAAACCCAGCCAAGTGCGCCAGTCCAGTCAAATAAACCTTCTTCCCCGGTGGGAGCTGAGGGGAGTCCTGACTTGGTGCTGGAAGGACCGAAAACGAGAGCGTGACACCTCCCGTTATCTGTGCAGAGCTGGACGTCAGCAGGGTCAGTCTGAGTGCTCAGAGCCGCTCTGACAACCCACAGGAACCCCGAGCAATGCTGCGGATACCGCCACATGGCTACTCGAGTGTGGCGGTATCCGCAGCATTACAGCCGTGCCCCTGTAAGGTCTCTAGTGTAGACACAGCCTAAGACAAATCCAGTTCTGAACGGGGCGCCCCCGACCTCTGGATTCAGATGCAACTAGCCAGATTTCTCTCATCTCATCCCGAAGTGGGAGAAATCCCCCGGGGGGAATCCACCAGCCAGATCTTAGTTCTACTCTGTCCCGAGGGCCTGGCTAGGACTAGGTCGGGAACAGCAGTGAACCATCAACGTCAACCACCACCGTCACCCTGCGCAGCATGACCCAAACAGCCCCGCCCCTGTTGGCGGATGCGTTGCATTCTCAAGATGAACCCAGCAGGCTGCTCGCTAACGTCTGTGCATGTCTGCCCAGGGTCTTGCATGTATGTAGCCTCCTCTGGTTCTTGCTTACATGTGTATGTAGCCATGTGTATTTGCGCATGAAGCGAGTTGTACGTACCGACACGTTTACCTTGGTAGATCTGCAATTGCAACATGCATATTTTTGTGTCTTTTATTCCACACACACGGGCCCCAGGGGGCCAAGTGTTCATGTATTTGTGTAGGGGGGAGGGGGCCATGCACAACCGTGTTCCCTTGTGTGTCTAAATGTATGGTCTTGTGTTTGCAGATGGAGGCTCACACATGCATGAGTGTATGGGCCTACCCCTCGGTGGGGTTTGTCTCTTGATGGTTTTGTCCCAGGGCCTGTGTGTCTGCATGGCTGAGCTCTCCCATCCATTGGGCCGGATTTCCCACAGCCCTGCCTCTTGTGTCGGCGTTGGCACCGGTGCCGA
This sequence comes from Pelodiscus sinensis, assembly GCF_049634645.1. Taxonomy (NCBI): domain Eukaryota; kingdom Metazoa; phylum Chordata; order Testudines; family Trionychidae; genus Pelodiscus; species Pelodiscus sinensis. The sequence goes on along the minus strand of NC_134719.1, from coordinate 58,391,697 downwards.
GTGGGCGCAACATGCTCCCTCCCCAAGCCAGAGAGGCAGCACGGCGCACACCCGGTACCTTGGTGCAAGCGCCTGCCTGAGGAACAAGGGTGGGTCTGTCTCGGCTCAGGCGCACACGCTGTGGGTCTGGGGGCGGGATCTTGGGTTTTGGGCAGTGCAGAGGTGGCCTGAAGCCCTTTGTTTTCCTTCCCCAGGAGGGACAGGAGGCGGCGCCATCACATGTCGGTGTGGGAGCAGCGCACCAGTCAGCTCCGCAGGCACATGCAGATGTCCAGCCAGGAAGGCCTCAACAAGGATGCCCCTCCCCTGATCAACCCTCACGCCAGCATATTCCGGAGGAAAAAGCCCGGGGAAAACGCCGGGGAGAAGAGTGAAGAGGACCAGGGGGGCAGGGCAGAGCAGCCACCGGGGGAAGGCCTGGAGCAACCCACCGCAGACACCAACGCATGCCCAAGCGCCAAAGAGGACCAGAAAACACCCTCCCCTCGGGCTAAGAGAGACAGGGAGCAGTGGCATCAGAAATCATGCCACGGGAACTGCGATGGGACTGAGCCGGAGGGGGCAGGCAGAGGGGGCGGGGCAGGGATGGAGGACAGAGCCCGGCTGCGGCAGAGCCAGCGGCGCAGCCGACACCGGCGAATGAGGACGGAGGGGAAGGAGGCGGCGGGGGCGCTGGAGAGCAGGTCAGCCAGCCAAGAGGTGGGCCTGGAGGAAGTCAATCCCACGGATGGAGAGCAGGCTAGAAAGGAAGGGGAGAAGGCGGACGTGATTCAGGAGGAGCCGCTGGCGGGCGAGGAGCAGGACAGGTAAAGGGCGCCCCTCCCTGACTGACGGCTATGAGCCGCAGCGGAGAGACAGCCAGCCTGTCACCGGGGTGGGGGTTGGGAACCGGAGGCTGTATCAAACCCAGCAGTGCGGCCGGGCCCGGCTCTCGATGGCTCTGCGTCCCCAGGAGCCCTTCCACCTGTCCGGCAACCAGCCTCCTGCGGGCCATTTTCGCTCTGCTTCTCCTCTTTCCCCAGTCCACCCCTTGCGCCCAGCAGTAGCACCCTCGCCTAGACAGGGAGTGATGCTCCCAACAGGTGCAATGGTGACCTTTCCGCGAGGCGTCACGGGGAACAGCGCCCCCTGCTGGCGCTGAAACCCGGCACTGGTTTGGTCTGCACTCCTCATTTCCCTGCGAAGTCTCCCTGCCTCCGCCCACGCTGGGAAAGCTCTGACCAGGCCTGGGGCTTTCTGGCATAAGAGGAAGATTTTCAGATGGGAATCGGGGACAGCAAACCTCATGGCTTCTGATTTAGTGGGACCCCTCTGCCATCTCCCTACGAGGTCCAAAGTGACATGTAATGTTCATGCTACGCCCATTAATCTAATCAAACACAACAGCTGATCCCGCTGGTCCCAGCTGCGCTCTCCGGGGTCCCCTGGAAATCCCACTGGGAGCTCATTTCTCTCCCCAGGCTCAGCAAAAGCAGAAAAGGTCCACTCGTTTTTCCCAGCCCTCCTCCCTAAGTGGCTCAATGCAATCCCTGCTTTTCTGGTCTTCCCTAGAGGCAGGAGGGACACAGGGGAGTCCTTGCCTCTGGCCAAAGGAGACTCCAGGGTTGTGTCTACACTGGGCCACTTATTCCGGAAAAGCAGCCACTTTTCCGGAATAACTTGCCAGCTGTCTACACTGGCTGCTTGCTTTTCCGGAAAAGCACTGACGATCTACCGTAAAATTGTCAGTGTTTTTCCGGAAAAACTATGCTGCTCCCGTTCGGGCAAAAGTCCTTTTTCCGGAAAACTGTTCCAGAAAAGGGCCAGTGTAGACAGCCCAGTAGTCTTTTCTGCAAAAAAGCCGCGATCGCGAAAATGACGATCGGGGCTTTTTTCCGGAAAAGTGTGTCTACATTGGCCATGGACGCTTTTCCGGAAAAAGTGCTTTTCCAGAAAAGCATCCTGCCAATGTTTTTCCGTTTTAAGCATTTCCGGAAAAGGGTGCCAGTGTAGACGTAGCCCAGCAGTGGGGTGTAAAGCGCGGAACGGTTATGATTATTTCTGCCCTCACCAGCAGGTGTCGCTGTAGCCCAAGGAGCGTGCTGAGAAAAGTTCAGTGCACACGAGACAAATGAATATGATCATACTAGTCATTCCTTCCAGGCGTGCCACGGACCCCCCCCAGCCAAGGCAATGCAGGGAATCCCTTTTAACGGAGCAGGGGAAACCTGGGTGCTTCGCAGAGGCTGAGCAAAGCACACAGAAACTTCCGGCAGACTGTCCAATGGCTGGCAAATCGGGGGGTTGCGCTCCGGGCAGGGCGTTGCGTGCGGCTCTTATTCCTGGAGCCTTTGTAATGTGGCAAGAAAGCAACCCGGGCTCGTTTCTTTCTCTTCCTCCCCGTTTCATCCACCTCATTTCTCCCTCTGTTCTCGCTGACCCTTTCCCTCGTCTCCATTTGCTCTCCCTGCTCCCTTCTGTCTTCCCTTCTCTTCCCTGTCCCCCATCCACCTCTCCCCATCTGTCCTCTCTCGCCACTTCCCTTCCTGCTTTCCCTGTAGGACCAGTGACATCCCGGCCGGGGACGCTGCCTTTGCTGGGGCCATGAAGGAAACGAGCCCCCTCAGAGCCCCCCAGGAGCTCAGCCCGGAGAAGAACGAGAGCTTGGCGGAGCAGGACTGCAGCGTCCTGGACACCAGTGACCAAGCCCTGCTGGGCAGCATGCAGCTGGAGATGAGCAGAGCCGTCAGCCGGAGCGAGCCTGAGCTGTCCTCGGTCACGGCCCACACGGAGAAAGCCACTGAGAGCACCACCATCATGATCGATGTCCAAGACTCCGCTGTGGTACAGAGTGAGGACCTGTCTCTTTTGCTCTTTGCCTCTCTCTCCTCTGCCGTGACCCACGGCGCTGCTTGGAACACTGTGGCTTCCCCAGAGGACCCCCTCCCCCCGAGCATCGTCAGCCCTGTCCACTCTCCAGCCCCACCCCATTGTCCCACCAACCCTGAATTCGTAGCCACGGCCCCGTGTCCCATGTGGCACGTTGGACCGATGCTCTGGCCCACCCCCCACTGTCGCTGTCACACGTGGAAAGCCAGGGGTTTTCTGTGCCTGGGGGGCTGGGTGGTGAGCCGGCCGCCCCTCGGGATAATGGCACTCACAGCTCTGATTGGCCAGAGTCTCATCGATTGCTTCGTGGCCCGGCCACGTCTCCACTGAGGAGCTCAGCCATGAGGAGCCAGCGCCCAGACAGCCGAAAATGCTTTAAGCTATGGCTTGATCCAGGGCGGTTCATCCCTGCTTGAACCTCCCCTTTGAGACAGGCCGAC